>NC_134238.1:22037506-22650233 GCF_965152275.1 Natator depressus
TACCTACATAAGATGTGTGCGTGCTGTTGGTTTTGTTCCTATTAACAGAGGTCCACATCATACTTCACCACAAGAGTTGACAACAATCAGTTCCCTTGGTAGTCTCTGCAAAGATGTCAAGCCAAGGACTGAATGGGCACAAAACCTTTGTTACTAGGGGTGCTACTTCAAAGTAGTAGTGAGGATAAATGATTAGGTGGCATGGGGAAGTTTATTGCACTGCCATGGTTTACCTGTTTTGTGAAAAAATAACAATGCTACATTTTCCTATAAACTATCCGTATTCACAAGCACTAAGTTCTGCCGAAGGATGTCAGGCTAGAGTAAGAACAATTAAAAAGCAAAGATAGCAGACAGACAGGTAGCTATTAGATGCACTTCTGCACTCAGCGTGACCACAGTTATACTTATTAGTGCTTGAGAAAGCGCATTGTGCTACTGATTTTAATCAGAATTACTAAAAGTCAGATTCTGAAAATAGCAAGAAAATGGGCCAAATCCTAAAGATGCTGAGCACCTGCAACTCCCATCCAAGTCAGTGGGACTCAGCACATCTCAGGATATGGTCCTACTTTTTTGTTATGGTGCCTAGAGGCCTAAGGCTATATATATATATATATATATATATATAGTAGGACTTTTATGCCTGACAGATGCATTGACATATCTAGTTCTGAAATTCCCATTTTCAAAATGATGACTAAATAAGATTCATTATTCATTTCTAGTCACAGCCACAATATGCTGGGCACAGAGATACCAGCACTGTCCCAAAGAGCTAGCAGCTCATTGCACTTTAAAGTATGTGAAATAAAATATATTAGTTTATGGAAACAAACAACCTTGGCAAAAGCGTTGTTACAGATGTTGTGGCTGTTTACTTTTCTAAAACAAAAACAAAGCACAAGTAAAATATAACCAAGAACATCTCATCCTCTTGAATTCTCAGCAAACTTCCAACATAGCTCCAAGATAACTGGGGCTTATGTGTTCTTTTGCCCTAATTGGATAAATATCATTTACAATCTTATATTGCAATGAGAATCAGGGTTATGTTGATTCCACTGAACGTGATGACAGCAGAGTTTTGGATTAGAAAGGCAATGAAAAGGGTGTCTGGAAAGCAAAAAGGAGTCTTGAGATAAAATATCACCTTGGCTTTCTCTGGATGAAAACTTCAAAAAATCTATGTAGTCAAATTAACTGGGAAGCAATGCAACATGCTCTTCGGGGACTCTGGGAACTAAGAACTGAACATGGTCCCAGGGGACACAACAGTGGAAGTACTGCCCTTTGTGGAGCAGTTCAGTTCTAACTTACTTGCAATAACTTTTATCCTTTAAGAATGTGTAAAATGACACAGTCTATAAAAATTGGACTTTGCTAGCAACAACAGCATTCAATAGAATAAAAAGAAGTCTTTTTTTAGAATGTGATCTTCAGTTAGCATCACAATTAGCTAGCTTATAGGCATACATGTATTTCTGCCTTATATTTGAATTATCTTTTTGTTATAAAGTTTAGAGTATCCTTTTCATGGCAGAATTCAACACCTGCAATACTATACTGATTACAGTTAGATATTTTTAGCTGCCAAACAATTATGAGATAAGAAAACGGACAATATTCCATAGTTGTACAATTATTATATCCTGTTTCAAAAGCCTGCATGGATTTATTGTAGGGAAATACTGGCTAATCTGATGGATATTGTTAGTACTTAAGAGACTGATAACTTTTGAAATCATCACTCTCTTCATATATATTACCCATATTTTGAACAAGACTAGAATTATTATTTAGCACCTACTTTAACCCAGCATCATGCTTCACTCAATTGTACCAACCTCTCAGGAGACAACTTATCCATGATAGTGATTAGCATGTCTAGAGCACTTTCCTCCCAAGGACCGCAAAGCATTTTACAAACTGTAATTAGTTAGGCCTCATTCATTACGTCCCATGAGGCCGGTACATTGTGCACCTTTTACAGATGGGTAAACCAGGAGGACTAACAGTAGTTTCAGGCGGGAGTGATTCTGGGCCCATCTGAGTCAATGGCAAAATCCTCATTGACTGCAAGAGGGGGAGGACTGGTCAAACACAGAGAATCCAGGAATTCAAACTCCCAGTCCTTATTCCAAGTAGTAGATAGATCAGGGTGGGCAAACTACAGCCCACGGACCACATCCGGCCCCTCAGACCTTTTAACCTGGCCCCCCGGGAGTGGGGTCGGGTCAGCAGCTGGCCCCGCGCTGCCTACCCGACGCTCTGACGTGTTCAGGTGGCACCTGTGTGAGGGCACACGTTACTGCGGCTGCACAGCCCAAATGCACCATCAGCGCCTGGAACGTGCAAGCCCATGTGCCCGCTTCTTGTTGGCTTAGGTGACTGCTGTTTTAGTAGTGTTAATTTTCCATTGTTGAGGATAAAACAAAGGATAGTTGGCCAGGGAGTGACAGCTGCATTGTTCACATTAATCAAACAGGGCGTGACAAGGGGGTAAGTTTGGTTTAACCATTGTAATACTTTGTTATAATAGTATATTTATAATTGTAAGTAAGGTTTAATGTTTATTTCCACTAAAATGTATCTTTATTAAATAAGTTTATTTGAATATCTCTGCATTGTTAATTTCGTGAGCATTCATGGCCCACTATACAATTTCTATACCCAGATGTGGCCCTCAGGCCAAAAACTTAGTCCACCTCTCTCAGAGGTGGGCAGTCTCTTTATTGCATGGGTGCATGTGCACCAATATCACCACAGATTAGTAAGGAAGAACACAGCGTGTTCTAACATGGATGCTTTGTAAATGTCAGCCATGCAAGTTTAGTGAGCAGTTTGAACTAAAATTTGCTATAGCAATATAAAAGTCCCAGTCCTCTGAGATACCTAATACCCTCCTCTCCCATTAAAGTACAGAAACTGGAGGGCACTCAGCACCCTTTAGCAGACGCTCAAGCACACAGGGTTGGACGCAAAGTAAGTATCTACTGTATCTGGTGGTTTCCATGACTTTGGGACACAAACATTCTCTCATTTTCCCATCTGTTGCTAAAGTGTATTTTGCCCTGGACTGTTCTTTTATTCCTATAGTTTAAAATTTCTGCATAACTGTAATGTTTGTTAAACATTTTTTTATTAGCAAATATCTCTACTAAACCTCTAGATCAGTGTTTCTCAAACAGGGGTCCACGAGGGTACTCCGGGGGTCCACAGGCCCCGCTGACCAACACCTCCCCCTCCCTCCCAGTGCCTCCTGCACACTGGGGAACAGCTGTTCAGCGGCGTGCAGGAGGCACTGGGAGGGAGGAGCAAGGATGGGGCACACTCAGGGGAGGGTACAGAAAGAGGTGAGGAAGAGGAGGGGAGGGGGAGGGTCTTGGGGGAAGGGATGGAGTGGGGGCAGGACCTGGGGCTGAGCAGGGAGCTTGGGGGTCTGCAAAATATCTTAAATCAAAATGGGGGTCCTTGGGTTGCTAAAGTTTGAGAACCACTGCTCTAGATTATCATTCTGGAATATCATATCTATTATAAACCAATCTCCATTGTATCATAGAATTTAAACATAATATAATTTTCTCTCACCTGAAAATACTATGGGGGACTTACTTGATTGTGAGGTTAGGTTTTGTTAGTTTTCAAAAAAGGAGGACAACTCCAACAAGTATTCATAAGTTTCCTAAATTGCCCTCCAATATTCTCTGGTATGATTGTGGCATTACATTAAATTACAGGCTAAGCCTCCTTAATTTGGAAATAACCATATTTACAGAACTATAATCCTAACCACTGCCATATTCTCATGGGAACAGAGCTATTCTATCTTATGATAAAGTGGGTGCAGTGTGTCCTATTTAACATTGTTTCGTAGAGGAACATACAGTTGGTCACCACAGGTCAGAGTGGAAACCTCCATTCAATCACGTACCAGATCACTACTGAGTGCAAGAATAATATAGGACACCACTGTATGACATGAAAATGAGCAAAGCAAACTATCCACAAAAATACCTATAAGCAGTGAAAAAAGCTTATTGGGTGGTCAGGTCTACTGCTAGGGCTAAACCAAGATGTACAAAATGAATGACTTATCAAATACAAGCCAAGTAATACACAGGTACCCTGGAACAATAAAGGAATTTTGCTAATACCGTCCTAATTTGGCATACCAATAAAATGATTAGGGTCTGTTTAAAGGGGTTAAGCAGACTAAATATGCCATATGCAAGTATCTGAGAGGGTGGAGACATTATAATAATTAAGGGCTCAATTTTACCTTCCTTGTGCTGCTCAGATTCTCACTGATTTCAGGTGGAGCTCTGGCTGCCCGAGAAATGCAAGATCAAGCCCTGTATCGTATTGTATGCTTCGCAATGACCAGGACTTACTGTGTATGGATACGAAAGCTTATTATTGGTACATGCGACTTTATTTATTGTTAAAAAAAAAAAAAGTAAGGCTTAAAAATACTGGCCAGGTTGAAGCACCAACTGCTATTCAAATCTGTTTCTCTGTTCTCTTGTGGAAATAAATAAAAGCAACATCTAAAAATAAATACAAACCAAACTAAGCCAAGGGCCAGACTCTGCACATACTAGAAAAAAATACATCTAGTCAAGTACAAGGTCACTATGATCACAAGTGAATAATATCAAAATAGTCTCTTTGGCTTGGCCCTGCTTTTGGCTCATCTTTATTCATAAACTCACAATCAAGCCACACCCTACCTCAAGCCTCCATTGGCTTGCTCACTATTAGTAGGTGTAACCTGCCAGTGCACTATGAAGGAAACACATTAGCATTAACTGGAGAATATTCATATATTTTAAATTCTTCTGGGGGTAGCCTCACAGATTGGGAGGTAGCATAAGCTGCTACCATAGTGACGCCTCTTGCTTCTCCATCTCAGGCTGGGGTCAAAGCATGCACCACACTAGTAACGCTTGCTACGGCTGATCAGCGGTAAAGTCTGATAGGGATGACAGCCTCCTCCGCAAGGTAGGATTAGTGTGGTCATGCAGCACAGGACGGATGTTCTCTAAACGGAAAAGCAGAGCCCAGAAATGGGGAAGCTAACCAACTATTCAGACTTATTCTCATTGCCTAGGACCAAATGCTACACCAGAATGGGGGTAAGTGGGAGACCTGAGAGAGGTTCTGTTGCGGGGCTCTTCTTCCCCTCACAATCCTGAAGGTTGGCAAGAGATGACTCAACACTGCTTCCATTGCTACAGTGTTGCAAACCCTAACAATATTAGGTAATTTACTTAAAGCCCCAGCTCCTGGAGACAAGTGATTACATGGGAATCACAGCATTAATTAAAAATAATGAAATAAAAGGACATCCTCGCTAGAGCTTTTTCCATCCTGTGAAAAATGGTGAAAGTTTGAAAAACAAAATTCTTCCCACATCAGGATGAAATGTGAAAAATTTCAAAGTTTTCCACAAAATAAAATTCTGAAAATAAATTCATTTTGTTTTGACGAATTAAAAAGGTTTCATTTCAATTTCAACCTTTTCTATTGTTTTAATTTAATATCAAATACATTTCAAATAAAAAAAATCAAAACTTTTCATTCCAAAAATGTCAAACCAGACATTTTTAAATGGATTTTTTCAATTTTGTTTCGAAACAAAAATGTTGTCAAAAATCTGTGCAATGCTCTGAAAAATTTCAATTTTTTCAAAATGGCATTTCCTTATAGAAAACAGCGAAAATGCCCATGTAGTGGACAAAAGCTCAAAAACATGACCCAAGTGAGCCCTAAAGACCCAGAAACCGGAAGGCAAGCAAAAAGAACCCAAAAGTTACTTTTAAAAAGAAATCTCCTGATTTTAAAGGCAATCTCATTACTTTTTCAGCCTGATTCATTGTGATTTTTTAAAGCGTGGGGTAGGCAGTACTACTATTACAGACATGGGCTGTGACGCCGTTGGTACCCAGGCAAAGTCTTGCCCCACTGCACACAGAGCAGAACGACATTGCTACTGCTGCATTTGGGACCCCTCGAGTGTGGGAGAATTTTACAAATTGGAGGATTCCTAGACAAATTGGAGGGCTGGGCCAAAAGAAATCTGATGAGGTTCAACTAGGACCTGTGCGGAGTCCTGCACTTAGGTCGGAAGAATCCCATGCACCGCTACAGTCTGGCGGCCGACTGGCTAAGCGGCAGTTCTGCAGTAAAGGACCTGGGGATTGCAGTGGATGAGAAGCTGGATATGAGTCAGCAGTGTGCCCTTGTTGCCAAGAAGGCTAATGGCATATTGGGCTGTATTAGTAGGAGCACTGCCAGCAGATCGAGGAAAGTGATTATTCCCCTCTATTTGGCACTGGTGAGGCCACATCTGGAGTGTTGTGTCCAGTTTTGGACCCCCTACTGCAGAAAGGATGTGGAAAAATTGGAAAGAGTCCAGTGGAGGGCAACGAAAATGATGAGGGGCCCGGGGCACATGACGTATGAGGAGAGGCTGAGGGAACTGGGCTTATTTAGTCTGCAGAAGAGAAGACTGAGGGGGAATTTGATAGCAGCCTTCAACTACCTGAAGGGGGGGTTCCAAAGAGGATGGAGCTCGGCTGTTCTCAATGGTGGCAGATGACAGAACAAGGAGCAATGGTCTCAAGTTGCAGTGTGGGAGGTCTAGGTTGGATATTAGGAAACACTATTTCACTAGGAGGGTGGTGAAGCACTGGAATGGGTTACCTAGGGAGGTGGTGGAATCTCCATCCTTAGAGATTTGGTCCTTCTTTGAGTGAGGGGGTGGACTAGATGACCTCCTGAGGTCTCTCCCAACCTTATCTTCTATGATTCTATCTTCAGGGAGGCCAAACACACCTCAGTACCTGGACCTCACACTGCTCATTCTGCACCTTCAGTCTTCAAACTCTCCACAGTCGGGGTTGCTCTCTCAATGAAGCTGCCTCATCTATCTGAAAACTCTGTCTCTGAACCACTGACACTTTAAATCCCACGCGGCAGCCTTCCTTTTCTCCACTGTTTATTACCATCTCTCTGTGAAATGTTTTGTGATACTGTGGGTTAAGGAACTGTATGCAATGATGGGCTCTATTGTACCTTTAAAAAGTAAAGCCATGGGGATGGGGGAAAGGAAGACGGGAGATTCAGCTGCGGTTTGGGGCAGGGACCAGTGGAGAAAAAAAGAAGTGAGTCATGGCACCATCCAACCCTTTCTAGAGTGTGTGATGATACACTGGCGCTCTCTGAGGGCAGCAGTGACTGTGCTGTGACATCCCCTTGGCTGGTCGTCTACACTGGCATATTCTGTAACCCCAGGTGTACCTCAGAGATTCATCTATTCCAAGGCTGGAAGGGACACTGTGATCATCTAGTCTGACCTTCTGCATAACACAGGCTGGAGAACTTCCCAAAAATAATTCCTAGAGCAGATCTTTTAGGAAAACATCCAGTCTTGATTTTAAAATGGTCAGTGATGGAGAATCCACCACAGCCATTGGTAAATTGTTCCAGTGGTTAATTACTCTCACCGTTAAACATGTACGTTTTATTTCCAGTCTGCATTTGTTTAGCTTCAGCTTCCAACCACTGGATCATGTTAAACCTTCCTCTGCTAAATTAAAGAGCCCATTATTAAATATTTGTTCCCCGTGTATATATTTATCAACTATAATCAAGTCATCCCTTAATCTTCTGTTTATTAAGCTAACTAGACTGAGGTCTTTGAGTCCGTCACTATAAGGCATGTTTTCTAATCCTGCAGTCATTCTCCTTGCTCTTCTCTGAACCCTCTCCAAATTAACATTCTTCTTGAACTGTGAGCACCAGAACTGGGCACAGTATTCCAGCAGTGATCACACCAGTATCAAATAGAGAGATAAAATAACCTCTTTGCTCCTACTCAAGATCCCCTTGTTTATGCATCCCAGGATCTATAGGCTCTTCTGTCCACAGCTTCACACGGGGAACTTATGATCAGTTGATTATCCACCACAACCCCCAAATCTTTTTCAGTCACTGCTTCCCAGCACAGAATCCCCCATCCTATAAATATGACCTACATTCTTTGTTCCTAGATGTACACGTTTAAATTTACCCATATTCAAACACACATTGTTTGCTTGCCACAGGCACTGACTTTCCAAAGTGCCAGGGGGTACTCCATCCCTGGCTCCGCCCTAGGCCTTGCCCCCACTCCACTCCTTCCCCCAAGGCCCTGCCTCCACCCTGCCTCTTCCCACCCCATCCCCACCCCTTCCTGCCCAGTTCTGCCCCCACCCCATAGCGTGCTGTGTCCTCGCTCCTCCCCCCTCCCACCCAGAGCCTTCTGCACTCCATGAAACAGCTGATTGCGGCGGGCTGGAGACGTGGGAGAGGCGCTGATCCGTGGGGCCAGCCAGCGGGTGGGAGGCACTGGTGGGGTGTGGGGCTGAGCCGATAAGGGGGTTGCCGGTGGGTGCTCAGCACCCACCATTTTTTCCCCGTGGGTGCTCCAGCCCCGGATCACCCACAGAGCTGGCGCCTATGTTGCTTGCTCCCAGTTTATCTATTGATCCAAATCTCTCTGAATCAGTAGTCTATCTTCTTTCTTATTTACCACTCCCCCAATTTTTGTGGCATCTGCAAACTTTATCAGTGTTGGTCTTATGTTTTCTTCTAGGTCACTGATAAAAACGTTAAATAGCGTAAGGCCAAAACCATTCCCTGAGGGATCCAACTGGAAACACATCCACTAGTGACAATTCCCCGTTTACAGTCAGAGGGGAGGCAGGACCTATGTGCACTGCAAAGCTACATTTCAAACCACCTATACTTATACTAAATAAAAGGCATTGTGAAAAGAAAAACAATCTGTCACCAAAAGAGGTTTTTAAAAACTCCCCTTTGTTTTCTATCATTTATGGACTTCTTTAATGCCTTTCACTAGCACTAAAGTGCTTTCACCATATCGCATGCTCCCTATATGTAATAGCAGACAGATCACTTCTCGCACACACATCCCAGTGCAGTTACCTCTGGAAGTGGCTCTGTAGAGGGAAGTGCCTCTCAGAGGCTAAACATCTTGTCTCAGAGGACATTGGTAATTAGATATTTGTTTGCTTGCAGTTTATGTCTTTGACAAAATCTCTGGGTACATTTACAGCAGTTAGAAACAATTCTAGTTTTGATAATTTCTTGCAAACAACCGTATATAAAGAGGACATTCCTCAAATTTACAAACATATAATATAAAGTGGAAACTCAGAGACAGTATCTCTGATCAATAACTGCAGGAAGGCCATTCTTAAAACATAACATCCTTCCCATCAACTTATCTCAGGCAAAGGCCTAAGTAAATAGATTGATTTATGAACCATACCCCAAAGGTTAAACTCAGGCTCTTTCAGATCAACAGGAAAAGTGAGTATGACAGTCCAAAACCACTCCACTAAGAACATCTGGCCAGCACGCCCCAAACATTCAAATCTAGGGGCTGCTAGCTAGGGCATGTTGGCTGATTTTAAATGCAGCCCTCATTAGTGCATGGCAAGAAGAAGTGTCAGTTATGCAAATCATGCAGGGTTTCATACATCAATATCATTCCCTTGAATTGCACCCCTGTGGAATATGAAACCATTCACTTCTAAGACATATGCTATAGCCTGGCACAGATGAAAACCAGCAATGATCAAAAGCCATAATTATATGATGGTGTTTTCAGTGGGTTCATAATAGACAAGTATCTATCTAAATATATTTGTCACTGTTGGTACCTTTGTTGGTAGTCACAGCACAGAGGTCGATGGGGCCAGGGATTGAATTATCCCCTTACCCCTGTTGGTTGTTCACTCAAGAGTAAGATTTAGACAAATGCTACCAGAGCAATGTATTTGGAAGCCTATACTGCTGCTCCCCAGGCTGTACCTTTCTGTGGATGGAGAGCTGCTATAATTTAGCAAATGTTACTGGTACAGCGGGGGTTACCTGTTACAGTCCCTAACTCAACGTCACCAGAGCACGTGCTGGATACATTGCATCCCATTCACTCCACAGAGCAACTTCCCTGAGTCTAAGCGCTAAGCAGACACAGCTGCTGAAAGACTTTGCAAGGGAAAATGACCAAGCCAGTCAAATGTTAAACATTTCTTTCTGGCTGACTTTAGATACAACTTTTATAAACAACATGCAACCATTAAACCAGCTATTCATCTTCTCGATAGGACTGTCATGAATGTTTACGTGTGTACTACTATCAGCGTCCCATAGCCTACAAACTCCAAATACACACACTTACACACACAAAATACACACTCTCACTGTCACCACACACTCGCTGATCACAACAGTCACGCTAACACCCCATCCATCATAACACACACACAAAGAGACCGTCAGGCATTCTCATACAGACAGACACCCACTCGTAGGATTGAGCCAGGTCTGGGAACTTCACTACACAATGTCTGGTGCCACACCAGCAACTGTGACCACTCTGCCTGGCACAACAGTCCTCAGGAGGCTGTGTGTTTGATGACGACACTCACCACAATACAACAATCACACAACTGCCATAATACACCATCAATCACAACACACAAAGACAAGCACACACTATCCCTACACAATCCCCTGCCACACAAGAGTCATACACGCCTGCCAGAGGCAGCACTCACACTGTGTAACAAGCACACACTCTCACAACCACACAACACACAAGTGTCACACACACAAGGAGACGGTCATACATTCTCATACCGACAAGCACACACCAGCTGTCACAACACAATGCACCTCCCCACAAACACAGGAGGCACTCCTATTCTGGTAACAAGTACGCACACTCTCACAACACAGTGACCATACCACACAAGGCCCCGGTGGCACACACTCAGGAGGTGGCAGTCCCACATGCTGGTAATACACACACACACATACAGAAGAGGGAAGTCCCGGTAACACACACACACACACACACAGAGGAGCAGTCTCACGTGCTGGTAATACACACACAGAGAAGGAGAACACACAGCACACAGAGAAGGTAACAGCTGTGTGGTAACAGCACACAGAGAAGGAGGCAGCAGTCCCCGCAACACACACACACACCGAGGCGGCAGTCCCACGTGTTGGCAACACGCACACAGAGAAGGAGAACACACGCGCACGTATGCACACACACACACACACACGGAGACGGCAGTCCCACGTGCCGGTAACACACACACACACACACACAGAGGAGGAGAAGGGGGTGGCAGTCCCGGTAACACACACACACGGAGACGGCAGTCCCACGTGCCGGTAACACACACACACACACGCCCGCGGCCCCGCCCCGCTCACCTGAAGCAGGTGGCCAGCTCGCCGCTGGGTTTCAGGCACGGGTACCGGCTGGTGGCGATCTTGTTCTCGGAACAAACCTCCCTGCGGGGGAAGCCGGAGAGAAGAGGCGGCTTTAGCCAGAGCCCGAGCGGGGCCGGGCAGCGGCGCGGGGGCGCCCCGGGCTGGGGCTGCCAGGTGCAGCCCGGGGCTCTCGGCGGCGCGGGCTGGAAGCCGGCCCCGGTGGGGCGAAGCGGGGGACCCACCTGTCGCGCTCCTCGGGCTCCTCCCGGTAGGTCCAGGTGTGCCCCAGAGCCAGGAGCAGGAGCAGGGCAGCCAGGCTCCGGGGCAGCCGCCGCCGCGCTGCCTCTCCCGGGCCGCTCTGCAGCACCATCGGGCGGCCTCTGCTTCCGCAGCTCCCTCGGCCTCCTCGGAGAGCAGCGCCGCAGCCCCTGCCTACCCCGCCTGCCGAGGAGGAGAGCGGCCCCCTGCGGCGGCCAGATGTTAGCGGGGGGACGTGGAGAGGAGCGGCCGCGGCAGCCAGATGTTCCACCGGGGACAGGCAGCGGTACCCGGGGGCTGGGGAGTCCTCGCCAGAGGCGCGGGCAGTGAGGATAGTGGTAGCCAGATGTTGCAGAGGGGGCAGGCAGGGGCAGCTAGGGGACGAGGCAAAGGCTGGAGGGTATCTAGATGTTGCAGAGGCGGCAGGGGCAGCTGGCGATGAGGCAGACGTTGGGGTAGCCAGATGTTGCAGGGGGGACAGACAGGGGTAGCTGGGGGGTGGGGGGGGCTCGGGGATGAGGCAGACGTTGGGGTAGCCAGATGTTGCGGGGGGGCAGACAGAGGTAGCTGGGGGGGCTCGGGGATGAGGCAGACGCTGGGGTAGCCAGATGTTGCAGGGGGGGCAGACAGGGGTAGCTGGGGGGGGGCTCGGGGATGAGGCAGACGTTGGGGTAGCCAGATGTTGCAAGGGGGGCAGACAGCGGTAGCTAGGGGGTTGAGAACAGACAGACGCTGGGGTAGCCAGATGTTGCCGGGGGGGCAGACGGGGTAGCTGGGGGGGGGGGGGTTGAGAACCAGGCGGACGCTGGGGTAGCCAGATGTTGCGGAGGGGGCAAGCAGGGGGTGTCTAGGGGCTTCAGCAAGAGGTGGGGCTGGACGCGGGAGAGAAGTTCCCTGGAGCCTGAGTCCCTGTCCGCAGGCAAGTGCCGAGGCGAGCCGCGCTGGAGTTGTGTGGCTGTCGGGGAGGGGGAGGTGTGTATTTACGGGGGGCCGGAGCGCGGGGGGGGGGGATCAGTTTCCTAGCGTAGGGATCTCCCCGGGCTGCTGGAGACGCAGTTCTTAGTCTCCTGTGTTACACGCGGGGACATCGCCCTTGCCGTGGTCCGTGTTAGTGACTCGCGCTCCAGACTCAGCCCTGTGCTCTTTGCTGCCCAGCGATCCTGCCGCCGAAGGAAGAGATCCTGCCAGAGAGACTTGGATGAAAAAACGAAAGGTCCCAGAAACCGAAAGACTCAGAGACAGAAAACCCCCAACCCTGTAAAGCTGCCCTCGGCAGTAGGAATGATGGGAGGCTGAGTGCCGGCACATGGCTGCCTTCCAGATCCAGCCTTATCCCACATGTCTCTCTCACAAGGACAGCGTAGCCACAGGATCTCTGCTACAAGTGTTGTTTACCCTTGTGCGCAGTTACCCCTTCCGCCCCATTCCCAGAAGGGAGATCAGCTGATAAAACAGTGCATCAGCTGGGGCCCACTGCACCGTGTCATCCTGGTTTTATAGTTTGGGAGCAAATACCATAGAGGAACAAACCCGCCTAATGACCCTACGCTTGCAAATTGGGAGGAGAGCTGAGAAACACTAAATCACTTAATGGGCTTTGAGAGTAGGGGGTGCTGTCTACAACCATGAAAAGCTTTTGGACAAAAGATAGCGCTTACAGCTACAGTCCTTTCACCTGTAGCGCTGGAAACAGTTTACAGAAGTAGCATTATAATCCCATTTTACAGCCGGAGAAACTGAGGAACAGAGTTTAAAGACCAAATTGTGACCCCTTTACGCCCACCACTAACCCCGCTGACCTCACTACAGTGAATAAGGCCATATTGTGAATACTGTGAGTAAATTGTTCAATACCACCCAGGCAAACTGGAAGGATTTAATTTCAGGGCCTTTCAGAAATTTCCCCGAACTGCCAACCAGACTCTGCTTAGCTATAACAACCCCACCCATAAACAGTTTTGTTCTATTCCATACACTAGCAAAACTGCTTTTCTTAACATGTGCTTTTATGTTTGGGGGGCATTTGAAGGTCCTATCTCACAATTATAATAAGCTGCTTCTGTATCTCACTAAAGCATAGATGGTTGTTATTGGCAGAGTTTTGTTTTCAGTAGGGAGATGCTTTAAGTGTTTCTTCCATTCTAGTTCCTTCTGTACAAAATAAGGAGTAGGCAGAGACAGGGCCCAGTGCTACCTCACTGAAGTCCATGAGTATTGGGGGTGTTCCTGGCAGGGGTAAGCCCTAAACTTCTCATTCAGACTCTCTCAAATTCTGAGATAACAGGGAACAAAAGACAGGAACCTGATGTTTGGATCTCAGGGCTTTGTAAGCACCTGTTTCCATATAATGTTCCTTCCCTTCCCCTCCACTCCCCAAGGAGGATAGTATCCAATAACAGAGTTTGAAAGGAAGAGAAGCTTGCACTGCTACAACCCATACTCTGCCTACCTATGGAGTAACAAAAGAACTATTTTCTAGTGATGCTAATCCAGCATTTTTCACAAGCAGTAAAATTCTCCCCCCTAAGTTTTGATTATTATTTTTTTAAAATTTAAAGAGATGGACACAAATGGGAGTAATTTGTCACATTCCCTCCAATCATAACACCACACTTCAGATAAGTTCCAAATTTCACATCTTGGGAAAGTCTATGATTTTATTTTTTCTATAAAGATAGGCTAAGTGGGATGTATAGATTTTTGTAAGTCATTACTGTAACTTTTGTAATACGTAGGCACTGTAATTCAGTACCTATGCTACGCTTATTGTTTTATGTTTATCACCCATTTATGTAAGAAAGTTTGTACTATCAACAATATTGTTTATCTTTAGTAAAAACTAGCAACAAAGGCCTACACTTGCTTCATTTGACTTTCATTCAAGTAGTCCCACTGACTTTAAGGAAATTACATACATACAAAGTTAAGCATGTACATTATATCTTTGCAAGATCAGGGCCTAAAAAATACAATATAAGAAGGATTTTAGATATGACCATGATATACAAAACTAAACAAGTTTAAGTAAGTTTGGATAATATCCAAACACAGGCCTTTTTTTTCCCAATTAGTAATTTTATTACCAGCTAACACATAAAAGATGTGGGTTAGATCTTTTTGCTTTGTCTCATTTTTAAATGGACGTGCAGCCAAGCCTATTAGGAGCACAAGGGTTACATTTTAAAAAGTGTTGAAGTGTGCCATTGGTTAAGAAAACACTGAAGTGGTCTGATTGCCCCAGGCAGGAATAATCTAGAGGTTTTTGTTTGTTTTTTTAAATACAATAAATAGCCATAAAGTGCTTTTTGGTGTGAGGGATGCTTTTGTCCTTGCATCGAGGCGAACTTTGTTTTGTTTTGACTTGCACAACTCAAGTATGTATAAAGTTGATAAAGCTACGTATGAAATTTTGGAGCAGTCTCAAAAAGGAGGTGAGGAATTCAGCATAATAGTGGTGCATATTAACAATTTCCTTGGTGTTGTTTATGCAGGAATACAAACATTATTGTGGCCCTATGTGTTTTTACAAATGATAATATTGATTAAACATCATACAAATTCAGGTTTTTTCTGGGATTTCACAAGTAGTTTGAGTATTTCATAAACAAAGTTAATCAACTGCACATTAATAAAGAATCTTTCATATGCCCACTTCTGGAGCAGGAGGGCACAACCATCTAGGACATTGCACCACAGTGGTGCAGTGAAATTGAAATGTGGAAAGACACTATGGCAAGCCCTGACTCATCCGAAATACATCTCTAAAGAGATCACAAGGTCTTGAGTTAATATACTGTTATCAAGCTTTTAGGCGCTAGCAGTCAGAGCTCCACTGTGCTGGGCATTGCCCCTAAAAATTGAAATCGTAAAGGGTGATTATGATGTATAAAGATGACTTTAAAGTATTCCTTCCTCTGCACAAAAAGGGTGCCCTCCCCCCACCACACACATCCCTTAGAAACAGGAAAACTTCCAAAAAGACTTCTAGCAATTCAGTCTTCCTTGGTTTTGCTAGAAGTCTTGTTGGAAGTTTCAGAGATGTGCATTTTCTTAGCCCTTTATTGAAAGAGTGACTGTGCTTATATTTAACAGACACATCTTGTCAAACATCTCCCATGTGTGTAAATTAAAAAGATGTTAAATAAAGAACAGATTTTAAACAGTCTGAATAAAAATCACTACCGCTCTCACCTGGGTTTCATTTGCACCATGTAGCTTTGCTGTCATAATCCTGTGTAATCCAGTTATCATTAAAGCCTTCTAGTGAAATCAAGGCAGAACAGACCTGATATTTAAACAAACAGAAGAAAGGTTTTTGAAGACATTTCTCAGGTCTTCCTTCTATCTCAAAGAATCCATTAAAGGTTCAGAAGTCATTTTTTCCCTTTTGCATGTTACTTTTCTTATAAGAAAGGCCTCTAAACTTCATGGTGTTGAACTAACCTGTCTCAGAAGATGAAGGCATAAACTGAACTTGTCCAGATTTGAACATGTGGTTCCAAGGAGTATTCCAGGCCTGAAGTTTATACATCTAAATTATCCCTCTGTTGGGTAACTTGGGAATTACCATGCTATTTCAGACTAATAGCCCATCTAGTACAGCATCCCATCTCTGAGAGCAGCCAGGACCAGATGCTAGTGAAGAAGGTGCAAGAAAGACTTCTTCTCTAGTGAGTAATTATGCAATAACTAGTCTACAGAGTGGGGGAAAGCAGTTCTTCCTCATCAGTTAGTGGCTGACAAAGAGGGGAATAATAGGCAGAGGACTAGGAGAATGGGGAAGAGAAAGTCAGAGAAAAGAAGACTGGAGAGAAGGAGAACTGGCAGAGATGATGACATGGGATAAAAAAGCAGAGAAGGGTTGGGAGGATAAGCAGAGAGCAGCAAGAGGAAGGATAAAGAAATGAAAAACAGAAGGCAGGAGTGAGGTGGGAGAGAGAGAAGCAATGGGGGAAAATAGGAGAAAAGAAGCTGAGGAAAGAAAAGCAAAGTGGTGAGTGAGACTGACATGGGTGGCCACATTAGCCCTGGTGGAAGCAGATGTGAATTCACTGCATTCAGAGGGTAAGAAAAGGAAGTGGGCAACAATTGGGGGGAGGGGGGGGATGACAGAGCAGAAGTGAGGTGGGGAAAGAAGCTAAAATGTTCGTGGTGCAAAGAGTATGATCTAGAGGTGGATGGTGAGGGATAAGAGCTACAAAAAGGGAACAGGAAGCAGAGGGGAGTACCTTCTGGCAGGGAAAAAGTAGTTACCCTGCCCATCTATTTACTTCATCTATCTCATTTCTCATACACCGAGACAGTAAGCTCTTTGGGGAAAGAACTATTTCTTTTACTTTGCCTTGCACAATGGGATGCAATCCCTGACTGGGGGGCCTCTAGGTGCTATTGTACAAATTAATATTAAATAAAAACAAGTAGACATAAAAGCAGAGTGGGGAAGGCGCTCTTGTCATTATCATTATTATGGAGCTTAATCGAACTAGGGGACAAGGGACATTAGCCCTTTATCAGATATTTTCATTAGAAATCCTTTAATACTGGTTGAAGGTATATTCAATTAGATTTGTGTAGCTTTACCCCATCTGATGGAGAAGTAACTTTGGAAAAAGATACTTCAGAAACATCTATACAATGGACAACATCATGCTGCCTCTAAAGGCCATCACAGCTACTGAAAGGAAATACATAAAACTGCTTTCTCCCTTTCACAAATATTTACAGAGCTCATCTTAGATTACTAACAAAAACAAATGGCTTTTGAAAATGTCCACTAAAACAATAGCACTGCTGACCAAGCAGAAAATAAGTAAACAGTAGCTTTAATCCACCAAAAACATAGACAACCACATATATGGCACATGAGAGGACACTAAACAGCTGACATTTTCTCTCAGGTTAGCGTTGGGTTTCATTTTGTTATAAAAGAGGAGAGCTGAAGAATGCAAAATCTTTCACAGTATACTGGCTATCAGTCACCAATGGCCTCTGAAGTATGCATGTGCTTCTTGTCAGATGACACGGCTTTGGTCATCCTTCTAAATTTAGAGACAGTAAAACAAAATAGTCCCCTTTGATTTAATCCTTGCAATTATTAGAACAAGGTCTCTGTGTGAGGAGCTGTGAAGTTTTCAAACTGTTCCGTCCAGTTGTATCATTGCTAGAGTAACCATCACTTTGGCATGTAGTTTTATATCCAAAAGAAAATGCAACCCTGGAGATTCTTGCTCACATGCACGGGACAGAAATGACTGATACATTTTTAATCAGGAAGGAGTTTTTCTGCCACCCGTATACTGACACGGATCTCTGGAGCCTTACCTGTGTGGTTCCATGAGTAGAGCATAAGACTTGGAATCGAGAAGAGAGCTTATGGAATAGTCAGCATCAAACCAGGAATTTGGCAGCTCTGCCTTTTTTTGGTTTGCAAATAATTCACGAACCAATTTTGATTTCTGTGCATGAACTCAGTGTTCACATAGCAAGACAGATTAAACATCATTAATCAATGTGTTTGAAAACTGCAAGAAAGATGTACTTGTGACTAAGGCATAGGAGGCCTGGATTCAGTTCCCCATTCTGTCAGACTTCCGGTGTGATCTTGGGCAACTCAATCTCTGTAACATCTGTACCTTTTGTCCACCTTTTCTATTTAAACTATGCTTTCCAGGGCCAGAGGTATTTCTATTTGCATCGCATAATAGAGCCCTGCTCTCAGGTGTGGCATCTAGGTGCTTATGGTAATACAAACTATTAACAGTCCTTTCAATTATTCGTTATTTGCAGTGTGTGGTCCTGTGGTGTATTTTCTGCTCCTTCATTGGATGACAAACATTGCAACAGGAGAGCAACACATCAATTATGGGGAATGGATACAAACATATGTTACGCCAGTTGTAAATAAGGCTCATGAATAGTTTATTTTACTGAAGAATTTCTGAACTAGAAATAGCAATGGCAAGTTAAATGGACTATTGGGAATATGGAAAATTCTTAGAGATAAGTGATATGAGAATTAGGCTCAAATGTTCACTCAATACAAGACAGGCACTTTAACACTGAAGCGTACAACATCTGTGTCCACTTTTCAAAAGTTTGGCTTGAATGGTTTCATGAGTCTCCTATCTTCTGTGCACGCTATATCAGTGTCTGCTATCCCTCAGTATCACTCTACTTTGTAGGTTTCCCTTCAATCGCATTTTAAGTTTAAAAACATGCAATCTTTTTCTTTTTTTTTAAAGCCATCCACTTGTTTTTACATTACATGATGGGAGGCAAATATATGACCTTATCCAAGTTTTTATTGTGAACACTCTAAAGGAGGGCACACCTCAAGACAGACCCGGGGAGCAAATTATTCATGACTGCAGTGGTGACTGTTGGGAGGCTAAATATATTTCCAATATATTCACCCTTAAAGAATGCTTTGGATAAAAACCCGCCATCCCAGGCAAAAGATTTTACACAAAGCCACCGATTCTCATTTGTGCATCTCCCGGCACGTCACAGTCATTAGGCTTAAAATTTTTCAAAAGTGACTAATGATTTTGGGCCCCCAATTTGAGACACCTTAAAAGGGCCTGGTTTTCGGAGGGTAGGTCTTCAGAAAATCTGGACCCCTTTAAGGTGTCAGGTTACACACCCAGAAATTAGGCACCTAGGCAGGGCCATCCCTAGCTATTCTGGGGCCCTACACAGCTCCCCCCCACCCTGGGGGGGGCTGACTTGGGGTGCAGGGGGGAACTGCGGCCCAGCACTCACCGCCTGCGCGGCTGGGGCCAGGTTGCTGCACTTCCCACCGCTGGTGAGTGCAGGCCAGGCCCTGCTTCTGTCCTCAGGGGAGTGGGGGTGGGGCTGGGGTGGAGCAGGGGTGGGAAGAGGCGGGGCTGGGGCGGAGGCCATGGGGAAGAGGTGGGGCAGGGGCTGGAGCAGCATGCAGCTGCACAGGGCACCAGGAAATGTGGTGCCCCAAATTTGCTGGTGCCCTACACAGCTGCGTACTTTGCGTACGGGTAGGGATGGCTCTGCACCCAGGACCTAAATATTTTTTTAAAATCTGGCCCTTAGTTACTTTGGAAAATGTGGGCCTAATAAATGAACAAGACCCTGAAGCTCAGTGGGAGTTGAGGACCCTCAGCAGCTCACAGGTTTTTCAGTGCTGGAATGTAAGATGACGACATGGTCATGTGCAATGTACAAATTTTAATTTCTTACTTGTCTATGTTTTACCAGAAAAAAGGAGATTAACCCACTATTGTGCTGATTTCACTCTGTTCTTCCAGAGTTGCATAGTCAAAAACTTGCCTCTCTAGGGTTGCCAGGCATCCGGTTTTCGACTGGAACGCCCGGTCGAAAAGGGACCCTGGTGGCTCTAATCGGCACTGCTGACCAGGCTGTTAAAAGTCCGATCAGCGGTGCAGCAGGGACCTGGGGCTAAGGCAAGCTCCCTGCCTGCCTGGCTCCCAGAAGCAGCCACCAGGTCCCTGCAGCCCCTAGACTCATGGGCAGCCAGGGTGGCTGCGTGTGCTGTCCCCACCCCCAGAGCTAGCCCCACAGCTCCCATTGGTCGGGAACTGTGACCAATGGGAACTGCGAGGGCGGTGCCTGCAGGTGCAAGGGCACTGTGCAGAACCACCCTAGCTGCCCATGTGTCTAGGGGCTGCAGGGACGTGGTGGCCGCTTCCTGGGAGCCACAGTAAGTGCCACCGGGCCCCCGCACCCTGAACCCCTGCCCCAGCCCTGAGTCCTCTCCTGCACCCAAACTTCCTTCCAGAGCCTGCACCCCTCCAACACCCTGCCCCAGCCCCCTCCTGCACCCCAAACCCCCTCAGAGCCTTCACCCCCCTCCTACACCTCAACCCCCTGCCCCAGCCCAGTGAAAGTAGGTGAGGGTGGGGGAGAGCAAGCAACAGAGGGAGGGGGATGGAGCGAGTGAGGGCGGGGCCTCGGGGAAGGGGCGGGGCAGGAGTATTCAGTTTTGTGCCATTTGAAAGTTAGCAATCCTAATCACTACATAACTCCACCGTGAAAGGCAGCACTAAGCCACACCTATGTAACCAGTACCAATATTATGACCAGACTGTGGCTTTGAACCACTGTCTGTTTTTGGGGGGGGCGCTGAGAAGGGTTGAGAGCCCAAGGAGGAATTCTAGCTGTGCACTGCAGTTTGAGAGGACCACACTCTCCACTGCATATGAATAGAGAAAGGCCTAGATCCACAGAGGGACTTGCGCGTTGCAACACTGAGCATCACAATGCCTAACTTCTAGATACCTAGAAAATCACTGGAACAACAATGGGATCCACAAACCCTGAGTTAGGCACCTAGGCTACCTGTAGAATGCATGGGGAGAGACATGTGCCTAAAAATTGGATTGACCTCATTCTCTTTGTGGAGCTGGGCCAGAGTGATGGCTCCCAATCATCAGGCCTGGCTGCACCTGCCTTCTTTGGCAAGACAAGCTCCATAAGAAGTCTCTACATCTATTGACAGACAAAGTTATTTTCCATCGGCACATAAAAATGAACAAAGATTTAACCCAAATGTAACAAGCCTAACCCTGGAGACTGAAAATAAACATGGGGCATTTAAACTGAAAATTAGATTTGTTCAAAAAGTTCTGAGCATCTAAAAAACATGGGGTTATAATGACAGTCTGACCTAAACCCTAAATATGCAATATATTCACTAGCAAGGGAATAATAGTAATGTTTATCGCTCTTCATCGCCAAACAGTTTAATTACTCCAGATTGCCTGCTGCCTTTCCAGCTTAATACATAAACTAACCTCCCCGCAATGTATTCTGAATGAGACAGCTGTTCCTGGAGTTTATCCATTCTAATCTTCAGTGAAACATATGTAACTCATCAGAGAGAGGGACCAAATTCTCCCCAATGACTCTAATTTAATGGAGTATGGTACCAGGACAACAGCAGACTGTGGCCCTAACTCTACAACCTATGACAGCTCGATTACTCCTTATTTATTTACTCTTCACTCTCTGCAAAAACATCCCCAGCACTCAATCAAATGTCAAAGAAAGGGGTCAGAAGGCAAGTGACTTAAACTACCTCATTTAAACAGTCCCTTCCCATTAAAGCCAGGCGGTTTTTGTCAAAAGATAAAAGGCTGGTTTTCCTGTAAGGAGTGACCACTGCAAATAAAAATCAGTTACAAATCATCTGAAAATTAGTTACTATCCAGTTATGATTGTGTTCATTCTGGAAAGCTGAATCTTCTCTGGCACACTGTAGATTCAGTAGCCAAAGTAGTTCATGTACTTAAACTTTTAAAAGCACAAGTTATTTACTGTAGCCAATGATCTCTACTTTAGGAGGAACATTATTTTCTTTCTAGCCAGAATTCCCTGAAATGCACAGTTGAGGTTCAGAAAACTTAAAACAATGGTTTGGGGGATTTGTATTAATGGAAAACTGGTGAGATTTAAAAAAAGGGGGGGGGGGTTATCCTGGAAAATGTTGATCTGCAACAATCAATGGTGCGTAAGATGACTTCAAAGTTGGAGAATAGGCAGGAAGCAAACAGTGCATGTTAAGAAAAGATTTTTCTCATATCAAAATGAGAAAAAAAAACATTTGAAAATTTATCAAAGTACAAGTTAAGATAAATAGAAAAAAGAAATCTTACCTTTGAGAAGGACCTTTCCCCTCCTAGATGTCAATTTCCATCTGCCCTGAGTTCATGCTAACGTGCCATAATCCCCAGTTTGTGATAGCCCTATCTGTTGCTGTGGCCTCACAATCAGCCAGTCTTACAGTAAGAAATTATAGGTGGTGTGTGTGAATAAAGCAAAGATGGGGTTTTTTTTTAGATTTACTTATTTGCACAAAGACCAGTCACACACTATGCATATTGAAGCTGGGCTTGATCCCCATCACCTCCAACCCTTCCTAAAATAGTCACCATTGAATGTACTGTCTTTCTATGTACTAGTCTGTTGTTAACTTTTAGTGGCTGTCCCAGAGGTGCCATATACTCTTTATCATTAATATCAGCTAAAGGATTTCTCCTTGAGTTCAAGTGATTGAGGGCTGTGGATCTGGAACTGAAGGACAGTGTTTCTGTTCCTCATTCCCACTATGTGTGCAATTCGTGTTATAATTGTTTCTTTTGCCAGCTGAAGTGATGTGTTAAAGAATGGCACCTGACCTCCTGTGACTTTCATAGGTTTGGGACAAACTTTTGTAGGTCAGAAGGGACCATTAGATTATATAGTCTGACCTCCTGTTTGTCCATCAGGGGGTAATGTAACACACTGCCTCGATTATAGGAGTATGGGCTGTTACCCTCTAGCATCAAGCCCACAAAGAGGATAATAAAGGGACCAATTACTATCATCTCTTAGAGTCCAAGCTCTGTGATAGAATTTATATGCATACTTGGGTGTTACATGATGCAGCAGAAGGTTTTGTTACATCCAGGACAGATTTGTTGCAAAGTTTACACGGTATTATGCCAGGCTAAGCCTAGGTGCCTCTCTGCCAAAGAATGAGGCTACAGCAGTACCAAGCATCCCCCACCACTCCTTTGCTGGGCCGGGGGAGCAAAAAAGAGGCATCAATCAACTCGTATTGTCAGGGTGGGCAGGTCAGATGGAGCAACTGCTGATTGAACACCTTCTCTCAGTGGCTCCTGCCAAAGAAAGATTCTGTGGAGATTCAATGGGAATGAAAGCCCTGCCATGTGCCGAAATTCAAACAGAGGGCATTGGCAGTCTCACTAGCTGGCCTCACTTGGGCCATTTCACACACAGCCCACCCACTGCAGAGATGTCATTTAAAGCTCCTATGTCAGCTTTACTGTTTCTGGCCTACCATGCATAACAAACAACGGGCTACACTGAGATCCCTCCAAAGGTTTAATACCCACTACAGACCCCTTGACTCTTCCCTGCCCTCCCGTGTTTCCTCAGGCATTTCAGATGGGGCTAGTTTCAGGAAGAGAGAGAAAACAGGGTTTGGGTGGGGCCGGGGGAGGGGGATTCATTGCTGATTGGAATTGGATGGTAGCATCTAGCAGTGTTTTAGTGCTGTAGCCATTGTTATTTTAATTGGTATGAATTTCAAGTTATTGTGATAGTGCTCAGAGGTCTGGTTAGAGCCTATTGATTTATCAAAGCTAGCCACCTCTACAAAGAACCATCTGTTTTGCGGACAACACAGTAGCAGAAATAAAGCGACCCTCTCACTTTTCTCTACTACCCCTTACCTCTAACCCTCACTTACACCACAGCAAGCAAGCATGAGGCCACGTCTACACTAGCAAGCTCACAGGGGCAGCACAGCTGTACTGATGGCTCATGTAGCTACTCCACGCGGATGGGAGAGAGCCTCCCGTCAACATAATAAAACCACCTCAACGAGCGGCGATAGCTAAGTCAGTGGGAGAAGCTCTCCCGCCGACACAGCGCTGGGCACACTACCACTTATGCTGGCAAAACTTAAGTCACTCAGGGATGTGGTTTTTTTCTGCACCCCTGAGTGACATAAGTTTTGCCAACAGAAGTGCTACTCTAGATATGGTACTACTCCTGTGATTTAGTAGCATTTTACAGCTACTTTGCACTAGTCTAAATGCCAACATGAGATACAGGGCAATGGAGAATCAAGCCCAAAGTTGTAGGAAGGATGGTCTAGAACTAGGGCGCTAGCCTGGGATTTGAGAAATCTAGATTCAATGTCCCGCTCCTCCACAAACTGGGTGGCACTGGCAAGTCACTTCATCTCTGTGCCGCAATTCCCCAATTATAAAGTGGGAATAATAGCACTTCCCATAGATACACTGAAGACTTTAAGGTGGTCATATACTATGGTAATGGGGACTATAGCAGTAACACTTTACCCACTCTGGCTTCAGGCTAGCCACAGCCTCATTTTCCCCTTCAATCCCAGGGCCAACCACCTGCCCACATTTGCCCAGAAAGGACTCACTGCCACACCCAGAATCTTTCAGGCCCTTGTTCCAGGGCACTGTTTTATTAACTGAAACAAACATAACACTTACAATCAGTGCAGGCTGCCAGAGGCCTTTCACTCTTTTCTCCTCGGCTAGGCTAGTCACAGGGACCAACCTCTATACTACAACCCCTTTCAACTAGGGCTTTTCAGCCATTGATAGATAACGCCTGTCCCCCTTCTCAGATGGGATTCAAAATTGAAAAGGGCAGGTTGGCCCCAGGTTCTCTAGTCCTTAAAGGGGCAGGCCTCAGCCTGATACTGGAGCCATAAGTATCTTAGATAGATAGCAATGAACATTTCAACCTGCTATTTAAAGGTCTTTTATTCATTACCTCTGTTAGAGTCCTAAAAGAACCACCAGAATGGAGGCACAGAATTTAAACTAAACAGCCCTGCACATGCTACCTGTCCCTTGCAGCCAGCAAACACTACATGTCTGATCTTTCACCTTTTCCAAATACAGACAAAATACAGACAAAAACCAGAAAACCAAATCTACTCTTTCCTCCCAAATGGGTGGGAATGATTTAAATGCCTAGAAGAAAAGTTCCCCCTCCCCCGCCATGAACCACTGTATAAACAAACCCCACAAAAGTTCAGTCAACATTTCCCTTTGCAAAACTACCTACATATAATAAAGGAGTGAGCACTAGAACCATCATGATTGCAACTCATTTTTACTGAGCAACGGAAGAAACTTGAATAAAGCTAGCAGTGCATGTCTTGGCACTTAGTTACGTTGGCCTAAACTGCCTTTGCTTATTCACCCGCCTTTCAGGCAATGCTTCCAAAATGTTTCTCTGGAATATGTTCCTTGTGTCTGCAGGAGCTATTTATAATCTACAACACTTATTTTTGGATTACACTCATCTAGGTGGCTCCTTGCCACAAGAGAAATGGGGTTTAAATGAATTCCAAAAACGTGTATGAAGTATTGCACTTGGGCTGAGGCACTTCCAAGTACAGTGGCCTGGCCACGTGCACAGAACGGTCAGACCTCTTGTGAGCAGGCACAGCTCCGCTGACACCAGTGAACTCCCTCTGGTGCGTTCACATGGGTTCTGGTCTCTTAAGTGCCCTGCCTTTCTTGGTAGGGTTCTCCTCAGAAGAACCTCTCTCAGAGCATAGGCTGATACAGAGGAGCAACCAGGAAGCAGCTCAAAATGCTTTGTCTGTGCTGGTTATTTAGAACAGTGGTTCTCAACCTATTTACCATAGTGGACCACATCCAATACTATCTGTATGGCCCTGAGGATGGCACATGGGCCACAGCTCTGTGCTGATTGGGCCACAAGTGGCCAGTGGGCTGCAAGCTGAGAACCACTGATTGAGAACCTCTCCTGGATTTAAGCAAGCTGTGCGTAGATTTCAGCAATACCTACTCCGGTCCACCCCACCCCCAAGAAAGGAACACGTTAGAAATGCTCCCACTTCTTGTCTTGTTAGACTTAGGCTGTAAACTCTTCAGGGTAAAGCTTTACTTTTGTTTGTACAGCACATAATGGGGGCCTGGCCTCTGGGAACTCTCAAGACACAAATAATAATGATAATAGATTCGCCCATCTGCAACCAAGTCTGAGCAAGAGAGATTGCTGTTATCAGCTAAAGGTGAATAGAATGTGTCATTAATGTCATGTTGTAATAAAGGCGTGCCAACAATTGGAGAACTGATTTATATATTCATTGTGTACAGACCTTTAATTACAATGGAGCTCCTCCTGATTTACACCAAAATAAGTGAAATCAGAATCTTGCCCTATAACATATGTACACTGCAAATATAACTTGCCAGTACACCTAAATACATTTGTTTGTAAATGTGCAAATACTGCAAAGATGACTAGTTAGCCATACCTAGCTTGGGTGGCAAATCCACCTTTTCTGACATGGAAAAACTTGCCTCCCAAAGATGTGCAGTCTAGTCGAGAATCCTATCAGTTGCCCACTATTCTCATGGCAAATCTGAAATCATTGCACTGTACATATGGAGGCAGTGGAAAAGCACCGAACTGGGACTTGGCCACTGGCTTACTGGATGACTTTGGGTAAGTCACTGCCCCACTCTGTGCCTCAATTTCCCCATTGGCAAAAAGAGGATAACGATGTTGCCCTCCTTTGGAAAACACTTTGAGTTCTGCTGATGACAAGTGCTGCATAAGTGTTAGGTATTATTGTTGGATTTCAGACAGACTGTTCTAACCCTGGGTTTTATTGCAAAATGTGTTTCTTTCTGCTATGGAGTATTTGCAACAGTGATGGGCAAATCTACAGTCAGTTATTTGAGTAGCTGGCAAGCTGTAGTATTCACAGCACTAGCTTCAGTAGCTCATGGTCCCATTCATGTTATATTTATATTGCAACAGCGAGATTTCCTAAAATTCCCAGAGAGCAGCAACACCAAAAGTCACATTACTAATGTCATGACAACATATAGAGTTACATCTTGCTCCTGTTGAAGTCAATGGCAAAACTCCCTCTCAGAGTTCAACCAAAGCAGGATTGGGTTTATAGTCTTATTATTTTCAGCAAGACAGGTTGTCAAGTTAGCAACAGAACTTTTCCAAAATGTAAAGAGAGAATGTGTTTTGAGTGACTGACGCTCTGTGTTATTCTGTAACTAAACCCCTCAATTTAAGAGACATTTGTTGCCATTTACTCATAATTCTCAGGAGGAGGGAAGGTGAAAAATGGGCCACTCACTCATATGGGTCAGTCCCACTGTGTTTTGTTATATTCTCACCCCTATTAGCTGGCATGCAGCCTCTACCCCCCCATCCTGGCAGGCTGCCCAATCTGTGTGCAGTAATTTGGATGAGAAAACACAGGGGCTGCATAATTTAAGCAGCAGCTATGTCAGTCAGTTCTCTTGTGTCAGTTACATGAAAACATTCATGATTTTTCATACACACAGAGAGACCCCATATTTCCAGCTTGAATGATTTGTTTTAGATTAAGGGAAACAACAAAACAAGAATGAATAAAACTAAAATCCCATGGGAGAGCACAGGGTGCAGAGAACACCCGATGTATCAACTTAGCCCTGGTCTACACAACGGGGTTAAGTCGAAGTTAGCCACGTTAGGTCGATTTAAAAATGACTGCATCCACACAACCAACCCTGTTCCATCGACCTAAAAGGCTCTTAAAATCAACTTCTGTACTCCTCCCCGACGAGGGAACTAGCGCTAAAATCGACCTTGCAGGGTCAAATTTGGGGTAGTGTGGACGCAAATCGACAGTATTGGCCTCCGGGAGCTATCCCAGAGTGCTCCAATGTGACCGCCCTGGACAGCACTTTGAACTCCAATGCACGAGCCAGGTACACAGAAAAAACCCCAGGAACTTTTGAATTTAATTCCGGTTTGGTCAGCGTGGCACGCTCAGCAGCACAGGTGACCATGCAGTCCCCCCAGAATGGCAAACAAGCTCCAGCATGGACCGAAAGGGAGACCCTGGATCTGATTGCTGTATGGGGAGAAGAATCTGTGCAGGCTGAACTCTGATCAAAAAGAAGAAATGCAAATATATATGCCAAAATCTCACAGGGCATGGTGGAGAGAAGCTACAACAGGGACACACAGCAGTGCTGCGTGAAAGTTAAGCCTACCTAAAGACAAAGGAGGCAAACGGTCGCTCTGGGTCAGAGCCCCATACATGCCGCTTCTGTGATCAGCAGCATGGCATTCTGGGGGGGGGGACCCTACTACTATCCCACCACTGTCCGTGGACACCTGCAAGGGGGAGTCTCACGCACCAGGGAGGAGGATTTTGTGGATGAGGAAGAGGAGGAGGAGAAGGAGGAGAATGCTCAGCAGGCAAGTGGTGAATCCGTTCTCCCCGGCAGCCAGGACCTTTTCATCACCCTGGAGCCAATAACCTCCCAAGGCGGGATCCCTGACCCTGAAGCTAGAGAAGGCACTTCTGGTGAGTGCACATTTGTAACTACAGTACAGGATTTTAAAGCAATTGTGTTTAATGTTTTGATTTGCCCTGAAGAATTGGGATGCATTCATGGCCAGTACAGCTACTGGAAAAGTCTGTTAAAGTGTCTGGGGATGGAGCGGGAATCCTCCAGGGACATCTCCATGAAGCTCTCCTGGAGGTACTCTGAAAGCCTTTGCAGAAGGTTTCTGGGGAGGGCTGCCTTATTTCATCCTCCATGGTAGGACACTTCACCACGCCAAGCCAGTAGCAAGTAGTCTGGAATCATTGCAGCACAAAGCATGGCAGCGAATGGTCCCGGGTTTTGGTTGCATTCAAGCAACATTCGGTCTCTATTTTTCTGTGTTAGCCTCAGGAGAGTGATATCATTCATTGTCACCTGGTTGAAATAGGGGAATTTTTGTAAGGGAACAGTAAAAGGACCCCGTTCATGCTGGGCTGTTTGCGCTTGGCTAAAAGGGATCATCCCAGAGAATAGCCATGCAGTGGGGGGAGGGGGAAGGGATCATCCCGGAGAATAGCCACACGGAGGGGTGGGGGAGCTGTGTGCTGCACATCCACCCGAAAACCGCAGCCCCTCCTTTTAAATGTGAAACCCAACCCATTGCTTGCTCTGGGAAAGGAGGGCACTGCAGTTTGAAAACATTCCCACATGTTATGAAGGCGTAAGAAGCCAACCCCGCATACCAAACGGATTACCATGGCTGCCTGGAAACCGAATTCTGTTGCCCAGCCATGTGTGTGTGATGTGTCACCATATCAGCAGGTGCTCAATATAAAAAAAAAAATGTGACCTTGTACCTAAAGCACATGTGCTGTCTGCTGTGAATTGCTTGATTCACTGTGAAAGAGTCTCCCTTTTGTTCTCAGAAATGTATCATCTTAAATTTTACTCTCCCTTTTTATCTCCCCCCAGGTGCAAATGTTTCTATGCTCCCTCTATCATCTCCGCCCCTGAGGTTGTTGCAGATTAGAAGGCAAAAAAAACCACACTCGCGATGACATGTTTGCCAAGCTCATGCAGTCCTCCCGCACTGATAGGGCACAGCTTAATGCATGGAGGCATTCAGTGGCAGAGGCCAGTAAAGAATTAAGTGAGCGCGAAGAGCAGAGGCAGGAATTGATGCTGAGGCTAATGGGGGAGCAAACGGACATGATGAAGCGTCTGTTGGGGGAGCAAAGGACATGATGAAGAGTCTGTTGGAGCTGCAGGAAAGCCAACAAGAGCACAGACCCCCTCGCTGCATCCACTGTATAGCTGCATGCCCTCCTCCCCAAGTTCCATATCCGCCTCACCCAGATGCCCAAGAATGCGGAGTGGGGGAAAGGCTCCGGGCACCAAGCCACTCCACTCCAGAGGATGGCCCAAGCAACAAAAGGCTGTCATTCAAACAGTTTGATTATTAGTGTGACTACAATAAACAATATGGCCTTGTCCTTCCCTTCTCCCCCAGCCCACCCAGGCTACCTCATCCATTATCTCATTTTTTTTTAATTAATAAAGAAAGAACGCATGGTTTCAAAACAATAGTTATTTTATTTTGAAGGGGGGAGGGTGGTTGGCTTACAGGGAATTAAAATCAACAAAGGGGGCGGGTTTGCATCAAGGAGAAACACACACAACTGTCACACTGTAGCCTGGCCAGTCATGAAACTGGTTTTCAAAGCCTCTCTGATGCGCAGCGTGCCTATCTGTGCTCTTCTAATCGCCCTGGTGTCTGGCTACTCAAAATCGGACACCAGGCGATTTGCCTCAACTTCCCACCCTGCCATAAACATCTCCCCCTTACTCTCACAGATATTATGGAGCACACAGCAAGCAGCAATAACAATGGGAATGTTGGTTGCACTGAGGTTTGTCCTAGTCAGCAAACAGCGCCAGCAAGCTTTTAAATATCCAAAGGTACATTGTACCACCATTCTGCACTTGCTCAGCCTGTAGTTGAACAGCTCCTGACTACTGTCCAGGCTGCCTGTGTATGGCTTCATGAGCCATGGCATTAAGGGGTAGGCTGGGTCCCCAAGGATAACTATAGGCATTTCAACATCCCCAACGGTAATTTTCTGGACTGGGAAGTAAGTCCCTTCTTGCAGCTGCTTGAACAGCCCAGAGTTCCTAAATATGCGAGCCTCATGCACCTTTTCCAGCTATCCCACGCTGATGTCGGTGAAACGTCCCTTGTGATCCACCGGTGCTTGCAGCACCATTTAAAGTTCCCCTTGCAGTTTACGTACTGGTTGGCAAGGTGGTCCGGTCTCAAGATAGGGATATGTGTTCCGTCTATTGCCCCACCGCAGTGAGGGAACCCCATTGCAGCAAAGCCATCCAGTATGACCTGCACATTTCCCAGAGTCACTACCCTTGATAACAGAATGTCAATGATTGCATTCGTTACTTGGATCACAGCAGCCCCCACAGTAGACTTGCCCACTCCAAACTGATTCCCAACTGACCGGTAGCAGTCAGGCGTTGCAAGCTTCCACAGGGCTATCGCCATGCGCTTCTCAACTGTCAGGGCAGCTCTCATCTTGGTATTCCTGCCCTTCAGGGTGGGGGAAAGCAACTCACAGAGTTCCAGGAAAGTTTCGCAGTCACTGTGAATCATCCCATACCTGTAACACTATGCGGTCCCACCAGTTTGTGCTTGTTTGCCTGGCCCAGAATCGGCGTTCCACTGTATCAACCAGCCCCAATGTCCCCATGATGTCCCAATTGCCACAGCCTGTGCTTCCAGGAATGTCTGTGTCCATGTCCTCGTCAAAATCCTCCTCGTGCTGGCATCTCTTAGCCCAGTTCTGCATATAGTCCAGGATAATGCGTGAGGTGTTTACAAAACTCACAACAGTAGCAGTGACAGTGAACTGAGCGGGATCCATGCTTGCCGTGGTATGGTGTCTGCATGGGTAACCCAGGAAAAAAGGCGCAAAATGATTGTCTGCCGTTGCTTTCACAGAGGGAGGGGTGACTGACGACAGGTACCTGAAACCACCTGCGACAATGTTTTTGCCCCATCAGGCATTGGGCTCTTAACCCAGAATTCCAATGGGCAGCAGAGACTGCGGGAACTGTGGGATAGCTACCCTCAGTGCACCACTCTGTAATTCAATGTTGCCACAGTAGTGAGGACGCACTGCGCCGACTTAATGCGCTTAGTGGGGACAGGTGGAGTTAGGCTAGAAGCAACTCAGCTACGTGGACAGAATAGCCTGCAGGGTTTAATAAGTTCAACTTAACCTGCATTCAGCTCTGCTCTTTCCATCAGGCAGGGACTCAGCTGGACATGTGGGTGAACGAGAGGCAGCCAGCAAGCAGTCCAGCTGTGCTGGCAATGTGGCCCTAGAGAAAGCTAAGAGAGAAAGTGTTTGGGGCACAGAGTGCTGTCTGGAAAGGCAGGTTTGGGACAGCGAGCAAAGAAACTGGTTCCTGCTGTTTGATTCCTGCTGTGTTCAGGGAAACAGGACTTTGTAAATAAAGAAGATTGCATCAAAGAAATACCCAACTCTCATCAATTTCTCCTCCTAATTGGAACAACCTGCAACATCCTGAATTTAGCTAACCACACAGGTCAAAAGGCATAATATTATATACTACACGGGTAATGGCAAAATAGAGTAGTGTGTTTGGGACTCACACTTTGGGCCCAGTCCCATTAAAATCAATGAGAGTTTTGTTACTGATTTCAATGGGACCAGGAGCAGGTCCCTTTTTCTCTCCAGACATTGTAGTTTGATTTCTGGAGCACTGTGAAAAATTGTGACTAGAAAATTTGGTCGCCAGCATTTGTCAGTTTCCTGTTTAACATGTGCCTTCAAAATGGCAGGCCAAATTCTGGTGCTTTATGTATGTGCATACTAAAGAAATTGCAAGAAGTACCAGGAGCAAAGGGTAAAAGCTGTCTTTTTGGCTTCTGCCTGCTGAGAGAAGTCACAGAGTCTGTGCTCTGCAGGTACCTGACTTATTGTGAAGAGAAGCAAATTGAGCATGATCAAGCTCTCAGGGGCACTGTCCATACATTTATGGCTCTACACATATGGCTGCCCTTATCAAACAATGGCCCCTATGCAAAGCCTCCTCACCACCTCTTCACCACAATTTCTGCTTCTAACAGGCTTCCCTCACCCAGGATATGTGTATGCACCTGGGAGCATTACACCCACTTCCAAGAATGATGTAGAATTTGGCTTCACCGTTTCTCTATTTGACACATGCAATTGCACAGATTAACAAAACACTCTGACATGGCACATATCAGAATCAGTGGAGCAAATGTTTAAAATGGTGCACACCATTTGTGCAACTCCAAGCCAGCATTTTCACATCAAAGTGCATATGAGAGGTGAGGTGCAAGGAATGAGGTGTGGCCTGCATTTTTTACCCCGGGGGGAATTCCGTGCCACTGCACATGCACAGAATTGATGTTCCCTGCAGATTTTTTTTACTTCCCAGGAGAAAAATGACTTTCTGACAGGGAAGCAAAGGGAAGCCACAAGAGCAGTCATGCAACCCTCCCCAGCAGTATGTTTTGGGTACCCAGGGCAGCCAGCAGAGAGGGAGATCACTGTGGGGCAGGGGGCAGGAATGGGGTGGTGACCCAGGTGGTGCCTACCCCATGCTAGGCTCAGCTGCTAGTCCTGGCTGGGCTGGGGAGGACGGGACTTCCTTCCCCTGCATGGCATCCAGGGTCATAGAATCATAGAATCATAGAATATCAGGGTTGGAAGGGACCTCAGGAGGTCATCTAGTCCAACCCCCTGCTCAAAGCAGGACCAATCCCCAATTAAATCATCCCAGCCAGGGCTTTGTCAAGCCTGACCTTAAAAACTTCTAAGGAAGGAGATTCATGTCAGACCCACCCCTGGATTTCTCCCCGAGGTGTAGGAAGCTCTGCAAACTCTTCCCCCACATCCCACCCACCGTGCTTCCTGCACCGATCACTCCCCCACTGCAGAGGGAGGGGTCACTGTACAGGGAGCTGCTCCCCCATCCACCCAACCCCCATGCATCCAGACCCCCCTCATACCCAGACCCTCCTGCTGAGCCTCACTCTCCCCCCCACACCCAGAACCCACCCAATGAGCCCCACTCCTCCTGCATCTGGATCACCCTGGGCCACCTGCACCTGGATCCCCACTGTACTGAGCCCCACTCCCCCAGCATCTGGACTCCCCACTGAGCCCCCCACACCCAGACCCCACTGCTGAGCTCTATCCCCCCATACCCAGACTCCCGCCCCGCTGATCCCCAACCACCTTCACCTGGATCCCCATGCAGAGTCCCATTACCTTTGCACCCAGAATCCCCCACAACAAACTCCTTTGCATCCAGATCCCCTCCACACCCGGATCCCCCATTGAGCCACCCACACAGAACCCTCTCAACCCACACCTTGACCCCCCACACTAAGTCCCTTCACACTTGGATCCTGCCTTGCTGAGCCTGCCTGCCCACACCTGGTGCACCTGGCACAGAGGGGCAGGGCCATGGGACGTTTCTGGGGCAGGCCTGGTCCTTGCGCTGTATCAGGGTTGGGTACAGCTTCACCACTGAGTCCATGTCCTGTGTGGGAGAGCTGCACAGTGATCTCCCACCTCTGTGCACCCCAGTGCCATGCTGGAGTCTCCATATTCATTTGACAAATACAATTTGCAGAATTTTAAAATACCATGTGCAAAATTTTTATTTTTTGGTGCAGAATGCCATCAAGACTAATTTTTAAATGTGAATCCAGGCACATGCAGTACTGCACAGCTGGGCTAGAAAAACTGGAAAAGAGTGAGACCAAAAGAAGGTGCACAAAGCAAACCTTAAAAACAATTTGGATGCACACATTCCATTCTAGAATACTGAGACTAGAATGGTATATTAAGTTACAGGTGGCAAGAATGCCTGTAGAGAGGCATGATCTGAAGATAGGCCTGCAGCCATGAACTGTTGAGTACTAATCTTGCTCTGACATAGTGTCAGAAGGTGGCAATCTAATATTTCCATTTCCCCTTCTGTAACATGGGAAAAACACTTAGTGTTGTAAGCATTAATTTATGTTCATAAAGCCCATTGCTGGTGCTAAATACTAAGTATTACTAACCATCTATATAAACTGCTGAAATTTCTTTATGGCTTTCAAGTTGAAGTACATATGTAAACTAAATTGCTATGTAGCTGCTAGCGGTTAATATCTGAGTGTACAAATGGTTCTATAGTTTTTGGGTAGCGACTAGAAGTAGTTTGGAATATTTGTGAAAAGCAGGTATTTTCCTGTACAATTATTCAGGGATTTCTTTCTCCACAAGTAGCAACTGGCTTAAGGTAAGGAGTGTTATGGAGTGGCTATCATAGAAGATTTATTGATTGTCCCATAGCAGAAAGTGGATTTGGTGCATTATACAATATTTTAACATAGGTGCTTCAGATTTCTCACATGGAAAGGCACCTTAGGGAGGAAAGAATAGGGTGAAACAAGTTAGTGACAACAACATCCTCAGAAATCAGCTAGTTCTTGGCACTCAATGAAAAATAAATAGCTATGAGGAAGCAAGATGCCCCGCCCTCCACATGAGATCACCTCTCCAACCATATAGAATGGAGAGCTGTTCCTAGACCTCTCAGAGGAGATGGGGTGTGAGAAGGCTGCCAAGTGAGAGAATGCACATTGTCTCCACTCTAGGCCCCCAGAAACACATAAGATAATACAGTCTCAGACTGATTTTTTTTCTTTCCTACTCTCAGTAGCCTGTGCTGTGAGATCAACAGTGAAAGATTTCTTAAAAAAAAAAACAACGTAATGTTCATAAATGAAGATGCCAGACTGACCATTGAGGAGACTAAAATAGTGTTGTCCCTCTGCCAAGCAGTAACAGATGTTGAGCCCTTGTAGATCAACTTCCTACTGGAGGAGAAATCCATGACATGGTCTGTATTTTCTTAGTGTAACTTGTTTGATTTACACAAATATCAGTCCCTGAGCAGAAGGGGTCATCAACAGCACCCAGGCAATTCCCTCTTTCAGGGATCTCAGCCCAAGCACTGGTGCTTGGTTTCCAGGGAGCTGTGCCTCAAGAACTGAATCTAGATGAGTGATTAAGGCAAAGAGCAAACACCCTTGCTACTTGTCACAGCTCTTCCAAAGAATCTGCATCAGAAAAACAACACATCATTTCTTCCAAGACTAAAAACTTGCTTGAACACCAAGAAAGAAAATGTGTAAGACTATGTAATTCCACCATCTGGTGACTCATGCCATAAGAATATATTTATCCTCCCAAAAGGAATAGCACAGCAGTGGGGATGTGTATTTCCTCCGCTCTGTATGCCAATGTACCTGTGGCCTGGCCTAAACGGATCAATGTGCACTGGGTCCGTTACATACTGCCAAATATCTTCTAATTTGGTGTCTAATTCAGAGTTTCAGACTCAGATCAGCATAATTTCTCACAGCTAGCAAAGACAATTAAAAAAAAAGTATTTTCACAGTATAAAGTTTACGTGTCCAAAGTTTTAGGCTTCACTCAACAATTCTGCAGTTAGTCCAGCTCTCATTGGGTTGAGGAGGCTTTTTTCCATTGATTTTAATGGACCTTAAAAATCAGATGTTTTTCTGAAAGCTCTACTCTAGGAATTATTGTGGGGAAGGTCTATGGCCTGTAGTATACGGGAGGTCAGATTCGATTATAACTATGGTCCCTCTTGGAATCTATTAATCTATGGATACGTTTGAGGAGGCTTCCTGTGAGCTCAGGTCAGTATGTGCAATGCTGTCATTCAAATATGGTATCCATTTTAAATAGTCTTTTAAATATTCCATTTTGATGTTTGGGCCAAACACGTTAAATCTTAACTGATCGTTTCCGTTGCAAACAACCAGTTTTAATTGCTTCCTTTGACCTTGAGATGGCAATTAATGTTTAATTCAAAACAATCAAAGTTACATGACATTTAACAGAACTTTGCTCATTATGGAGTTTCAGTGTCCAAGGGCAGAACTGGGTTTCCTAACTGTATGTCCGTACCATCTGATATTGATGTTGGGCTCTGTGGATCTGGAATGCTTGTCTCCTTCATCCACAGAAGTTGGTCCACTAGAAGATATTACTTCACCCATCTTGTCTCTCTCATATCCTGGGCCCAACATGGCTACAACAATGCTGCAAACAAAATATAAACATAAAGCATTCATAAAACCAGCGCAATGGACATATCTAGACATTTTAACAACTTCCCTTCCATTTACTGTCTCCAGTTGCTACCGTACATAGGGAATAGCCCAGCTAATGCTGATCTGCATTCAGTACATCCCAGCATTCCACTGTCTGAACACCAAGACGGACAATGAAGGCAACACCATCACATACCTCTGCCGCCCCATTGGTAGAGCGTGTTATGTTCACTAACCACGCTAAGCCAGTGGCGTACTCAAGGGTAATGTGAGTTTACCCATTTCTCATATGAGGAATATGGGATTTAGGTTTGTTTATCCACTTTTTTTTACCATTGCATCGAGTCAAGGAGTCTGATGGAGGTCTGCTCGATTCAGACTCTGACTTCTAACTTAACATGAGCCTCTGCATAAACAGAACATACATCGGCTCCAACTAGCTCTTGAAGGTACAGTACCCCGCAGAGTGGGTCAGTTGTGAAGCAGGTAAAGGCCATTGGAAGAGGTCAGTTCCCAAGAAATTTTTAAAAAGCCAAAGGCTAACAAGGCTTGGGCTGAACCATCTACAGAGCCATCAAGCTAACTAACAAACCATATTTGCAGCATTGTGTTGGCATTAGTATTTGTTGAGAGTTATCAGTGTGTTCAGGACTATGTAAAACAGAGAAGATATGGCTCCTACTCCAAAGGATTTACAATAGAAGGGCCTAATATTGCAAAGTGCTTTGCACTTTCTGTTGGGTGTACAAACCCTTGATTCCCACTAACCTCACAGGAGGTGCCCTGTATTTTGAAGGATTGGGCCCCATTTTAGACACCTACGGCCAGATTTTCAGAGCTGCCCAGCACTCACAACTGTCACTAACTTTTACTGGAACTGTGGGTGCTTAGCACTTCTGAGAAATCAGGCCCACTGAGGTGTGAGGTTTTTATTTCATGAAAGCTCAGTTTCTCTGGTGGGTTCCCAGTGAAGTTTTGCAGTGTCACATGTGCCCATAGGACACATTAAAAAGGAAGCAACTGAATCTAACCCAAGAGGCCGGGCCACACGTAGATTTCAGCTACTTTGGCAACAAAAAAGGAAGAAATCTCTTTGCCAAGTGGAAGTGAACGCCGCCTGGTTGGGAATGGGATATTATTCTCGTTCTGAAGAAGCAACAGAGCTTTAAAAAAAAAAATCCACTGGGAAACACTGTATTGGTGCTCTGACATGTTTCTTTACCAGAGGGTTCAATATGGGGCAAAGTCCCATATTTGAAAAACTAGCTGCTGAAAAGTTTAGATTTGAATTATGTCTGACCTTATAGCTGGCTCTTATTTCTTAAACGGGTCACAGTCAATCCATGGATCCTTCCCCCTCTCCGCTCAGTACACACACGTACACACACACACACACACTTTAGAAAAGTTTTCATCCAGATCTGAACTTAGTAGTTTGGGCTCTCGTCCTCCACTCTTAAAATGTGTTTCCGATAAACTTTATGAGCTTAAAGTTTACTTATGGCAGATTAGAACTCCTTCAAATTCAGGTGCATTCACCAGAAATGGTTCCAGTAAATAACAGCGGGTAAAACGATATGTATGCATATTCATTTCTCTAAAGTAGTGTTTGAAAAAGTTGACACACTTGAAACAATCTTGGGCAAGGACTGCTGCTTTTTCTTCTCTCCAGCAATGCAGGGTTTTTCTAAAATGCTAACATTTTTCACTATTGTACTTAGAACATACCTTTAGGAAGAAAATTATAGAAAACACAAGCCACTTCTTGTTTTATGGTTTCCCTCTTGCTAACAAAGCCACTAGATGTCAGTATATACTAAGGTTTCAGAGTAGCAGCCGTGTTAGTCTGTATTCGCAAAAAGAAAAGGAGTACTTGTGGCACCTTAGAGACTAACCAATTTATTTGAGCCTAAGCTTTCGTGAGCTACAGCTTATGCTCAGACAAATTGGTTAGTCTCTAAGGTGCCACAAGTACTCCTTTTCTTTTAGTATATACTAAGTTACTGACAGCCAGGATTTTTCTTGTGCATCAATAGCCACGATACCAGGATTGCTACCTGCCAGGGATCATCCTTTTTTTTTTTTGAGGGAGCTGCTCTGGAAAAATCGATAAGGGTGCTCAGTGCACTCTGCCAGCTGGCCAGTTTTAGCATTCAGGATCACCCAGGATGTCCCCGTTTTTTGTACCTCAGCGGTGGCCACCCTAACTGGTGACAAGAGAAAACTGATCTCATTAGGCGTGGCAATTCAACGGCTCAACAACACCACAGCTGATACAGTAATACTATTCAAACAAAAGTATTTGGATAAGCCGAGTAATAGAATATGAAAAAAAAAAAAAAAAATGCAAAAAACATACCCATAGAGAAACACAGGCTATTCAGTGTTCTGGATGGCAGCAACACAGGCCTGGATCCTGGAAGGTGCTGCGTGCCCTTCACTCCTTCTGAATTCACACAGCCTTTGACATGTACACAGGCTAGAAAGAATTAGAAAAGGAATATTTCAGGTATTTAAAGCTAAAAACCAGCTGTTACAGAGAGTCATTATTTGTTGTACTGTAGCACCTGGGAGCCCCACCGTAGACCAGGACTCCATTGCGATAGGTGCTCCCCTGCCCCAAAGAGCTTACAACCAAGGTAAGGCATTAGCCTCATTGTGATGGGAGGGACCTACATATTTCCATTAAGATTTGAGGGGGTAGGGTGCATAATTTCTCTGTTCTGGGCACATTTGATCACTGTCCATTGTAATGCAAATTACGCTGACTCATAGAAGTTTGCTGTATGGCAACAAAAATGAAGCATTTGAACAGCATATTTACAGAAGGAAGGAAGAGTGTGCTACTCTAACTCTCTTTCTAGAAGTTATTCCTTAAATATGGGTTGGCATGAGTTAAATACTGCCCCAACCTAACACAACCTTGTGAAACTTCCCATCAGATTTCATGTGACTTTCATGGGCAGCCAGCTGTGAAAGAATGCTGTACCGATTGCCAGAGATCAGATACATTTTGTAAACGTTGATAAGACTCAAGAACATAAATCCCTCTTAATAGGACAGTAAGGGTTTAAAAAGTGTACAAACTCAAAACACCATGGAGCATTGCAGCAGTAGGTAATAGCCCAGTCCTGCCAGACACAGAGTACTTCTAGCTCCTATGGGCTTTAGAGCAGTGGTCCCCAAACTTTTCATGTCACGTCCCCCTCCTTATCCTTATCCAAACCCCTCCACCCCTGGGAGCCACAGTGGGGAACCAGGGCACCGGCTCCTGTGGGGGAGATGTGGACAGAGGTAAGGGCGACAAGGTTGGATCCAGAACCGTGGCTGGGCCGAGACGAGATCCAGGGACCAAGGCCAGAGTCACAGCTGAGGGCAGGGCCAGGGCCCGGAGCAGAGCCACAGTAGGGGGCCGAGGCTCGGGGGGCGCCAGGCCGGGAGCGGAGCTGCGGTCAGGAGCCAGGGCTGCAGCCAGGAGTGGAGCTATGGCTGGAGCTGTGGTCGGTGCAGAGCTGGGGCAGAGCTGGGCTGGGTGGCTCTCCCTCCCCATCCACCTTGGGCCCAGGCCCCGCCACACTTCCTCAAATGTTCCTCCGCACAGTTTGGGGACCAAACTGCTTTCGAGGGAGTTAAGGAAGTTCAGCACCTTTTAGGGTGTAGCTCCACAGGCCTGATTCTGCTCCTATTGAAATCAATAGTAGTTTGTAACTGACTTCAGTGGGAGCAGGACTGACTCTTCAGTGAAGAGCCCTTTCCCCCAGTTCTCTAGTAGTGTTATTGCCTTTGCTTCACGCATCTGAATCAGAGTGAAACACAAGTTTTCCCCGTCTACATATACATCTATCTGATCTCTCAATCTCTCTCGTACACACACACACGAGTATATTGTACTGCAGTTACCAAGACCATCCATTTAGCTGGTACAGCTTAAGCAATGGCAGTGCAAATTTTGCAAGTATTCCACTTTAGCCCACCAACGTCCCACCAACTTGACCTGAAGGGATCACATTTAAGGGTATGTCTACACTGCTGCAGCTGTGCTGCTGTAGCACTCGACAGTCGATATTTGCTTCGGTGACAGAAGGAATTTTCCATCGCTACAGTTAAGCACCCACGCGGTAGCTGTGTTGACAGACGAATACGTCTATCAGCATAGTCGTGCACACACCAGGGCTTAGGTTGACTTAAATTCATCTGTCAGGGACATGCTGTGCGACGGAGCTAGGTCAACCTAAGAGTTAGGCGTAGACCAAGCCTAAGAATCAAAGTCTCCAAGAGCTATTCCTGACTTGACCTTTTGCAGTGCCCACCCTGTGTGGTAACTAGTGACATCTGTGGTGTTTTGTGCGCGGTGGATATAAGGAGGTTAGATACTGATTTAAAATGGTTATACTCTTATGACCTTACAAACGGTAAGACTAGATTGTTCAGACACTGCCATCTGCGTTTGGGAATGCAGAAACGTATAGGTAAAGCATATTAGGTCACTAAGAGACTTCAGTCCCTGATCTTCAGTCAGTCAGGGACTTGAACATCGGAATGATCTAAATTGTGGCCCCAAATAACTGAAGGCACTAAAATGCATCTGGAAAAATGGAGGCCCAGTTAAGGCAATGCTGAAAATTTGGCCTTTTATCTTCTTTTAATACAGTATTTCCCATTTTAGAGAGAACATGGTAAATTAACAAATAATCCTTTGCACTAAGAAGTCTTTGTGAACATAAGCATGGTGTAGCATGGACAGTCTACACAAAGCTACCATTGTAACTAGAAACAGCTTGCGTAACTTCAAGTTCTTCACGTATTCATGGATAGATTAATTGCCCTTTCAAGTCATTAGTAGGGGGGATCCGACATTACAAACAAAGCACTTTGTCAGCAAACTACAGGGGCAAAAAGATCATGACTGACGCGGTGGTAGGCAGTGTGAGCTAGCGGTCAGGACACGACCGAGCCAGGAGATCATGGTTCTAGTCTCTTCACTGACCTTCTGTCTGACTTAGGGCAAGTATGAGGCTCTCTTTTCCCTCCCTCCCTTTGTCCATCTTGTCTAGTTACATTGTAATCTGTTTGGGGATGCAGGGACTGTTTCTTACAATGTGTTTGTCCAGTGCCCAGCACAAAGGGCCCACTAAGCACTGCCATAATACAACTAATAGAACTGCCGGGATAATTCTGGATCCATTCTACGCTAATCACAAGGGCCCCTTTGGATCTCTTTTGTCAACAGATGAGATTGCTTTATTATTAACTGCGAAGGAAATGAGCTTCAGTATCTTATGATTATTTAAGACATAACAGGGAAAGAGTTAACGCGGCACTTGCAGACAGTGAGATGTAGACTTTACTACATTTATATTATTGTGTGGGGCGAGAGAAAGAGACATTTAACAACTCTCGCTCTCTCTGAGGGAGTAAGTGCCCAGAATGCCCTGTCAGCCATGGTTCTGTTCAGCAGTGCTTGTTTAGAATGTCTGTCTCCTCTCCATTTCTACTGAACTGCTATTTAAAGCAATAGCTTTAGTCATTGCAGTGACAAATATATCATTGGGTCCTTGTATTAAACACCTCTTTCCCACTTTTATATATAGCAAAACCGTGTCCCTGTGTCACTGAGAGGGCTAGATGAAAAGCAATGTTAGCTCTAAAGAAAGGATGAGGAAGGAGACTGGGTCCATATCCATAAGAGGGTTAGCATTTGGGTCTGCAGCTTGAACTGTAACCTATCAAGGCTAGGATTTAATAAGGATAAAGCCTAAGGAGATTTAGGTTGGTTTTGCCTACATCTAAAAACAGATCTGGTCACACTTTGAATCTGGCCCAGAATCCAGACCAAGAGCTTGTTCTCACCTAAGGATTCAGATCTGAAATAGGGTTGCCAACTGTGGATGGACGAATTCCTGGACATTTCATCACATGACATTAATTTTTAATTAAAAATTAATCTTTAATTCCTGGAGACTCCAGGACAATCTGGAAGGTTGGCAGCCCTAATCTGAAAGGGCTCAGATGGGAGGTTGATGTTTGGGCCTGTATCCAGTTATGAACATAGGACATTCTAGCCAAATATGAAAAAAGTAAATCGGGAAGTTTTGCTTGGTTTCCTGGCAAACACTGCAAACAGTCGTATTGAATTGCAGTGCAACAGGAGGACACGGGGTCTTAGGAGCCTGTGATCACATCCCAGTGCTCGTGGTACAGCCCTGGGCCCTTTAAAATTGGGAGCTATAGTTGCAGGGCACATATCTTCTCTTAGCATTCTATGTGCTCTACGGGAAATCACATGTAAAGCTTCTTGCCTCTTAGGCAGAGGAGCAGAGTGGGGAAACCCAGGGTCAGGGAAGGACCAGGGAGCAGGTGGCTCTCTATGCCTGTTGAGCAGAAGGCTGGAGCAGGCGATACCCTCAGAGAGCAGGAGTTACTTAGGGAAAGCCTCAGCTAGGAAGGGGCATGAAGCCCCGCAAGAAAGGCTGTAATAACTGAAGCCCAGGAGACAAGGGCTAGGCAAGACCCTGTGAGGCAATGAGACTGGTTTTGAATCTTCGTGACTAAAGAAAGGCCCTGAGAAGCGTGATTTCACTTTCGCTTATACTATTAACACACCCACTGGTTTCCAAACATCGTACATGGGCTACATACTGCCTACCATCAAAGCAAGAGCACAGAGTATTATTTTCATAGCACCCAGACTTATATCCACCTCTGACTCTATATCAGAGGAGGCTATATGCAAACAACACACTAAACTGAGCAGAGCCATAGGCAAGATTTAGTCTTATCCACTGCACTAGGGAATGTTATAAACAGAGGCATGTTATGACATCACAGTGTGCCAGGCCAGCTACCCAGCTCACTGTAGATAGTTTGATAATACACATATTGCCACTCTGGTCTCATTCTCCAGTCTCAACCCATCTCTAAATAAAGGCTGGGAGGATATAAACTGAAAGACATTAAAGTTTAAATTACAAGCAGGAAGGCTTTAAACAGTTGTGAATCACGAGACAGGGAGTACTGGAAGCCTTGTTTTCTTTCAGTGCCATATTTTATAGGCGCTCCTGGCAGACCGTTAAACATTCCCACTGCACTCAGCCAGCTTCGAGAGAGAAGCACACTTGGATTTTCTTAAAAGCCTTTTGGAACATTGATGCTGAACTATAAAAAAACTTTTTAGAAAGTACTGAGCCCAGTGCATAAAAAGTATGAGCCAACATCTTTCTAGAGAAAAGCATTCAATTTTTAGACTTGAAAGCAAAGGCTAGCTGAGCAATTTCTCACTTTGTTGGCTAAAATATATATAACCTCAAACTATTAACTGCTGTTCCAAATGACACTTATGTATGAATGGGGCGCCTGCTTTGCTAACATGGTTTTATTGAAAAAATTGACTGGAAGGACTAAATTTACCTTTGGGTATTTGGTAACTTTTGCTAGTATAAGCCAGGTTGCAGGGCCAGTGCTGTCCCAAACATAGGCAGTGCTGTCTGGAGAAGGGGTGAAGGTAGGGAGACGAGGCGATGCACTGATTCAGTGTATCATCTCAGCAGCCACTGCCTACAGGGCTCATGCGAAGCCTCCATTGGAAAATAAAGTTGTTCTTTCCCTGTTAGAAACCACGAGGGAAGTTGTCTGTGGAACACAGCCTGCCCAGGAGGGAAAGCCACCTGATGTGCAAGACCTCTCTAGCCTGGGGAGATGCCATTTGCATTTAGGGGATGAATCTAGCTCCAAACTCAAACCAAAAAAAAAAAAATCATGAATGTCCACACAGTGTGTGTGTTCTGGTTATTGGGGTCCCAGCTCAGGTCCCGTAGATGTTTCCTGCTGGGCACCCAAAACAGAGTCAAAGTCAGTAAATGCTCATGTTTGGCTTTATTGTCATTTGGCAATGACTGCTCAAGGTACAAGCAAAATCAATGGGTGGAAGATCTGTTTTAAGTTAAATTTTCAGCTTGGTCAACACTGCATAAGCAAGGTGCATCTCCAGTACTGCACAGCATCAAGAGAGATCGTGCCTTCCATATTCAATTATTTTCCAGTATTTTGCTGCCATGAGAATTATTAGAATAACTGAATCTATCCATAAACTCTGTATGTGTGAAAACACAAATCTGGTATTCATAGCCGCCAGTTTATTATATGAGAAGGACAATAGGATATCCAGGCACAGAACCTTCCAACAACAACATAAGGTTGAGGTCAAGCTTTTTGGATCTCGGCTATGCTGGCATTTGTTCCTACAAGAAAATAAAAAAAATATTCAATAAGGTTCCCAGAGACCTTAAAAAGCAGAAACATCTGTTGCTGCTATGAACAGCTTGTATGCTAAGTTCAGCAGCAGAAACGCTAGCAGCTTGACCAGGTCTGCCCTTACCACTGAAATGCCTCTGTGCTCAGTGGGAAATTATAGAGAGTTTCAGGGGACATATCAATAATTCAGATAGCCAAAACACACAAACAAACAAGAAATAGCACTCTCTTCCCTTTTCTGTCAGGAGACTGGCGAGACTGGATGATGTTTGTGGTTTGCAGCATATTATTTATCAGAGCTAGATCTATAAATCCATGTAGCTCTATTGACTTCAAGTCAATAAAGTGACGCAAACTCACACCAGCTGAAGAGCTGTCCCAGGATATTTATTTATTTATTAAAGATGATTTTTTAGCTAAAAAACCCACCGGACTGAGATTCAGTACATCTGGTTTTTGTTCTCAGCACTACAGTTTTCTGTGAAAAATCACAACCTTTCAGTGCCTCAGTTTCTCCTCTGTAGAATGAGACTAATGCTCCCCTATGTTGCAGGATCTTGTTTAACTTTCAGATCCTTTGATGGATGCTTCAATACAAATACAAAGTATTGCTTTTGACACAGCTCTGCCAACTGCAAATCCTGAGCAGAAACATGCTTCCTATGTCAGTGCCAAGATCACCAAGTGTCCTGAAACTGCTCCATCACGTGCCGTGGATTTGTAAGTAATGTGGATAAGTGTCCACTGGGAACTAGGGTACGGCAACAAAATTTGTTTCACTTGTGACCTAAGCTATATCAACCATCTGTCCAGAGAGGAAAAGCTGATGCATTGACCCATTGTACTATTTAGCCCCTCACGTGTTTGATGTGGGAAACCTCACTAAAGTGAAGTTCCTTAGAAAAGGAAGAGTCTTTACAGAACAGATTTCCATGGAAGCGCAGATTCCCAGGAACAGAGCTTTAATTTATGTAGCCCCTTTTATAGAAAATGGACCCCCAAATCCTTTACAGAACTAAACACTATCAAAGGGAAACGGAAATCAAGACATGCACACACCAGGGACTGACTATACATTGGTCCCATTCTCTTCCCACCCACATGCTGATGCAAATCAGGAGTGACTCCTTTTAAGTCTGTAGACTTATGTTGTAAAAGTGGGGTGAGTGGAGAATCAGACTCATGATTTCAGATGAGAGTTGAGAAGAGACAGCACTGGAAGACATGAGACTGACAGAAGCACAGACACTTGGGGATTTGTATTTATTGTTTAGTTTAATGCTGGTGAACATAAAATAGTATGAAACAGAACTTCTGTCTACAGTACTGCAGATTGATTGATTGATTTATTTATTTTAAGTAGTGGGGGTTGGACTTCAATTTGCAGATATCAGGTGACGTTATGCAGGACCTCAGGATTTGACACTTACAATGGTATTTAGCTAGGACACCATGGCTGAACACCCAAATTCTAGTGGAAAGTGCTATAAGATACTTACCTGACCACATGTGATCAGGACTTGGTTTTACTACTTACTCAAAGAGGCTTCCAGCAGTCATATTGGTTCAATGCCGATTCAAAGGAAAATATGCCTCCTACCCAGTCATCGACATCACCTCTTGCCACACTTAAAATTTCTTTCAAGGTCTTCCCTCCAAGTACCTAACAGGTCCAAACCTGATAAGTTTAAGGTATTTTCAATCTGACATAGTTCTGTAGAATGACTGCCAGGAAAACTTCATTGCAGACTCTCAGTTTTTGATTGCAGAAGGACCCACATCACCCCTATTTCTATGATCACGTAGCAGAACTTTCTGATCTGGACAAGGATTGGGGCATAGAAAAAAAAAGAAGGAAGAAGCAGCCCAGAAAATATGGAGGAAAGAGAGGAGCATGGGGAATGCTGCCAGAAGAGGAGGAATAAAAGAAGCACAAGTAGATTACAGTTCTATCAATGCTGAAAAAATGGATGTGTGATTCTGGTGGGGTAGTTGTTGACCAGAAAGAGTATAGTAGCCCGTCACAGCAAACGATCCCTCTCAGGGCAACACTTTATATGAATGAGGCAACCAGGTATCCAGGTCCATGAATGAGACATGTGCCTGATAAATGTGTGCATGGGGGGAGGATAGATTGCTGCCCCTATTTCCAGCACCAGCGTTTCACTTTGACATCAGCATCACCACTCTGCGGACGCCCTAGGCTTTGCAGGCTGATTTCCCAGTGGAGGAGGCATCAGTGATGTGGAGTCTGGGTATACTCTAAATGTAATGTCTTATTTATGCATAAAATGCATAAATACCAGTCCTGGAACATAGATGGTCAAGCAGCATACAGGCCAAGCCCTTCTTCCAGGAATCTCAGTCCAACACAAATGCCTGGTTCCCAGGGGGAAACGGTCTCATTAATTGACTCTAATCAGAACCCAAGGCAGATGACAAATTCTCCTGCAGCTTGCACAGCTTCCTTTGTCCCAAAGCTGCCTCTGCATCACAAACCTAGCATAACCCAAACCTAAACGACAAGGCAGCATGTCTTCTCAAGAGTCAAAACGGTCTCTCACACTACTAAAATTCTTGGAAGACTATACAACACCACAGCCCGGTGATACAAAAGGGACATACTGTAATAGCAGGTAAGTGTAGATGGATATCAGGATCCCACTCAGCTCTGTCTCTTACCCTGCTGCCAGGGGGGTAGGGGGAGAGTTCATGAGCAGCCTGTGCACTTTGGGGAAGGAGGAGACAGACAACAGCTATGTTTACAGGCACTTTGCTGAGCATGGGGGCATGGACACCAGGTGAAGTCACCACAGCTCTCTGGGAGCCAACAGCTTAAGAATCACTGCACTCAAACTGTAAAATTGAATGCTGCAAACTCAGGAGGATAAAAATCCAAACAGCTCTTCAGGATTGTGTCTCTCTCAGTGCTCCAAGCCTTGCAACATTTTAGTGTTTCTTAAAGCCCCAGCTCCTGGAGGCAAGTGATTATGTAAGAATCTCATCTTATATGTTTAAAAGAATGTTTCTAACTGTCATGGTTGCAGAGAAAAGCCTGGAAATGTGACCCAACTGCACCCTAAAAGCTCAAAAAACAAATAAACTTAACATTTTAAAAATCTCATGATCTCATGAATTCTTGGGGTTTATTTTGACATGCTTGGGGCTGGCCCTACTGCTCATTACATATTTGGATAGTGCCTAGCACACTGTGAACTCTACTGTAATGTAATAAGAAATCCATAAAAATATCACCAAGTAGTTGTGCACATCTCTAGACAATTGGTCTTGTGTCAAAATAAGTGCTGTTATTTTTAATCTAGAGTCTTGGTGCATGTGTTATGTTCAGACCTTCCCATTACTGATAAATACCAGAGCTTTTTGGGGGCAATCTTGCTGACACACAAATTAGGGTCCATTGTGGATTTTTTTTCAATATACATACTTTCCATTTGACCTTGACCTGTTTATTCATCTGACTCTGTCCCTTTTTGAAATTGCACATCCTGCTTTTGATTAATAGAAGAGAGGTCAGATGGAAAGAAAAAAAGGGGGGAGAGTTTGATAAATAACAGAAAGTGGATCATTTATAAGCACACTAAACTTAAAGCTAAGAAGTGACCTAAAATTAAAAAAATAGGAGAAAGGACAGGAAATAGGAGAGGAATGTTCTCTCCTTTCAAGTGTTATGATTTCTAGCTCTGTTCTATGATTGTTTCATTTGCTTTATAACGCCAACATGATTCAATTCTGTAATGCATGCTCATGAATAGGATTACTCATAGGAGGAAGCACTGCAGGAACACATTGATCTTTAGAAATTGCCTATGCCCACATTAGAAGTAAAATGACAATTTAGCCACTACCATAATGTAAGTGTTAAATCATCATCATCATAGCAAAGCTAAGAAAAATTGAACTCATTTTGTATTCTTGTTTCCTGGTAAGTGATACGGTCCAAAGTTAGTGGTACCAAAAATAAGAACATAAGAATGGCCATACTGGATCAGATCAAAGGTCCATCCAGCCCAGTATCCTGTCTACCGACAGTGGCCAATGCCAGGTGCCCCAGAGGGAGTGAACCTAACAGGTAATGATCAAGTGATCTTTCTCCTGCCATCCATCTCCACCCTCTGACAAACAGAGGTGAGGGACACCATTCCTTACCCAGGCTTGGTGAAATACTCATCAAGGCTTATGAAAAACTATGGGGTGGGATGTTCAGAAATGCTCATTCTTGCCCTAACGCTTCTCTCTAAAGTCAATGGGAGCTTTCACCATTGACTTCAATGGGAGTGAAGTTAGGCTTGTTTTGAATGCTTCTGAAAACCCCTCCCGTAACACATAACGCAAATCGGCAGATCACATGTACAAAGAAACTGTTACAAGAGTATTAATTAGAGCAGGTGAGCAAATTCATTTAGAGAAAGTGAGGAAGAACTGGCCTTTCTGTACAGAAAAGCTCAACAGAAAGCTGGTTCTCATGAGATCAACAGCACTATTTGATAGGGCTTTTCAGTTTGGAGACTTGAATTAAGCGAGGAAGAAGCACCCAAGCTAAAAAGCCAAAAGAGAAATGTTATGCAAGAAGGTGAGTAATCTTGCAAGGGAGCAGACTGAAAACAGGAAATAGCTCTGATAAAGAACGGACTTCAACAGTCTTTTGAAAACAGGAAGGAAGTTGCTGAAATGGATAACCAGCAAGTTATGAATCACCAGTCCTATGGGGTCACCACAGAAAAGACTCAGTCTCCCACCACCTAAGATGCAAAGGCTCCACAAGGCAGGCAGTAGAGTGTAGACCCATTGGGACAATGCTCACAGAGGAGACCTTGAACATGTCTCTATGTTTATATATCAACGACTATCCATCCCGGGGTCTTAAAAAAAACAACAACAAAAACCCGCCACCAACAGGACCAACTACAAATACCAAACTAATCCACTATTTAGAAGCAGGCAGAGTAGTATTCACACATTAAGTGTAATAAAATACAATCACACAAGCACAAGCCTGTACCCAGATGTGTTGCTGCATTCCACACAAGCAGAAGACTTGATATCAAGCGCAAAATCTACACCCTACTCACTGCATAACTTGCTTTTTCCAAAAATAAATATGGATTAGAAATGCCCTTCAAGTTTCAAAGGCTGGAGGCTTCTTTGATTTCATTTTTAAGCATTTGCTTTTCCCATGAAAAGTCATTTTATGTATCAACCTTCTGCCCGTTGCAGCCAGCAGCAACCAGGCTGGGTTCAATATCTAGGGATGAGTTCCTTTTCAACAATACAACATAGAACCAACTCGAGCCCCCACCCAGTAACCTGGGAAAATTACACACCACTCTGGGTGCCTCGGAGAGGCAATACTTCCCCACTCGCAAGCACAGTCTGAGTGTAGCAAAGAAATTTTTAATGAAAGGAAGGAAGTCACCTGTCATTAATTAGGGAAAATGCCAAAAGGATTCATAAACCTAAAACTGTGAGCAGGACACACACCCCAGAGTCTGTGGGGTAGTGCCTTCTGCCTCATGTTCTTGAGTTCTACAACCAAAAGTTCCTTTACTGTGCTCCTCTCTGCTCCCTCACCATACCCCACTGGTGGTTGTCCTTGGTCAGTGAGGACCCAGGGTTCAGAGGTGCTGCGTGAGTTCACCTCCCACCCAGGGAAGAAGACAACTGGCTTGCTCCGCCAGGCCACCCTGCCAGCCACTGCACCCACCATCTGGCCGCCCTGCTGACTGCTCATCACTTTCACCAGCTGCCCATCAGTCACCTCATTCTGCCACCGGCCTCTCTGCTGTGATCTCTGTAGGTTAGTCTCTTAGTGATTTTTAGCTCTCAGCAGGCTGGGCAGAAACGCTGCCCCATCACAACTGATTTCAGCTCTCATTGAACACTTAAGATAACAAAAGGCTCCTAATGAAACCTGTTTAGCTCTAGCTTTAAACAGTGGGGAGGAACAGGTTAAACCAGACCTGGGACCCTTAGGGAGAGTCCACACTTTCTGGCTGGGTTACCTATCCCCCACACACTTACTTTCAAAGGGGTCTGGCATTTGAGCCCCTGGCTTAACGAGGTCCGTTCAGCTGATCCCCTTATTTGGGACAGGTTAAGCCCAGTTCTGCTCCCCTTTATTCATACAATAAAGACAACAATATCGATAACAGCATTTCACTACCCCTGCATTCAGTACTACAGTGATTTGTAACCCAGACACCAGCCAAAGTTGATCACTTTGAGCAACACAGCTCTAACACCACCATGGATATCTAAGCAGAGTAGGTGTGTTCATGTAAATACAGTTTGCTCCTGAAGTCTTTCCCCCTTCCAGCTAGCTGTCAAGGGAGAATTCATTCAGACGCTGCTTACATCTGCATAAATGCTGAATTCCTGTGGGATTTCACACTGATTTCCTGTTTTAACCGAGTTTGCTTCCAATTATGTATGTGTACAAAAACCACTTCTGTCTTTTGAGAGGGTTCATGATAAGCATTTAACATTGATTGAAATGAAATCATACCATGTGTTACCCTGGAAATCACAAAACCTTCAGGAGCAAGAATTAAGCATTTTGTTCCAGAGACAGTGATTAGTGCAATGGAGATCATGGATATCAAAGTAGAAGGTAGTATCATGGTGTAAACATCCTTCCTCACAAAGATCTCAGTTATTGGCATATGATAGACATGAAAACAAAGCATATCAAGCGTCTCTCTGGCCTTGTCTACATGGAGAAGTTGACCAGCATAGCTATTCTGGAATAATAAAATATATATATAGTCAATCTATTCTGGAAAAAAAAAGTCACAGAATAATTAGTGCACTTCCAAAGTAATTATTGCAGAATGAAGTGGCTTTTATTCTGGAATGGAGTGTCTATCTGGGGAGTGTAATGCAGTACACTAGCTCTATAAGAGTACAGGAGGCCAGAAGACCCCATTCCAAGGAGCTGGAATGAACAAAGACCCAAGAAATGGCCCAGTAGCAGAAGAGAGGAAGTGCTCCTGGAGAATTAGGAGTTGGACTGGGGGGAGGAGGGAAATCCAGGATACTGTTCCTTTAAGGGCATGGGATCAGGAGCCCTGTAGTGTGGGGTAGGGCAGGGCTCCCATCTCTTCCAGCCAATTGGGATGAGCTGTCTGGAGAAGGCCAGTATATAGACTGCCTCCTCCCGCAGAACAGGGGACACACTGACAGAAGAAGGAAGCCAGAAAGGGCTGGAACTGTGGCTTCCAGTGGAACAGACTGACTGATACACACAGAGCTCTGCGTGAGGCAGAAGAACTAGCGCTGAATGTGAATTTTTGTGTTATCGATATGGACATTATTTTGGGGACCCTGAGGATTGTTTTAATCTTTTTGGTTATTAAATGAGCCCTGGGTGGGGTGCTGTTATCCACAAGTGAGGTTGTGTGGAGTGCTTAGGGAGCCTGTAGGTGATGGCTAACAGGGACTGGGTACCTGCAAAGTGACCCTGGCCACAAGGGGGAGCTAAGTAAGTGGCCACCCTGATGCAAGGAGCTATTGTGGAACATAACTAATCTGGGCCATTGGGGAAGAGTCACTCTTTTTCTTCCCTGGGTATTTGATATTCTCCCTGTCTCAAGTTTATTTGTAAGCTGAACTCTGAGGAAGAAAACTGAATGCACCTGCTGCAAAGGCCATGCAGCATCAGGGTCCCTGAAAACACAGACAAGTGTGTTCTGTAGCTTCCAATCCACTGTACCCTCTGGTGCCATGGCACGCTGTATTGTTATTTGCACTTAGGGCAATACTCATTTTTTAAAAACTTGCTGGCTTTCATGTAAAAGTTTACTTTAAAAACACAGCAGAGAGATGTAATTTCACAGTGGGGCCTCATCCTGCTTGTGATAGGGATGAACGGGTTGGGACTCCAGAGCAACTAACTAGAGAGGATGGATCATCCAGTAGTTTGGGTCCCAGCCTAGGACTTGGACATCCAGGTTCAAATCCCTGCTCTACCATAGACTCCACATGTGACCTTGGGCAAGTCACTTAGTCTCTCTGTGCCTCAATTCCCTGTATGTGAAAGGGGGATAATAATTTTACAGAGATGTTGTGAGGATAAATATGAGGTAAGTATACAACTACTCAGATACAATTGTAATGGGGATCATAATAACCTACGACACATAAATAGCTCTGTGGGATCAGATAGCTCACAACTAAGGGAGCCAGACAAACCCATATCCCACTTACCAGGTAATTACTAATCATGACAACCTGAGTGTCATGATTTACAGGAACCTAGGAACTTGGTAAAGCTTGTTGTGTGAAACTCAGGTATTATGGGACAAATTTTCAACGAGCCTTTGCTAGTTCTCCTTTTTTAATCTTGTGAGATTACGGATACAAATAATTTCAGGCACAATTCTGCACCTGCGGTTCTTTGCACTTGCAGCTACCAATGCCAGTCAGCTCTGTGTTCTTGGGGAACCAGGGCACAGTATCTAGCCTGTCTGATTCATGAAAGACACCCCCCAACCAGCCTCTGCTTAAACAAAAACCATCAGAGAAAAACCTTGCAGAGAGCAATGAAGGGCGGATGGGAGACACACGTAGACCCCTCCTGACAAGGGTGACAAGACTAAGACATCTCCATTAGCATACAGAATGGAAAACAGAGACAACTCCCCTAGCCTCATCTGCATGAAAGATGGTACAGGGAGACATCTCAATTTGCATACAGAATGGAGAACAGAGAACCACACTGAACTCTGGGACCAGAAAAGCAGGGAAGCACGGCATCATGGGGGATCTCTGCTCCAGATGTTAATGAACCTACACCTGCACACACCCAGCTCAGCAATTATCAGACCAATTCTAGTAATAAATCCTTGATTGATATCCAAAATACTGAAGCAGCTTAGTTGCACTGTAAGCTCCCTGGAAGAAAACACCACCCGTAGCCAAGAGTGATCAGCTCCTATTTTCTAGCCTAAAGAAAACCCTTGAGTCATCAGTTTATCTATAAACAAATCTAGTTTTCTCCCTTGAACCATTGTATTTTATCTACGAAAATCTCTACTCACCCTCCAGTCAGTGTTCTGATGCATGGACCCAAACGCTGTATCAGTTCTACTGGGACTCCATCTCCTGACTGATCGTGCTGGGGGCTCTGCCTGTCTCCTGCACTCAGAACCCTGAGCTACCTCCATCATCTGGGAACCCTGACCAGTTCATGCTTCAGGGAATGGTGAGATTCTTTTCTTTCTCTCTCTCTGTTTTCCTTTCTACCTCAGGTATTGACCTTTAATAATGTATGTTATGTTGGTTTATGCTCTCTTTGTGTAGTTATCACTATTATTCAATAAATAACTTTTATGGTTAAGCTGGTTGCTTCTCTCTCTCTCTCTCTGAACTTTACTCTTTTGTGTTTTTAGCTTCCCCCATTTACTCTGCAGCAACGCTTCTTTTACCTAAGCTAAAGATCCCTGTAGAGCCCAAAAATACTGTGGGGTTTGCTCATCAAGTGGGTTACTACCAGTACAATTGTGATGTGAAAGTGGAGATAGTGACATGTTAAACCTGTGGCATATAAGGGTGGGGGGCAGCTGAAAGTGTACTCAATAGGCTGGGAAAAGCAGCAGAGACATACAAGGGGGTCAGCTTGAGAGTGCCGATTGACCTGGTCCGTTCAGACTTGCTGTGTGTGTGTGTGTGTGTGTGTGTGGGTTCATCTGGTTCTAGGGCTGGAGGAACCCAGTCCTGTGGAACCTAGGTCTTGCAGGATAGCTCCATTGGGAGGGGACCTGCAGAAGGAAGGAGTAGAGCTCCATATGAACACACAAGTGACATAAGCAGTACATTAATATAATTACAGAACATCCCCCCACCCCCACTAGAAGAGTAACCCTAATAAATGAGCATAACCCAAAGTAGCAGGGCACACCTGATAACACTACTGTCAAATAAACATGTAAGTACCCAATAGCAACTGCAAGTCAGGCACTGACCCCAGCAAGAGACCGCAATTATGGGTGGTGAGAGAGGCTATTGTTCCCCCACTCCCCTAAATCTGAGCATTTATATGACACCCCCCCCCCGCCATTGCTGTAGAATCAGAGCACCACCCAAGTACTAGTGTGTATTTATCTCCACAACACTACTGTTATTGCTTTGTTAGAGGTGGGGAACTGACACAAAGACAGATGAACGGTTTCAGAGTAACAGCTGTGTTAGTCTGTATTAGCAAAAAGAAAAGGAGTACTTGTGGCACCTTAGAGACTAACCAATTTATTTGAGCATAAGCTTTCGTGAGCTACAGCCCACTTCATCGGATGAAGTGAGCTGTAGTTCACGAAAGCTTATGCTCAAATAAATTGGTTAGTCTCTAAGGTGCCACAAGTACTCCTTTTCTTTTTGCGAAAGACAGATGAAGTGACTTGAAGTCAGTGGCACAATCAGGAATTTAACTGTTGTCCCTCAAGGCTCCATCCCATGCCTTAGCCACAAGACTATTATGATTGTTAAAAACCATGAGAAAAAACATCCCCAAATAGTTCTTTGAGTACTTTCTCTCCCCTTTTTTTTTTGAAATTGTGTCCAAAAATATCATGAGAAGGTTTTGAAAATGTAATCTAGTTGTAGCAATTATTCACTCCACCCAAATGTGTGATTGCTACATGTACATATTTCATGGGCAAGTGTTGTACCTTCCTGTTTTTAAAACTGGAGCCTAACAAACCATGTGACTTGGGCTGGAGAGACTGGCAGATACCACTAATGTGGAAACTGGCTTCAGCAGGGGTGAAAATGTCATATTATGTTAATTATAGAGAATTAGGACTCAACAGCAACCTCAACTTTTCTCATTTTTGATGTCCTTCCTCAATTTTTATTTATTTACGTTTTAAGTCAGACCTTCTGAATAACCCCTCCTTGGGGAAAGTACAGAGTCATAAATCCATATTTCTTTTCAGTTTCCCTCCCTCCTCCCCCACCCAATTATAGCAAGGGCTTTATGACAAGACAACGGAGAATGACAAATCTAGGACACATGGTCTATGACCACTCTAATTCCCTTTCAGCCAACTGCATCATAACCTAAGTAAGGTGGAAGAACCTGCACCTTTCCTGCTTTGGGCAAGAGTTCAGGAGGACAGTGGCCTCCAAGCTCAGCAATGCATTCAGCAGGTGTCCACTGTACGTCTCCAACACATTTTCCTAGACAATAGTTCGTCTTGTTCCACACAGTCTGTGTATAGGAAAAAGCCACATGCATCTGACAAAGTGGGTATTCACCCATGAAAGCTTATGCTCCAATACGTCCGTTAGTCTATAAGGTGGCACAGGACTCTTTGCCGCTTTTACAGATCCAGACTAACATGGCTACCCCTCTGATACATGCTAAGTTGAATGACTTAAAAGCATGGGTGGCTTGGACCTGCCAATTCCTTCAGTTGATTATTGCAATAAAGATAGCCTATAGGACTCAATTTGGATGGAAGGGGAAGATGCTGCGACTGTCTGGCCACAGCCCGTCCAAACAGCAGCTCGGAGTACAATGAACTCTGATAACTTGGGGCCGGCAGACTGAGTTGGCATTAAATAAGAACTGAGAATCAATACTCCCACCACATACAGGCAACATTAATCTCTCTTGGTTGAAGTGGGATGTAAGTTTATCATGAAGAGTTGAGTCTAGGTCCATCAATGACTAATCACCAAGATGGTCAGGGATTCAACCCATGCTCCGAGTCCCTAGCCTCGGTTTGCCAGAAGCTGGGAGTAGATGACAGGGGCACTCGATTGTCTTTTCTCTTCATTCCCTCTGAGGCCTCTGGCATTGGCCACTGTCAGAAGACAGGATACTGGGCTAAATGCACTATTGGTCTGACCCGGTATGGTCGTTCTTATGCAAGAGTTCCACTTCTTGCCACAGTCAGCTCCAATATGTTCTTCCGGTTTGCTTGGTACTTTGTCTCTTGTCCAACGATGCTTAGTCTTTCTATTCCCTGTGACACACTGGGGTCTCTGCGTCCCAATAATAGCATGGCACTGACTGACTGCTAAGTGGGATGAAGGAAGGAAGGGAAGTCATTGTTGTCAAGGGAATGAAATAGGAAAAGCAGTTTGTCCTCATCTCTTTCTTTAAGAAAATGAGGCACAACAGTAAGGCTGGTCAGCTTTCCAATTCCTGCAACTGAAAAGACAGTGGAACTGAATATGGCAGAGAGGAAAATAAGGAGGCCAAGATGCCAGGGCCTCAGTGTTCCAGTGGTACATCAAAAAAATGTCCACATCCCCTTACCCAGCTTGGCTTTTGAAGGGCTAAAGTTTTATCAGAGAGACATTTTAAAAAGTCTGCGTATTTGTGAAAGCATGAGATGATAGTGTGAGAATTTCTCTTAAAGTTCAGACTTGTTACAACTTCATAACCCCCAGCTGGAATGGGATGCTACTCCTGGATAGAAAGGTCTGTCTAGTGACATAAGCATTATGAGAATTTTGCATAATATTTGCTATATAATGCTTGGTAACTGTACAAGATTGCATTTAAATAACGCTGGATTTCTTGTCTTCCAGTCCAGGAATAGGAATGAGAATATATTACAGCAAAGGAGGGGTGAACAGTCATTGTTCATCTTGACCCGAGTTGTTAATAAAATAGCAACCTGCAGTTCTGTCATACCTTCCATGTGAGGATCTCAAAGCACTGAGCAAACATTAATGAAAGTTCACAATTCAGGAAGGTAGACAAATATTCAAAATTTACAGATGAAGAAGCCACAGAACAGTATAAAAAAAGTCACAAGTGATTTGCTCAAGGTCACACAAGGCATTTGTGACAGCAGTAGGAAAGAACCTAGGTCACTTATTCCTCCAGCCCTTTCCTTTACCCACAAGACAATCTTTCCTCCCCTTTTTAAGGCTCTTCTCACTAATGAAGATACTCTCACTCTACATCTGCAGAGGCATCTGTTCCTTTTTCATCTTCACTGAAATCTCCTCATGCAGGCAGAATTGAGAAAGTAGGGGACAAACAAGAACCATGCATAATGAAAGGAGACTGCTGCAAACATGCATAACATTCCACTCCTACTTCAACCAGTGACCTAAGATCAACCCTTTAAAAGAAACCTACAATGGCATATTGAATACTCCTTCTGTCTGGAATGAAAACATGCCGTGGAAGAGTTATTAAACCTGAATAAACTGACCCAGAGTTCAGTAAACAAGTTGTAAGAAATAGAGATAAGGAGTTGAAACATCCAGAACAAACAAGAACATCACAGCACAGTGACTACTCTGAGCCAGAAGGAAGTTACTTAACGCACAAAGAAACAAAGCAATTTCACTTCTAAGTATTTGCCATGCTGTTTCCACTTAAATACTTATAGATACTGTATCGCTACTTTATGGAAATACAGGGACAAGCACATTTACTCTGTTACAGATTACAAAGATTACGATCACAGATTTAAGGTGCTATTCTCCCACCAAGACCTGTGATTAACTCCTATTAGTATTAAACAAAGTTATGTGCATTCCTCAGGGAGAGAATATACACTTAAAATACCTAACATACTCTTGCACCTCGCAAAAGAACACATGTTCATAAGGCAACTGCTTTCTAAGTGTTTTTGATTATTAGCATACAGTAGCACCCAATCAAGGAGAATGACCTATTATTGTGTTAGGCAGAGCACAAAACCCAGAAACGCCCCATGCTTGCAATCTAATTAGAGACAAGAGACTTGCCTAAAGCCACAGAGCAGATAAGTGGCAGAGATAGGACCAGAATCCAGCTCATTCTCACTCTCAGTCCAGTTGCCCTGGAGCCTTTCTATGAAAAATATACAGAAATATCTTAGTAACTGAAATTTATGTTGTACTCTTCATCCAGAACACTCTGTAAGATTGCGTCATGCTGTGATAGTCCAGGTTTACATCAGTACAACTGTACAATTTAATTGGAATCACATTAGCATAAAACTGAAGTCCTACAGTGGTGAATCAGTGCCTTTGAGTACATGGTTTACTTCGCCCATAAATGTGACACAACTGGCAGAGAGCATAAGAGGTGCATAGAGGCTTACAGGGATCCCCTGAATCAAGTATATGCACAATAATTCACCAAAGGATGGCGTGTAAAGTCTCTACTGAGAACCAATAGCCCACTGATTATCTTAATCTTTGCAAAATAGAAGTGTGGATAATATTTAAGAAGTTATGTTTCTGACCTGAAAGTTTATGTTCTTAAGGTCTGTAAGTTAAGGCAGGTCACCAGAAGGTGATCAACATGCTCCCGTCAGGCTGGAGGGAAGAGACACTTCTCTCTCTCTCTGGGTGGTCCTGGGCATGTTGTCTGCTTCACAATGGAAGCCTGTCTACAGTCTGAGCCGAATACTAATCAAGATATTGTGAAAACAACGAGAAAGGAGCATACAGGGGAAAAAAATGGGGGGGGGGCAGGATCCTGTTTACAAGTAAAGCCAATGGATTGTTGGAGTCTGACTTGGGGTATGGGGAGACACCTTCATCAAGGAGACCAAAAGCCAGCATAATCTTATGAAAGGAGGGTCCTATGAAAGGAGAGATTAAAGGAGATGCCCATGGTCTTATGAAAGGAGAGTCACAGAGAGCCTGGCTGGAAAATGCTGCAAAGACTTTGATGAGCTAAACTTCATTAGACAGGAAATTATCTTGTTAGTTAAGTAAGAGTTAGTTAGTTGTAAGAGCAGCGAATCCGTGACTGTCAAACAGGGGCTGGATGCGCCGGGGGATTCTTGGAGGGCCTGGGAGTTGACGCTAACCTGCAGAGGGACAGCAGAGCCTGCGTAGGCTTGTGTTGCTCATGGCTGGGGGAGTCAAGGAGCTGAGGCTCAGTAGGCACAGACGATGCTTCCTCATGCTACAGCAAGTGGGACCAAAGTTCCTCAAAAGCCTGGGGATCCCTGGGAAGTGTTCCACCCAATGAAATGTGGCCACTTCTGCACCAACAACAGCACAGCACAATTATTTCCCACATGAACTGAAAAGGTAACCGTGTAGTTTGCAACGACAGCCCTCTTTTGACATTAGTTAGGTTATTTGTGAATAGTCCTGTAACTTCACTGAGTGATGTAAGCATGTCCTTCTCCCAGTCCTGGTGGCTCCCATGCTCATCAAGGCAGCGTCTAGCCCACAGAACTGTTCTTGCACCTTTGGAAAGTCACCAGGGATATGAAAGGGATGCAAACATCTAAAATGGGGGAACAGAAAAAAGAAGAACTCTCTTATCCGAGAAAGCTACAGATATCTTCATATCCAAAATGGATTGACCTTTGGAGAGATCAGGGGAAGAAGTTAAAGCAGCCCCCAAAGCAGCTTTACAGTAGAACCTCAGAGTTACAATCACCCCGAGGGGTTGTCCGTAACTCTGAACTGTTTGTAACTTGAACAAAGCACAGTTTGGGCTCCAGATCCGCAGATGACATTCCACGCCAAGCTTCAGAAGCAGCTGAGCCCCCTACTCAGCCCCAGCATGAGTTTGCAAGCTTGTCCTAGCAAAGAAGGGGAGGGGTGTGGGTGGGTGTGTGTACACACAGTGTGTCCCCCTCCCGGCGGGGGGAGGGTGAAAGTGGTGCAGACCCCAGTGCTGTTCCTGCTCTGCCCCAGCCCCAGTGTCTTGCTGTAAGTGGCTGCACCATGTGTGGGGATGGGGACAGGCAGCCCCGATGTTCCTACCTTTAAGATGTAATACAGGCACAGTACAGTATATGCTTTGGGGTGGGGGGTGTCCTCTGCAGCTGCCTGATTGGTTACTTCCAGTTTCACTTGGTGTCTGGTTGACCGGTCAGTCCGTAACTCTGGTATTCAACTGTATCTTGTGAGACTGACGCTTCTGCAGGCTATCACTCTGACCAGGCCAGCATTAGAAGGGTGATATTTCACTCAGCTGAATCAGTTCTTAAGTAACGTATCCAATTCCTTTGGCAAATATATCATTTGGTAATACCAGGAACTGCAACAAGCATGCAGAATGTTTGTTCGGAGCCTTGTTCCAGACTATTCATAGAATATCAGGGTTGGAAGGGACCTCAGGAGGTCATCTAGTCCAACCCCCTGCTCAAAGCAGGACCAATCCCCAATTAAATCATCCCAGCCAGGGCTTTGTCAAGCCTGACCTTAAAAACTTCTAAGGAAGGAGATTCTACCACCTCCATAGGTAACACATTCCAGTGTTTCACCACCCTCCTAGTGAAAAAGTTTTTCCTAATATCCAACCTAAACCTCCCCCACTGCAACTTGAGACCATTACTCATTGTCCTGTCCTCTTCTACCACTGAGAATAGTCTAGAACCATCCTCTCTGAAACCACCTCTCAGGTAGTTGAAAGCAGCTATCAAATCCCCCCTCATTCTTCTCTTCTGCAGATTAAACAATCCCAGTTCCCTCAGCCTCTCCTCATAAGTCATGTGTTCCAGACCCCTAATCATTTTTGTTGCCCTTTGCTGGACTCTCTCCAATTTATCCACATCCTTCTTGTAGTGTGGGGCCCAAAACTGGACACAGTACTCCAGATGAGGTCTCACCAATGTCGAATAGAGGGGAACGATCACGTCCCTCGATCTGCTCGCTATGCCCCTACTTATACATCCCAAAATGCCATTGGCCTTCTTGGCAACAAGGGCACACTGCTGACTCATATCCAGCTTCTCGTCCACTGTCACCCCTAGGTCCTTTTCCGCAGAACTGCTGCCTAGCCATTCGGTCCCTAGTCTGTAGCGGTGCATTGGATTCTTCCGTCCTAAGTGCAGGACCCTGCACTTATCCTTATTGAACCTCATCAGATTTCTTTTGGCCCAATCCTCCAATTTGTCTAGGTCCCTCTGTATCCTATCCCTGCCCTCCAGCGTATCTACCACTCTTCCTAGTTTAGTATCATCCGCAAATTTGCTGAGAGTGCAATCCACACCATCCTCCAGATCATTTATGAAGATATTGAACAATATTCACTTTATAGATTTATAGATTCCAAGGCCAGAAGGGACCATGGTGATCATCTAGCTTGACCTCCTGTGTAACACAGGCCATGGAACTTCCCCACCGTAATTCCTAGAGCCTAGCTTTTAGCAAAACATCCCATCTCAACTTAAAAATCGTCAGTGATGAAGAATCCCCCACAACCCGTGGTCAGTTGTTCCAATGGTTAATTACCCTCTGTGGATGAGTGGGCTGCCCCTGTGTGCCCTCGTGTAGCCAAATGCTTCTGCTCTTCCCTTTATTATCCCTCTTCCAGGCCCTTTTACAGAGACCCCAAACACTTGCTTGTCCAATCACCAAGCTTGGTTTTATAGGGGTCCCCGACAATAATTCAAATGTAAAACTACCATGCCAAAAATCTGTCCCAAGGCATGGCTCATCCCTCACAGCCGGGGTGAGCAGGAGGGTTCCTTCCTCTAGTCCTTTTGTAGGAGTTCTTTGGGGGTGATGTGCCTGGGGCTTTGAAGCTGTCCTGCTCAGAGTTCACTCCCCAGAGTCAGCTGCCTCAAACAACTGCTTCAGCTCTCTTACAGGGAACCAGCTGCTTACGGTTCCCTCCGCACACCAGGTTTCTCTGGTTAGCTCATTTAGCAAGCCTGCTCCAGGTCTCCTGCAGGCATCTCCCTCACTCCCTCTGCTCTCTCACACCCTCACGGTCAAAAATGTATGCCTTAGTTCCAGTTTGAACTTCTGTAGCTTTAACTTCCAGCCATTGGATCACATTACACCTTTCTCTGCTAGACTGAAGAGCCAACTACTAAATATCTGTTCCCTATGTAGACACTTCTAGACTGTCATCAAGTCACCCCTTAACCTTCTCTTTGTGAACCCTCTCCAATTTATCAACACCCTTCTTGAATTGTGGCCCCAGAGCTGGACACAGTGTTCCAGCAGCAATGCCAAATACAGAGGTAAAATAACCTCTCTAATCCCACTTGGGATTCCCCTGTTTATGCATCCCAGGATCACATTAACCCTTTTGGCCACAGCACCGTACTGGGAGCTGAAAAAGATTTGGGTGTCATGATCCACCATGACACCCAAATCTTTTTCAGAGTCACTGCTTCCCAGGGCAGAGTCCCCTATCCTGTAAGTATGGCCTATAATCTTTGTTCCTAGATGCACACATTTACATTTAGCTGTATAAAACACATACTGTTTGCTTGCGCCCAGTTTACTGAGAGATCGAAATCACTCTGAACCAGTGACCTGTATTCATTACATATTACTCCCCCAATTTTTGTGCCAAAAACTTTATCAGTTCCCATGCAGCAGCCAATGGACGAGGTGGTCTTCTTGTGGCAAAACTCCATGTAATGTATAAGCTGCAGGCAGGACCCATGTCAGAACCTTTAGTGCCCCAACAGCTGATTGCAGTTTCTCAGATAAGGTTAGCTGCAGCAGTGTGGGTGTCCCTTCCACCTTGGTGCCTCCTATTGCCACCTCGGATCATCCTTGATCACAGGATGAAATTAGCAGTCCGCAAATTATATAAAGAGAATTCCCCACACCCACATTTAAATCCCTCATTTGAGGTGTTTGCCCAAGTCCCATTTGGGTATCTACCCATTCCCAATCTCAACAGAGTAGACTGCTGCACACACTAGGCATCTGCCTTGGTGGGCAACATAATTAAAGATACTCCTGGAAATATAAAAAGTTAGACTAGAGCCTTTATAATTGACTGGGTGTGGGAGAGGGTCTCAGGGAACTGGTAATTGGGTACAAAGCCCTTCACCTCTAGGTCATCAGTTCTTGTCCAGCCCATATTGGCAGCAACCAAAAGTCATGAAAATTAGCATAGGATGCTGAGCAGCAAAGACTTGATTATCTCAGTCCAACCTCCACAACGTGCTTTTTCAATAGTCTCGGTAGAGGCCAAGGGGACAGTCTCTACTCCAAGGGGTGTTTTCTCTAGATCAGGCTTGAGGCAAACTGCAGGCCAGTGTGGGGAATTTTGCATTGCTGCTGCCGGCAGTGTACCTGATCTGTGGATAAAAGAAGATTTCAGACTCCAGAGCTGTCATTCTGGCAGCTCTCTGCTTGGTGTCCCTCTCCAGTTCCCTGGTTTTATACCTCTGACCCACACGCCCATTCCTGTTTAATTCTCCTTCTCCCAAGTGACCAGTTTTCTGCTAAACTCTGTGGCCCCTCCCTAGACTGGGACCTGAGCTTTTGTCCAGGTGGCTCTGCCCACCACCCCAGGAATGAAACAGGCTGCCAAAGCACTGGGCATTGTCTGGGATTCTCCACTTGGTGCCCCCTTCTGGATCCCTCGTTTTGACCCAGTGATCTGTACCCCTCATCCCTGGTTGTTTTTCGGTGTCTCCCCCTGCCCCAGGATTTGTTGGTTTCTGGGGCTTGTGGCCTCTCCCTCCTTGAGGGGATAGGCAGGGGTGCTGGGACAATTTGTATAGTGGGGGTGCTGAGAGCCACTGAAACAAATTGTTAACCTTGTATATGATGGAAACTACTTCAAGCCAGGGAGTGGGGCAGCATTCCCAGCACTTCTAGTTCCAGCACCTATGGTGTCAGGACTTCCATTGCTTTGCTGGACTCTGCCACCAATCCCAGTTATCAGATAAGCTACTATTTTCCACAAGCATGAAAAACACACTTGAAAAAAGAAAAGAAACAGCCATGGAACAAGGAGAGACTTAAGATATTTGCTGACACCCAATGCTGTAGAATATAGTGGAGGCTGGAATCGCTGTTTCCCACCCCCCACCAGCATTCTAAGAGCACCATCTTTTGGTTTCATACATAACACAAAGCTTTCAGCTCCCCGACTGCCGGGGGGGCCCACATTACTGAGTGCTGTGGCTGCCAGGAGCTAACCTTACCTGTAACCCAACACTCTGAGAGCAAAGCTTTGTCTAGCTTAACTCTCCTCATTTCATTTGCAGTCTTTCAGCCTGAGTAAACTGGGATGCACAAGTCCCTGAGGTGTGGAGCCACTCACTCACTCAGCAACTCCATCACCTGTGCAATGCCTTTTCAAAATGAATAAAATTAAAGATAAGATAGCCAGTTTGCAATCACAAATTCCCCCTCCCTCCCCTTCCATGCATTCCAGGTCCAATGAAGTGTTTAGTAACATAACTCAAAGAATGTAGTCATTTTAACCCTCCAATGTACATAAACATAACATCCCTTTGAACCCTTTCTATCCGGCCTACAGACATGGAGCTAATCAAAGCCAAAGAAATTGCACGCTGAAAGGCAGACATAAATCCAGCCTTTTTAGAAAGGATGAGGAGATAGCCTGGTCAGCTGGAACATGTTGTGTGACTAGTAAGGAACCAAGGTTTGATGAGTAAGGTCTGAGGCGAGGAAGTAAGAAACACAACAACTACAGACAGCGGAAAACAAAATTTGCATATGCTTAAAATAAAATCTCCTCTTAAGATTTCAGTTACGCTTTTATTGGAAAGGGGCTCTCAACACAGGCATGTTTGGTTTACACCCTTGCCTTACACACACACACACACACACACACACACAAACCACAATATAGGTTTTTAAAGTATTTGCTTAGCATAACAGACTGTGGCGATACACTGAGCCCAGTCCTCAGCAAACAGGTGTAACCTATTGACTTGATTTACACCAGCTTCCTACTTGATGGATCAGGGACACGAGCAAAATGATGCTTTCGTAGGCAGGGATAAAGGAAAGATATGCTCCTGTATCAGTTCTAATCCAATTAAGTTTCAGTGAAGAAGGTATATATTGAATAGAAATCACCCCCTATTAAGCATGTTAACCTTTCGGTCACCTGTCCTAGTAAAGCACGTTTGTGTATTTCTCTGATACCAGGACTGAATCCCTTTAGAAGATAAAAGAGAAACTGTACTAAATAAAAGATAATACGCAATTAGGTGAGAGGTGTAAATAGAGGGGAGTGATTCAAGAGCACACAGTTGCTATTCTAGAGGTGAAAAGTTAGGAAATGAGATTGTAAATTTACTCAGGTCTCCCTGGATTATGACAGCTGGCCTTGACCTTCATAGTGCTAGACAGTTTAACAGCCACCTATTCAAGGGATGCATTCACATGTACCCTCTCAATCATGCTCTGGGATTCGAAAATTACAATGGAGGTCACTTTAATTAAAATGTGCACTGTTGAAGTCAGTTGTCGGAAGGCAAGCACGGCTGGGCAATCTTCATGGTTTCCACTTGGCCTCTAAATGACCCTGTGACTAATAATGATATTTTATTTTTTATAAAGCACAGTGGTCTAATCTCAAGGTGCATAATAAGCAATACAAAGCACACAGAGAACCACAAAAGCAGCCATCCATGGGATGGAGGGCAACAACCAGGTGTCTAGCAAAGACACAGTGCACAGCATAACAGCCGGCTGTGGTTAATTTGTTTGGCTAAAGGCACCACAGCAAACTCCTAATCTTGTGGAACGAGCTTCGTATCCAGTGGCCACACAGCGCAGACAAAACAACTTTTTGTTTCAGAAGGTGGAGGCAGCAACCAGGGAGACGGCTATTTTAAACTTGATTCTGACCAACAAGGAGGAATTGGTAGTGAATCTGAAAGTTGGAGGTAATTTGGGTTAAAGTGATAATGAAATGATGGATTTCATGATTGTAAGGAAAGGAAGGGGTAAGAGCAGCAGAATAAGGACAATGCACTTCTAAAAAGCAGACTTTAACAACACCAGAAAGTGGAAACATGGATGAATTGCTAAGGAGGAGTACAAATGAATAGCACAGGCATGTAGGGACAAAAAAATCAGACAGTGTACAGCACAAAATGAGCCACCCCTAGCAAGGGACACAAAAAGCAATAAGAAGAGGTTCTTTAAATACGTTAGGAGCAAGAGAAAGACAAAGGAAAGAAGCATAGGTCCTCTACTTAGTAGGGAAGGAGAGCTAATAACTGAGGACATCAAGAAAGCTGAGGTGTTTAATGCCTATTTTGCTTCAGTCTTCACTTTAAAAGGCTAATGATGACCAGATACCCAGCACAATTAATACAAACAAGAAGGAGGACGGAATGCAAGCCACAATAGGGAAAGATCAGGTTAAAGATTATTTGATAATTTAGATGTATTCAATTCAGCAGAGCCTGATGAAATTCATCCTGGTTTTCAAACTGCGGGTCGCGACCCAGTACTCGGTCGTGGAATGTAAGGCACTGGGTTGTGGCGGCTGTGGTCAGCACCGCCACCTGGGCCATTAAAAGTCCCATCAGCGGTGCTGCCTGGCTAACACAGACTAGTCCCTACCTGTTCTGACACCGTGCTGCACCCCGGAAGCAGACCCGGAAGCAGGTCTGGCTCCTAGGCGGGGGCCACGGGGCTCCGCGTGTTGCTCCCACCCCGAGCACCAGCTCCGCACTCCTATTGGCTTGCGCATCTCCGCCTAGGAGCTGGACGTGCTGCTGGCCGCTTCCAGGGCACAGCACGGTTCGCAGTGCTAGGACAGGCAGGAAGCCTGCCTTTGCATCCCCACTGCACCGCTGACCGGGAGCCGCCCGAGGTAAGCCTGCGCCCCAACCCCGTGCCCCAATCCCCTGCCCCAGCCATGAGCTCCCCCGAAACCCCTCATCCCTGGCCCCACCCCAGAGCCTACACCCCCAGCCCAGAGCCCTGACCCCCTCCTGCACCTCTGCCCCAGCCCAGACCCCCCTCCCACACCCTGAACCCCTCATTCCCTACCCCACCCTGCAGCCCTCACCTCCGCACCCCAACCCTCTGCCCCAGCCCTGAGCCCCTCCCACACCCCAAACCCCTCATCCCCAGCTCCGTTGCGTCATGGGCATCAACAATTTTCTTCAACTGGGTTGCCAGAAAAAAAGTTTGAAAACCACTATCCTAGGGTACTTAAGGAACTAGCTGAAGGAACCTGAGAACTGCTAACAGTTATCTTAGAGAACTCATGGAGGACAGACAAGGTCCCAGAGGACTGGAAAAAGGTAAACATAGTACGTATCTTTAGAAAGGGAAACAAAGAGGACACTAGGAAGTATAGACTAGTCAGCCTAACTTCTATACCTGAAAACATATCGGAACAAATTATTAAACAATCAATTTATAAGCACCTAGAGCATAATAAAATTATAAGGAATAACCAGCACGGATTTCTCCAGAACAAATCTTGCCAAACCAACCTAATTTCCTTCTTTGAAAGAGTTACTGGCCTAGTGGATGGGTGAGGGAGAAGCTGTAAACATGATGTATCTCAATTTTAGTAAGGCGTTTGACACAGTCCCACATGGCATTCTCATAAAAAAAAAAACTAGGAAAATGCAGTTTAGATTAAATTACTTTGAGGTGGGTGCACAACTGGTTGAAAGACTGTACTCAAAGAGTAGTTATTAATGGTTCACTGTCAAGCTGGGAGGGCATATCCAGTGGAGGACCTACAGGGGTCAGTCCTGGTTCTGGAAGTGTTCAATCTTCTCATTGATGACTTGGATAATGAAGTAGAGAGTATGACACCAAGCACTTTGGAGGGCAGGATTAAAATTCAACAAGACCTTGACAAATTGGAGAATTGGTCTGAACTCAACTATAGGAAATTCAGTAAAGATAAGTGCAAAGTATTTCACTGAGGGAGAAAAAAAATCAAATGCAGAACTACAAAATGGGGATAAGTGGCTAGTGCTAAAAAGGATCTTGGGGTTACAGTGGATCATAAATTGAATATGAGTAAACAATATGATACCGTTGCAAAAAAGGCTAATATTCTGGGCTGTATTAACAGGAATGTCGTATGTAAGTCAAGGAAGGTAATTGTCCCCTGACGCTTGGTACAGGAGGCTTCATCTGGAGTACTGTGTCGAATTACAGGTGCCACACTTTAATGAAGACGTGGACAAGCTGAAGACAGTACAGAGGAGAGCAACAAAAATGATCAAAGGTTTAGAAAACCTAATCTACAAGGAAAGATTAAAACCCTGGGCATGTTTAGTCTTGAGAAAAGAAGACTTTGTGGGGAGCAGATAACAATCTTCAAATATGCTAAGGGCTGTTACAAAGAAGGCTGTGATTAATTGTTCTCCAAATCCATTGAAGGAAGGACAAGTAACCGGCTTAATCTGTGTCAAGGGAGATTTAGGTTAGATATTAGGAGAAGCTTTCTGACTAGAAGGGTTGTTAAGTTCTGGAAAGGCTTCCAAGGGGTGTTGTAGAATCCCCATGATTGCAGGTTTTTAAGAACAGGTTGGACAAACACCTATCAGGGATAGTCTAGGATTACTTGATCCTGCTTTAGTGTAGGAGGCTGGATTTGATGACTTTGAGGTCCCTTCCAGCCCTATATTTCTATAATTCTATGATTTTTAAGACCTCCTCTGAATCAGCAATACACAGTAAATTGCATGGCATTCAGCATCTATCAGGACAAAACAAGTCTGCAGGTGTAAGGCATCTGGGTATTTCAAACCTGATGCTCAGACCTTTAAGCTACTCTCTTCCCAAGAGATCTGGGTCTTTTCAGTCCCCAAGTGACCACGGTAACGCTAAACTCAATGTCCACTTAACTACCACCTTATAGCCTCTCCACACAAACAAAGTCATGTAAAACTCATACTTCTGCCCTGTTGCTGTCACCCACTCAACCTTACCCAGGATGCTCCAAGCAGACATAGGCACCACATGAAACTATCAGCTGGTGAAGGAGCACCTGAGGAATGAACAATAAGCAGCAAGAAAAACCAGTGGAGTCTACTGAAGCTTCCTGCTTGTATGAAGCCACCTTACATAGGACTCTGAACTTTACTGATGTTCACACCCCTGTTAATGGTTTCAGACTGATGGGGACCATATAACAAACCCATGGCAAGCTATCGGCCTAGCACTGACCAACCAAAGTGCATATTTAAACAGATATTGTGTCATTATCTAGGAATGCCTGCTCCATATTAGATGGCTTATAAACCATGGGTTAGAGCAGGAGCGGGCAAACTTTTTGGCCTGAGGGCCACATCGGGTTTCCAAAATTGCACGGAGGGCCGGTTAGGGGAGGCTGTGTCTCCCCAAATAGCCAGGCGTGGCCCGGCCCCCGTCTTGTACCTGACCCCCACCCCACTTCTTGCCCCCTGATGGCTCCCCTAGGACTCCTGCCCCATCCAACCCCCCCCGTTCCCTGTCCCCTGACAGCCCCCCAGGGACTCCTGCCCCATCCACCACCCCCTGTTCCCTGACCACCCCCAGACCCTCCACCCCTGACTGCTCCCTGCCGCTCCATCCAACCCCTCCTCTCATTTCTGACTTGCCCCATGGGACTCCTGCCCCATCCAACCCCCCTGTTCCCCACTCTCTGACCGCCCTGACCCCTATCCACACCCCCCACCCCCTGACCATCTCCTCCAACTCCCCTGCTCTCTATCCAACCCCCCCTGCTCCCTGCCCCCTTACCCTGGAGCACCGGTGGTTGGCAGTGCTACAGCCGCACCGCCCAGAGCACCGGGTCAGGCCGCGGCTCTGCAACTGCACTGCCCGGCCGCCCAGAGCATTGGGGAGGTGCCGGGGACTAGCCTCCCGGGCCAGGAGCTCAGGGGCCGGGCAGGAGGGTCCCACGGGCTGGATGTGGCCCGCGGGCTGTAGTTTGCCCACCTCTGAGTTAGAGTTAGGTGAAAGTTTTTGGCTTTCCCCCCGCCCCCATGTGAAAAAAAATGAAGATTCAGATTGACTGAAACAGTTCATGAGTTCAGTTGACTTGACTGAATTGTTTCAGTCAAACAGAATTTAAAAATACAAAAAACTTTGTATGTTGGACATTTGCAATTGAACGTGAGTTTTCATTTCAAATTTTACCTGAATTTTATTTTAAAAAATTAAACAGATGAAACCTTTTGTTCAATTTGGATTTTTTAAAAACTTTTTCAGTTTGCCAAAAAATTCAGAGTTTGTTTCGGGTTGACCCAAAACAATTAATTTTTTTTCCAGTTTGACCAGTGAACCAAAAAAAAAGACACCATTATTGTGTATAGTTTGCATCCACTAGATGGTAATATGAATTTGAATAGGTTAGACATTTCACCCAGTAGAGGGCAGTAGTCCCATGCATGCACACACACACACTTCACCAATATTGGAACTTTGAAAAACACAAACAAAAAAATAAGACATTGTTGCAAATCAAAACTCAGGAAATTCCAGACAACCTTCCTCACCTTCCCCCACCCTTTCCTTTTTAGTGTAGTCCAGTGATTTCCCCATTACAAAATCTGCCCATCAACTTGCTGTGAAGTTGATGACACATTCACATTTTCTCAATCAGTGGCAGTCCCTGGAAAGCTAGCGCAGAAGTAAGTAAAACATCTCATCACCCAGGAGCATCTGTAACATTCCCACATTTACGGGGCTCTTTCCTGAGCTGAGCCTTCCAAGCTCCTGCTTCACAGCCGTGAGCAACTTCCAGTACTTTTCCAGGGTCATGTTTTTGCTAACCAACAGCCATCTCGGGAATGAAAACTTGGCTGAATTGAGCACATTAGCCTTCCTGTTACTGCATCTAATCCGAGTTTAAATTAAAAACGAATATCCAAAGACTGAAATAATGCTTGCCTGTTAAAACAATCGAGACTAAACGGAGTGCAGGAAGGAAATAGCAAAGAGTTCCGTTATTTGGACAATAAAGTTGAGTTTGTGTGTTACTCGTATACTGAGAGTGGCTGTTTTATAGTCACTCCCTCTATACTTAGAGTGGCATTTTCAAAAGCCTTCAGCATTGGCCAACCTCTGCTCCCACTGAAGTCAGTGAGAGTTTTACCATTGATTTCAGTCGGAGTAGACGTGCACAGGCCAGCACAGCATACTTTTGAAAATGTCACCCATAATCAGCCAAATCCAAACCCCACTGAAGTTAATGACAAGACTCCCACTGACTTTGAGCAGCTTTGGATCAGGTTCTTTGCACTCAATACTTGCTAGCCAAAATTTTCAAGCTCAGGTTCTGAAAAAAATATCATTCCCCTTTTTAATGTGCCTAAACATCCATTTAGGTCCTAAACTTCAGCATCCTAATAAAAAAGGGTAGCCTCAAATTCCCCCTTTCCTTTGTTTGTATTTTAACATGGCAACAGGGGGTTTTACCAAGTTCACCCACCACCACCACCACAACACACACACAGAGATACATTCTGGAGCTTCAAAGGGGCATGTAGACTTTCAAGTCAGAGGAATTTTTCAAGAAGTTGTAAGCACTTCAAGGTAGGATGGGAGTGAGATGCAATATCCGGGGCACATACTTGGCATCAGATGTTTTCCTGCCATGCAATAATGGTGGGGGTTCTTTGGCAACCCTAGGGGAAAAAAAACAAACACCTGAATATTTTCCACTGACTCCTGATTATTCTAGTTGGCATCTAGCTTTTCAAACAATTCAGTGGGTCTATTAGGCAACTGATTCCTGGGTTCACCGGTTCCTCCAGTTTAAGCCAACAGAGACCACTAGAAGCTAGAGAATTCTAACAGAATTGACAGGTATTTTCCTTAGGGATTTATTAATTTTTGTGCAGCAGATCAGGCAATGGGGACTTTAAAAATATTCCTAATAATGGAAGTTTCTACTCAACTGTAACAAGAGCACAACTAGTGAAACACCATAATTTAACGGTCAAACACTGGATAAAATGCAGAATGAATTTTGTAATAATCCACTTTTAGATACTGTATGTTTGTTTTCACTAGCGTCTCCTGAAGGCTAGGGTGATATTACTAAGGGGGCAGAGGAAATTCAATCAAGGAGAAGAATAGTAAGTATGTTACACTCATTTTCCATTTTATCTCTGTCCCCCTTTGCTTTTGTTGGCTGGGAGATGACCTTTCTTTTCTGCCGATCATTTTGATGCTCCTTGTGCTTTGAGCAGGGCTGAACAAACCAGCACTAAAAACACTGGTTGTCGTTACACACGAGGTTTACCACTGTTGCAAAGATCAGTGAAGCTATACCTGCGCTAAAGCAATGATTGACTGGAACAACCTAGCCAATTTTTAACCATATGATTCCCACTAATGTTAGGGTTACAAAAATGCCGCTTGTTTTCCCTACTCAGGTTGATACAAGACGTTGCACGTTTCACCCACACATACTAACGCCACTAGAGGGAGATAAAACCCCAGAAAACACAGATAAACAAAGTAGTGATATTACAGTTGTATAACTGTTTGGTATGTAGACATCTAACTAAAGGAAATTGCTCTATTCCAGTGAGTCCAGACTCTTCAGCATATAGCAAGGTTAGCAGCACAATTCTTCCCATACTTTACATAAAAAGGAAAGTTTGATGATGATTATAAATAAAATTCTGTCGGATACTTTCATTCATTTAATAAGTGGAAGATCAGTGTTCCCCCCCCCTCCACATTGTTTGGCCTTTTACCAAAGATTCTTGATAAAAGTGTGAGGGGGCAGGATGGTTTAGGGTGTAGGAATGACATTCTGTGTTTTTCCATCTCAAGCCAAGTAAGAATGACTTAAAGTTGGTAAATGACTATAGAGGATTTCCATTTGCCTATAAGTCAGCATCCTTGCCTGTGGGAGTGTATTAACTTGGTGTTCGATTCAACCCGATCCATAGTCCTTGTGCTGCCCATGCCCTTCTGCGCAGGAGTGAATTTCACACATAGCTGTAAAGCCACCACCGTTCGTGGTAGAAAGACACCCTGTTTGCAGTCTCAGCAGACCTGGGAGAAGATGGAGACTTAACTTTTGCCTGTGGACATAGTTTATGTAGGTCAGAGGACCAGACATTGGTAAGACAGGGAAGTTTGCTACCTGCTTTCTTCAGGACATCTCCATCTCCTCTGTCTTTTAGTCCAGTGGTTCTCAAACTAGGGGCACCGCTTGTTCAGGGAAAGCCCCTGGCGGGTCGGGCCGGTTTGTTTACCTGCCGCATCCGCAGGTTCGGCCGATCGCGGCTCCCACTGCCCGCGGTTCGCCGCTCCGGGCCAATGGGGGCTGCGGGAAGCGGTGGCCAGCACATCCCTTGGCCCGCGCCGCTTCCCGCAGCCCCCATTGGCCTGGAGCGGCGAACCGCGGGCAGTGGGAGCCGCGATCGGCCGAACCTGCGGATGCGGCAGGTAAACAAACCGGCCCGACCCGCCAGGGGCTTTCCCTGAACAAGCGGCGCCCCTAGTTTGAGAACCACTGTTCTAGCCTTCTTCCTGTCTACCAAGCTTTTCCTTTCCTTCCCTCCAGATACCCCACCCCTATTCTGTTTTGCAGCTGCCCATCACCAGTTACAGCTGCCTTCCTTACCCAGAGTATGTCTCCACTTCAATTAAAAACCCACAGCTGGTCTTGGGCTCACAGGGCTCAGGCTATGAGGCTGTTTAATTCTGGTATAGATGTTCAAGCTTGGTGTGGATCCTGGGCTCTAGGATCCTGCAAGGTGGGAGGATCCCCAGAACTCAGGCTCCAGCCCAAGCCCAAGGATCTACACCACAATTAAACAGCTCCATAGCCCGAGCCAGCTGGTGCAAGCCAGCCACAGGTGTCTAAGTGCAGGGTAGACATATGTACACACAGTTATGTTGCTTCCTGAATTGGCTGCTTCCCCAAGCTACATGCCTTTCCTTTCACGCAGGGCACATACTTCCTGGCATGCTCCTTAAGCTGCAGAGATGGTTCTCAGCAGCACCAGCATAGCCTGGTTGTGTCTTCTTGGATCAATGCATTTTAAAATTATTCAAACACCTTGTCTGTCTTTGTCTATGTAATGCATATCAGGAAATGCTGTCTCTAAGCTTATAGGATTTTTGTCTTGGATGTTCATCACCACAAGTGAATTTATTCTCGTGCCACCTAGGAGAGAATTACCCATCTATAAATTTAGGGTAACAGAGACACAGAGAGGTTAAGACTTGCCCACAGGGAGTCCACGGCAGAAGACTGGGAAGAGAACCCAGATCTTTGGAGAACCAATCCTATGCCATGGCCATTCTTCCAGTTTCATGGATAGAACATGAGACTGTCAGGACTCCTGAGTTCTCTTCCCAGCTCTGTCACGGACTTGCTGTGTGACTTTGGTGGGTCACTGTACGTTTCTGTGCCCCTGAGTTTACACATCTAAAATTGGGATAGCATTTATTTACCCTCCAGTGGGCTGTGAGGTTTAGCTTTTGTCAAGTGCTTTGGGATCCTCAGACCAAAAAGGCTACTTTTACATAGTAATAGAGCTCAGCTAGGCATGTGTACACCAGTCTTGTAATCAAACGTATCAGATGTATTGTTTACAACTAAATTCCATGGATGATCGGAGACAGAGGATCAATTGTCCCTTCACTCCACACCAAATAGCTTCATTGACTTTTGTCAGGGGTGGCCAACCTGTAGCTCCAGAGCCACATGTGGCTCTTCAGAAGTTAATATGTGGCTCCTTGTATAGGCACCAACTGCAGGGCTGAAGCTACAGGCGCCAACTTTCCAATGTGCAAGGGGGTGCTCACTGCTCAACCCCGGCTCTGCCACAGGCCCTGCCCCCACTCCACCCCTTCCCACCCCCTCCCCTGAGCCTGCCGTGCCCTCGCTCCCCCCCCCGAGCCTCCTTCATGCCACAAAACAGCTGACTGGGAGGTGCGGGGAGGGAGGGGGAGGCGCTGATCAGTAGGGCTGCCAGTGGATAGGAGGTACTGGGAGCGGGGAGAACTGATGGGGGGCTGCTGACGTATTACTGTGGCTCTTTGGCAATGTACACTGGTAAATTCTGGCTCCTTCTGGCTCAGGTTGGCCACCCCTGGCTTACGCTGATGTTGCATTAGGGAGCACATGTGGAGGGGGCGGGGGGAGGAGGTTAGCCTATAGAATCTAGGTCAGAGTTATCCAGAGAATCATTCACACTTCCATTCAGTTCAGCCTCTTTAAGATGAGAGGGTTGTGAAGTCCAAAAGTAGAACACAAAAGCAGGATGAACTTGTGACAGGTTGGACCTCTCTTCTGGTATGCCACCTGACGTACTAGGATTTCCCTGAGCCTGCCTGCTCCGCTAGCCTGGGGTCCCTCTCCCTGTTTTGCTGAATTAGGCTCTCCAGCCTCTGGCAGCAGGCGTGCACACACAGGTTGGGACTCATCACCTGTAGAACCACACAGAGTCTCCGAACACCTCTCTATGAGAAGACTCACCTAGAAAATTGCCCAGCACACAAGTGCAGCTTCCCTCTGGAAAGAACAGCCAAAATAACTGTTTTGAGCTGTAGAGAAATCTATACAACGTAAGCTCATAAATTCACCCCCTCCCTCAAGGTGGAAGAAGATATGCACAACTTCTTGCCCCCCTCCTGTTATAAATTAAACCCAGTTAGTGCAATAACAAAGAAAACAAGTTGATTAACTATAAAAAGGCAGATTAAGTGATAAGGGATAGCAAACAGAACAAAGCAGATTACCAAGCAAATAAAACAAAACACACAAACTAAGCTTAAGATCTTAAAGAGACTGGTTTCAAGAAGTAATTTTTCACCCTAAAAGTTGTTTTAGGCAAGTTGCAGAGTTTCTGTAGCTTAAAGTTCCAGTTATTTCTCTTTTCAGACTAGACTCTTGTCTTAGTCTGGACTCAGCCCTTCCCTTTCCCACTGCTCAGCTCCTTGTCTCTTCAGGTACTTTCATCAGTCTTTCTTCTTGGGCAGGAAGGCAATGGAGAAGAGTCCAGTTTGCCTTACTCCCCAGCCTTAAATAAGATTTACATAAGGCGGGAATCTTTTGTTTCCCAGTCTTGACCTCCCCCTCCTTTTAGTGGAAAATTACTAGAAGTTCAGGATGGTGTTTAGTATCAGGTGACAGGACCACCTGCCTTAGTAATGTCACAGCTACATCCCAGGACACCTCTCAAGAAGGAGAGAGATTAGTATCTTAAAAGTCTTATTGTTTCTTCCTAATGGCCCATCAAGACTGATGGCCTCTTGTCTGGCGGGTGTCTCCTAAATACACACACACTAGTAATGGTTACATAGTCAATATTCCTAACTTTAGATACAGAAATGATACATGCATACAAATAGGATAATCACATTCAGTAAATTATAACCTTTCCAATGATACCTTACAAGACACATCTTGCATAAAATATATCTCAGTTATGCCATATCCATCATTAGCATATTTCCATAAAGAATATGGGGTGTAACATCACAGAAGGGTGATAGCATTTTTAAAGCCTCACAGATGTACACCTTCAGCAATCACTCCCACTGAAGCATGTTTGTCTGTCACATTTGGGTAATTTTATGCTTCTCTGATTGACTGATCAACCCATGCTTTGAGCCCCAGGAAAAGGATGACATTAATCTGACAGTTAACATGACACACCAGGGAGTTCTAGTCATGCCTGTGTTTTATACAGGGTTGCGGGTCCTTCCATCAGCATAGCATATTAGATAGCTCACTACTTAGCATACTTTATATTTGGCTCTAGTATCAACATTTGTCAGGATTAAAACAGTTCTGGCCTCTCTAACACCAGCCATTTCAGATAGGGTTAGAAGTGAGTCAGTAGAACAGTAAGCTTGTGCCTATCTGCTTTCCTTAGGGGGTGGGAGAATAAGTGTTCTGCACCCACACGAAAATTTTAATCCAGCTGGGGGGGGGGGGGAGGAATGTTTATCAAGGACAAGAGTATTTAAGATTTCTTAAGCACCCATCATCTTCAAAGTGTGCTAATGTAGCCTGTGGACAGGCTAGAGTTTACTTCATTGCCCTTCTCCAGTGCCTAAAAACCCAACTCCCATAGAAAAGCACCTGGAGACCCAGAATTCAGTCTTTAAGGATTTTCAGCAAGGATTGCTCAGAGTCAACCTCCCCACATTCAAGTCCCAAAAGAACTAAAAGCATTATTTTAAGAATTAAGTACCAACATCATATAATATGATAAAAACAAATAATGTTTACAAGATAACAGCTATTTTATAAGCAACATACATTATCTTCAGTTACATATAGAGAAAAAACAAACAAACTAAACAGGTTAGTCCCCACAAGAAGAGTGAGAAGAAACTCATTGAGTTCACCTGGGTCTCAGTTAGAGTCTTTGATCACCAAATCTATACAATCTGCTGAGGCAAAAGCAGCATCTTCTCACCACTTGCTTCTAGAAGTTTTCAGCTGGAATCCATGGAGACTCTTCCTCCTCCTCTGCTGAAATCACTCAGTTAGCTAACCAATTAACCAGCCCCTTAGTTAGTATATACATTTTTTAAAAGCCCCATTACAAGAAAAATATAAAACTGAGAATAGCAAAATAAGTGACTCTTTCCCCATTATCACATTTAAATAAAAGTTGGTGGATTATACTAGTTGCAACAATTGAACTAAAACAGTTTGGCTAAAACAAACAGCATTCAAAGCATACAATTAAAATAAATGTTTTTTTTCCTCCCAATTTCTCTTTTCTATAATTAACACTGCCAGGGCTTGCCCACTGGAGGATTAACAATATCACTAACCTGCCACAAAGTGCTCCCATTTAAGGGAAAACAGCCTGCTTTCTGCCCCTGGGTTAAGCTTCCCACAACCCACACATGGCCTTCTGCCAGGCACAAAGATCTACAATAGAGGCAAACTAAATGTCTATTTTGAAGGATCTGCAAGTTTTGTTTTTCAGCTTATTGAGTTTGAGTGCAATTTGCTATGTATATACCAAAGAATCTGCAGGGTATAAATATATCAGAAGTTAGGAAACCATAGATATCCAAAAGTCAATAAAAGTCTGATAAATTTAGATAATAGATATCTTTAAAGGTAATTTGAGTTTGTTATATAGTTAAGATTTGGGAATGGCTGATTTAGTTAGCTACTAGAGAGACAAGGTGGGTGAGGTAATATCTTTTATTGGACCAACTTCTGTTGGTGAGAGAAAAGCTTTTGAGCTTACATAGAGCTCTTCTTCGGGCCTGGAAAACTGAGCTCCTGATGGTTCCTTTTAAGAATGAATCCAACCACAAATCTAAGGAAACCCAATAATGATTAAGACTATGATTTTGTCACAAAGGTCGTGGAAGTCACTGAATCTGTGACTTCCAAAGACCTCCGTGACTTCAGTCCTAGTGGCTGGGACCTGCAGGGTCCCGCCTCCTTCTACAGCAGCAGGGAGCTGTGAGATACTCCTGCTGCCTAAGGCAGCGAGGCCCCCCAAGCTCTGAGCCGGCATGGGCAGCAAGGGTACCCCACAGCTCCCCACTGCCGTGGGCATCAGCAGGGGTACCCCGCAGTAGCAGGGGGATCCTTGCAGCTCCCGCCATTGCAGGGGGCAGGGGGAACCCAGCAGTTCTGGGCGACGGGTGCAGGGGGACTGTGGAGCTCCAAGCCCTGAAGGGTGGTGGCGGCCCCCTAAAGCTCCCACCCACCCACAGCTGCCCAGCCCCTTCGCATTTTATCATGGATATTTTTAGTAAGTCAGAGACAGGTCCTGGACAATAAAGAAAAATTCATGGAAGCTGATGTCCTGTCCCTGACTTTTACTAAAAATACCCATGACAAAATCTTAAGCCTTAATAATGATACATTACATCTGGCCACTAGGTGTCAGTGTTGGCCAATCCAAGTTAGTTTGCTGTCAGTAAATATGCTTTAAATAAAAATAAAAAAACTGACTTTTCCCTTGGATAGAGGTCACCAGCTGAAAGAATTTTGAGACTTACAGAATAATGGACAGTATTTACTAGTACAAGCAGTGACATGAGCTTTAATGATAGGCCTGTGTGCCGAAGTGGGAATTTTCTGTCATATTTTTATGAATCCCGTTGCTACCCAGTGGAGGGGAAAGTCTCAGCAGGGGTTATGAACACAGCATGGTCCTGCCTAGAAAACAAAGGACTGGGAGGTGACTGACAGGAAATAAAGAGTTGCTTACTGGAAGAGGCTAGGAGCTATCTACTAAGAGTCTAGGACAGACAAAGGAAGTCAGAGGAACAGAGCCTGAGAATAGAGTTCACTGCAGCTTGGCAGATTAAGTTCTGGTCAAGCCAGAACCACTCCTGTGCTTTAACCTATCTAAAGACTTCCAATGCTGTATTCCAGATGACTAATAATTTAGATCCCGCTCTGCTTTGAAAACACTCTGTGGGTGTCCCTGCACAACGAAAGATAACCTTTGAAGTTATTTACTTACCCAGGTCATTCTTAGATCACAGCATCAGCAGCTGGCATTTCCTATCTTAACAGCAAAAATGTTAATTCTGATCTTTCCAAATAACTGACTTTGTCACCATTACATTGGGGGGGGGGGGCTGTGTCTGTGTGTGTGTGTGTGGGTGTGTCATTAAAATGAACCTGAGATGTGAGCTCTGCCCTTCTCTTCTGCACCTACGTACACAGTGTGACACAAATGTAATCAGCATCCTCAGCCTTAAAAAAAAATCCAGACTACTTACTACCTATTTACTAGGCTGCTTCCAAGACAGACATTGCATGCCTGACTTTACAGATTAGAGATGTGTGAAGAATTCATGCTACTCTCTCTGTTCAGGGATTGTCCACAAACAGATCATTACATTCTCAAATATATTTGCTATTTCAAAATAACGAGCGAATTTCTTCATGCCTTTTATCTCTGTATGGGAATCTCACAGTCTGTTGTGAACATCTGACATTCCAACTTCAATATTGGCAAGCTATGCAAGTCACATCATATCCTTCCTGTCCCCTGATTGGATGAATCTTGTAACTAGCTGTGACATTTTGGGGATCACCAAGACAGTAAGGGGTTCTAACACTGCCTGCCTTGTAACTTTGGGTTCCTTAATACTACGATGCCCTGACACTCATACCCAGCCCACGAGCATAAACCCTGGCTTCCACCAGCCTAGTTATTCTTGCAGAATGATACCAACAGCCCTTCCAGTCCTGAGTCTCCCCAAATCTGTCTACCCTGAGTTCTTAACTACCAGACACTTGGACCTTTTCCCCCTGGCTGACAGCCCTGAAGGAATGACACCTGCCTGCAGTTATCCGTTCACTTTTGCACAAGCTCACTCCACACAGTTTGCACACCAGAGATCCACTTGGGATTAAAAAAAAAAAAGTATTTAATAGGAAAATCACGGATTCAAAGATGAAACAGTAAGGCAATGCAAACACATGCACACTACATAGAAAACAAAGATAGCTTCAAGATTTACACTTCTATATTAGCTAACTTCCCTTTTCTAATATATTATGTATTCCCAACATTCCCCCATCATACGGGGGATCCAGTGTTTCACGGACAGCTTCCTGCTTAGAGGCCATCCCTTGGTTTTTTAATCCTTGGCCACAAGCTTGCTTTTAAGAGGAATTTTCCCTGTCTCTCCCAGCATGATGACTCATGGTTATTCAAAATGGGAGGAACTCCTCCTTTCTTAGTTTCTAAAACTGCAACTTTCTTTTTGGTTTTGATGTTTTTCCATTAATTTTAACTGTACAACAGTTGTCTTTCTGGGTTGTACAATGTAAGTTGGGGAGGCAGCCCCGCCCTGTTAGGAGGTGAAGCTGAATGAATATAGCACAAATTATTAGCACAGTTTTATATCTACAGAAATACATAAATTCATAACCAGTCTGTATACATATCTCATAATGACCATCAGGTTCCGAACATTACAAGCTTTCATAATAATAATGGAGAAGGCACTGTTCTCCCCACTTTCCCCAAAGAGCTATGCTTCTTGGATATGTATTGGCATACTGTCTGGAGTGGCTCACACCATGAGGCCTACCTCAGGGCAGACACCCCAAACTGGTGGTATGTTCTATAATTAGATTTCACCAACCGAGTAACAAATTTGACCTCCTAAAGTACTACAATAGTCTTATAATGGAGTTACAGGCTGTCCCCTTAGACACTCCAGTCTATCTTGGCACCCATGCAAACTGGACTATGTGACCAATGGTCACTTACATCAAAAGTCACAAATATTCCAGGTTATACCTACTCCCAAGAAACCAGACACTCACTCAGGTTGATTTGCATCCCAGATCCCACACCAAAGACAATGCTGGTAGCCAATTCTATAGTAAACTGACTAAAGTTTATTAACTAGAAAAAAGAAATGAGAGTATTGAGAGGTTAAAGCAGTCAAAATATATGTACAGGTGAGTCACAATCTATAATTCCAAATGGTAGCAGATATGTGGTAATCTGACAGTTTCCCAAAAGTCTCTCACGGCTACCCAGAATAACTCTGGGCACAGCCATCTTCTCATTCAGTTATTCTGCCCTGTTAGAATCCAAACCATTCAGAGATGACAAACTTTTCCTTGTGTCCATACTTATAGCTTCTTAACACAGAAAACAAGCTGACAGGGTCAGTACCCACCTGGGCTCTTTCTTTGATGGTGGAGAGAGAGAAGTGCAATTAAAGTCTGATCTCCGATCATTACACACAATGATGACTTGCCTTCAAATGCACAAGAATTAGCACTTTGCTGTTAAAATTCTTCATTTGCATTACAGAAGGCTTCTTTCTCGTTTGATGGGTTATTTAGTTACAGGCAAGGCCGAATTAACCTTTTCTGGGCCCCTATGGAGGTAATGGCGCATGGCACGGGGAGGTCAGCCAGAGGGAATGGGGCACGGCATGACAGGGGGGCCCTGCTCCACCCAATGTGAGGTAACTATTTACAAACCAGCAGTTGCCAGACGCACAGTGGCCTGCCTGGGCCTGTGCTGCCAGCATGCTCCTTCCCCTCAGGGGCAGGTCCATGTCACACCACACGCCCCCCACCCTGGCCCAACACCCCCCAACTCCCTATGGCCAGAGGCCCCCCAGACCCACTATTCCCAGCACTCCCCCAGACCCACCCACAAATGCACAGCGCCCTGCACAACACCACCCCTGCCCACAGCCCCACCACAACTGCCCAGCACCCCCCACTCCCTAGTGCCCCAACACACACAGATCTTTCCTGCCTCTTCACAGCCCAGCAGCCCCCAGACTCCCCACAGACCCACTCCCCCACGCCCTGCCTCCCGGCCGCACTCACCGGCCTTGCTGGGACGCAACTGTGTCTGCTGGGCTGAGCCGGCAGCACAGCCAGGGCTGGTCCCAGGGCCGGGAGTGGTGCGATCAGCCAGGCCAGAACCTGCCCCAGCCAGGGTCCCTCAAGACGCACTTGCCTGGAGGGGCCCAGCCAAGCCCTCCGCACTGTCTCCCCCCTCCCCCCCAAACCTGGCTGAGACTGGCCAGGCTTCTGCACCAGTCTCAGGCGGCTCAGCCCCGGGGAGACAGGTGGGACCCCACAGGTGGTGGGAAGCAGAGACTGCCCAGAGCTGGAGGTGCACTGGGGTCCGGGCAGGGGGCTGAGAGGAGCAGGGGGTGGGGCCAGGGGACAGAGAGGAGGTCTTGTCCAGCTGGCCGGCAGGCCGCGAGGAGCAAGTGGTTGGTAGGGGGATCCAGTGGGGTCTTGGGGCACAGTGCAAGCGAAGCAGGCCAGGGCCCCTTCTGAGCATGGGCCTGGCTCCATGGAGCCACTGGAGCCATTGTAAACCTGGCACTGGTTACAGGGGTATATACACAATGTATATGTTTGCTATTACATTCTAACAGGATACAGATAAGTGAAAACAATGCATGCAGCATCCCATTGTTTTCATGAAGTTTAAACGCCAAATATATTCTTATATACTTAACAATCACTTTGATCTGTACTGATACACAAGAGAACTGGCCTGGCTTCCAGCTGCGAGTTTGCCAGTTCTCAGCTGATGCCTAGGCCTTGGCCAGAGCTGGTACTTGGTCTGCCAGCATCACACAGAAATATTCAGAAACCCATTTTAGTGGCCAAAGAAATCATCAAGTCAAACTATCCCACTCATCTGATGTTGGACCATGATCAGATTGCCGCAACCAGGCTCTTCTGTACATCAGAGATGCCTGATGGGTGAGGTCTGGATATTCCTTAAAACAAAAGGTTAACAATATTAGCTTTCAGAGTTTTTTGGACCCCAATGATATACATAGGTGCCAAAAATTCAGATTAGATTTAAGGATCTGATCCAAAGCCCACTGAAATCAGTGGAAAGACTCTGTTGACTTCAGTGGGCTTTGATCAGGCCTTAAAATCAGCATCCACCCTTTTTGGGGCCTTTGAGTCAAATCTCAACTTTCGGGGGGTTCAGCTGCCCAAGGCATCCATGTATCTGGCAGGACAGACCTTTACAAGAATTCAGAAGGCTACGTGTTCAGCCTGTCTCTCTCTAGAAAGAATGTCTGGGGTAGTCAGTTACTTCAGCATTCAGCCGGTTTCATTTTACAACACAAACTTACACTGGTTCTAGGAGTGTCCCACCTGAACAAAACTGGGTAATAGAAGAGAATTTTACAAGGCATGGTGAGTTGTGGCAGATGACTCAGGGCTCTGTTGGTTGGTCCTGGCAGCTTAAGTAATGAATCCTTCAGTGTGGAGCAACAAAACCTCAGCAAGGTGAGAATGATGCAATGCCCTTCTTGCAGGAGAAGCCCTGCCCTGATCCCTATCTTCCACAACACCTTTGTTTCCTCAGGATCTTACATATGTTCAGGACTTTGTTCTCACTAGATCTTCTGCTCCACAAAACAGAGTCTTGTTCTCCACTTTTACCGGCATGAAGCCATGCCCATAGTGTAATATTTTCCAGGAAGTAATTAGTGCTACTAACTTGGTGGCAGTTTCCTGCACCAAATTCATTGTCACACAACTAGCTTCTCTTTTATTAGTCGACAGATGCACATTAGTTTGTCTGATTCTAAGGAGTTTGTTGACTTTTAGGACCCAGCTCTCCCTTGCCACTTGCCCTCAGCTCTGCACTGAGGGAAGATCAAGGAGTTTGGAGCACTTTGCCAGCTCAGATACCATCTAACTCCCCACCCTGCCCTGCCCAGCCAGAGCCTTAATGCCCTCCCCACTCCTCCTCCTTTCCTTTTTCTATAGCCCTCTGCCAAATCCAACCCCGCTTTGGGAGCACCAATAGATTGTTCTCCCATCACCTCCTTCCCCACACCAGCGCAGGCACCCAGCTCCCTCTTTCCCTGCCCCCTCCAGGCACTTCCGGCCCTTCCTTCTTACAGGGGGTCACTCTGGCCTCTGTGCTGGTTCTTTCCACCCTGACCTCTGCTGATACACATGGTCTCCTGCCGTCTCGCTGCCAGCCAGGAACCAGGAGCAAGGGGAGGCTGTGCACAAGAGCAGAACAGGAAGGAGGGTTGTCAGCAGCAGAAAGTATGGCCAATGAAATTACTCACCAGGCACGCGTCCTGACCCAATCCTGCTTCCTAGCAGCCAGAATCCTTCCCAGGCACAGAGGCCCACAGCGGCTCCCACAACATGCCAACCTTTGGATGACCTTGGACTGACGACTAGCTAATTTGTTAGGGACTAACCACTTTGGGGCTGCCCATTGTATTGAGCGTGAGGAGGAAAGGCTCTGTATGCTATTACCTCTAGCATTGCCTCCTTGAAGCAGACCCAGTACATCACCTGCAACGTTCCAATGGCATATTGACAGCTAAAATGCTGCTGTGACACTCTGTGCCCCAAAGCAACACCCTGGCACCCCCATATTCACCACTGTCATATACGTATGATATGTTCTATACAAAGCATGCCTTGTGAGGTATCATTCTAAAGGTCTTGATCTGCTGAACATTACTATTCTGTTGGATTATATATGCTGTCATTGTACGTGAAGTTATGAAGTTTTGCTATGTGTGTGTTACTGAAATATGTTGTGAAGTTGGAAACACCCACAACTAGCATTTCAGGCACAACAATGAAGAAGTTAGACGGTGCTAATGGCCCCATTAAAGGGAATCCACACACCCAGAGACTATCTCAGGAATTGTATACAATGGAGGCTTCCCAAAGGGAATGGAGGATGCTTGACCAGGGGGAGGGGGTGTAAAGGGGCAGATCCCCATGTCATGAGCAAAGATCTTTCCAGCAAGCTGGAAGAAGCTATAAAAGAAGGGAAGTGACATCATCACTTGGCCTCACTCTCCTTACAACTCAACACCTGGAAACACCTTAGAAACAAAGACTGAACTGGGGAAGGGGGTCCCAGGCGGGAAAGAAGAAAGCCCTGCCTGTGTAGGTAAGATTGGTGGACTGTATATACCATCAGGGTGAGACACTGCTTGATTCAAATCTTGTCCTGTTTGGAGAACTTTGATTGCATTTTTGTTTTTAATTTCCCATGGTAATCTACTTTGATCTGTATGCTATTACTTATAATCACTTAAAATCTCTCTTTTTGTAGTTAATACATCTGTTTTATATTTCACCTAAAACAGTGTGGCCCCTAACATCTAAGTGTGAAGACAGTAGTAGAAGAAAATATATGGCCGTGGTGATTGTGAAATTTGAGATTATGCCGTGCTTCAGTGTGAGACAATGCCAATACCATTGTTATAGTGGCTAGATAGACATATCACCAAGGTGATGGTCCTGATCTGATAAAGGTGTCAGGAACAGACTGGCTGGATCACAGCCCAGAATGCTACAAGCACAGGTCACAGTGGATGTGCTTCTTCACCAGTGCATATCTCACCAGCAGCCACAATCCAGATTTCCCTGTTGGTCTCTTCACCAGTTCTGTCAATGGTCTGTATTTTTGCCTGTCTGAGCACAACTGAAAATTGTACCTAGCCCAGAATTAGAGGCCTTTTCAAAGAAAAGCCAAGGTGTGTTCAGCATCCTGCCCCAGTCTGCCCTGAAGGTGTCAACTCCCTGATATGCGAGTGCATATGCCAGTTAATGGAGCATTATAACAATGGATCAGAGGGAAGCTCCTTATTCTGTTCTCTGTGATAAGGATTCACTCAGGCTAGGGCAACAAACAGTAAGGGTAGGTCACAGTAACAGGAAAACACAGCTAAAGGAGAGAGCAGGGAGTGATTTACTCCTAATGAGTGCTGACTAAAATAAAAAGGCATGTTTTATTTGTGCAGTGTTTACTATCTTTGTTTCTATTGTTGCTTCCCCCCAGCTGTAAATCACAAGCAGCCCAGAACTTCATTTTTCTTGTCTGAACACTTCCTCTTAAGCGTGGAGGTTTTCCCCTTGTTGTTCTGAAAGAGAAGCTCCAGTCAGCTGATGTGTGCATTCCTTAATTAAAAGTGAAACACCCTCTACCCCAGTCAAAATTTACTCAAAATATAATTGAGGAGAAGCAAACATTGGGCACAAGGTAGAGGAGGACTTATTTCCTGAAAATGAGGTGGTTTGGTAGGTCATGCAAAGGACAAAGCTAGGAGGATCCTATGTCAGAATCCATACCAAGTACATACCATACATACCCATACCAAGTACAAAAATAACGAGGAATCTGGTGGCACCTTAAAGACTAACAGATTTATTTGGGCATAAGCTTTTGTGGGTAAAAAACCCACTTCTTCAGATGCATAGAGTGAAAATTACAGATACAGACATAAATAACTATTGGCACATGAAGCAAAGGGAGTTACAAGTGGAGAACCAATGTTGAAGGCCAATTTAGTCAGGGTGGATGTGGTCCACTCCCAATAATTGATGAGGAGGTGTCAATACCAAGAAAGGGAAAATTGCTTTTGTAGTGAGCCGGCCACTCCCAGTCCCTATTCAAGCCCAAATTGATGGTGTTAAGTTTGCAAATGAATTGTAGCTCTGCAGTTTCTCTTTGAAGTCTGTTTTTGAAGTTGTTTTTATTGAAGGACAGCTACTTTTAAATCTGTTATTGAGTGTCCAGGGAGATTGAAGTGTTCTCCTACTGGCTTTTGTATGTTACCATTCCTGATGTCTGATTTGTGTCCATTTATCCTTTTATGTAGAAACTGTCCGGTTTGGCCAATGTACATGGCAGAGGGGCATTGCTGGCACATGATGGCATGTATCACATTAGTAGATGTGCAAGTGAATGAGCCTCTGATGGTGTGGCTGGGTCCTATGATAGTGTTGCTAGAGTAGATATGGGGACAGAGAAGGCAACAGGGTTTGTTACAGGGATTGGTTCTTGGGTTAGTGTTTCTGTGGTGTGGTGTGTAGTTGCTGGTGAGTATTTGCTTCAGGTTCAGGGGCTGTCTGTAAGCGAGGATTGGCCTGCCTCCCAAGGCCCATGAGAGTGGGGGATTGTTTTCCAGGATAGGTTGTAGATTGTTGATGATGCGCTGGAGAGGTTTTAGCTGGGGGCTGTACATGACGGGCAGTGGTGTTGTTACTTTCCTTGTTGGGCCTGTCCTGTAATAGAATCATAGAAGCATAGGCGTGGAAGGGACCTCAAGAGACATCAAGTCCAGTCACCTGAGCTCTGGCAGGACCATGTAAACTTAGACCATCCCCCCACAGGTGTTCGTCCAACCTGTTCTTAAAAACCTCCAATCGCGGGGATTCCACAATCTCTCTTGGAAGCCTATTCCAGAGCTTAACTACCCTTATAGTTAGAAAGCTTTTCCTAATATCTAACCAAAATCTCCCTTACTGAAGATTAAGCCACATTACTTCTTGTCCGACATTTAGTGGAAATAGAGAGCAGTTGATCACCATCCTCTTTAACAGTCCTTAACATAGTTGCACACTTATTAGATACCCTTCTCAGGCTTCTTTCCTCAAGATGAACATATCCAGTTTTTTTAACCTTTCCTCTTAAGTCAGGTTTTCTAAACCTTTGATCATTTATGTTGCTCTTCTCTGGACTCTCTCCCATTTGTCCACATCTTTCCTAAAGTGTGACACCCAGAATTGAAAATAATACTCCATCTGAGGCCTCACCAGTGCCAAGAAGAACAGGACAATTACCTTCCTTGTCTTACATATACAGCATTCCTGTTAATATACCCCAGAATCATATTGGCCTGTTTTGCAGCTGCATCACATTGTTGACTCATATTCAATTTGTGATCCACTATAACTCCCGGATTCTTTTCAGCAGTACTACCTCTCAGCCACTTATGCCCCATTTTGCAGTTGTGCATTTGATTTTTTTTCTTCTTAAGTGTAGTATTTTGTACTTGTCTTTATTGAATTTCATCTTGCTGAATTCACATCAATCCTCCAATTTGTCAAGGTCCTGTTGAATTTTAATCCTGTCTCCAAAGTGCCACTCCATTAATGAAAATATTGACTAGCACATGACCCAAGGCTGACCCCTGCAGGATGACACTAGATCAGGGGTGGGCAAACTTTTTGGCCTGAGGGCCGCATCGGGTTTCTGAAATTGTATGGAGGGCCGGTTAGAGGAGACTGTGCCTCCCCAAACAGCCAGGCATGGCATGGCCCAGCCCCCGCCCCCTATCCGACCCACCCCCCGCGTCTCGCCCCCTGACAGCACCCCCGGGACTGCCCCATCCAACCAGCCTGTTCCCTGACGGCCCCCCAGGGACCCCTGCCACATCCACCCCCCGCTCTCTGTCCCCTGACCACCCCCGGACCCCCCCGCCCCTAACTGCCCCCGCTGCCCCATCCAACCCCCCGTCTCCTTCCTGATGGCTCCCCCGGGACCCCTGCCACATCCAACCACCCCTTCGCCCTATCCCCTGAGTGCCCTTGGAACCTCTGTTCCCCACCACCCCATCCAACCCCCCTCCTTCCTGACTGCCCCCGAGGACCCCTGCCCCCATTCAACCCCCCTGTTCCCCACCCTCTGACTGCCCCGACCCCCTATCTACCCCCCACCCCCGATCACCACCCCAGAACTCCCCTGCCCTCTATCCAACCCCCCCGCTCCCTGCCTCCTTACCGCGCTGCCTGAAGCACCAGGACAGGCAGCCGCGCCACGCAGCACAGAGCACCGGGTCAGGCCGGGCTCTGCAGTGCGCTGCCCCAGCAGCTCGCTGCCCCGCCGCCCAGAGCTTTGCACCAGTGGAGCAGGGAGCTGAGGCTGCGGGGAAGGGGGGACAGCAGGGGAGGGGCCAGGGGCAAGCCTCCCCGGAGGGGAGCTGAAGAGCTGGGCAGGACGGTCCTGTGGGCCGGATGTGGCCCGCAGGCTGTAGTTTGCCCACCTCTGCACTAGATAGATCCTTCCAGTTTGACAGCAAACCACTGATAACTACTCTTTAAGTACGGTCTTTCACCCAGTTGTGAATCCACTTTATAGTAATTTCATCTAGACCACATTTCCTGAGTGATGAGAATGTCATGTGGGACTGTGTCAAAAGCCTTACTAAAAGTCAAGATATATCATGTCTACAGCTTCCCCCATCCACTAGCCCTGTAACCCTGTCAAAGAAGGAAATGTGGTTGGTTTGGCATGATTTGTTCTTTACAAATCCATGCTGGCTATTGCTTATAACCCTATTATCCACTAGATGCTTACAAATTGATTGTTTAATAATTCATTCCAGTATCTTTCCAGATATCAAAGTTAGGCTGACTGGCCTATAATTCCCTGGGTCCTCTTTGTTTCCCTTGCAAAGAGAAGTGCTATATTTTCCCTTTTCCAGTCCTCCAGGACTTCACCCATCCTCCAGGAGTTCTCAAAGATAATTGCTAACGATTCTGAGACTGTTTCAGCCAGTTCCTTAAGTACCCTAGGATGAATTTAATCAGGACCTGCTGAGTTAACACACATCTAAATACTTTTTAACTTGATCTTTCCCTATTTTGGCTTGCATTCCTTCCTCCTTGTCATTGATATTAATTGTGCTGAGTATCTGGTTACCATTAGCCTTTTTAAGTGAAGACAGAAACAAAATAGGCATTAAACACCTCAGCTTTCTTGATGTCCTCAGTTGTTAGCTCTCCTTCCCTGCTAAGTAGAGAACTTACACTTTTTTTTGTCTTTCACTTGCTCCTAATGTATTAAAAGGCATTAAGAAGAGGTTCTTTAAGTCTCATGCTAGTTGTAACTCATTTTGTGCCCTAGTCTTTCTGCTGGATATGAACTTCACAGCTGACCCCATAACTATACTTGACAATACCAGAGCGCTGGTTGTAGACAAAAAACAAAACAAACCAACGGAAAACCACCACCCCCCCTCTGGTAGGAATGAAGCCTCCTCTCACAGTCCTCCTCACTGTTGTTCTTTCACAGGCCCCAGATGAGACAATAGGCCAGATCCACTGAGGGAGGTTAAAATATACATCCCTGCACCAGTGAGGCCCCTCACTTTGTGAGAGAGTAGGTGCGGTTTTGTCATTACCTTTGATGTTCTCACAGGAGAGAGCAGCTGCAAGCCTCTCTTTAGGAGCTTAGCAAGCAGAAGCACAGTCAGTTCCGGCCACATCCCAGATATCACCGCCACTGGCCCCCTACACTTCCAACGAACAGCAAGTTGAGGGCTCTTTAAGTCACCACAATCTCCACACCCCAGTCCAAAGACTTTAGAACTCTGGAGCTCTCTAGCACACAAATAGAGGTGTGATGTTAACCCAGTGTCTCCAGTTGTCCCGCCCCAGGGCAACCATGAATCTACACAACACACTCAATAGTGACGATCTACCATATAGAGACTTGGAGGTTCGAATCAGAGAAGCCCACAGAAGTTTGGATGCTTACTCAAATTAGTTACTGAGCAGTAATTCATAATTTCAGGTTCTGTTCAGGACAGAATCAATATAAAACAAACTTGCTGGTGGTATTTTGGCATTCATCCAGAACCAGGAAGTGCAGTGACCCATAAAAATAATGGGCAAAGCCCAGTAACCAAGCTTTTTACATCTTTAACAACACTTTGGTTTGGGTTCCATTAATGGGAGAGCAAAGGTTCATGTTGGTGCTTTTTTTCATTGTATTGCCCAGCTCTCCTAATACCATCCTGGGAGGACACTTTAATGAATCCTCAAAGGGGGAGAAGATATTCAAACCGCTATTTGTGCCTTGGAATATCTCCCTCAGAAACTGTGGCGAAGCCCAGCATGCTCCGTAAGCAGTGTGCTGAATCTGTCACAGGCACATCAACAGTCTCTACCCCTCGGTTGACCCTTTTATAGGACTATGATAAATTTCATACAAAGCATGCCTTGAGAGGTATCATTTGAAAACTCATAATTTACTGATCACTGTTGGCCTGGTAAAATACATGTGGCAACATTTTATGTAAAGTTATAGGATTCTACTGTATGATATTACTAAAGACATGTTCTAAGTCTGGGGAAGAGTTACAAACCAGTTCCCCAGAGACAAAAGGTTAGCCGATGCCTCAGCCAGGTGTCAACAAAATCAGATGGGCTAATCACCTGGTTAAGTGGCCATTCTCTGGCAGGACAGAGGATGTGGGAGAAAAATCTGTATCTTGCCAAAAGAAACAGCTGAACGTTTCTGTCCACATAGACATTATGCCTCCTGAACCTCAGCTGGAGAGGATTCTCAAAGAGAGAGAGAGGACTATAAGAAGAATAGGAGGCACTCTCTAACCATGGCATCCACAACACCTGAAGAACACAGGAAATAGCTTTGGACTGAGGGGAGGATCCTGACTGAAAGAATTCAGCCAGTAAGACTGGAATATGTGCTGAGAGAGACCTTTGCTTTGAATTCACTTAGCCTGTTAAGTTAGGTATTAGTTGCTTTTTACTTTTTACTTAGTTGTGACCAATTATGACTTTTATGCCTCATTACTTATAGCCACTTAAAATCTATCTTTCTGTAGTTAATAAGCTTGTTTTATCTAGACAAGCGTGTTTAAATTGAAATGTTTGGGAAGCTCCATTTGCGATAACAGGATTTATATGAGCTTGTATGGTCCAGGAGAGAGCTGGGGTAAAGTCTGGGACTAAGAATTTGCTGGTGTTGCTTTGCAGAGCAATTCAAGGGTGGTTGGCCATAGCACTCCTGCAGTATACGTGGGAGTAATTTACATGCTGGTCGCTGTGTGTGAGCAGCCCAGGACTGGTAGCTCTCACAACAGAGCAGCATAAAAGGCACCCTGGGTTGGAGAACCGAGGGAACCCAGCTGTTCATTGGTCCAGATTGTATCCTTGGTAATATATCAGCGTTTCATATTGATTGGCATCGGCACAAAATGCTCCTTGTCTGAGCAATATCTTATTTGTATTTCCCTTACCACACTCCAGCTTCATGCATTTTTTCTGTACCGCCCCTCTGCATGAAACAATCTTTCAACCCAAGTACATAGGCACTCACCCTTCTAAGTACCCATTTATCCCACAAACGCCTTCTCAGTGTTCAGGAGGAAGGGTTACAAATAGAAAAGTTTGGTTTAAAAATAAGCCTACTGAGCTAATTTCTCTTTTGGTCTCACTCTGCTATGGTCTGTTTTTTTATTGTAACATTTTTGGGGGAGGGACTGTTGGTGCTTGACACTAAATTTGTATTTTTATTATGCTGACTGGGGTTTGATCAAATTATTTATTTTTATAAATCATCTAATAAAAATCAGTCTGAAATACAGAGGGGGAAAAAAGGGAGTTGGAGCATCCACAAAAACAGTATTTATGCCAAGCTTCATATACATATGGGATTAAAAGAAATTGGAGTAACATTGTTTTGCAGGAATATGAGCAATATAAATTGCAAACTCTAGCTTCTCAGCTACAGTGCTTACCACTAAAGTATAAACGAATAAAGGCAGTTCTCTTTCATTAGTATATTTTCCAAATTCCTTGGCCAAGCATAGAGGGAGATTGATAGCACATAAACCATCCATGACTGGAGTTTACTGTATCTATTTAATATGGATCTTTTTAAAGTTAATCTTAATACCGTCATCCTGTTGTAACAGCACCTTTCACCTGAAAATATTCCCAAAGCTCTTGACAAATTCCTTAAACAATAGATTCATTCTATGCACAAAGTGTTAATACAAAAATTAAGGCTGAAAAACCAAGCTGTCAGCAGGCAGGAGATGAAGAGCTGTGGGACAATGCATTTAAAAACAGCAGCTTCTATGCTTTACAAGTTTTGCATAGACATAGTACAACAGGTACTTTGGCAATTGGTGCCCAAGCAGCACAGACAAGGACAGACGTGGCAACACAAACCATCATGCCCAGATTCACAGTTGTGGGGTTTGTAGCTTATATCTTTTACTGCTTGCTCTCGCTCCTTTACAGTTCAAGGAGTTTGCTGCCTATAATCGGCAGACAGCCATTTTGAGTGAAAACGTTCAGTGCAGCCTTGTACCCGAGAGGAACATGTATGCCAGGAAGAGAGATTTTTTCTTGTTATCTACATCTCAAATAAAGTGCAGTCTGGCTGACAGTGTGTGGCTGCTCTCTCTCTTGGAAAACAAATACACACAGACAATAAAATATTAAAGATGAGCAGCATTGGTGGCTATGGGGAGCTGATCCCAGGATTCTCTTACCCTCTCAGGACAGGCAAGGGAAATATCGTCCCTATATAGCAACAATTTAAATTAGAGGAGTAATACCAGAGAGGAGTCTGATCCTGACTAGGAATGTGACGCCCACCTCAGGCAGGGATGGAAATGACCATTACGCGTTCTGGTTCCAGATGCCAGGAGTGACACAAGGATCAACAGCTGGTTCTGAGATTCTAAGATCTCTGCTCCTACAGTCTGGCCAGAGTGAAGAATCAAGCTGAGGAACTTTTCTGATAGGAACTCACAGGCCTGTGAGCCCAAAGATATTCATACCTGTTTGGATCATCTCTAAGCGTAGAAACACTAATAGCAGGGAAGTGAATCATGCTTTGTTTTGGTTACCTACCAAAAGCTCCAACATGTGACCAATCTAATCCTATTAAAGCCCTTTACCGAAAGAGTGCCAGAGTTGAAGTTCAGTAAATCAATGTCTATGTTCCTGTCTGGCTAACATCATAATAGACCTATTTGTCATTAGGAGACATTCAATGTAGACTTCTGCAAAACCAGGTAGTCTAAATAAAGATGCTGACATGCATTTATAGCAATAAACCCAAGGGCACGTATTTTGTCAACTCTGAATCATGGTTGGTCAGACTTTGAGAGAACATAGAATGCAGGCTATTAATGGAAGGAGCCAAGACCTTCCAACCATACTAATGAATGAGAATACAAATAGGATGTTCATAAGAACTAACCATTTTGGTTCGTTAACCCAGGTGGAAGGGGCAGATTCTGAATTTTGTAATAGGAGACCTAAACCTGATAGTCTCCAAACAGCTGCATGAAAACAAAACAAAAATCTCCACGTTTTGTACTGCTGTCCCTCTGTGTAGTATCCAAGTGCCTGCTATGTAAGATAGATTGTTAATAGCAGAGTCCCTAGTGCACTTCATGGAGCCTTTGGTTCTTCTTCCTTAATGTGTATAGAAAGCTTTGCTTGGGTTGTTTTAATACTCCATTGTAAGAAGTTATGAAAGCTTTAGGACATGAGAGACAATGGAAGAGCGCAAGCATACATTTACAGCAAGCTACCGCGAAAACAGTCTCCTGGGCTCCACTTCCAGTTCTTCTGCGGAGTACGATCCTATGTAAATCCATACAGCCTCTCTTGTAAAATGGGGAGAGACTGTAATGAGACTTTCCTGCTTCACAAAAGTGTTGTGATGTCTAGTTGTGGCTTACGGTGTGTTAAGCGCCTCGGAGAAGATGTGAAAGACAGTGTAATATTTGGAAAAGGGAAGGTCAGGACGTTCATGGTATGGCACTACAGAGCACAATGGACTGCAATGTTGGCCTATGGTCTGCCAAAAGCAGTTGTACACAGCTTAAGTAGTAAGTTGTCAACTACTTTGGGTGGAAGGGAGGAATACAAGACCACAAGAGCACAAACTGGAATTATTCTGAGAAATTTTGTTCTGTTTTAAACAAAACTAGATTTGGGGTTTCTAAACATTCCTCCTCAGTGTGAGCCCAAGCAACCCCATTACACTGGTGCAAGACAGCTAGGGAGAGAAACTGACTAACGCAGCCGAAATACAAGAATCCAAATGCTCGCTAGCCATGACTGTAAGTACCAACTGCCAGCAGCCAGGGACAGCAGTTATATGAACAAGGGGAAGATGATGTTTTTGTGATTCAAAAACCAGACAGACAGTTAGGAGAGCTGGGTTCTATTCCCAGCTCAAGCTCGGCCACTCACTTCCGATGTGGCCTCAGGCACGAAGCATAACCTTTCAGTACCCCATTTTCTTCAGCTGTACACTGGAGACCATAGCACTCCTGTACCTCACAGCAAGGTTACCAGCTAACTCATTAACATTAACCTTGGTAAGTGCTACACAGGTTCTGGATACAGGACTAACAAATTTGGTTTCTCCATGATAATGGCTTTGTACCAAAGGTAGAACAGAGTTGTGCTCGGTATGTCTTGGGACCCTATCTCTCAGGACTAGCACTTGTCTAATAATACACATACTGGAAGATAAAAATCCTGACGGTCCCGGGAGGTAGCTAAATTTTTCAGAAGTTAGGAAAGCCCATTTAATTTTAATTGTATTGATGAGAGAGGGTGAAAAATGGTCCTGGAAGGAAGGCACTAAATTAAGGGTTCTGTATTTCAAGGATAGGAGTTTGATGTGTCTCCGTCTCTCTGCTTATCAACAGCAAGTTTTTCACCCCTCAAAAAAAAAAACTCCACCTATTTTTAAGAACCAATCTGGAAGCAAACAATGAGACTCTGAAATGTAAACTTTTGATCTTGTTCTCCCCTCAGTCAGTGGCAGAACTCCCGGCAGAAGAGTGGACTCAGTGCTGGCACCCCCCTCATGGTAGAACATGGAGTTTCAGCTCTCTCTAGTACCCCCTGCTGATTGCATCACAAGATAACGCATAACTCTGCCCTCCAACCAGGCCATGTTTTAGTTCAGCCCCCTCACTTCACGGGTAAGAGTCCCTGGTCCCTACTAAAGGTCTACAGCTGTCCATCTGGGCCCTGTGATCCTCACACTGTCTTATCCCAGGGTTCTCCAAAGTCCTTATCGCCTTCTGTCAGGGTCTTCATGCCACCTTCCTACTGACCCAGGCCCACCCCCTACATTGGGTCCCAGTCCAGCAACCCTAGGATGAACAGCCAGGGTCTGCTCTGTCAGACACCTTGCTGCTGCCTCCCTGGTCTGTTTCTTACCCTTACCTCAGCCTTCCTGGGCTCTTTGTAATGGTAGCATCTCCTAGGCCTTCTCCATGGGTCTTCCTTCTCCTAGGATGTGTTTCCAATCCTTTTGGAAGCCACAGGATTGGAGCAATATCCTGTTGCTAGGGCTTGGGGCACTGGGTTTCAGCGGCGGGGCTCCATGGCCCCCCTGAAAGGGCTTGAAGGCCCTGAGTTGACAACTGCTGCCATATAGCACAATCACACCACAGGACAGCTCCAATCCTGGGATTATGTGCAAAGGTTATGGCCTTTAGGTAACAACTAACATTTTATTACCAAATTCTGGCTACCTTTTCACGGTTGGGGGGGAGGGAGGGGCAGTTTCATCCCAATAGACATCTTTTCAGGAAGCTGCCATAAAACAGCTGATTGTACTTCCTAAATATACCTGGCACAGCACAGGGGGGTAAATTGGGGGCCTGACCAAATGTGCAGGTAACAATGGAAATATAAAAATGCTGCTCCTATGGAAGGAAAGTGTCATGTTCTGTCTGGCTAACAAACACTATTCCTGAATTTAAAGGGAAGAGAGACAGAATTAGTGAAGTTTTCATTAGAGATGGTCTGAACTATTAATCAATTCAGAAAACTTCCAGCACCTATGAACTGGTGATGGGTCAAATAGTATTGACCAAGATCCTCAAAGGGAGTTAGGCACCTAACTCCCTTTGATGATCTGGGCTATTATGCCTCCTCCTAGGAGTGATCTTTCCCAGCTTTCAGAGATATTTAATGCTGGCCTTTAGAATGTGATAAAATAATTGTGCAACCAAATATTGCACAGAAGGAAGGTTCAAAAGATGTAGGATTCTTTTAGCTTGCATTATATTGAAATTTGAATCCTGCTTCTGATTAACCCAAGTCCGTTCCCTCCCCCCCTCCCATCCCCTTTAAGCTCTCCTATAAAAATCTTTTCTCTTTTAAATCTGGCATATGTGGTCTATGGCCAGTGGAAAGTTATTTTCCAAACTGGAGATTATTCAGCCAAGCCATTTCAAAGATAGAGGACACAAGAAAATTAAGTGTTTTGAATAGTTTAACAAGTCTTCTAAACATGTAAATAGCTCTTCTCTCAAATAAGGCCTGTTTGAAAGAGCTTGGTGAGATAGGGACACAGGATTAAATCTGAGCCACTGAAAATCATATTGGAGGACATATTCAGTGTCATTGGAAGTGTTAGAACAGCATGACTGTGTCTGGCAAACCTCCTAAGGGTTAGTTAACTCTGCCTTTAGGCTCTGATGAACCCTACTTAACTCAGGGGCTGATAAGCTTCACAAAGTTTATGAGGTTGCTGGTTCAGCTATCTTGTCCCACTCCATCCACCCACTCACAGTTATATCCACAGACACACTACAGAAAAGAAGCCACAGGGAAAAACAGCCATGGCAAGCCAGACTGAGAATCAAGTCCTTTTTACTGTTTGTCTTAAGGACCCTCCATCATATCAAAGTTGAGATCACATTTATTGTTAACCCAGGAATTAAGCAAGGGTGCCAGTATTGCTTCTTTGCATCCTGGGAACCAACCGTTCCCCTCACCTTCTACAGACAGAGCATATCAAGACATAAGCTACAGAGTGATACTGAGAGGCCAGGGCACCCAAGACTGTACGAGAACCTTTAATACAGTTGCCAGTTATGGAGGAAGTTTCTGAAATTACAGAGACGGCAGATTTCTGAGATATCACGGGTGTCACTTTGGTTTTGATGGTTATGGTGCCAGGGCACACAGTTATAACAGGCCATACGCTATGGACAGCTCCGTAGAGCAGGTATGTTTGGGTCTGTACACGAAGAACATGGGAGGCGAGGAAGGAAAGCAGTGCTCTGTAAAACGGTCACTCAGCTTGAACACCATACAATCCTGGGTGTGGTGGGCAGAAAGGGGCGGAGCAGTTGTGAGGCTGCTGGGTGGGCAGGCTGATCTGCAGGGGCAGCACTAAAATGGGTCAAAGAAAGAAGATGGCCAGGCCAGCAGACCGGGCCAGGCTGCTCACACAAGGTGGATCCTCAGGGCACTGAGTGCTGCCCCAAGCCCAGTGCAGTGCTCATTTCATTGCTATGCCCCACGCTCCACTCTCCTCCCTCCCATTCATACTCCTCTGCACCTCTCCCTCCCTTCTTTCTAGAGCCCTCCTGTGTATCACACTCTCATCCCATCAGATCTCTATTCTTAGGCCTGCTGCTTTCCTCCCACCAACCTGCCTGCTGGCCGGCTCCACGTCCCCACATTGACTCTCTCCTCCTCCACCCCTCGCCCCAGCTCCAGGTCCCCACACTCCCTCGCTCCCACCCCCCTTTAGTGAAATGCTAAACTGTAAGTAAAATACCTTATTTAAGCTAACCTTAGCCATGTCTGGCAGAGTGTTAAAGAACCTTATGATGAACACATCTGGTGTGTATCTTGCTCAGAAATAATCTCTGTAGACAGACCATATCTGGTGTAGGACCATGACATGGTGTCAGAAGTAAACTAAAAACAAAAACAGAAAGAGGAAAGCATAGGAGAGAGAAAAAGCACAACAAGTTGCAGACAGAATGGGGGTAGAGGAAGGGGAGCACAGAGGAGAGAAAGCACAGGAGTTGCAGACAGGAGAGAGAAAATAAGCAACACCATGGACTGCCTGTCCATTTCTGCTCCAGACCCTGCTTGTGATAAACCTTAGACTCCAGCTTCCGACCCTGGTTTGTCCTTGACCTCGCTATTCGGTTGCTGTCAGTAACCTGGTGCCTGACCCCACAGTGACTTGACCCTGCCTGCCTCCTGACATGTGATTCTCAGTTCGCCCTCTGGCCTGTCACGGATTCTGACCTATTGGTAACCTGACCTTGCCTGACTCCTGCTCTAACCACTAGTCTAATAATTCTTGTCCCAGTCATGACAGTCTCTTTGACAATGATACCTCTACAAGAGAGACCTTAGAAAAAAATAGCTGCAGATTTCAGTGAATTCAGAGGACCTGGTGGTTATGGACTATTTTTCTAGCTATATAGAAAGGTACTTGAAAACACGTCGCACTGTTATTGAGAAACGGAAGTACACTTTTGCTCACTTTAGTATTCCACAGCAACTAGTGATGGATGAGGGCCCACAATTCACTGCATCAGAATTTAAGTCATTCCAAACTAAACATGATTTTGATCTTATTACTAGCAGTCCACATTACCCACAAGATATTGAAGAGGCTGAGAGAGCTGTATAGACAGCCAAGAAAATCCTACAGCAAGAAGATCCATTCCTTGCTCTGAATTACAGATCAACACCAATAGCAGCTACTAGATATAGTCCAGCACAACTCCTGATGGGAAGATCTGAAAAGAAGCTAAGTTGGAACAGTAGTTCTGAGTAATCTCCAAAGTGGCCAGACACGAAGACAGTAGCCAAATCAGATAAAAAGGCTAAAAGAGCTTTTACAATTAATGACATTCAGAACTGCTAGGTCTAGAACCTGGTGACTATGTTCGGGTCAAATGGGATGGAGAAAAAGGATAGCCAACTCCAGCTATCCTGAAGACAAAAAAATATATATCAGTGCCTAAATCATACATGTTTTGAGACCAACAGTAGAGAGTTCAGCAGAAACCATGGACATCTACAGCTTATTCCTCAAAAAGAATGATCAACAAAGCAAATGCTACAGATGGCAGATGCAGAACAAGATGACGACTTCTCCAGGTTTCTAGACCGGCCACAACCAGTTGTTGCAACTAATGGACAGCCAGATGACCAAGTTGTTATGCATTTGGGTCATATAATTAGAAAACCAGTATGGTTCAGAGACACTTAATAGACTGATACACACAGAACTTCAAAAACAGCATGATAGCGTAAATACTGTAAATGGTAGGAATGTCAGACTTAAGGGGGAGATGTAATGGAATGCTAAACTGTATTATACTGTTCTGCCACTAGGTCACACCGTATGTTAAATACCTCATTTAAGCTAACCTCAGCCATGTCTGGCAGAGCATTAAACGATCTTATGATGAATACACCTGGTATGTATCCTGCTCAGAAGCAAGCGTTGTAGCCATCCCATATCTGGTACAGGACCATCACACACACACACACACACACACACACACACACTCTCTCTCTCTCTCTCCCCCCGCCCCCCACCCCAGCTCCAGTTCCCTATGTGCCCCTTCTTCCCCTCCACAAGTCCAGGTCCCCAAATCTCCCTGTCCTACCTACCCCCAGGCTCTTTTTAATTTTTTAGAGGGGTGGGGGGCATTAACTAACTCCCATATTGTAGGTGACCCTGCAGCAATGGGGTTTTGGAGGAAGCTGCGTGAGAAAGGGGTGGTGGAGGTCAGCACTGTAGGGATTATTTTGCTGGTGTTCACACTGAAGAATTCCAGCCTTCTTTCTTCCACAGCTATTTAAGCAGCCTGATACACAGCAACCAAAGTCAATATTAGGTTACTATTTACTCTTGCTGATGGATGTTGATCAGGGAGGCTGCTTTTTACAAAGACATTTGGACCCTCTGGAATACTGAAGTCATATGTGCAAACTCATTAACCAACTTAGCTGCCTGTGTAGGTGGATTTTTTTTTAAACTCTTTGAGGTTTTCGATGTGTGTTTGCCTGGGAGTGATTAGCTGAAAAGGAAATAGCCGCAGATACTGAACAGGGATCTATTTAATAAGTTATAAAGGAAATCAATCTAATTAGGACTAATGCTAATGGCTCAGATAGCTCACTGGTGGTCTGGTGCCTTGCTATAATGATGAATATAGCTCTTAATACAGAGCCCGTGCAAGGGGTCCACATGCCTGGGAACCAGAAGGCTCTGCTCCACGAGGGCTCCCTATACCCCACCCTCCATGGGTGTGCAGGAATAGTAAAGCATGACAGAACTCAAATAATCTCATTGGTTTCCAAGTACAGTAGAACCTCAGAGTTACAAACAACAGAGTTATGACCTGGTTCCAAATGAGTTGTGTGGTTGACTGGTCAGAAGTACACAATCAGGCAGCATCAGAGACAGACAGACACACACACACACAAAAGCAAAAGCAGTAGAGTACTGTGTTAAACATAAGCTACTAAAAAAATAAAGGGAAAGCAGCATTTTTCTTCTACATAGTAAAGTTTCAACCGTGCCTTTGTGGGTCACAACTGAGAATACCAAATTCAGAACAAACTGCTGAGAAATAGGGTAGACACACCCCAAACTGGTGATTATTCCTCCATAAAGATAGATCAAACCAGCAATACAAGTAAACTTCTGTCTCACCACACTGGCTAACAAGAAGTCAGGTAAGCAGTTTCCTTAAATATTCCAGTCTTTGTATCACCACCAAAAACACTCAGTTTAGAGATGAGTGGTTCTTTAAAACCAATCTCATATAAAAGGTTCTTCTGATCCCAAAGGACCAGCCACACACCCAGGTCAATATACAACTCAGATCTTACCCAAAAACCACACTGTTGCCAAACCTTTAGTAACTCAAATCTAAAGATTTATTCATTAAAAAAAAAAAAAAAAAAAAAAGGAAGAAAAGGAAAGAAAGGAGAGAGTTAACATTGGTTAAAAGAATCAAATACATGCAACCAGGGGTGGCAGGTTTGTAGAATTTTTGATGGTGCCCAGAACAGGTCCAAGTCCCCCCCCAGCCCCAGCCCCCACCTGCCTTGAAAGCCTATATGTATATATTTTAAAAATGTGAGGACTGTGTGGTGGGGCTGGTGATGAGGGGTTTGGGATATGGGAGCAGCTCAGGCAGAGGGTTCGGGCTCAGGCAGAGGAGGTGAGGGCTGTGGGGTGGGACTGAGGGGTTCACGATGCAGGAGGGTCTCAGCTGGCAGAAGTTTAGGGTGTAGGGGGGATGAGGGCTCTGGCTGGGGATGAAGGATTTGGGGTGTGGAGGGGCTCAGGGCTATGGTGTGAAGGCTCTGGCTGGGGATGCAGGAGTTTGGGGTGCAGGCAGGCTGCCCCGGGGCTGGGGCCAGAGAGGACTCCCCCCCCACAGCCCTCTCCCCCCCAGCAGCACACTCACTTTGCACTACTGTCACTGCACGTGCTCCTAGGGCCCCGCTCAGGCCCAGGAAGCCCCCTCGCCTCCCATGATGGGTGCCAGGGCGGGGGGGACAGTTGTCATCACATTTGCGCCTCCTCCCCTGCTGCTCCGTGGGGCAGGAGCAGAGGCTGTGGAGGGGGAGTGGGGGGGGCTGTGCTGGTGGAGGGTCCCACAGGAAAAGGGAAGAGTCCAAGGCAGAAGGGCAGAGTCAGCGTCAGCCTGTCCTGGCACCAGTGCTGGGGGGCGCTAGGACCCTGCAGTGGCAGTGGATCCCGGGAGCTAGCAGAGCAGAGCAAAGTGCAGCGCAGCTGCAGGGCCAGCCACTGGCTTGAGACAGGGATGCTCTGGGGCCTGGGGGAGGCACACGGGGGCAGCAGGTGGGTCCATGGGAGAGACCTGGACCCAAACATTGGTGGAGCCAAGCCCCCAGGCCCTGAATATTGCTGGAGCCTGGGTACCACGGGCCCATATAACTTGCCGCCCCTGCTGATGCAACAATTGCAAAAGTTCTTGGTTCAGACTTGTAGCAGTGATGGAATAAACTGCTGGATTAAGTCAAGTCTCTGGCTGCTTCCAAATCATTGGAAGGTCCTCAGTCCATTGGTTAGAATGCTCCATTAGCATAAATTCATAGTCCAGAGGCTTGAGCAGGATAGAGGCAAAATAGAGATGTTTCCAGGGCCTTTTATAGCTTTTGCCATGTGGAGGGAAACCCATTGTTTCAAACAAAGCCCTCCGTGGAAAATTACAACAAGATGGTGGTTGGAGTCACATGGGCAAGTCACATGTCCACACGTGGCTTTACTTAGTCATGGCAGGAAAGTCCATTAAGAGATAGGCATCTTCCATTTTAAGTTAACTGTCCTTTAATGGGTCATTCTACTTGAATAGTTCCTTCAAGATGACAGGTTTCAGAGTAACAGCCGTGTTAGTCTGTATTCGTAAAAAGAAAAAAGAAAAGGAGTACTTGTGGCACCTTAGAGACTAACCAGTTTATTTGAGCATGAGCTTTCTTGAGCTACAGCTCACTTCATCGGATGCATAGCATATCGTGGAAACTGCAGAAGACATTATATACACACAGAGACCATGAAACAAAACTTCCTCCCACCCCACTCTCCTGCTGGTAAAGTGATCTTCAAGTAGGGCCATTTCCAGCACAAATCCAGGTTTTCTCACCCTTCCTCTCCCCCCCCACCACATACACACATACAAACTCACTCTCCTGCTGGTAATAGCCCATCCCTCTTTGAAACCTCTCTTTATAATGCGCATGATAATCAAGGTGGGTCATTTCCAGCACTAATCCAGGTTCTCTCACCCCCCCCCACACACACCCCCCTCCAAAAACCACACACACAAACTCACTCTCCTGCTGGCAATAGCTCATCTTACAATGTGCACAGCAATAATCCAAGTTTAACCAGAACGTCTTGGGGGGGGGTTTGTAGGAAAAAAACAAGGGGAGATAGGCTACCTTGCATAATGACTTAGCCACTCTCAGTCTCTATTCAAGCCCAAATTAATAGTATCCAATTTGCAAATGAATTCCAATTCAGCAGTTTCTCGCTGGAGTCTGGATTTGAAGTTTTTTTGCTTTAAGATAGCGACCCTCATGTCTGTGACTGCGTGACCAGAGAGATTGAAGTGTTCTCCGACTGGTTTATGAATGTTATAATTCTTAACATCTGATTTGTGTCCATTTATTCTTTTACGTAGAGACTGTCCAGTTTGACCAATGTACATGGCAGAGGGGCATTGCTGGCACATGATGGCATATATCACATTGGTGGATGTGCAGGTGAACGAGCCTCTGATAGTGTGGCTGATGATGTTAGGCCCTGTGATGGTGTCCCCTGAATAGATATGTGGGCACAGTTGGCAACGGGCTTTGTTGCAAGGATAGGTTCCTGGGTTAGTGGTTCTGTTGTGTGGTATGTGGTTGTTGGTGAGTATTCGCTTCAGGTTGGGGGGCTGTCTGTAGGCAAGGACTGGCCTGTCTACCAAGATTTGTGAGAGTGTTGGGTCATCCTTCAGGATAGGTTGTAGATCCTTAATAATGCGTTGGAGGGGTTTTAGTTGGGGGCTGAAGGTGACGGCTAGTGGCGTTCTGTTATTTTCTTTGTTAGGCCTGTCCTGTAGTAGGTGACTTCTGGGAACTCTTCTGGCTCTATCAATCTGTTTCTTCACTTCCGCAGGTGGGTATTGTAGTTGTAAGAATGCTTGATAGAGATCTTGTAGGTGTTTGTCTCTGTCTGAGGGGTCGGAGCAGTTGTATCGGTTGTATCGCAGAGCTTGGCTGTAGACGATGGATCGTGTGGTGTGGTCAGGGTGAAAGCTGGAGGCATGTAGGTAGGAATAGCGGTCAGTAGGTTTCCGGTATAGGGTGGTGTTGATGTGACCATCGTTTATTAGCACTGTAGTGTCCAGGAAGTGGATCTCTTGTGTGGACTGGACCAGGCTGAGGTTGATGGTGGGATGGAAATTGTTGAAATCATGGTGGAATTCCTCAAGGGCTTCTTTTCCATGGGTCCAGATGATGAAGATGTCATCAATATAGCGCAAGTAAAGTAGGGGCGTTAGGGGACGAGAGCTGAGGAAGCGTTGTTCTAAATCAGCCATAAAAATGTTGGCATACTGTGGGGCCATGCGGGTACCCATAGCAGTGCCGCTGATCTGAAGGTATACATTGTCCCCAAATGTAAAATAGTTATGGGTAAGGACAAAGTCACAAAGTTCAGCCACCAGGTTAGCCGTGACATTATCGGGGATAGTGTTCTTGATGGCTTGTAGTCCATCTTTGTGTGGAATGTTGGTGTAGAGGGCTTCTACATCCATAGTGGCCAGGATGGTGTTATCAGGAAGATCACCAATGGATTGTAGTTTCCTCAGGAAGTCAGTGGTGTCTCGAAGGTAGCTGGGAGTGCTGGTAGCGTAGGGCCTGAGGAGTGAGTCTACATAGCCGGACAATCCTGCTGTCAGGGTGCCAATGCCTGAGATGATGGGGCGCCCAGGATTTCCAGGTTTATGGATCTTGGGTAGTAGATAGAATATCCCAGGTCGGGGTTCCAGGGGTGTGTCTGTGCGGATTTGATCTTGTGCTTTTTCAGGAAGTTTCTTGAGCAAATGCTGTAGATGCTTTTGGTAACTCTCAGTGGGATCAGAGGGTAATGGCTTGTAGAAAGTGGTTTCGGAGAGCTGCCGAGCAGCCTCTTGTTCATATTCTGACCTATTCATGATGACAACAGCACCTCCTTTGTCAGCCTTTTTGATTATGATGTCAGAGTTGTTTCTGAGGCTGTGGATGGCATTGTGTTCTGCACGGCTGAGGTTATGGGGCAAGTGATGCTGCTTTTCCACAATTTCAGCCCGTGCACGTCGGCGGAAGCACTCTATGTAGAAGTCCAGTCTGCTGTTTCGACCTTCAGGAGGAGTCCACCTAGAATCCTTCTTTTTGTAATGTTGGTAGGCAGGCCTCTGTGGATCATTATGTTGTTCAGAGGTATTTTGGAAATATTCCTTGAGTCGGAGACGTCGAAAATAGGATTCTAGGTCACCACAGAACTGTATCATGTTCGAGGGGGTGGAGGGGCAGAAGGAGAGACCCCGAGATAGGACAGCTGCTTCTGCTGGGCTGAGAGTATAGTTGGATAGGTTAACAATATTGCTGGGTGGGTTGAGGGAACCATTGTTGTGGCCCCTTGTAGCCTGTAGTAGTTTAGAAAGTTTAGTGTCCTTTTTCTTTTGTAGAGAAGTAAAGTGTGCGTTGTAAATGGCTTGTCTAGTTTTAGTAAAATCCAGCCACGAGGAAATTTGTGTGGAAGGTTGGTTTTTTATGAGAGTATCCATTTTTGAGAGCTCATTCTTAATCTTTCCCTGTTTGCTGTAGAGGATGTTGATCAGGTGATTCCGCAGTTTCTTTGAGAGCGTGTGGCACAAGCTGTCAGCATAGTCTGTGTGGTATGTAGATTGTAATGGATTTTTTACCTTCAGTCCTTTTGGTACGTTGTCCATCTGTTTGCATTTGGAAAGGAAGATGATGTCTGTCTGTATCTGTACAAGTTTTTTCATGCAGTTGATAGATTTCCACTCCATGCGGCTAAATGCAGTGCCTTGCATAATGACAGGTTTCAGAGTAACAGCCGTGTTAGTCTGTATTCGTAAAAAGAAAAAAGAAAAGGAGTACTTGTGGCACCTTAGAGACTAACCAGTTTATTTGAGCATGAGCTTTCGTGAGCTACAGCTCACTTCATCGGATGCATAGCATATCGTGGAAACTGCAGAAGACATTATATACACACAGAGACCATGAAACAAAACTTCCTCCCACCCCACTCTTTACCAGCAGGAGAGTGGGGTGGGAGGAAGTTTTGTTTCATGGTCTCTGTGTGTATATAATGTCTTCTGCAGTTTCCACGATATGCTATGCATCCGATGAAGTGAGCTGTAGCTCACGAAAGCTCATGCTCAAATAAACTGGTTAGTCTCTAAGGTGCCACAAGTACTCCTTTTCTTTTTTCTTCCTTCAAGATGTGTAGGCTAAATATCTTGTGGGCATTACCCCAGGAGCAAACATTTGAAATACAGGTATAGAGCCAACACTTACGATTTCAAATACAAAAATGATACATGCATACAAATAGTATAATCATATTCAGCAAATCTTAACCTTTCATAGACATCTTACGTGCCACATTTAGTACAAGATTTGTTGCAAATATATAACAGTGGTTGCAACAATGATCTATATGGTCATATTTTAATCAGATAACATCACAGCTGTATTAAGTCAATGTTCAGTTGTAAACTTTTGAAAGAACCGTAACATTTTGTTCAGAGTTACAAACAACCTCCATTCCCCCTGCTTGTGTGAATTAGGCAAGCAAAGATTGGTTCAGTGCTGCTCATCCTGGAGGTCAGGGCCTCAGCTGGTGGTAAATGGCCACTCCACTGACTTCAGTGGAACCCTGCTAACTTCCCCACAGCTGAAGCTCTGGTCCCCTTCTCCATAAGGATAAGGGAAATAGAGGCAGTTCACAGGTAGTCAGTGAAAGTGATTGGGGCGCTGGAAAGGCTTGCATACAAGGTTAAACTGAAATGAATAGGACAGTTTAGTCTAGAGAGGATACAAACAAACGATACGATGAATAGCACAGAGAAGGAAAATTAGACTGTCTTATTTACCATGTTGCATTAAACAAGAACAAGGGGACATTCAATGATGCTGAAAGTCATCACATTTTGTACCATTAAAAAAACCTAACAGGGGAGCAGCAGAGAATGGCCATTGTGCGAACAGAGTAGCAAAGGCAAGATAGACCACAGGTCTAGTCCAGGAAGGCAACTCCTACATTCCTCCTTGGCCCAAGGGATTTTCTTTCTTTAGCATGTGGATATACAATGGAAAACCATCACAAGCACCCCGTTTCAATTCAGCAGGTCTTATCCAATGCAAGAATTGTTCATGGGAAGAATTGTTCTCCCAGCCTCTGACAGTGTTTCGTGTGTACACAGGGTCCTTGGACTTACGATGCTTTTCAATTGACTGCCCCTTTCGCCCTGTGATGCCTGTTTTGTCCTTACGACTCTTGATTTGCATAAAATTTGCTTGAAATCACATTTCACATGCTTGAAATCACATGTTGTATTATACTGGTATGGAGCTGGAAGGGGTCACTTCCGATTGGCTTCAAGGCAGCAGGGTAGCTTGTTGCCAGGTAGCGTTGCTGCTTGTTTTTGATTGATTGGGCTCCCAGCCTAGGGCTGGGAGCCAATCAGAAAACTTGAACAGTGATTGGTTGAGGTCCAGCATGTGTGCCATTCTCCCTGGCTTTCTGAGCCTGTGTTATAGACACCGGCATTCTGGGCAACACGGGTGAGTTTGTGTGTTTATTTGAATGCTGTTTACAAACTACAGTGTACAGTAAATACATTGATATTGCAACATTAATCATCCATAATTCATTTAGTATAAAAATTTGGGTTATTATGGTGAAAATAGTGTATCAAGCTATGGTTCAGGAACCAATCCCCTCTTCATACCATTGATTCTTATGGGAAAAGCAGTTTCGACTTACAACACAATTTGTTCCTCAGAATTGCATTGTAAGTCTGAGGACTCCATGTATTTTCAGGAGGAAAGATACAAAGCAATTGTTTCATGGGAGGTGATGCTCTGAAGATGGTGGTTGGTCATAAAGGGTGATAAAGAATAAGGATCATCTCTGGGGCAAAAACAGAGAGGAAGTATAGTGTGGTGGTTAGAGAACAGGACAGACTCAGTAAGTGATTGATTATATAGCTGGCTCTGCCACTAACTCACTTCTGTGACCTAGGGAAAAATCACACATTTGGTTGTGCCTTAATTTCCCCCTTTGTACAACAGAATTAATATTTAGTGGTCTCTGACTTATGGTGAGGCTTAACTAATTAATTTTTGTATTGCATTTTGAAATGCTGAACTGAAAGGGGGAAAAAGACAGATTAATTCTTTGTATCATCTTTTGTTGATGACAGTAATGATCTTATGCTAGTGCAATACCTGAACCTGCTTAAGCCTGATGAGTCATCTTGGAGTAGTGAGTGTAATAACTCATCAGAACCAATGACTCGCAGGTCTTATGATAGGCCCCATGCCATTCAACCAGGATTCAGCCAATCCACAGGTGAGGCTACACCTAGGTTAGTGGTTTTCAACCTGTGGTCTGCAGACCCCTGGGGGTCAAAAGACTGTTTAAGGGGTCTGCGAAAGGTTGTTGTTACTATTTAGAGCTGTCGCTTAATCACAGTTAACTCACACGATTAACTCAAAAAAATTAGTCGCATTGTTAAACAATAGAATACCAATTTTTTCTTCATTTTCAAAATATATTGATTTCAATTACAACACAGAATACAAAATGTACAATGCTCACTTTATTATAATTTTTACAATACAAATATTTGTAAACAAAAGAAACAGTATTTTTCAATTCATCTCTTTATGATGAAAGTGCAACTTACAAATGTAGGGTTGTTTTGTTACATAACTGCACTCAGAACAATGTAAAACTTCAGAGCCTACAAGTCCACTCAGTCCTACATCTTGTTCAGCCAATCGCTCAGACAAATAAGTTTGTTTACATTTGCAGAAGATAATGCTGCCCGCTTCTTGTTTACAATGTCACCTGAGAGTGAGAACAGGCATTTGCGTGTGACTGTTGTTGCAAGCTATTTACGTGCCAGATGCGCTAAAGATTCCTAGGCCTCTTCATGCTTTTGCCATCGTTCCAGAGGTCATGCTTCCATGCTGATGACGCTCATTAAAAAAATGCATTAAATTAGTGACTGAACTCCTTGGGGAGAATTGTATGTCTCCACCTGTGTTTTACCTGCATTCTGCCATATATTTCATGTTACAGCAGTCTCGAATGATGACCCAGCACGTTGTTCATTTTAAGAACACTTTCACTGCAAATTAGACAATGCAAAGAAAATACCAATGTGAAATTTCTAAAGATAGCTACAACACTCAATCCAAAATTTAAGAATCTGAAGTGTCTTCCAAAAATCTTATCAGGATGAGGTGTGGAGCATACTTTCAGAAGTCTTAAAAGAGCAACACTGATGCGGAAACTACAGAACCCAAACCACCAAAAAAGAAAATCAACCTTCTGCTGATGGGATCTGACTCAGATATGAAAATGAACATGCATCAGTCTGCACTGTTTTGGATTGTTATCGAGCAGAACCTGTCATCAGCATGAAGGCATGTCCTCTGGAATAGTGGTTGAAGGATTAAGGGACATATGAATCTTTAGCGCATCTGGCATGTAAATATCTTGCAATGCTGGTTACAACAGTGCCATGCAAATGCCTGTTCTCACTTTCAAGTGAGATTGTAAACAAGAAGCTGGCAGCATTATCTTCTGCAAATATAAACAAACTTGTCTGTCTGAGCAATTGGCTGAACAAGGACTTGTAGGCTCTAAAGTTTTAGATTGTTTTACTTTTGAAGGCAGGTTTTTATTGTATATAATTCTACATTGTAAATTCAACTTTCACGATAAAGAGATTGCACTACAATACTTGTAGTATTTTTCAATTCACCTGCTTTGTTGTTTTACAGCGCAAATATTTGTAATAAAAAATAATAAAGTGAACACTGTACACTTTGTATTGTTGTAATTAAAATCAATATATTTGAAAATGTAGAAAACATCCACAAATATTTAAATGGTATTATTTTTTAATCATGTGATTAATCATGATTTAAAAAAAAAATTAATCGCTTGACAGCCCTAGTTACCATAGAACAGTGGTTTTCAACCTGTGATCCACAGACCCCTGGGGGTCTGCAGACTGGGTCTAAGATTTCCAAAGGGGGCCATCCTCCATTCAAAATATTTTAGGAGTCTGCAAATGAAAAAAGGTTGAAAGCCACTGACCTAGGTAATCCCAAGGCTAGTACATAGACTCTTAAGGGAAGCAGTCTGCTTAGTGTCACTACTATTCCTATTACCAGTAGTTTCAACCTCCTGCTTCTGCTCTAGCTGTGCCAGGTTTCCACACTAGCCAGCCCGCCTCAGCTGGCTGCCTGGCGACTCTGACAAGCAGCTTTCAACCTAAAGGATCCCAAAGTGCTGTACAAGTTGATATGCAAAGAGTCAATTCACCCATCACAAATGGCTGCCTCTTGGGTAAAACGTGGTAACTATTTAACAGTGCACAACACCACCACCACACAACAATTTAAGCAGGAAAAATATGGTTCCTCTCCGTTCACCACGGCTACTCCTTTGAAGGGAGTGAATGGCCAAGAGATCAGCACAATATTAATAAATTCTCCTTAAGTCTGGGCTAACCAGGGCTTTCTGGTACACAACTAGAACCAACTCCTAGTAAAGTCAGGGGAAGGAAAAAAAAATAAAAATCTAATTGTGGGAGTTGAATCAGGTTCTGCATAGTGACCACCTGGAAACTTAATGTGCCAGAGATGACATCACATGAGGCTGACAGATTTCCCAGGAGGAAAAATCAATCAAGTGGGTGACAGGAAGATCTGGGGATTTATTGCAGAGAAGGTTCAGTGAGCTTGTATCTGACATCAGTGGCCACATTACAATGCATGTTAGCAGGCCTTAGGAAATGTCTCTTGATTGGAAATCTGGATGATTAAGTCTTAATAGACAAAGTCCAGAGAAAATAGCATCGTTAGAAGGAGCTGTGGCCTGGTGGTAGACTCATTAGTTAATGTTTGCATAACAGTTGGAAGCTGATAAGTTTCCCAGCACAGATCAGGGAGTCAGAAGCTCTGGTTTCTTTTCCTGGTTTGGGCACTGACCCAGGCTTAAATCATTCGTCTCCCAGTACTTGTTTCCCCATCTGTAAAATAGGAGCAGCATGAATACTGAACTCATAGGGATAACGTGAGGCTTTATTTCTGACTGGAAGGAGAGCGCTTTGAGATCCTTAGATGAAAAGTGCCAAAGAAATTATAAATGTTCAGCAGATTGAACGACCACATAACAGCTCTAGCAGAGATCGCTATTACTGTAGTTAGCTCAGCCCCACCCTTGTTTGTTTTATTCACATGACCTTTGATCAGGGCTGATTATGACAATGCTCACTTTCCTTCTAACACTTTTAGGTTCAAGAGCATCAGCATGTACAAGCAGAGTTTGTGACCAGTGGGGGCGGGAGAAAACAAAGAAACAGGAAAAGCTCCTGGTTTAACCCAGACCACAGAATGTGCCCACTTTTCTTTCTACCCTACTGTCAGTTTCCTCCCTGTGCTGTTCGGTTTCCTTTCAACAGGTCTGTGCTGACAGTTGCTGGAAGTCACGTGTTGCACTTTGATTGCTTAGAGTTCCTGTCACAGAAAAGGCTCTGTGCATGTGTTGTATTTGATCCTCCCCTGCTTATACCAGTTAGCGGTATTCAATTGAATGGAGTTACATGAAGGTAAATTGGGAAAAAAGAAGAAGGGATTCAGGCCTAACAGTTTCTTACTCTTCCATTTTTAGGTGACAGATGTGGCTGTCCTCACCAGACCCAGTTCTCCCTCCACTTACATTGATGCAACACAAGAGTAACTGCCCTGAGTCAGTGCTGTACCAGTGTACAAGAGAGGAGAAATGGGCCATTCATTTTACTTTAACTCAAACATACCCTTAAATATGTTCATACCAGAATATTTTCCCAGGTGTGCGTTCTCATTGCTGGGGTCCTTAGAAGCCACAGTAACAAGCAGAGCACTATTCGGTGGCACCCCCCAACTTACAACATACTGCCACTACTCACCCACAGGGGCCCATGATGGCAGCAGAAAGCAAGTTAGGCATTCTGTCCCAGACTTGGCCTGGCCTGATTGCCAGATGTGGCAATAGCATCTCTCAGCATGCTGCTCCCTAGCTGACAGCCTAGGTTTGGTTTAGCATGGACCACATAGAACAGTATAAGCCAGATCATTCACCTCCATCTTCCCTCAAAGAAGAGTAATGGGCCAGTCCCTGAGTTGGTAGAAATGAGTATAACTTCACTGAAATCAGAACTATACCCATTTATACCAGCTGACTCCAGATCTGGTACACACAGCCAGGAGCAGATTTACTATGAAACAAACCGTGCGGTTGCACGGGGCCCCCCCACAATGCAGGACAAATATCTGACAACCTGCCCCTGAGTTCCGGCTGGCGGCGCAGCAGGGCTCAGGCAGGCAGGCTGCCTGCATGTGGTGGCCAGTGGCCTCACACTGCTCCTGGAAGCGGCCAGCTGCTAACATCTCTGCGCACCCCTGGCGGGGTGGTGGTTCTGGGAGCTTCCCCCGCCCCGGGCAGTGCACGGAAACCCACTGCTCCCCTTCCCCCAAGGGGTGTGCAGAGACATGCCAGCAGCAGGGCTAAGGCGGCTCCCTGCCCGCTCTGCCTCCCTCCCAGAAGCCGCCGGCATGTCCCTGTGGCCGCTGGTGGGGGGAGGTGTCTCCACGCACTGCCCCCGCCCCGAGCGTCGACTCCACAGCTCCCATTGACCAGGAACTGTGGCTAATGGGTGCTGCGGGGGCGGTGCCTGCGGGTAGCGGCACACAGAGACCCCCCCTGGCCCCGCCCACCTGGGAGCCACTGCCAGACAGGTGTGTGTGCCGATTCCTTTGGGAGCTGTGCCGCCCAAGGTAAGTGCCTCCCTCACCCCCCAACTCCAGCTCAGAGCCTGCACCTCGTATCCCAATCCCCTGCCCCAGCCCAGAGCCCCCAACCCCCTGTCCCAGCCCGGAGCCCGCACCCCCCACCCAAACTTCCTCCCAGAGCCCACACCCCAACCCTGCTCCCAAACTTCCTCCCAGAGCCTGTCACGCGCACCCCAACCCCCTTCCCCAATCAAGGCACCTCACTTTATTTTCATTTACTTCCCATTACTTATAAGACGAGGAAGGGAAAAAAAAGGAATGAAAAATGGGGGGAGATAAGAGAGAATGTTCTTTTTCTTGGCTGGGTCCCAAGGGGGAGGGGCAAAAATGAAGCTGCGCACAGGGCCCCACTAACTCTAAATCCACCCCTGCACACATCTCTGCCCTAGGTGATGGTAGCAATAGAATCAGCCCTCTCTGCAATGGCCCAAATGGCTCCAGGGACCCCATTCTGTAGAATCCCATCCTCCCTGCTCCTCCTTTATTTTTAGAGTAAAACTATAAAACTCTGCCCAACTTGTGTGGCATGCTGCCAGATTTCTCTCATACTGTCTAGGCCACGCCAAGAAACCCACGATGCTGCTGCTGCACTAGCTTTGGGGGAAGTTTGCCGGGATCTGTACTTTAGGTTTTAAACTCAATCTCTTTTTCAATGCAGGAGGCTTTGGTAAATAAGAAACAGGCAACGTTAGCCTCAGTTTCCCTCTCACTGGAAGAAAGGGAATTTATACATTTTGTGCATCACATCCCCACGCTGGGTCTGAATTCACAGAGGGAAACAAACTAATTCCAAATGTTCCACGGGTGTGTCTGAGTCGTGCAGATGGCACCCTCAATCCCACTCATCCTCAATCCACACAGGCAGAATGGGGGGTCTGAGCAGGCAGGGCACAGCCAAGAGCAACTGCAAAGTACCTAGCCCTCTAGACTGACCAGAAATGCAGAGGGACTGTCCCCCTAAACTGCTCTCTGGCCTCTGCATCAGTCATGGAAGCATAACGGTGCTGCCACTGGCTGATGGCCACCGGTTGTGTTCTTTGACACACCCCTCTGAGGGGGGTGAAACACACAAAGCATGCAGTGGGGGTATTAACCTGCACATTTGAGTGCAGTTCTTACGGTGGGTGGACTACGCGGTCTCAGATCCTAGCAAGTACCCCTCATGGCCACTCACTAGGGCTGCTGTAAGGAGAGTCCAAACCTCTGCGTCCCTGGACCCTGGGTGTTTAAGCTTCCTGAGTCGCAGCGGGCTGCGGCTCTATTTCCTCCCAGGCCTACTCTGGCATATTATCAGAGCACGGACTCTCAGTCTACTACCACTTCACAGAAATGGAGCCCACCTGCACTAGGCCCCCAGGACCAGCACCAAACCCCAAGACACGCCAGTTGCTTGAACACATTCTCTCCTAGAGCTCCACCCCAAAGGCAGGAAGGTTTTGGTTTACAGCTTAACTCTGCAGAGGTACATAGGGAAGCAGTAAAACACATACAGATGCTTTGCATAAGTCTAATACATTATCACTCTTTATACTTAATCTAATAAAGCACAAGAGAGTACAGATCATACAGACCAATAAACAGTTACACACATTTCATTGCCTCACAACTTCAGGGAGGAGCTGGGGTCAGAGTCTCTTGCAGTACTTGGGGCCCTCCAGGCTCAGGAAAACAAGCGGGGCCCTCATATCTCATGAGACTGCTACATGCTGTCTCCAGCCCACAGCTTCCTCTTCCTGTCTAGCTCTCCCTCTGTTCTTGTGTGTTCCCTTATTTAACCCCCTCCTGGCCGCTTACTGAAACCCCAGACACCTGGCTGCTTTTGTTCTGCTCCTACCTTCTCCTCTCCTCTCCTTCCAGCCACAACACTGATCTTCTAAGGATGAAGCTATTCTTTAGCATAACTATTGTGACTAAAATGCCATAATTAAGCATAAGTTTTTCCCATTGTCCTTGTCTGGTGTGCACCTGCTACAGGTCCTGTCAGCAAGGGTGGCTCCACATACCTATAGGCAGTCAGGAGACAGCAGTTTTAATAGAAACAATTAGCATCTAGAATTCATGAGTTTGTACAGACCCTTTCCCAATGGTCACTGTGACAGGTATGGCAATTTCCTGGCCAAACCTTACTGAATTACATTTAAGTATTTTAGGAGTTCATTGTATTAAAAGGGCAAATGTTAATGTGTTACTGTGGGATTGTGTATAACTTCTTTAAGGGGGACACTGGACTAATGTCAACCTTGGGAAGTGCTATGAGCTTCAAAGGACTATTTGAAACAATGCACTAACCAGGATAGAACTTTTAGTGGAGTGGGTTTCCTAGGAAATACTTGGGAGGAGGGGAATGCAAATTACCTACCTCTGGACCCATCATTTCAAAGCTGTGCTCCGAGAAGAAACTCTTTGCTGATCACCTGTTACATGAGGCCCAAACTGGATAAGGGTGACTCACAGATTCGGGGGGAAGAGAGTGCTTGTTTTCAGGTAACAGCTTGTATGAATTTATCACCACAGTAAAATTCCTGTGTAGCTTTGAAGGACTGTTCAGCAGCCAGCGCCCTTGTTGGAGTAGCAGGATGATCTCTGGTAATTTTTTTAGCATTCAGGTAGGTTCTTTTATTCGTTTTAATGTGTTTTCTCTGTAATGCTTTTATCTGAAGAATAAATGTGCTTGCTTTGAAATAACTGGGTGGTAAACTTAACTGTGAGCAATTACACCATTTATAGCCTCTGGAGAAAAGCAAAGCAGACCTGTTTAGGCACTCTGACTTTGCTGGGCAATTCATGGTATAGGCAGGGGACTGCGCAGCCTGGAAATACAGTGGTCAGGAGGGAGAGAGATGCAGGTCTCCACCAAGAGAGGTGAGGGCCGAGGAGCCAGAAGCCAGTGGCTGCCCTCGCTGGACCACGGAGCGGGAATATAGGTGCCATTGCCCTACACTGTGAGAGTTACACCATGCCACTTAATACACTTGCACCCTGGCTCCTTCTCTCCTGCCCACTCTTCTTGCATGATCTGTTAGCTGTCTGGATGTTGTGGTAGAGGGTGAAAATGCAAATACATCCTGGTGGGAGTGGGATAGATCTGAAATTCCTTTGTTTCCCCTTCTGTCTAAGCCCTTGACAACTTTCTCTGAAGTTTGGCCTCCCATGCACAGCTAGGGAGAGTGTAGGGGGTTAGTATGCTGTGCTATCACCAAAATGCCAGGAGAAACATAATTATTTACAGAAGAACCATTCTTCTTCACCCAAACTGCATTATCACTTTGAAATACAGACCCAGGCCTTGGTGTGCAGCTTTTTAAAAAAAACGTCAGACAATAACAACACTTACACAGTCAGCAAATGGACGTCATCTAGTTGATGATCAGGTTTACCAGCTCCTAAAACTTGATTTCCCTGTCAGTTCTGAAGAACTAGTCTCTTGAGATAAGAGGAGTCAGAAATTTCAAAGGGTATCCCCCTTTAAATGAGATTCTCTAGAAATGAAAGCATGGAGCAAACAGAGCACTCTATTAGTTTATGGAAGTGTGTTCCCAGAGTTAATGACTGAAGTGTGGGAGGTACTTATTGCTGCATAAGTATCTCAAAGTGACAAGAAGTTTGGCAATAGGAATGGCAAACAGCTGTGAAACCTACTAAGAGAACAAAAAGAATATTCCTTTATCTGATCAAATGCTTCTTAGTTAGTGGCTCCTTATTGGTCACAAAATAAAGATTAGATCTAAAAAACAAACAAAAAGACCTGAAACAAACACAAATCTGTCAAACAAAAATCAGCTTACCCTGAATGGAACTTTTGTATACTGTCCATTAGGGACTTTGCTCTTGACAATCTACTTCATGTTGAAGGTGCTCACATACTGTGGTGATGGGTGGCATTATAAACCAGACAGACCGCCGCAGAGGTCAATAAGCACCAAAACAAGGGCAGCCCTTTAAATTAAAAACAGGTGGCCCACCCCAGTTGAATTTCAATTTTAATAGGGTTACAAAAGACCCTTCTAATTATAAGCCGTGGGCCACCCTAAACAAGCCCTCTGCCTACTTGGTGTTTGCACCCTTCCTTATGTTAGGGAAATAAACCTGTTCTTGTTTATTGGTGAATACAGTCTTATCAGCAAAGAACAAACTTCTGTGGGGAAAGGAAGGTGAGAGTGGGTGCAGGGTAACCATCTCTCACTCCCAGGGTTGTTATGGGACAGGACTTTAGACAAGGTCTCCGCTGAGCCATAGGCTGAAGTAATGGCTAACACACCTGCCAGCACACCATGGCTCCAAGTGGACATGGTCTGCCCACTTGGAGCATGGTTACTCTCCCATCTCCCTGTCCATATGCTGCTTTGGGCCTCCTAACTTTGTACAGAAACAGAAAGGTGCATTACACAACACGTTCACATGAGCTGTGCTGCCCTAGGCCTGCGAGATGGGTCAGGCATCCTCTGGGGGGAAGAGAGGAAGAGGCCTCAACTCCACTCCTTCCTTCCCTCACTCAGTGCGGTAAGGACAAGGCTTTGCCCAGTGTGTTTCAAAAGCCAGCTTATGCTGTTAGACAGTCAAAGGTATTGCTGAGATTAAGCTATAACGGGTGAAATCCTGACCCTATTGACATCAGTGGGAGCTTTGCCATTTACTTCATTAGGGCCAGGACTTCACCCAATGCATGCAGTATATATAATAGGTTAAAGTGCCTCTGAATTGAGCCAATACAAATGGCCTGCTAGCCAAGTATTTTCAGTCGCCACTAATATAGTCAGCATCTCCAGGCATTTGGAACCAGAGGCTGTGATTACATAGAGAGAATTATTATTTCTCATCAACCACCACAGACACATATTACAGTCTGGCATTTTTCTCCAATTAGCAATGGCTTTAAGGGGTGTGGCTGTCATTTTCTCTGTTAATGCCTTTCAGTGACAAATCTGCTTTTTGTTGTTGTTTTTTTGGGATGTCACCCTGCTCCTTGTGTCAGTCTGTTTCCTTTGCTGTTGGCTATTTACCCTAAAAACAACTGTTGGGCCTATACACCTCAAAACTCCAGTTAATAACTTTCCAGGTGCAATGTTTATAGAGAAAGCACAGCAGTGACTCACGCACAGTGCTGTCCTAAAATCATATAAGAGTGAAAGGATCATACTGGTGACTTTATGGCTTCAGAGCTGATTCCTCATGGAACATTCACTAATGTTATCCGAAAAAGAAAAGGAGGACTTGTGGCACCTTAGAGACTAACCAATTTATTTGAGCATAAGCTTTCGTGAGCTACAGCTCACTTCATCGGATGCATACTGTGGAAAGTGTAGAAGATCTTTTTATACACACAAAGCATGAAAAAATACCTCCCCCCACCCCACTCTCCTGCTGGTAATAGCTTATCTAAAGTGATCACTCTCCTTACAATGTGCATGATAATCAAGTTGGGCCATTTCCAGCACAAATTCAGGTTTTCTCCCCCCCCACACACAAACCCACTCTCCTCTCCTGTTGGTAATAGCTTATCTAAAGTGACCACTCTCCTTACAATGTGTATGATAATCAAGGTGGGCCATTTCCAGCACAAATCCAGGGTTTAACAAGAACGTCTGGGGGGGGGGGAGGGGGGGGTAGGAAAAAACAAGGGGAAATAGGTTACCTTGCATAATGATTTAGCCACTCCCAGTCTCTATTCAAGCCTAAGTTAATTGTATCCAATTTGCAAATGAATTCCAATTCAACAGTCTCTCGCTGGAGTCTGGATTTGAAGTTTTTTTGTTGTAATATCGCAACTTTTATGCCCACATATCTATTCAGGGGACACCATCACAGGGCCTATTAACATCAGCCACACTATCAGAGGCTCGTTCACCTGCACATCCACCAATGTGATATATGCCATCATGTGCCAGCAATGCCCCTCTGCCATGTACATTGGTCAAACTGGACAGTCTCTACGTAAAAGAATAAATGTACACAAATCAGATGTCAAGAATTATAACATTCATAAACCAGTCGGAGAACACTTCAATCTCTCTGGTCACGCGATTACAGACATGAAAGTTGCGATATTACAACAAAAAAACTTCAAATCCAGACTCCAGCGAGAGACTGTTGAATTGGAATTCATTTGCAAATTGGATACAATTAACTTAAGCTTGAATAGAGACTGGGAGTGGCTAAGTCATTATGCAAGGTAACCTATTTCCCCTTGTTTTTTCCTACCCTCCCCCCCTCCTCAGACGTTCTTCTTAAACCCTGGATTTGTGCTGGAAATGGCCCATCTTGATTATCATACACATTGTAAGGAGAGTGGTCACTTTAGATAAGCTATTACCAACAGGAGAGTGGGTTTGTGTGTTGAGGGGGGGGGGAGAAGAAAACCTGGATTTGTGCTGGAAATGGCCCAACTTGATTATCATGCACATTGTAAGGAGAGTGATCACTTTAGATAAGCTATTACCAGCAGAGAGTGGGGTGGGGGGAGGTATTTTTTCATGCTTTGTGTGTATAAAAAGATCTTCTACACTTTCCACAGTATGCATCCGATGAAGTGAGCTGTAGCTCACGAAAGCTTATGCTCAAATAAATTGGTTAGTCTCTAAGGTGCCACAAGTACTCCTTTTCTTTTTGCGAATACAGACTAACACGGCTGCTACTCTGAAACCTGTCACTAATGTTATTGATTTCAAAACATCAGGGTGATTAAGAAAGAAAAACAACTGTATCATCTCATCAAGTACACAGATATCCCAGAATGTTCCCATAGATTGTGGGTATGGCTAAGAAATACAAAATCTAGCACATTTCAAGTGTGATCTGCACATTTCTTTGGACAGAGTCTGTGGTACTACAGTTTCCTACAAAAGTTCTGGAGGGCCCAGAAGTGGTAACGCCTGTCTAATCTAGTCAAATATGTGCAGTACCTGCCTCCTTGATGTCTTTTTGGCGCAGCTAGATCCACAGAAGTGGGCTCTTGTGCCTATACACAGCCCTGATGAAATCAATGGGGCTGTGTGCAAGTGCACTGTTCCAACCAGGTGGGTCCAGCAGCAGGATGGGAGCCTTAGGTTGTAAGTTATTTGTGGCAGGGCCTGTCTTATCTCTCTGTGATTAGCATGTTGTCAGCTTTAATAATAAGTCAATAATAATGTGGTGCTCCTGGATCATTAATCAGCTGACTGTCGGTCCTGCTGGAATAGGATACATGTGCAAACATGGCCCTTTAAGCATTGCTCATTCCTCCCTTCGCTCTAGCCCAGCGTTGGCAGTAGGGGAGACTAGGCAAGCTAGACTATGTATGTTCATGCTAGCCAGGCACATCATACATTGTCACTCAACATAAAACTGCGCTCAATGCTCAACTTGATTTAATTTACTAAATTCACCCAGTTATTAAAACTCAGGGCACACAGAGCCCCCCCACTGACATCATTAAACCACCCCCCCCCCCCCACGAGCGGCGGTAGCTAAGTTGGCAGGAGAGCATCTCCCATGGACATAGCACTGTCCACACTGGCACTTCTGTTGGTGTAACTTATGTTGCTGGGGTGTTTTTTTCACACCCCTGAGCAACATAAATTACACTGACAAAAGCGCTAGCCTAGACACAGCCTAAGCTAAGATGGGGCTCCCTCTGGGCCAAGTCTTCTTGAGACGCGCTGAGGACCGCGCAAGCTGTGGGCCTGTATTTGGGAAATACTTTTTACAGCCTTATCCAAGACGGTGCCACGGGGCCATGCTTAGACGCCTTGGCACGAGCGGTGCCTAAGATGGGCTAGAACCGGGCTTACCCTCTCACGAGGCATTTCCCAGCGCCCTAGGGCTCAGCGCTTCAGCTGGGGGGGAGCGGCGCAGGGCCTGGGGCGGCAGCTTTGACAACATTGTGGGGAGCTCCGCTCCGGCCAGCCCCGGCTGAGTTTAAGCCGGGCAGGCAGGTCTGGCACAGGGACCCTGCCAGGGCGCCCGCCGGGAATCAAACCATCAGCAGCCGCCGCCGCGCTCCAGCCCACCTGCCTAAGGCAGCGAGCCACTGGCCGGCCGGGGGCGGGGCTGGCCGCCAGTTCGCGCTCTGCCTCGGGCAAGTCCGGACGTGCCCGGTCCCGGCAGCAGACACGTGCCCCAGCGCCATGCCCGGGCGCTGAACCAACTTGTGGAAGCACGCCAGGCATCCTCGCCGCGGATTGGCTGAAGGCCCAGGGGGAGGGAGGGATTCCCTTTTGCTTTCCCTACCTCATCACCGGCGAGGAAACCCCCGCCGACCCAGTGTCTCCCTTTATCGCGCCGCCGCGACTCGCAGGCAGCCAGAGCCGTGTAGACGGGCGAGAGGAGAGCGCCGCTCGGCACCGTCCTGCTCCCGACACAGTCCCCCGGCAGCCTGCGCTGATCTCCCCGCGGCGGCTGCAGACCAGCGGCGAGCGACGCGAAATGATGCCGGGAAAGACCCTGCGCAAGGGTGCGCAGCAGAGCCCCGCTCCCGCAGGTACCGCCCCGTCCCCCCAGGAGCCGGCTGGGTGCCCGGGGGCTGAGCCTGGCCCCAAGCGCCCTTAGAAACGCGCGGGCGTGAGATGATCGCTGGGGTGCAGCGATCCGGGGGAGGGGGCTTAGTCAGTTTCACCTTCTGGTGTTATCCGGCTGCAGTGGGAGCGAGAGCGGTTTTGCTTTCTGTTCTTGCGTGAGCAAGACGGGGTTCCGTTTTAAATGGCTCAAGATTTCCCTCTTGCCTGGGGAGGGGGGAAAGAGTAAGAAAGAGGATTTTTAAACTTCTAACTGAGGGTGTAAGCAAGACGGAAAACCAGAACAATGTCTTAGCCTGATTTCGATGTGTTGTTATTAGATGCTCCCTGCAGCCTACAGTAATACAGGGTTGAGTGGTTCAGATCCTCATATCCCATCTGAGATAGGAACCCGTCTAAAACAATGTTTCAGCGGCGATCACTAGAGCTAGGTCCGAGGCACCAAATTCGAGTCTCGATTTGAACCACCACCCAACTCAGGGAATGTGTGGCTCCAAGGTTGTGGTTTCGAAGTTCTGGCCCCCTCGAAAACTGGGGCCTTTGGATCGGGGGGGGATTCAGCTTAGGATCATTTCTAATGACCGCTCCATAAATACCTACGGCGAGCTCGCGTCTGGTCTCAGGGGGAACTGGATTCACTCAGAGAACAGAATCCGGCGTTTGCTGAAGCGCCCGAGAAGGCTGTTTAACAATACAATCTAGCGAGATCAAAGTAGTCATTCTTTGTGGCTTGTCGTTTGATCAGTGCTAAGTAAAAAAATGTTCAAAAAGTATGACTGTCACTTAGGGTAACATTTCTCATGCAAATTGTGGGATGGGAACTTTTTATTGCTTTCCCCAGTCCCAACAAGCAACTAGAGCTAGTAAAAATTGTTTTTAAAGGTTTCTGGGGTTTTTATTTTAAAATTTTAAATTTCTGTTACCAGCTCTGTAAGCAACTGTACACCTTTACAAATCTCTTACCTTTTGGGGTGAAATGTTTAACTTATAGACATGTATGATTTATATAAGAGCTATCCCCTATAGACAAGAAAGTGTACAGAATTCACAAAACTGATGACTGGTTTTCCTTTGTGTTTTACAGCACAGGAAGCTGTGACCCAGTGCTCTTTGCAACTACGCAAAATAGGAGATATATGCAACCTGCAGCAGAAGATTCTTAATGTTATTACAAAACTGTTCTGCCCAGGAACGTGAAAACTCTTTGGGAGATGTCAAACAGAAGAGGAAGGAAGAAAACAATGGTTTTGGAAAATATGGTCTTTGCAAGCTTGTAATAAGTGACTTGAATGAGATGAGGAGATGGAATTAGCTGTATGCATTACTTACTGCTGCCTGTTCTCATTGAAGGAAGGCTGTTGAAATATGATTTCTCTGGAGAGCTGGACATATGCATTGGCTGGTGGATGTCAGTATGGGGGGGAAATTACAATTAACCCTTCCAAAGATTAACCTGTGGAGTGACTTGGAAGAGCAAGGAACCTTCTCATCTGACAAGAGTATCAATGTTCTGGTTCAGGAGTTGCATCTAGTTCTATGTCACTTGGAGCAACAGGCAGAAGATACCAGTTACCTCCAAACATTGGACTGGAATGTACCATGAAAACCAGTTTCTAAGTTCTTGATCATTTTTGTTTTCTAAAATGTAGACTCTATTGTACAAACCTGGTGTGGAGCATTATCCTATTTTTTTGTTTGTTTTGGTTGTAGCACATGTACTGTCAGTGATGTTAGTTGTTACGCAGATGTTTCTCTAAGGAATAACACTGTAATTCTGTTAATTATGAGGTTGCTGTATGGATCTAGGATGTATATATGTGTATGAAAAGAGTATTTCATGGAACTTAAAGAGATGACTTATGGCTTATGCACCAGAAATAGTGCAGATGACTATTCAAATGGTGCCATAAAGAATGCATTAAAACAGATTAAAGGAAGCATAGTAGCTTATGGTGATTAAGAAAGTCCTTCATGCAGTCAGTACTCTAAAAAAATTATTGAATAAGAAAAATGCATACATTAAAACATATATTACATAGCAAAATAAGATGATTGACGGGTGTATGAGTTTGGGGGAGATTCCTTCGCAGCATCAGAAGGAATATTAAAACAGAATAAGTTACTGTTGGGAGGTAATAAAATTACTCTAAAAACAAATAGAAAGTGAAACTAAAATGGAATCAGTGGTTTTCTGGAGAAAAAACATGAATTATTTTTCAAAGAAAGTAACTGCTCAGATTAAGAGAGATGTCAATAAAACTGAATGTTACAGTTGTTACAGGAAAGTAATGTATTGCTTCTAAATGAAAGCTGAGACCTTGACTGGAAATAAAGGATAAGAAAAAAACTCAGCTCTTATTTGGTGTCAACCTCATTTTTGTTTGTAATGATGAAGATGCTGTTATTTTGTCTCATGATGTGATATGTTAGTGAGATGCTTGTTGCATCCTTCTTGAAAAGCAACATTGGGCCTGGCTTGGAGGAGAGACTTGTTCTGCACTTCAGTCCATTAGAAAGCAACTTTTCTATTTGTATATTTTAAAAGCCCCTTGAATCAAATTCAAGAAATGGTGCAACTACCATGTCTAAGCCAAATTAATCAGTGTCTTAAACAATGGGCTAAATTATACATAGGATGTCAACTAGTAGGAAAATGGATGTAAGTGACAAAATAATGTAACTTGCTTGGGTTTGGTATTCAGAGAGTGTGCAAAATAAGTGTCAGTTTCAGGCTGAAGGAAGATGTAGCAAAAAAAGTAACTTGAATTCACACACTCTTGCTTCTACTACACTTTCCTCTTGCATGTAAATTACATCTGTCTTATATACCTTCTGAATGCCAGATCAGTGCAAGTTAAACCATTTCACTGCTTGCATCCATTTTGGGCTCCCTTGCCCTTTGTGTGCAATTCATGCCACACTAAGACACCAATGAATTTGAGCTAGGGGTTCCCAAACCTGGTTCGCGGCTTGTTCAGGGTAAGCCCCTGGTGGGCCGTGAGACGCTTTGTTTACCTGAGTGTCCGCAGGTACAGCCGCTCACAGCTCCCAGTGGCTGCCAGTGGCGCGGGCCGGGCCACCAATTCTCCCAGCTCCCATTAGCTGGGAACAGCAAACCACGGCCACTGGGAGCTGCGAGTGGCCGTACCTGCGGTCACTCAGGTAAACAAAGCATCTCGCAGCCCGCCAGGCACTTACCCTGAACAAACCGCAAACCAAGTTTGGGAACCCCTTATTTGAGCCTATGATCTTGTATAAATCTGCTTTCTTTCATGAGGTTTTCATTGTAAAGCTCTTTTCAATACCCCAGGACCAAGTATCCAGTGATCTGATTTACTGACACTGATTTCATTTGGTATAATCTCAGCTGCTGGGTTTGTTTGTTTTTTTGATGTATAAAAGGCACAGTCCCAGCAAAGGAACTTTTGCATTGGCTTGAATGAGAGCAGGAGCAGGCCCAAACATAGCAAGGTTTCCTCTTCCTATGAGCTGTCAGATATTGTGTTCTCAGTGAGAACGTAGCATTTCAGGATGGTGTTGTTTTATCCACAGTGCCACAAGCTAATGTGACAAACGTGAACTTGTCTCCCTAAAGGTACAGAGTCCTGTCTCATTCAGAAGCACCTTTTCAGGTATTAAAGGGTGACTGTTGTTTTCATTTCTGTTATGTCAAATTTTAGCTCCATGAATAACTCCAGGAGACTAAGCAAAGTGTTCGTTCACGGTTTGATCTAACAGCCACTGAATTCAATGGAAAGACTCCCAGTGGTATCCATGGAGTTTGATCACAGTCTTAGGTAAAACTCCAGTGAGGTCAATAATAGTTATGTCCGACTAAGAATCTCAAGAAAATATAGTATTAAGGAACTGTGTTGTTGCTAAAATACACTCAAATTAAGGTGTTCAGCTCAATGGGTGCAGCCTTACAGTTAATTAGGATACTAGCCAAGGTTTCAAATGGCCTGTCAGTAATTCGAGGCTGTAACCAGCAAAAATAATAGCATAAAGCTATGGGAATGAATGATGTAAATGTCACAGGGACATTTCAGCTGGGAATTGCAGCACTTTATTGTATAGCTGTGGAATGGCAATGTTTATTTTTCATGGAATATTTTTATGTTGCTAAATTCCATAGTGTGTTTATTTGGTGATTGTGTAATGTGACGTCAATCAAACTGTTTACAGTGAATTCAAAAGAAGAATTAGTTCAAAGTGACTAATATCTGTATCAGTTTGATCATGTGATTTGTGGGTAGAGTTTCTTTGCATTACTTTTCAAAATGATGTGCCATATGACTGTATCAACATGAGATTGTTTTTCTCAAGGCATTTTTTTGTTTTAGGGACAGATGTTTTGTTATATAACCCAATAAAGTGTGTCTGTTGTTATCTTGTTAAGATAATAAACATGATGTGTTTGCAAGCAAATTATTCTTTGTTGTAAAATCTGTTTTCTGAGGATTCTGAATGAATGGTCATATGCCAATTCCTTCTGAATTATTAGGAGTTTAAGGTCACATACTCAGTCATTAGATACCTTCCGGGAGACTTGATATATTGGATTTTATTTATGAGCCCTTGGATATGAGTTATAACTAAGGTCGCCAGAATTCAAAATGAGAAAGCAGGACACTTATTTTAATATTGGTTAGTGAGTATTTGCATTACTACCCTTTGCTGAGTGGAAGCAGAATTGCTCAGTTGTGTGTCAAAAGCCCTATACTACTAACAGTTAGCTTCTCCTTTAGCTCAAGTGATAGGGGTTTGCTCATTATGAGCAAAAGGCTCTATTTATCTAGTAATCTGCGTATCAAAGTACTATCGAATGATACAAATCATAATCATCCCACAAATAACCCCATGAAGTTCCCGGTGGCCATGATGGGCAGCCTTGTGACGACAGTGAAGTCTAAGGAGGACATAGTTCTGCCACAATTTGTCTTGGGTGCACAGGGAATGAACATGGGAGGGGTTTGACAAGTGGGAAGAAGTTCAGGTTTGGGCTTTTCCACAAGTCATGAAAGGGTTTAGATGCTGGGTAAGGATGTCAGATTAATGGTACTTGTCATGGTGGGGGTCAGTGCAGCTATAGCCTAGCAAAAGGATACTACAAAGCTACTTCCCCTATTCTCCCATAAGCCCTGAGTCCAGATGTGTCTCTGTACGGAGGGCAGGGGGGTGGGTGGGTGAGGGCTGAGTAATCAGTTTATTCTCCATTTAAATTTAAAGGTTTCTCATGACCAAGGCCTTGGCAAACTCCTTCTCTCCAGGTTTGGAAGCTGCAGTGGCAAGTGGACCACACGCATGTATGTTCAATGCAAGGCAGGACTAAAGGACATTCCCCCCCAGGGCCCACTGCTGCCAGTTTTGGGAGGCTAGGGTCTTGAGGTGGGAGTGGGTCACCATCCCACCCCAATGAGAAACCAACAGAGGCTTTGGTTAACTCAGCCTGAGAAAGCAGCAACGTGCCCATCCAGGAGAGGCAGGTAGGATGCTCCCTACCTCTAGCCTACCCACAAGAGCTAGGGTAGCACTGTGACTATTTACACATTCTTACAGGAGGCAATTTACAATAGTAGGCCAAATCCTCTCTTTTGAGGTCATCCACAGAACCCCCCACCCGCAATGTACTGAGCACGGTTCTGTTCTGACTATTAGAAAAGGGGCAACGCATTAAGTATCTTGATTAATGCGCAATCAGATTTTTATAGCAGCGTGTCAAGGGTTATACAACAGCCACCAATCCCCCTCTAAGGGATAGAAAAAACTCATCACATGCTACAGATATTTACATCAAAAGATCACGGGACTCTGACTCATCCACAACAATCTAACTTGAAAAGGTGAAAAATACAGAAACCAACAGAGACAAACATAAACAGCCCTACCTGCTCAGCCCCGGTCTCTTCTTATTAGACACAGAGCAACAGACACCGACCAGGCCAACACGTGCAGGGCTTTCACATTCAACTTTAGGCTGCTCATGTGAAAACCAGACTCGCCCACTCTGGCACCTGGAGTCACATGTACTATCTCCTAAATGCTCTGCTAGACACCAGCTCTCCAAATGATTTTAGCCAACTGGAAAGACCGGCCTCATGTTGTGGTAACTATTCTTAGTATGTGTTAATTTAAGGAAATCCTTTTCCTCTCATTAGCACCATGAGCCCTGGAGGCATGGCAAGAGCAAGGAGGAGGAGACAGTGGTACAAGTAACTTGAAGCAGGACTGGCTGGTGCACATGGTAAGGTATATTATCATGTGCGGTATTGTTTGTCAACTGTATGTGCTATTCAACGGTCTGACTATTTTTTCATGGTGAGTGAGATAAGCTTAGAGCCTTAACCCACTGCCAGAAACAAAGAAGGGTCTTTGTTCTAAAACAGTGGTTTTCAACCTGGGGGCTGCAGACTGTGGTCACTCTAAGGCCTTTCTGCAGTAAGGAGCAGCAGCGGTGGCCATTAGCTAAAAGTGGGGAGTCACATCCCATCGAAACAGTACAAAACAATAGAATATCTGGTTGTTAAGAAAGCCCTCCAGCCCTAAGGAAGTATAGCACCCACAGTGACCAGATCAAAACACAGACAGTAAGACGTTTAAAGAAAAACTTTGCAAGAGACCACTCTGTCTGGCAGAACCACCTATCAGGAGTTTCAGCTGGGAAATCTATGCTTCCCTTTTGTTTGACCTTCAACTGTTTCTGTCTGGTTTTAATTGTTTCTGTCTCTTGCGTAACTGGTTTACCAACATTTGAATTGACTCTTGTATGTGTAATGTGGTAGGATTGGTTAAAATATTGTTTCATAATACTTTGGTAAAAATGATTGGTTAAGGTACAGATAACCAGGACCTAACTTTAACTGTAAACCTGGGGTCCAAAAGGAAGTTCTTTGGAACCTAACTCTGGGACACAAGATCAAAGCTGCCAGAACTCGATGCCTTGCATGACCATACCATGCAGAAGCCAGGGCCCTGGACGATCCAATCCTGACTGGCCATCTGGAGACGCTCATCTGCTTTACTGGGAGTTGTGAGCATTGTATGTTTAGTGAGTGTATTCTGTTGATTAATTGTTACTAAATATAAGTTAAGGATATTATTGTGTAAAGGCTTTTTCACTGGGACAAGGGCCTGCCAACCCGTAGAGGAACACTGAACCTCGGGCACAGGGAGGGTAGGGGGTGGAGCCCTAAATTGTGCAGGTAACAAAAGGGTCCACAAAAGGCTGTCATTAACATAGAACAGTGGTTTGCAACCTGTGGACAGCAGGCCCCTGGGGATCTGCAGACTAAGATTTCCAAAAAGGTCCGCATCTCCATTCAACGTTTTTAAGGATCCACAAATGAAAAAAGGTTGAAAACCACTGTTCTAAAATATACTGTTATGCCCCTTGGGTGATACAACAGGAAGCCAGCCCTGACAAGAAGAGAGTAGAGGTCAATTCTGCCACCTTCTCCTGTTCTCACAATGCAGCATTCTGAAAATAGGTCATCTGCCAGGCAATTAGAAACATAACCATGAACTCTTTCAAGAGGTCATGGAAACACCTTACCAACTCCATGAACCCAGTAGGAGAAGTCGTACTAGAAAACAAGTTGCATTTGCAATAACCTTTTTGCCATATTTATGCCTCATGCAATTACTGCAACATTATTATTAGTTGTATTACCATAGTGCCTAAGAGCCCCGGTCATGGACCGGGACCCCACTGTGCTAGGTGCTTTACAAACACAGACCAGACAGATAGCCTTGCCCCAAGGACTTACAATCTAAGCATAATACAAGAGGCAACAGAGGGATACAGACCGACTGATGGGGGAAATCAAAGAAAGAATGAGAATATTTTGGTTATCTTGATTGACAATGGTCTCAGCACACCAGCAGCCTAGGTGCTGTCAGGTTTTTTGTAGGCATGATGGCAAAGGAGAGTTTTGAGGGGGCTTTGAAGGTGGGTAATGAGGTAGCTCTGCTGATGTTTATGGGGAGCTCCTCCCAAGCATGAGGGGCAGCATGGAAGAAAGCACAAAGGTGCTTATTGGAACATGTAACAATTGGGTAGTTGGGGCTGGCAGAAGTGAGCATCAACAGCTCACTAGCAAAAGGATGATAGGTAGGATGAGGATTGACAGTGCATGGCCCCTAAAGTGAAGACAAGCAGCTTACATTTGATGTAATAGGGAAGGCGGAGCCAGCGAAAGGATGTAAAAGGGGGTGATGAACAAAGCCACAGGCCCGGAAAATGCTTTTTGAGGCAGCGTTCTGGAGGGCTATGAGCAGGGCAATGGTGCATTTGGCAAGGCCAGAGAGATGCATATTACAGTAATCAAGATGACTAGAGCCTGGATGAGAGTTTTGGCTGTGTAGATGGATGGAAAAGTTGGCAAGACAGAATTGGCAAGATTTAGACATAGGCTGGATGAGACAAGTTAGAGATAGGTCCAAGTCAAAGATGCTACTTAAGTTGTAGGCCTGAGAGATAGGGAGGATGGTGGGTGTGTGTGTGTGTCCATAGTGATCAAGAAAGAAGGTCGTGGGAGAGCTTGTGGTGAGGGGGAGGATTAGGAACATAAGAACAGCTATACTGGGTCAGACCAATGGTCCATCTAGCCCAGTATCCTGTCTTTCGACAGTGGCCAATGCCACGTGCCCCAGAGGCATAAACAGAGCAGGTAATCATCAAGTGATTCATCCCGTTGCCCATTCCCAGCTTCTGGCAAACAGAGGCTAGGGACACTAACCTTGTTTTAGTCTTGGCCTTCACAAAGAGATCCATTTTGGTCATGTTTCACTTGAGCTTAAAGCGAGACATCCACGAGGCAAAGTCAAAGAGACAGGCAGTTATAATGATATAGTGATCAGCTGCCTTCAGTGAATCCTCACTCAAGTGCTCATGCCTCAGGTGAGTTAGCGTGGAATCGAATGTCCACTGATGCTCCCAGTACCTTCGAAATTCAGGATAGACTGCACGCAGGAATTAGCCCTTTTACAACATCAGACACCAAAATGCTAACACAAGTACTCCTGGAATCATTGTCCCCCGCATTTCTTTTCATTTTCTCTGATTCCTGATGCTTTTCCAGTTTCACTGTATTCTTAAATACAAACAGTCATATACATACTGTATTGTTTCAGACTATATCCATCTTGAATCTGCCATACGAGTTCCTCGATAAATGTACATGAAAGATATGTAACATTTAGCAGAGTTGCTTTGGCCTTGCTTTGTAACTTAGCCTGTTGTACAGTATTATTCCTCAATGAAAACAGTGCAGTTTACACCAGTGTGACTGTGGCATTCCGTAGTATTTTAAAATAATTTTATTAATATAGTGCCACTTGTGAGTGTGGTGATTGGCAGACAAATAAAAGTGACTGTCCCTTTCCCTGTTAATTTCCTGTCATAGGCTCTGACCTACCAAAGAACTTAAGTACATGTGTAATGCCTACATATAGGCTGAAAGTTAATGCGTGTTTAAGTGTTTTGGTGGATTAGAACCTAAAGGTCTGCGGTGTAGTTCTGACTGTCATAGCCCAATGTCAGGGAATGCCTGGAGGCATTCTAGCAGGCTGCCAACTCCCAAGAGTGCTGGGAGAATGTATATCAAAACATCCTTTGTCAGGATTCAGTCTCTCTGCTTTAGCTCTGGACTAGAAGCCAGTGCTCAAGAATCTAGCCAAGAAATTTTATACGGTGCCTGTCACCAAAAGATCTGACCACTCACAATCCTACAATGTATCCTCACAGCTTCCCTGCATGGCAGGGCAATGCTATTATCCCCCTTTCACAGATGGGGAATTGAGGCAGAGAGAGACTAAGTGACTTGCCCAAGGTCACGCAGAAAATCTGTGGTGGAGCCAGGCCATGAACCTGGGTCTCGTAGGTCCCAAGTTACACCATAGCCACTGGATCCGCCTTCCTCTCTATTGTCATTGTCACGCACTCCACCCACTTTGGGGAGTTTAGCGACACTGACCTTCCCCCCAGAACACCCCTTTTGTGCTGCATGTGTGCTAGCTCTGAGTTTGTAGCTGGCTTTTGCTCTGGTGTGTAAGAGAAGGCAAGGGGAGGAAGGGCTTCTGTCCCTTTCACACGGACACAAGACCTCCCACACTTCTGCTTTCAGTGACACCAGTGGGAAGCCAGAGTAACCCCATGCCCCTCTAGCCCAAAATGGGATCTATGCTCTTAAGAGACAGAGCAACTCCTCAGTAACAACTCTATGAGCAAAACTCAGAGGTCTGAATCAGAGTCCTTCCCTCCCCCCATCCATATCAGCATCTAAGGAAAACAGCATTTCACTAAATAATTATGTTTTCCCTTGATCAGCTGCTGAGATAGATAGTGTATCAAGATGTCGTCACTGGCCACCAGGTGGAAAATACCCTGAGGGCACAATGATTTCAGGTACCTTTGTACCGATCAAACCTGATATCAGAATGATTCATCCTCACACTTCAGGGTGAGTCCAGCCCATGCAGGGGAAAACAGTAAACAGGGAAGTGTAAGGGTTTTGCTTTTATTACTACGCCACTTACAAAATACCCTGAGAAGCATCCATCTATTAGAGCTTTAGCTAGTACAGGGATAAGTGATTAGATAGATAGATAGATAGATAGATATGCAGTGTAGTTGTAGCCATGTCAGTCTCAGAATATTAGAGAGACCCGGCGGGTCTCTTGTATTGTCCACTGGTGAGAGAGACAAGCTTCTGAGCCACAGAAGAAAAGCTCTGTGCGGCTTGAACGCTTGTCTCTCTCACTATCAGAAGTTGGTCCAATAAAAGATCTGACCTCACCCGCCTTGTCTCTCAGATAGATGGATAGACAGACAGACAGCCTTAGTTCAGAATGGAACATGTAGTTGAACTGAAGAGCTCTTTTTTAACATGGAAGAAAAGAGCCATTTTATGAACATTTTTTAAAATCCCTTAAAATAGTTGTAGTAACCGTTTTGGAACTTATTTGCCCAATGTAAGTGTTTGGAGAAGCACAAGGCTAATGAGAGGCTACCAAGCTTCTTGACTGGCTTGCTCAGGCTTGGGAGGTTAAACACTAGGGGTAGTTTGAGAAGTTGGCCAAATTAAGCAAATTAAGTTCCTCAGTAACGTCACAACTATTCCATGCTTTGGCTTGCCTGGCAGACATCCCTCCTCAGAAGAGGCATTGACAGTCTCATTAAATAGGGATCCCAGATGACCATGACTTTCCCCACACAGGAATGGCAGGGTCTGGGAGTCCCAGACAGCGACAAGAATTGTGAGCAGTGCTTCTAGGACTACCCATTGTACGAATGAGTCAGACTCAGGGAGAGCATGGTGGTGTTAGGCCTGTGTTTGGCAGATGGCTTTTGGCAGCAGCTGGTAGGAGCCACCTTTGCTACCTTGGATGGGTGGGGAGAAGAAAAGGCACCAATCTTGTGGGCCAGGGATTTCAAGGTCTCAGGCACAGGGATTGCAGCTGGGTGGGAGCTTTTAAGACAGTGGTTCTCAAACTTTTGTACTGGTGAACCCTTTCACAGAGCTAGCCTCTGAGTGCGACCCCCCTTATAAATTAAAAACACTTTATTATATATGTAACACCATTATAAATGCTGGAGGCAAAGCGGGGTTTGAGGTAGAGGCTGACAGCTCGCGACCCCCCCATGTAATAAACTTGCGACCCCCTGAGGGGTCCTGACACCAGTTTGAGAACCCGTTTTAAGGGGTAGTGCCCAGTAGCAGGGAGTCGGAGGGAGATATTCTACTTCCTGTGTGCTGGGAGGAGGAGGTATTTTGTTTCCTGTGTGTTGCGGGGGCAGGTGCCAGGAGAAGTTGTTGTTCTTCGGGGCTGGGATTTTTTAAAGGGCAACGAAGCACCACTGGTGGCTGTTGGTGCCAGGCAGCTTGGCTTCCTGTGCGTCATGCACCCTTTGAGCCACAAGGTCACCAGCAGAGCTCACGTCCCAATTTACATTTCATGTTGACATTCTTTCATTGCTGGAATACGCCAGGCACTGTCAAGCTCACTTCCCATCCATCGAGGACCTGCTCTCTCTCACAGCTCTTTCCCCTCATACCTCTTCCTCTTTTCCTTTTCTTCCTTCTCAGACACTCAGGTGACAGGGCCAAAGGTTGGGCTGGGGGGATCCTGCACTTGGAGGAGGGTAGGTCTCCCTGCAGAGAGCGGTAGAAGAAATGAGAGGAGAAAAGGAGGGTGAGGGCATCTCACCAGATTGTCTCTCTAATACCCTGGGATCAACTGGGCTACCATAACACTGCAGACAAACTGTGAGAAGACAGGTTGATGGATGAACAAATGGGGAGGAGCCATGGGAGAGAACGGAAGGGCTAAGGGGTCTGGGTGGGTGTGTACCCAGGACAGCCAGCCCATGCTGCCGTTGCCTGTGCTTCCACGGCAACACTAATCTGTTTAGCACACTCGTTCATTGAGAGCTAGCACAAGGACACCTACAAGAGCTGGGACACCCCCCCACCCACAGCGCCTAGTGTGCAGATAAAGCCTTAATAGCCAGAAAGTGGCTCTTCCTTCCTTCCAAACCAAGGGAGTGGGGGTGGGGGAGGTAAAGTTCATGGTAGTTGCTGGTAATGGCAGGGGAGATTCAGAGCCCAAAGCGGGAAGAGAGTGTGGTGCTGAGTAGGAGATAAGACCATGCCATGAGCACTCACTTCCCCAGTAGGAGGGAAGGGCGATGGGAGTGCTGGAGAACAGGGAACCACAGAATAACTGTAGCCCTCACAATGGCCGTGGCATCTTGTGATCTGGCTCTGAACGGCAGACGCATTCAGCAAAATGGTAGGGACTTTCCTGCTCACGTGCTGTTTGGAAACTAGCAACCAGCTGAAATGCAATGGCTGTTGTTGTACTGTCACTTCCCCATACATGTGCTGCAGCCTGCCACCGTTTCACTCTTTTACACGGAGCAAAACTGGGTGTGGTCTGCAGATTTACAAAGAAAAACAAATCTCAGGCCAACACATCATCTTCCAGGGAGGCGGGGGAACAAACCCAGCTGATCTCTCTCCAGTCACAATCTGAAAAGGACAGGTTTGTCTTTGCTCACAATCTTTGCTTCTCTTGTTCCTTATATGGTTCCTGCTGCTTCCTCTTTCACAATTTGATGAGTGTTGGCAAAGGGAAGAGTAGTCAGAATAGATTTACTTCCACCACTTAAGGAAATAGTCCAACTGTCTTCAAATTAGGGTAAGAGGCAGCTGACTCCTAGAACAGAGGGAGGTTGTCCCTTCCTTTCCAGCTGACAGGACTTGCACGTCTCTATCGATAACATAATGGCATCACTTTTTAATGCCTGCAAAATATGAACATTAAAAATAGAAACCGAGATAAGAGATGGGAAGAAATTGATCCATGTGTTGCTTCAAAATCAGCCTTATCCTCCTACCCCTCACCGTCATAGCTCACAAGTTTTCTCTCGGATCTGACTCGAAATGGCATGTTCTGCATGTATCACCTGGATTGCAGTTTCTTCCCTTCATGAAATTTTAAAATTTGGACCTTTGGGAATTTTGAGCCTATGCGGTAAAATGGGGACAGAACTTGTAGGAAGCAATGAGCCCTGATGCAAGCCGAAGCAAATGTCACTATCCTACAACAGAGTATTAAAAAAAAAAAAAAGGAAATTTGCTTTAGGGAAAAAAAACCCAAATCCAAACCAACTGCCCCTGTGTACTCTATAAAGACGAGTCCTCTGCCCTCACCTGCCAAACACCTGGCTCTTCCCAGTGAGTAGCACTTCATAACGAGCTTCCCAGGTTCCATTCCCCCACACAATGCCCTGGCATAACTGGTCTGAGTGCAGTGCCCACTCCAGGTGAGCAACTGCTGAGACTTGCTGAAGGTGTGGGCTGGAGACAGGGCCATGGCTCCTCTCTCTGACACCCCTGCCCATGGAGTTGGCCAGATGAGATGCCACAGCACCATCTCATGGTGCTCTCTCCTTTGGGCAGCTATTGAGTAGGCTCAATATGAAGAAGTTGTTGCAAACTCCAGAACAGTAGTAAGAGGAACGTGAATACCAGGTAACCTCCCCGCTGTATTCTGCGTATGGCATCCACGTGGACTTTGGAAGCCCTTTGTCTCGGGGCCAGCTCTGCCAGAAATTGCTGTTCTTTACTTGGGCCACCCTTCTTAGATCACAGCCTTATTGGTGTCATTCAAAATGTAGCTCAGTGCAGGACTGAAGGATTCACGTTTTAAAAATATAGGGCCTGATTCTGCTCTCCTTTGCACTAGTGTCAGTCAAGGGTAACTCCACTGAAGTCAGGGGAGGTAAGCTGGTGTGCATGAGATTCAAAGCAGACCCCCCCAGTCTGGAGAATTTGCCAGATTACACATTCCCGCCTTTAACTGGCTGCTCATTCAATATGGCTGGAGGGAAAAGCAGTGATTACAAAGTAGCTTCACAGCAAACTACAGCCAGTTTTGTGAAATAAATGAGAGCATCCATCTTCCACTTGCCAATCTAGCCATTGGACAGCCAAGCAGATCCAAAAGCAAACATCTGCATTCCAAAGCCGCACAACTGCAGAACACATCAAATGCTGCTTTAAAGTGGTATAAAGTCTTTGAAGTTCAGAAGATGCAGTGAGACCCCTTTTGGGAAGAGACGGGCCAAAGAAGTACAAATTCATGTGCAAAGCTGGAATTGGAACTTCCCAGAGTTTGAACCTCTCTGCCCTGGAGACATTCCTGGGGGAGTGAAATCAGAACCCACACTTCTGTACTACATCATTTGGGCCTGGCAGACCACTGCCATCATGCCAGAGTAAGATGGGAGGGAATCCAGCCCTCTGACTGTTTCTGTTGCCATTAGAGTTTTCTCAGTGCAAAATAAAAATTAATTTGGAAACATGCCTGTTTTCCTGCTCATTACTTACTCTGCTAAGTGATGTTTATGTTTCCTTCAGGGTGGACACGGACTGGACCCATGGTTTTCCAGCGACCATGTGGTTACCAGGTTTTCCCAGGATAATTTGTTGACCACATGGGTTGAAGCAAAACAAGAAAAAATGTTAAGCTAGCACTATTTGGGGAATACTTTCACAAGACAGTATAGTGACTTCAAAGATCGTATTCTGGAGACAGAACAACTGATGTTTGTTAATGTGAAAGTTGCATTTCCCCCCAAATGAAATATGTTAAAAGGATAAACCAAATCTCTCTCGTTGCAAGACACTCTCCATTTCTAGGTTGTAGGTATAGTAAGAACAGTCAGATGTTTAGTTTAACATACAACACAATTTCATTTTATACTGCTACTTGCATAACTGTACTCCCCAAATACCCTTCAGACTAAGGGTCCAATCCTGAACCATTGAATTAATGGGAGTTCTGCCACTGACTTCACTACAACAGGCCATAAATGCTTCAAGATTATATACAGTATAAATTCCTATGGCAGGGCATGACTGCTGTACCCGTATTTCTTCCATGAACACAGACTGCGAGGACACCCTGTTGCACGTAAACGCCAGCGTGTACTTTATTTACAATGTCTCTATCCCTCCACCAATACATATCAATGCCTCCACAGCTTTGCACTATTATCCTGCTTTCTAGCCCCTTCTCCCAAATGGGGGGCAGAGTGACTGAGGTGGCTCTACTCAGAGAAGGCGGCTTGTCAGGCTCCCCTGGCCTGGCCCTCACCTCTCTCTCCTCCATCCTGAGCACCACCTTCCTGTGCTCTTTTTAAACCACTCTCCTGTTAATGGGCAAACTAGCTCATTAACTCCCTAACCCACTGGCCTGGTAATCATAGATTCATAGATACTAAGGTCAGAAGGGACCATTATGATCATCTAGTCTGACCTCCTGCACAACGCAGGCCCCAGAATCTCACCCACTCCTGCAAAAAACCTCACCTATGTCTGAGCTATTGAAGTCCTCAAATCGTGGTTTAAAGACTTCAAGGAGCAGAGAATCCTCCAGCAAGTGACCCGTGCCCAATGCTACAGAGGAAGGCAAAAAACCTCCAGGGCCTCTTCCAATCTGCCCTGGAGGAAAATTCCTTCCCGACCCCAAATATGGCGATCAGCTAAACCCTGAGCATATGGGCAAGATTCACCAGCCAGATACTGCAGAAAATTCTTTCCTGGGTAACTCAGATCCCACCCCATCTAACATCCCATCACAGGCCATTAGGCCTATTTACCATGAATATTTAAAGATCAATTAATTACCAAAACCATCCCATCATACCATCTCCTCCATAAACTTATCGAGTTTAATCTTCAAGCCAGATAGATTTTTTTGCCCCCACTGCTTCCCTTGGAAGGCTATTCCAAAACTTCACTCCTCTGATGGTTAGAAACCTTCGTCTGATTTCAAGTCTAAACTTCCTGGTGGCCAGTTTATATCCATTTGTTCTTTTGTCCACATTGGTACTGAGCTTAAATAATTCTTCTCCCTCTCCAGTATTTATCCCTCTGATATATTTATAGAGAGCAATCATATCTCCCCTCAACCTTCTTTTAGTTAGGCTAAACAAGCCAAGCTCCTTGAGTCTCCTTTCATAAGACAAGTGTTCCATTCCTCGGATCATCTTAGTAGCCCTTCTCTGTACCTGTTCCAGTTTCAGTTCATCCTTCTTAAACATGGGAGGGCAGAACTGCACACAGTATTCCAGATGAGGTCTCTCCAGTGCCTTGTATAACAGTACTAACACCTCCTTATCTCTACTGGAAATACCTCTCCTGATGCATCCCAAGACCGCATTAGCTTTTTTCACAGCCATATCACATTGGCGGCTCATAGTCATCCTATGATCAACCAATACTCCAAGGTCCTTCTCCTCCTCCATTACTTCTAATTGATGCGTCCCCAGCTTATAACTAAAATTCTTGTTATTAATCCCTAAATGCATGATCTTACACTTCTCACTATTAAATTTCATCCTATTACTATTACTCCAGTTTACAAGGTCATCCAGATCCTCCTGTAGGATATCCCAGTCCTTCTCTAAATTGGCAATACCTCCCAGCTTTGTATCATCCGCAAACTTTATTAGCACACTCCCACTTTTTGTGCCAAGGTCAGTAATAAAAAGATTAAATAAGATTGGTCCCAAAACCGATCCTTGAGGAACTCCACTGGTAACCTCCCTCCAGCCTGACAGTTCACCTTTCAGTAGGACCCGTTGTAGTCTTCCCTTTAACCAATTCCTTATCCACCTTTCAATGTTCATATTGATCCCCATCTTTTCCAATTTAACTAATAATTCCCCATGTGGCACTGTATCAAACACCTTACTGAAATCTAGGTAAATGAGATCCACTGCGTTTCCTTTGTCTAAAAAATCTGTTACTTTCTCAAAGAAGGAGATCGGGTTGGTTTGGCACGATCTACCTTTTGTAAAACCATGTTGTATTTTGTCCCATTTACCATTGACTTCAATGTCCTTAACTACTTTCTCCTTCAAAATTTTTTCCAAGACCTTGGATACTACAGATGTCAAACTAACAGGCCTGTAGTTACTCGGATCACTTTTTTTCCCTTTCTTAAAAATAGGAACTATGTTAGCAATTCTCCAGTCATACAGTACAACTCCTGAGTTTACAGATTCATTACAAATTCTTGCTAATGGGCTTGCAATTTCATGTGCCAATTCCTTTAATATTCTTGGATAAAGATTATCTGGGCCCCCCGCTTTAGCCCCATTAAGCTGTTTGAGTTTCGCTTCTACCTCAGATATGGTAATATCTACCTCCATATCCTCATTCCCATTTGTCATGCTACCATTATCCCTAAGATCGCTATAGAACCTTTTACTATTGGTTTTAATTCCCTTTGCAAGGTCCAACTCTACTTGACTTTTAGCCTGTCTTTTAGCCTGACTTTATCCCGACATGTTCTGACCTCAGTAAGGTAGCTTTCCTTGCTGATCCCTCCCATCTTCCTCTCCCTATATGCTTTCTGCTTTATCTTAATCACCTCTCTGAGATGCTTGCTCATCCAGCTTGGTCTACAACTCCTGCCTATGAGTTTTTTCCCCTTTCTTGGGATGCAGGCTTCCGATAGCTTCTGCAGCTTTGATTTAAAGTAATCCCAGGCCTCTTCTACCTTTAGATCCATAAATTCTTCAGTCCAATCCACTTCCCTAACTAATTTCCTTAATTTTTGAAAGTCAGCCCTTTTGAAATCAAAAACCCTAGTTGCAGATTTATTTTTGTTAATCCTTCCGTTCAATTTGAACTGAATTAGCTCATGATCACTTGGACCAAGATTATCCCCTACAACCATTTTTTCTATGAGGTCCTCACTACTCACCAAAACCAAATCTAAAATGGCATCCTCTCTAGTCGGTTCAGCAACTACTTGCTGAAGGAATCCATCAGCTATCGCATCTAGGAAAATCTGAGCCCTATTATTATTACTAGCACTCGTCCTCCAGTCTATATCTGGGAAGTTAAGTCCCCCTTGATCACGCAGTTTCCATTAGTATTTACTTCATTAAAAACATTAAAGAGGGCTCTATCCATATCCAGATTAGATCCCGGCGGTCTATAGCACACCCCAAGCACTATCCCAGGGGAGGCTCTAATAGTTTTCTTCCCCAATGTGATTTTTGCCGAGATGGACTCTGTCTTATCCATTCCATCGCTTCTTATTTCTTTACATTCTACCTCATCATTGATATACAATGCTACTCCACCAGCTTTACCTTTATTTCTGTCTTTCCTAAACAGCACATACCCTTCAATACCCATACTCCAGTCATGACTACTATTCCACCATGTTTCTGTTATCCCTATAATATCTGGTTTCACTTCCTGCACCAGTAGCTCTAGTTCCTCCATTTTGTTACCTAGGCTCCTCGCATTGGTGTACAAACATCTTAATTTTTGCTGTTTGGCCTCGCTCACATTCTGTACCCTATTAGGCATGGTCATTCTACAGCCAGTATAACCTATTAGACTGGTATCCACACTGCCCTTCCTCCTTATATACATTCTCCTACCCACAGCTGTATCCTTTCTTACTTTTCTTTTTTCCCTCTCAATGCTAAAATCTGGCGTGGACATCTCCCAACCATCTCCCCCAAATTCCTAGTTTAAAACTCTCTTAATCAATTGTGCCAGCCTCCATCCTAGAAGTCTATTTCCTTCCCTACTCAGATGAAGTCCATCCCAAGAGAACTGTCCTCTGTCCATGAATGCCTCCCAGTGGCCATACGTCCCAAAGCCCTCCTTATAGCACCACTGCCTAAGCCATCTGTTGATAGTCATAATCTTGTCACACCTTTGTTGCCCTTCTCTGGGAACAGGCAGAATCCCACTAAAGATTACCTGAGCCTCGATTTCCTTAAGCATCTTCCCCAGCCTAGCATAGTCTCCCGTAATACTTTCCAGCGAGAATCTAGCCGTATCATTTGTTCCCAGATGAAGGATAATTAGGGGATTCTTTCCTGCTCCCTTTAGGATCCTTTTCAACCTCAGGTCTACATCCCGTATCTTAGCACCTGGAAGACAGCACACCCTTTTATTCTCTGGATCAGCTCTGGTTACAGGCCTGTCTATTCTTCTCAGTAAAGAGTCCCCAATCACATAGACCTGCCTTTTCCTGGTGACGGTGCTATTCTCCAGTCTATCCCCTGTTCCCTCTGGCTGCAAGTTCTTTCCACTCCTATTCTCCCTTGTAATCCTCTTCAACCCATCCTGTATCCTCCTGGGGCTCATATTTGGTGTAGTCTCCATTGACTCTTCCCCTTTTCCTATAGCACTAGCCACTCTTCTCTTCTTCCTTGCCCTTCCACCTTCAGCGACTATCTGCAGAGCCCCTTCTTCATTTTCCAACTCTGCAAACCTGTTCTTGAGCTCTATTTCTCCTTCACTAGCCCGTCTTTTCCTCTGCCTGGTTCTTTTAGTCACGTGCTTCCACTGACCACTTTCCTCACCCAGTCTCCCCTCAGAATTCCCCAGCCCTGCTTCCATCTGCAAGTCTGAGCTTTTCCCTTCAGATACCTCATGTCTTTGCTCCATAATCTGCTCAAACCCCTTCCTAAACTCAACCAGACTTTCCACCTGCATCTCCAAACCTCGGATCTTTTCCTCTGATCAGCTCTATCAGATGGCATTTCATGCAGACAAAACTCTTACCAGGTGCCCCCTCCAGGATCATGTACATACTGCAGCTTCCACATCCAGTCATCCTCATTGTGTCTTCCATGACATGGGTCACTCCCACTGCTGCCTCTGTATCTGTCACAGCCTTCCCACCTCAATCCTGTTAATCTGGGAAACACAAACCACACCAAAACACCACCACCCACAGCAAAACCAAATCCCAAACAAGCACCACAAGACAGACTCCCCTTACAAACTCCCGTGTACAGCTCTGTTTGCTGGCTCCTGTGCACTACAGCTGTCTGTGAGGCACAGGCACACCCTTGACCAATTAGGCCTTCTTGGGGAGGGGAGAGGGAGAAACAGGATGACTAGAGGTACTGGCTCGAATAATCATCCAACCCCAATGGATTAACTCATTATCTCTACCCTTTAATCCTGCACTTATACTTTCGTTCTCCTCCCAGTTAGTATCGGGGGAGGCTAGGGTGACCAGACAGCAAGTGTGAAAAATCCGGGGTAATAGGAATCTATATAAGAAAAAGCCCCAAATATCGGGACTGTCCCTATAAAATCGGGACATCTGGTCACCCTAGGGGAGGCTTCTCTATCCTCCCTTTCTCTATGGCTTGTAATCTCGTGTCTAGGTTTCTCCAGCCCCTCTGCTTATTTCCACCTCATCTTGTCCTGCAGGTTTTCTTTCCACCCAATAGTCCACCCATTTGCTTCCTTAATGGGAAGGACTCTCAATCTGTGCCCAGTACAAGGGGGTGGAGAAATCCATCCACCAACCCTACACCTTTCCACCTCTTGCTCCCAGGGACACCTCTACCACAGGGAAGAATTTCTCGTCCCCACGTCGACATTCAGTTTTGACCCTAGCTCTGGGTAGTATACGGCGGTGCTTTGCTAGCTCCCACCTGATTAATGAACAGGCTGATGCCATGTGCACCAGAAGCTTCTGGTGCCTCTTCCCTACCATTATCTAGACAGTCGGAGCTTCCTCTTTTTTTGGCCTGGAAGTCCCGTCCCAGCAAAATTCTGCAAAGCTCCATTCCATGTGTAGGCAGTAGTCTCTTTTTGTGTGCCCTTCACATCCACGGTGGAAACACACTATGGTCCGAGCCCCTTATGGAGTTCCTCAGGTTCCTCCCTCTTCCTTTAGTGCCCTTTCCCACCTCTTTCCCAGGTGTAGTCCCTTAAGCCAGCGATCCTTTCTGGGAATGTCTGCCTCAGCAAGCTCCTCGGTCAGTTTATCTGTGGCCTCCAGATTGACTGGCTGATGTCACCTGAGCCGTACTCAAGGAGAGTCTGTAGAAACTGTTCCAGATTCACAGGCTCCATAATCTCCCCCCACAGTTTCTGTATCTGGCTGTAATCAATGCACAGCCCAGTTTGTTAATTACTGGGCAAATGCACGAGGCCATAATCCCCCCAGTCCATCCTGTGGTACTAAATTTCTGACGGTACTTTTCCATGGACAGGCCCACCTGGGTCCAGGATGGCTGCCAGAACCATATCAGAGCGTCTCGCCTGCTCATCACTGAGCCAAATATGCTGCAAGTGCTTCCCTGGTAAAATAGGGTGCCAGCCAAAGGGCCCTCATGGGTCCGTTCCAACTGGCTCCTGCTGCCACGCTCTTAAAGGTGACTAGAAACGCATCAGGGTTTTCTGCAGATCCCATATTACAGAGTCTTGTGCCCGGTTTCTGCCTCCTGCCACGGGACTCACCAAACTTTGCAGGGGTTGCACTGAACCTGGGCTTGCTCTCTTCTAAATTCCCGCAGGATCTTTTGCTGCTCAGCCTGCCAGGCAAGCGCAAAGACTGTTCCTCTGCATGGGGGGGACTGTTGGGAGGTCTGCAAAGCCTTCTGCATTTGTCCTTGCTGCTCCCTCAGCAATTGCTAGATTTCCTCCATTGCTGGCCCCCAGACTACAGCTCAGAGGTTAGGTCAGAGGTTCAAACAGCAAACTGAAAAGACCATTACTCACTTATTTTGCTGTGGAAATGAATAACTAGCGAAGTACTAAGTGTAATATTTATTTTTCAAAATCACTAAAAAACCCCATATTTATGGAGATGCAGATTTACAGAACAGAGAAAGCAACTTTTGAAAATGTACAGTCTATTTCATATTATTGCACTCACTTTTTTATAATATACAAGGCATTTTAAAGGGGTTTCAATAAAAGAAGTAATATTTATATAAATAAGTGTCAATATACAGTATCATACAAGAAGTGTATCATCTTAACAGAACACACAAAACCTACCTAGACTGGGATTCCAATGTCTCACGTGATCTACTCTAAACCTCATCAATATTTTCATGTATACATTTACATACCCTAAATGCACAAGCAGCTAAACATTCCAACACCTGGCTGTGGATGACTGATCCAGCTTTTGGGGGGGAAAAATGATTGTAGAATGTTATCAGGACTAATTCTGAATGAGGGCTGATTGGAAATGTCAGTCACACAAACATTCTTAATACTTTATTACCCTCAAAAGGGTTTTGTTAGGATTGGGATGAAAGTAACCAGCCATTCTGCCTCCTCCCAACTTTAGGCTTAATCCTTTAGTCCTTAACACAGACACAATTCACAGAGAAGACAGTGAGAGGTTTTCATGCATAAGGACTGCAAGATATTGTATGCCCAGTATCATACTAGAGCCCAACCCCCTCCCCAATATCCAGTATGCACATCCTTCTGAGCTGCTCCAGCCTTGGAAGGCAGTGAATGCTAGATCTGTGACAGGTCAGCTTATCCAGAAGAAAGTTTGCCCTGCTGTGAAAGCCATTCCCTCCACTCCAGGTCCATGGTGAAGAACTGCAGACCTGTCTAGGGCCAGGGACAAATTAATGTCTATATACGTCCTGATTGGTAACACACTTATCTTTCTACCTGCAGTAGTGTGGCCCTAAAGAGATACTATAGCCCTGAAATGCTTAGGGAATTGAGTGATGATCCCTAGTATGAAAAAGGACCATCTTGGAGACTGGCCTCCAATCAGTGAAGCGAACAATGAAAACCAAAAGTTATCTGCTTGGGTCAGGGGAACTTTCTGCATCATTCCTCACAAATCAGTGGTCAGCTGAAAGATGCTGAGTTGGTTCCCTGATCATTGTTCAGGACAGAAAAGGATTGTCTCTTTGAGTCCTATGGCCCCATCCTTTTATCTTACAGCTAGAGAGAGACTCATCACGACTGATTCTGCTCTAACACCAGCTTTCACACTGGTGTAAAACTCCTGACTTCCAATAAGTTACTCTGAATTAATACTGGTAGAAGTGAGACCAGAATCCATCATAGAAAATGTAAGGCTGTTGGCACCTTAAGATTCTTTCCTTGCTCAGTGATGTATAGGATAGGAAGGAGGCTTTGTGTCTGTGCCAGCTAAGGTGCTCAAGGAACCTCCATGGCTCATTTTGGCTTCTTCAGGACCCTAGAAAAGTAATAGTTTACTGTGTAATAAAGAATCATCCCTAGTAAATTTCAAGAGTACTGTAGAGTCATCTATTCCTAGAGAACAGTAATAGGTACATGTTGTATGATCTGCTTAGCCTGATTATTAGTTAGTTTTCTTTGCATACCTATTAATTTCACATTTCCAATCCATAGACTCTCACTCTGCATTCAGACACAGCAGGATTTCATTTGCATCATGTGTTGTACAACTCTTACTTTACCTCCACAAGGTGAAGATTGAATACAAGTGACTGTTTTCTCCACTCTTTCCTTTTTGAAAGCAGATTCCTAGAACATGGACTTTTAAATTGCTGAGTAATGTTACCTCAACACAATTGCTGAAAAATACTATTGTAATAATTTTAACCCTAGTAGGATGAATAGAGATCTTCTGTTTCCTATCACAAAACATGGCTTTGGCAAGAAGAATGATCACATGGCTTAATATGTCAGGGTTAAAAAGTAATTATACAACAAACATAAAAATATCATTAGTAGAACTGTATCATAATACCCAGAACATGTTAATAAACCATAGCACTTAAATGTTAAGTTCATCATTCCTTTAAATTACATTTCATATTTTATCACACACACAAAAACCCACCTAGTTTTGATGTTGGCATTTGCCCAATATATATTTCTAAGTGTATGTACAATAAAAGAGAGTATTTGATAATGGAAAAATGAAAGCTTTCTAAATCACTCTCAGACAGTGAATAGTACCTGCAAATAAGTGTCTGAAAATCATATTATTCACTATATATCATTTTCAAGACACACCTCAAATTCAGTAAGCTTAACGTACAAGATAAAAAGCTTATTCTTTGAGTTCACACTAAAGTGAGGGATCTGTACGCTTCTTGGTTCAGAATTTAGTAAAGTTCTAATGCTGGACTGGAAACAAATGCCGTTTTTCAAAACACAATTGTGGTTTACCATTTTAAAATAGCAAAGTGTCAATCCTGTACTGTGTGTATGTGTGTGTGTGTGTGTGTGTGTGTGTGTGTATTCACTATATTGCATTAAACTCTACATGCATATTTATGTATCTATTATACGTACTGTTTGTCTAACTTCAGATTTTGATCATTCCTGAAAAAGGCATCACAATTTAATTGTCATATTTTCTCCCTGTTTTCAGCATAAATTTCAGCTAATCTTTTCCTCCCAACATGGGCCCTGATACCACAGTGAGGTCCATGGGGCTGGAATCCTGCGCCCACATTAAGCCTCACTAAAGCTAACAAGGTTGCATTCAAAGGCAGAGCTCATTGCAGGATCAGGGACAAAGAGAATCCAATTCTGCAGCCACTCCATATGCAGAACTTCCACTAGCTTCATTGGAAATTCTGTGCGCGGAGCACCTGAAAGACTCAGCCCCGCATTCATCTTTTCAGTACCCAGATGTTGTTGGTATCTCTCCCTAGATAGACAATCTAATGTTCATGTGACTTGAAAAAAAATCATATATATATATATAGAGAGAGAGAGACAGAACAGTTGTGCAAATTTTCTGTACACCTAATCTCTGGATGCGACAAGGAACTCTATGCACTTCCACACATCACTAGTTGTATTCTAGCCAGAAACACTACCAAAAGAAAACGCTTCATTCAGTAAAGGCTATTGACCATAAAAATCATTTGAATAAATAGATTTGAATATGGTATAAACTAGAGATTGGTTCAAGCTACAACATTAAGGTCCCATCCAGACCTTTTCAACACCACATATCCAGCGAACACTCGTTATAAATATTGGGGCCATTTGCAGGTTGCTGACCTGGCTCCAGGTTTGGATTTGGAACACCTCTATTGGTCAGGGCTGGTTTTGGGTCCATGACAATTTGAGGACACTGGACCAAACAATTTGTTCTCACTGTTAGGGATGATGGTTCCTTTTCGCTTTGTCACTTGTGTGTTATTCAGTCATCTCAAACTTAAGCAAATAAATTGTTCTAACCTCTCATACCATATACTTTCTTCTCCTCAAACAGCAAACTATAAATAATACACGGAAAACAACCTGTTATAGGTTATATATAAACTCTATACATGCTTTGAGTATTGGTGAAAAATCCAGGATAAGTGCAGGTGACATTCAACTGTTTCTACAATATGGTTTTTCATCTAATGAGTTATGATCTATGCAGATAAAGCCAATTGCATAATTCAGAATCACCATCAACCAGTCCATTACTCACTCAATCCAAGTCATATTTACAACACGCACGGTGGCACACGTGCATGTTAAAATAAATATTTGAGAAGAAAAGTAATGATTAATAACCACTACCACAAGTGTGGCCAGTTCAAATCTAACTGGGCAAAATCTAGATATTTTGACTCAAATGTTCAAACTTGAGTTTTTAAACTTAGGCAACAGTAATCCTCTTTTCGTCACCTAAATGAAAGTGGGTGGATCTTTAGAGGTGCCGAGCCCCCACTGAAGATAATGGGAACTGTGAGTGCTCAGCATCTTTGAAAATCAGCCCACTTTTATTCAGGTGTCTAACGTTAGGAACCCAAGTCAGAAAGTTCAGACTGCAATTTTTACACTCTAGTCTTAATTATACCCATAAGTGATACCCAAACTGCTACCATCCTTCCAGTCCTCTGCAGATAGTCATCCAACATTTGCAACAGATTTTCTTTCCCTAAACGAAGGTCTGCACACAGACTTCTAATGCATTAATATGGTGCGATGTTCAGATTTAATGAGATGTCACTGAGAGCTGATTTAACAGAGTTGTGTGTTCAGTTCATAGTTTTCTAGATGATTCTGAGCTTCAGGAGAAAATGTTTGTGGTTTAGATTTACAAAGCTGTGCAAAATTATACTTCTTTTTGTCATGCTTTTTTAGCAAAACTGCACTTAGAAGAATAAAGTGAGATTGTTCCAGACATTCTCCTTTTATAACAAATACAGACTGGACCCCAAGTCAGTGTGTTGAAGTCAAGTTATAGCTAAGTGATACAGTATACAGTCAAAAAAACCCATTCTCATGAACAGGATAGCAACAAATGAGTTATGCTCCCAATTTCCAAATACTAAAAATATTGGGAACAGGCAAAACATTTCAAACAGAATCTGCTAAAAGGTTTTGAAGTTCCATTAAAATACCACCTGACACAAAAGTCCTCTTACTGTTTGGCTTCTTACATCCTGGGAAAATAAAGTTTATAAACACACTGCATGAAACCGACATGGTCCTTGTTTGCATATCACAGTGCTCTTCTGATTCTTTTAGCATGCCGCTACAGAGCATTAAGTCACTTCTACAAAGCTTCAAAAATGTAAGGACAGCTTGTAGTCTGTTTTGAAAGGACTATTTCTAATGAACACGTTGCCTTAAACAAGTATAGCTACAAACAGTGCTTCTGTCATACTGAAGTTCTGTGCTTTCTGATCAGCAACTGAACTGGTCCCTCTGGGACAGATTTAATGATGTTCCAGGCATCATAGTGCATGAGACCAAGTAATGATTTTCCATTAATGGCAACAATTTCATCTCCAGCTTCTATTTTTCCAGCTTGTTCAGCAGCGCCACCTATAAGCAAATAAGTTACAGTCAATATAAAAACAAAGGGATTCCTTTCCACTGTGGCAAATGGGAAATAAATGATTCTTCTAACAATGCCAATTGTATTATTAATCCCTGAGACGCAGCACTAACAATTTATTCCAACATAGTGCACACAGTAACAGTAAAGTGTTAACGTAGCTGAGATAATGTTAAATTCCGGTTGTTTGAGATGTTGTGTCAAACAAAGCTTCTGCTAAGATTAACTAAGCAATATGGGGGCATCAAAACTGCTGTATATTGGCTCTAATATTTTGTAAGAAAACCTGTTGAATTAAATAAATGTGCATGTTCACATAGACAAAAATAGTTATTTCCACAGAAAATGTAACAGGCCATTTTTCGCCCAGGTATGAACCTCAAATGGCGTTTTATTCTCCAGAGGATAAAACAATGGACTGTGAAATCATTAGTAACAGTGAGGGGACAAACAAGGGTTAGGATATAGACAGAGGTAAACTTCCTGCCCAGTTAGAAACCATATGTTAGTGATGAAAGTGTATTTTCTCTATGATGATAACGTAGCTGTATCATCATGTATCAAGAAACACCCGTAGGAGTTGTAATTAAGGACATAAATGGGAGTGTTCCAAATAATCACACAATGATTATTATACAAAATTAAAAGTGACCCTCCCCCACAAAATAAATGTTTAAATATTAAATGTTAAAAAGTGAAACTGATTTGTTGCTAGGCCATATAGATTTCATTTTGACTCTTTTCCTTTATAAGAGAATAGGAACATGGGGCCTGATCCTGCAAGATGCTGAGCACCCTTGGATCCCACCGAAGTCAATGGGAGCTAAAGAGGCTCAGTTCCTTGCAGAAGGCACTCGGCTTTTCACATGATTGTATCCATAAGAGCCAGGACTAAACCATGTGAAAAGTACTGGGCATTGGTTTCCACTCTGCATGCAACACATTTAAGTTTAACCATCTGGTTGACAGGCAGAGCATCCAAGAATGGCAGCTTTCCAATGCACATGCACAGTATATTGTACTCCTGGGAGAAGGCTGATCACTGTGCTAAGAGCACCTGAAGCAGAAAATTAACACCATATTGTAGATAAAGAACTTCAGAGGAAAGCTCAACAAAAATGAAAAAAGAGAAAGAGGTAAAAGGTCAGAGCAGGAGTAGTAGTATTTGGGAAGAACACAGAACCATGGTTTCACTGCGCTCTCCTTCACCGTAAGTATCAGCTTTGCTTTTCACAGGAATGGGAGACAAGAGGAGAAATGCTAGCTTTTTATAGAATACTGTTGTAATGCTACATGAAATGATGTTGCTGGCTGCAGTTCAATATTTACAGTAATGGGTAAGCCCAGCACATAATCACAGCACACTTATTCAATCTGTCCACATTAATCCTACGAACACTTGTCAGCAGGTGTGGCACTTACAACCACGATCAGTGTTTTTAAGAATAGGCCTTTAGTTATTAAGAGGTATAGAATGCATTAGAAAATAACTTAGCTCCATCATTATCCAATTCAACAAAGTCTGAACAGTGTGTAATAAAAGAAAATGGGATTATAGCCACGTAAATATATTTTCCAGATACCTTTAAATATTCTTTTTACAAGCAAAGGTCTGTCTCCAGAAATTGAGGCTTTTCCACCATCAAGGCTGAACCCTAAGCCAGCAGAGGTTTTCCACAGTTCAACAGAAACGACATCACTCATATCCACAATTGGACCTGCAACAGAATACACGCAATATTTTGTTATGGATCTACAATTCTTTGCTGTGGTGAGAAAATGATCCACCATTTAATTTCTACTAAAACTGCAACATGTTTTCAGTCAATTTGTTTTAAGGGCACGTGCATATTATGCAGTTGCACAACCCACAGTGGCATGTGCAAGTCAGTTTTTGCAATGTGGAATTACCCATTAGGTGTGGAGTAATTCAGATTTCTCATGTTCAACAAGGATATGCCTAGACATTTTTGTGGGTGACATTAAGGAGGCCTGCTGAACATTTGCCCAACGGGATTTAGTAAAAATTAATTTTAAAAAATTGAAGTGTTTAAAAGAAAATCACAAGAACAATGAGCTGCAAAACTTTATAGTCTTCAATTTGATACCACTTATTTAGGTCTTAGATGATGGGTTTCTAAAGAGCAAGGCTGTCCAAACATTAATTTGAGCAAAACCCATTCACTTCTTTTTTTTTTTTTTAAAAGGGAGGGTTTTTGTAATATACTGACTTGTGTGAATTTATGCTCCTGCTCTCTAATCAATGGATATGTCAGATCTATACCAGTGTGTCCTCTAGCAGCTGGACCACAGAAGTTATAAACCATAATACTGCTACACCTAATAGAAATTATGCAGAAATGATGTAGAAATGGCCCCAGGAATTTGGAACAAAGGAACAGATGTGATATATCTTGATTTTAGTAAGGCTTCTGTCACAGTCACACAAGACATTCTCAAAAGCAAACAAGGGAAATATGATCGAGATGAAATTACTATAAGATGGGTGCATAACTGGTCAAAAAGCCGTACTCGAATGGTAGTTGTCAGTGGTCCACTGTCAAACTGGTAGGATGTATCTAGTGGGGACCCACAAAATTTTCATTAATAACTTAGATAACAGAATGAAGAGTGTGCTTTTAAAATTTGCAGATGCCAGCAAACTGGGAGGGGTTGCTAGCACTTTAGAGGACAGGATTAGAACTCAAAATGACCTTGACAAATTGGAGAATCGGTCTGATTTCAACAAGATGAAATTCAATAAAGACAAATGCAAAGTACTATACTTAGAAAGATCAAAATCAATGTACAACTACAAAATGGGGGAACAACAGGCGAGGCAGTGGTACTGCTGAAAAGGATCAGAGGGGTTTATAGCAGAACACAAACTGAATACAGGTAAAATTGTGATGCAGTTATGAAAAAGGCTAATATTGTTCTGTAGGGTGACCAGAGAGCAACTGTGAAAAAATGGGACAGCGGGTGGGGGGTAATAGGCACCTATATAAGAAAAAGTCCCCCAAAACGGGACTGTCCCTATAAAAACGGGACATCTGGTCACTCTATTGTTCTGCGGAATATTAACACAGGAGTCTCATATGTGATACACTGGAGGTAATTGTCCCGCTCTGCGTGGCACTGGGAGGCCTCAGCTGGAGTATTCTGTCCAATTCTGGGTACCACACTTTAAGTAAGATGTGATTACATTGGTGAGAGTCCAGAGAAGAGCAATAAAAATGATAAAAGGTTTAGAAAATCTGACCTGTGAGGAAATGTTAAAAAAACGGGCATGTTTAGTCTTGAGAAAAGAGTAATGGGCTTAATCTGCAGCAATGGAGATTTAGGTCAGATATTGGGAAAAGCCTTTTAACTATAAGGTTAGTTTGTCTCTGGAATATGCTTCCAAGGATGGTTGTGGAATCGCCATCACCGGAGGTTTTTAAGAACAGGTTGCACAAACACCTGTTGGGGAGGTCTGGGTTTACTTGGTCTTGTCTCAGTTCAGGGGGCTGGACTTGATAATTTCTCAAGCACACCTTCCAGCCCTACATTTCTATGATTTATGTTCTATTCCCTGCCCACTTCCTGCCCCAGTGACTGTCAAATTTATACAACCATAAATTTAGTGCCAATTGTTGAATTTAAAAACTGTACCTTAGGCATCTGAGAATGAGCTTTGCCTAATGGGAAGGGGCTTATGTAAATGTATGGGCTAGTGTGTGTTTGTCCTGGGGGAATTCTGCACCACTGTGCCATGCAGAATTTGTGCAGAATTCTGGGTTTTCCCCACAGAATTGGGGCTGCAGAGTTGCTGGCTGCCAGTAGGGGCCACTGGATTCTAGAGAGCCCAGCTTGCAGTGAGTGGAGGGCCCAGCCAAGACTGTACAGTTTGGCTGCAGGCTTGATCCTCATCCTCCCAGGGACAGAAGAGGGCCTGGGAGAATTTTTATTGTGCGCAGAATTTTTTGGCACAGAATTCTCCCAGAAGTAACAGCTGCACTCTACAGGATGGACTCTAAGTGAGATCATGTTGCTCTCTAGTAGCTGCGGCCCACAGAGGCTATGCACTCTTCAGCTCAAGTGGCAGGAGGACTTTTGGAGCAGAAAGTCAGGATGTCCACCTACAGTGATGTCCATTAAGTCTATGTGGCCATAAAACTGTTACAGAAAGGCCATTCTAATCAAGATGGCATACTGCATCCTGACATATGTTGTTTCCAGAGACCACACCTCTACATCAAAATGAAGATACCAATAGGCTGCATATTAAAATTTCATGGGCTACATTTAATCTGCAGCATACACTTTGACCACCCCAATTTGGTAATAAATATTTTGGGCCAGATCCTCATCTGGTGTAAATCTGCATGGTTCCATTGAAAACAATGGAGTTACACCAGCTTACAGAGCTGAAGATCACATCCATTTATTTATAAAGTGATTCCTCTCTCTCTTACAGGTATTTGGATGCTCTACTGTGATTCAGGATAAAAACACTAGAAAGGCAAGAAAAATACCAATATAGACGAAAACAGCCTCAGCTAAAGCCTAGAGCTGACCATTTCAAAAGTGGGTCACTGACTTTTCTGTGCCTCCATTTCTTGGTGCCGAGCTTGAACTGAGCACCTGGACTCCTAGTGGCAGATTACCCTGGAGCAGGGGTAGCAACCTACGGCACGCGTGCCAAAGGCAGCATGCAAGCTGATTTTCAGTGGCACTCACACTGCCCCGGTCCTGGCCATCGGTCCCGGGGGCTCCGCTACCAGCCTGGGGTACGTCTGCCGGCCCCCTGCCAGCTGGGGTTCCGTCTGCCGGCCCCGCTCAGCCCGCTACGACTGCCAGCCCCGGGTCCCGGCCACTGGTCCAGGTGGCTCTGCTGCTGGCCTGGGGTACCGGCCGCTGTGCCCCTGCCAGCCCAGGTTCCGGCCGCTGGTCCCGCTCAGCCTGCTGCCAGCCCTTGGTCCCAGCCACCGGTCCAGGGGACTCTGCTGCTGGTCTGGGGTCCCGGCCACTGGCCGGGGCTCTGCAGCCATTCCCAGCTGTGGCGCTCTGGCCCCAGTCTGGGGCAGTGAGGAGTGCAGACAGGGCCAAGAGGGGGCACAGCTCAGTGTGGATCGCATGGATTATTATTACTGGCATGCGAAACCTTAAATTAGAGTGAATAAATGAAGACTTGGCACACCACTTCCAAAAGGCTGCCGATCCCTGCCCTGGAGGGATGCTGCATTATCAGAGCTCTTGGCGATGACAGTTATTCATCATCACTGATTGATTCCTCTTCTCCAGGCTGGATATCAATGGAACCACTGAAGTGCAGCCCCAGAAACATCAGCAATATTCCTCAAGCAACACAACATGGTCAGAAAATATCAGCTGACCAGAATGGTAAAGTGTCCTAGTTCTAAAACCAGGAGACCCATTCAGAACATCTCAAGTATAATCTCGGCTCCAAAGCAAGGCCATGTGCCCATCCGGAACCTATTCATGAGGCCACTGAGAGCCACTGGGACCATGAGCTGCTAAATTGTAATTTTTCTCCAGTCTCATCTTTGGAATGGATTGGGATTTGGCTAGATCACTCTGTTTTCTGTAATATCAAAATACCTTTCTTGTATATTTTAATAAAAACATCATAAAAATTAAATTCTGCCATTTCATAGATCAGTTCCACTCCCTGTGAATAATAAACTGTACTTCTAGATTTGGTTTCTTTGTTTTTGCACTCACTATTGTTATTTTAAACGCCTTCAAACACATAATCCCCAATTTCATCCTGGATTGGACGAGTGTGTGTAAATCAAAAATAGTTTGTCTTTTGCCATAAGGTTATGAAATAATCATTTTAATTATAAACAGGAATCCTGTTAGACCTGATGCACGCCGTACTGAAGTCAATGGAAAAACGGCCATAAACATCAACAGGAGTTGATGCGGGCCCTAAATGTTCATCTAAGTGTCTACCTTTTTATCACGGCTTCTAAAAATTGCATTTGGGTTCCAAAGAGTACAAATAAAAGTTAAAATTAATTTCATTTGCTTTCTCTGATCACCTAAGAAACAGACACTTATAATCTGAAGCATATGGACATTTTCCCCTTGGTCTGCTCTGCAGTGACTCCCTTCCAACTATTCTTGGACTAAGATCATACCTGTTCCTATTTCCATGGTAACATCCTTTCCAGGCACAAAGTGTTTTCTGCCGGTAGCTGATATTTCAAGTCTGGATGAAATCTTTTCTCGGTCTTTCTTTTTTTCGATGACAATGACTGCATATTTGTGCAGTCTTGCCTGATGCACAGCATTCAGAACATCTCCATGGACTGAACCCGCCAGAGACATGCCATTAATTGACAGAATGAGATCTCCACAATGGATAGTTCCTTCTTGAGACGCCACACCCTTTGAAAACACCCTGTGGACCTAAAAGAAAGATTATTACTTAATACTCTGATAGTATCAGGAACACGCATAGTGCTGTACAAATCAGATAAAGGTGAAGGCTCTGCCCCAAAAAGCTTACAATCTAAGAGTCTGATATTCTAAACACCATCAGGTATAATGTTTACCCTCAGGTCTTGTCTTCACTGTGGGCTAAATTGGTGCTGCTGCAATCGATGCAGCGGCGTCAATTTAGTGGGTCTGGTGAAGACATGATAAGTTGATGGGAGAATGTTCTCCCATCGACTTCAGTACTCCACCACCTCAATGAGAGGCTGAAGCTATGTCGACAGGAAAAGCTATGTCTCCCGCCAACATAGCACGGGGTAGGCACTGCGGTAAGTTGCTGTAGACTACGTCGACGTAAGTTACGTTACTTGAGTTGTGTAACTTACATCTACTTACCCTGCAGAGTAGACAAGGCCTCGGTGAGGGTATATCAGTAAAGATAGGGAAATATTAATGACATTGTTAAAGGGACTGGTGAGACCTCATCTGGAATACTGCGCACAATTCTGGTCACCCATGTTTAGGGCCCTACCAAATTCACGGTCCATTTTGGTCAGTTTCACAGTAATAGGATTTTTAAAATAGTAAATTTCAGTTATGGGGTGGTCGCAAAATTATTGTAGGGGGGGTTGGGGTACTGTAACCCTTACTTCTGTGCTGCTGCTGGCGACGGCGCACTTCAGAGCTGGGCCGCTGGAGAGCGGCGGCTGCTGGCCGGGAGCCCAGCTCGGAAGGCAGCACTGCCCCCAGCAGCGCAGAAGTAAGACTGGCATGGTATGGTATATTGCCACCCTTCCTTCTGCGCTGCTGCGTGCAAAGCTGGGCCCTCAGTCAGCAGCGGCCACCCAGCTCTGAAGGCAGCAGCACAGAAGAAAGGCTGCCATGGTATGGTATTGCCACCCTTACTTGTGCTGGCGGGGTGCTGCCTTCAGAGCTGGGAGCCCGGCCAACAGCCGCCGCTCTCCAGCCGCCCAGCTCTTAAGGCAGCGCAGAAGTAAGGGTGGCAATACTGTGACCTTCCCCCCCTAAAATAACCTTGTGAGCCCCCTGCAACTCCCTTTTGGGTCAGGACCCCCAATTTGAGAAATGCTGGTCTCCCCCGTGAAATCTGTATGGGATAGGGTAAAAGCATGTAAAAGACCTGATTTCACAGGAGGAGACCAGATTTCACGGTCTGTGACGCGTTTTTCATGGCCGTGAATTTGGTAGATCAGAAAAATGGAATTCAAACTGGAATAGGTTCAGAACAGAGCTACTAGGATGATCTGGGGAACAGTAGGCCTATTTTATAAGAGGATACTAGCAAAACGAAGGCTGACAGAGGATCTGACTATTCTCTGTAAGTACATCAGGGGATAAATATTGGGGCGAAAAGAGCTATTAAAGCTGAAGGACAATGATGACACAAGAATAAATGGATATAAACTGGCCAGGAATAAATTTAGGCTGGAAACTAGAAGAAGGTTTCTAACCATCAAAGGAGCCTGCCAATTGGAGTAGTGGGGCCAAGTAAGCCAACTAATTTTAAGATCGAGCTTAATAAATTTATGAATGGGATTATATGACAGGGCTCCTTGCTATAGGAGAGGACAGGACTCGATGACCCAGGAAGTCTCTTTCAGTCTTATGTTCCTATGAGGTGCCCCAAGCACGATGCCAGGTTAAAGTGTCTGCAGGATTGGGCACAAAGAAGTAGCTGCAGAGGTAACTGTATTTTACATTGGCTGTTACGTGGTCAACTGTGCAGCTTCGAGTGCCTTTTTTGGATGATTTGGCTGTTCCAATACTCTCTTCACCATCACAGATTTAACAGTCTTTTGGTTATGTAAACTATTTTTTCCTTGCAAATATGGAAAATTCTAGAGGGCAATTAGAGTGGGGAAAATCTGGAGTAACCCCTTGGGCTCCAGTAGACTGGCTCAGGATTTGTGCTGGTGTAACTGATAGAAGAAAATGGCCCGAAAGCAGCAACTTTGGATTTTTAAAGACTCATTTACAAGATGCTGAGCAGCTGTTGGAGCACTGTTATATGCTTCCTTTCAAAAAGGTTCATGCTGTGAATTTGTGAGGACAATTCTATATGCTTATCTCAAGGTATTTCATAGACTGTCTGGCACTTACGAGGGGGAGTGCAAGTCTTTTGGGCATCCCCTAGAAAGAACCCAATGCCCTGCTGTACCTCACCCCAACACAGTCCCCAGGAGGAGGCCCTGCTAAAGAACCCTAGGTTTCAGAGGCTAACGTTTCCAGGCAGGTTTCAGAGGCAGTGTAAGGAGGCACTCCCAGTGAGGCGCTAACTAACTGCAGCTGTGTTTAGGCTCAATATCTTGAAAGAAGGGTGTAACTCAGAGGGGAGACATACAAGGAGGCACTTCTGACCAGAAGCCAAGGCAGGAAGCTCTGGGAAAATGCAGGAGCTACCATGCATATATGTAAGGCTGTAAGGCAGGGGTGCGGCTTGAGACATTGCTATATTAGTGTCAGTTTGGATTAAAATTGAACCCCCTTAATAATACCCTACCTGGCAGGGGAGTTTTTGTGCTTAAAAGTGGATTCGTGGGTGAAATTTTCTCTTGTTATTTCCCCCCTGATCCCAATATGTGTCCCACAAACAGTCTCATCACCCTGGCAGAGCCTACCCCTGCTCCCACTCAAATCAATGGGAGTTTGACTACTGACTTCAATAAGAATGGAGCCAGGTCTCAAATGAGTTACCATTCCTATGAGTGTCACTGTGGTCCTGTCGCAGGGCAGAGGTATAAAACCTTTGGATGCCCTGCTAAAGACCCTGCTTCCCTGTAGGGTGGCGGGTGTATGGGCCAAGACCCTTAGCAGGGAGCCCAGCTGCAGGCCCTAATGAGGGCAGGCTCAGTGTGATCTGCTGAGCCTAGTGGAACCAGCTGGGTTGATGCCTGGGAAGGCATATAAACCCAGGGAAGAGCTCAGGATGGGGGTAGCCAGGCAGAAAGATAGGAGGGTTGAGGCTCTGTCTCTGCTGGCTGACACAAGCCTCAAAGGCCAGAGGACCCAGTGAGGGGTCGGAGCAGGGACAGGTGTTGGGGGAATTGGGACTGTACAGCCACTGTAAATAAAAGAACACGGGTGACGCACCTGCAAGAGGCATCTGAGACCCTTTCTTTGGCCAGCCCAAGCACAGGGACAAGGGGAAGGAAACTTGTGCTGCCCTGTAACAGGTCCAAAGACTGAGGCATGCCCTCCTCCTACTCTCAGTATCTAATGGGTTCATCTTCATAAGTGTGGAATCTAAAAGCTTTCCCACTTCAGAGGGCTTGCTGCATGGCACATTGGTTCTCTTGTTTTTCTCTCTCTCACTGGTTCTAGTTTTTGATAGTGTTTCAGTTGTTTGGTATCACTTTTTTATTCCTTGGGATCACTTAATGGCACTTATAATGTCCTGGGTTTAAAAGTACCTTATAAATAATAATTATAATTAGTTTTCACTTGTCACCAAAAGTACGTTATGAAGCAAAATCCAGAATGTTTGCCTCAGTCTGAAACAGCTGTCCTTAGGTTTACAAAAACATTCCATAACTGGACACTTTATGACAAAAGTTCAAAAGCTGGAAACTGAAATCTACTTACATTTCAGGTTACATTAAAGGTTACATTTATCTTGAGTATGTGGAATTTTATTTATATCCCTTGGGATTTTGATGCAGTTGATCCCCTAGATTAATAATCCAGTTACATATTAATCTAAGAAGCACTTTTAAATCTAGTTTGAAAATGTAATTGACATCCATTTTCAGTAATAAAAATATTGCATCAACTTATTTTTCACCCAGGCACTTCCCTCTCTGATTTCATGATAGCATGCAGCAGCCTCTCAAAGTCCCTGGTTTATGACTTTGCAGTGACACTTGCTAGATGAACACCTGATCTAATTACCAGCTTGCCTTGCAGTCAACTTTGCTGAAAAAGACTTGCGGTCATCACTTACTATGATAGATTTCTGTTCCAGATCTATCCCTCCAGCGACACTAAATCCCAGGCCAGCACCTTCTTCTTTATTCAAGACCACAAAGTAAGCTTCTTCTTTGCTCTAACAATAGAACAGAAGAGGGTGAGGGAAGCTACAGATCAAGACAAAACACCCACACAAGGTAAAGAATCCCAGCACGCTCACACTACTGCGACTTGAGTTTACAGTTTTAAAAAGCTAATGTCGTTCTTGTGAAAGGAGTCAGATTGAAGTCCTGTGTTTATTCACACAGTGGGTACAGCATGAGCAGCAGCGCAGGCTCTCTCAGAAGACAGTAATGGGGGCTCTTCCATCAAGCAGACAAAGAGCTGATTGCTGGAAGCTGAAGCCAGACAAATTCAGACTAGAAATAAGGCACACATCTTTAACAGGAAGGGTAATTAACTAATGAAGCAACTTAAGCAGGGTTGTGGTGGGTTGATCATCACTGGCAATGTTTAAATCAAGATTGGATTTTTTCTAAAAGACGTGCTCTAGTTCAAACAGGAATTAATTCAGGGGTGGCCTGTGTTATATGGGGAGTCACAGTCATAGAGTTTAAGGCCCGAGGGGACGACCAGATCATCCAGTCTGACCCCTTGTATAGCACAGGCCACCAACACCACCCCACACCCACACACTAAACCCAACAACCAAAATTAGACCAGAGTTTTACAGCCCGTGGGAGACTAGAGTGTTTTATACCACAGGCAAAGAATAGGAGGGCCCTTTCGCCAGCTGTGGCCATCCCTGATGCTTCAGAGGACGCAGACTAAAAAAAACCCCAGAAAACATGGGGCGAGGGACCCCTTCCTGACCCCTGCAGCTGGCTAATTGAAGGTCAGACTAGATGATCACAGGGGGCCCTTTCTGGCCTTATAATCTATTAATCTAAGACAACACCATGGCACCCTAGTTCTACCCTGAATGGATCCTCTACAGCAATAGTTCGGTTTCTGCACCTGTTCAGCTCTTGGACTTCTACCGAAGGGGATGTCTACACTGTAACGGCTGGGTGTGATTGCAGCTCAAGCTGACATACCTGAGCTAGCTTTAATCTCGCTAGCTCAGGTCCCAGAATAGCGAAGCCATGGCAGCATGAGCTTCAGCCTGGCTTATCCCCATGAGTAATTACCCAGGGTGCTAAGCGGGTTTGTCCAGCCCACGCTGACATTCACACTGCTGTGTCTTTACTGCTCCGGGATCCAAATGAGCTAGATGAAATCTAACTCACATATGTTGCCCTGAGATGCAATCATATCCCATGATTAAAGTCGAGGCATACCCTAGGACTGCCAACAAGAATTGTGTATGAGACCAACTGGTTTCACATAAATCCAGTCACCAGTCATCAGCTGGTGACAGCTATCAGCCATTCCTGACCTGGACTGAATTCAAGCCAACGACCAATAAATAAAAGGTATCCTATTGCCAAACCCATGGGCTGTCCAGTCTATCACAGTTTCATGCACCATATTAAGGAGGACTACGATGTACTGTATTTACCTTTCAGTACCAACCACTAAGGGAGCTAGTGAACAGAGGAGTTTGAGAGGGAGATCTCCCTGCTGAACAAGGTGTGAATGAGCTTGTTTGGCTTTTTGGCTGTTAGTTTTTCTCTTTCAGGATACTCAAAAGTGTCAGTTGGGATTGTGTGTTTGGGGACTGTTTGAGTCTTTGTTTCCTTGATCATCTTTGATCAGATTCAATCAGCCCTTGATCATCCTTAATCATCTTTGATCACACTTGCAAGTGAAAAATTCTATTTTCTACAGTATGACATGGGATGTGCAAAAGCAAGGCTTGACAGCACTGGAATTCCAGGTACCACAAGGACCATTCCACTTCACATCCCAGCAAAGGGTGGAGAGAACTCTTCAGTGATCTGAACACTTTGGGCTAAATTCAGCCTCAGTATAAACAAGTGACACTCCAGTGAAGACCATGGAATGGCACCTGCTTTCACCAGGGCTCAACATGGCTTGTAAAACTGATTTATATGAAATGGTGGGCTACTGCCAGAGCACAGAGTTTGCTACGCTGGATGAGACTATCAAGTTGGGTGTCTTGCATTCATCAGTTATTAGGGTGAAAGGAATACTGTTATGAACAGCCTGTATAGACATTTTCCAGTATAAATAAGATAATAAACAATAGTCTGGTGGCAGTAACAAGATATTAACTGGACCTGCTGTAAATCATCAGGCGCTGACACTGTAAAGCAGCATCTGTCCTTGGATTGTGTCCAGCTCTTAGCATTTCCAGGAACTGCCAATGCTTAAATTAATGGCATCTCATTAGAATCGAGGCCCTGACACAGTTTAATCTATTTACCATTAAATGACATATTTAGTTCACTGGACTGAAAATGTGTTTAACTCAGAGGGTTGTCTTTTAAATTAAAGCCCCAATCTAAAAGGCATGGGGGAAGCAAACACTATTAAGGGTTGTACTGTAAATATAATGGGCCTGATTCTTGGCCACACTATGGGTGTTCTGTGGCAATTCAGTGGCCTTTGGAGGATTCCCTTGTGTGAAGGGCAGCCCTGGGGAGCGCTGGGCCAGTCTAAGAGCTGGCCAGGGTGGATTGGGAGGGAGCCGAGGTAGACTGCTATGGTGTTGCAGGGCTGGGGAAAGGGAAACGGCGAATTCCTGGGGGGTCGCAGCAAGTTAGAGACTGCATCTGCAGTGATGCATCAGGTTATTGAGGAAGGAATTCGCTGGGGGTGAGAGAGGAAAGAAAACATCTCCTGTGATGGTCTACATAACACTTAGTCCTGCCTTGAGTGCAGGGGACTGAACTAGATGACTTCTCGAGGTCCCTTCCAGTTCTATGATTCTATGATGCATTGGAGCTGGAAAGACCCGTGCACAATGCTGTTGTCCCCACCCGTCACTGAGCACCCCGTGTAGAGGTGTTCCCCAGAAGAAAGTGGATGTGACCAAACATCCCACGGCCCGGTAACCCCTGGCTGCCAGAAAAGCCCTATGGGGCTGTGACCAGCTGGTTTAAGTCAGAGCAGCCTTCTGTCACTGGATGAGAAAACCAAAGAATACAATAATTATAAATGAGTTCAACACTAAAATCCAGGAGGGCCCTTAGCACAGTGTGCTAAATGGAGCAGATTGCATGGTAACGGTATCCAGCTATCCTGTGTACATAGTAAGTATGTGGCTGCACATTAACGCCCTACTTCTACTTCATATTCTGTCATGCAGCTCTGCCTGGAATGCACCTACTGTTTCCCCCACCTGCTATTCTGATGTCACCTGCACACTCAGATCTCAGCTTTTCCTGGTTTCCTAGGACTAAACATCCCAGTCCAGGCACATACACAATCTGAACATTATCTCATGTTCCAAATGACAGATATTTTCTTTCTGCCCATCTGCCAAACTCTCCCCTCACCAAAAGCATGCTCTGTGGGCTATGGGAGGCTGCCTGCTGACATCCTTGCTTTGCACAGCTACGCCCCATAAGGACATGGAATACTGTAATACCTTCCATCTGATAATCCAGTTGTGCTTCACAGGAATCCATTAATCTAAGCGCACAACCACCCAGTGGGGCCAGTAATTATTACTAGCCCTATATTACAGATGAGGAAACTGAGGCATGAAGTGTTCAGGTTCCTGATCCTGTGAGGTGCTGTGCATACTCATCTTCCCAAAGTCTTCATCTCAACAGACTGGGCACTAAGTGACTTGCCCAACATCACAGAGGAAATCAGTGGCACGGCGGGAAGGAGCTCAGGTCTCTGATCTCAGTTCTGTCCCTTAACCACAAGGCCAGCCCTTTAAAACCTAGCACTAGTTTAACAATAATAAACAAAAACAAAAAAAAACCCGACCTGCACAACAATTATCTTTCAATGTTCTCTTTTTTCTTTATTTTCCTAATATTTATTCAGAGATTCAAAGCCCCAAAGGGAGCCCTGTGATCATTCAAGTCTGACCTCCTGCATACCACTGGCCAGAGAACTTCCCTTTAATAATTCCTTTTGAACTACAGTATTTCTCTTAAAAAAAAATCCAAACTTAATTTCAAAATTGCCAGTGATGGAGAATCCACCACAACTCTTGGTAAATTCTCTGAATAGTTAATTGCCCTCATTGTTTTTGAACGCTAGCAGGAAATTCAGCACTGCACAGACATAAAGGAAGACAATCTCTGCCCAGAGGAGCTTCCAGTCTGAATCAGACAAAGACGCCCACATCATATTTCAGTGCTTGTATAATTCTGAAGAACTCCTCTATTGTAGGCTTCAATTCAGTACGTGACTAGAGTAAAGTTTTCCAGCCTATGTGCCATACTGGCCTTAAGTGTGGATATGAGAAACTATGCAGACATAGAATCCTTCCAAAAAGCATTCAGTTTTATAAATATTTGAGTTCTCTGATTTTAAAAACGGCATGAATAAATAATCTCTATAAGATTCCATGTAAAATACTTGAAAGTGCATTTAAATTATTTTTGGCCACGAGTAAAATCCAGTTCTAGTATTTCTGGAAAAGCTGCCATACCCACCTGGGCTCACCCAGCTCTGGGGACTCAAAAGTTTTAACTAGGCTGTCCTGGGAAAGATAAAATCAAGTCACTCTGGGAGGTCCTGGTTCTCCCCATCCCATCTCATATTTGAAACTGTGACCTTCACAAATAAAGTTCAGAAACTTTCCAAATCTACCTCACTAGCTGGTGATATGCACCAGATGTCACTTACACTCAATTCCTCAAGTGTTGTCATTACCATGTGAATACTCACACACTCGCACATGCGCATGCAGGCTAAATTGGCAACAATTTTGGGAGGCTTTTTGGCACCTGGCCACTGAAGGTTGCCTTAGTACAGTGCCTGGCCTCCGTGGACCAGAGGGGTAAGAGAGAGGAGCCAGGAGCCTCTTGCAACATTGGGTGTCCCAAGCAGCCATGCTTCATGTTACTGCCAAGCTGCCGGTGCACATTTAAACCAAGATTATTCTGTTTTCATCGCCTTTAATGATAATAAAAAACAGGAAGCTTACAGTAAGTGCGAAGATTGGCATTTCATGTTTGGCTGAGAACTTGGTTTGAGCCAGATGGGGTTAACAGTGTTAAAGCTGGCCTGCAGCTACTTGCTAGCTCAAAGACTTTCTAAGCTCTGGTAGTGCCTGACACAGAGACATGCTCCACCAACAGATTTGCAGAATAGACCATTTCACTGTGGATCACAATTGCTTTCACATTAGAGGAGTAAGCCAGTTATACCCACCATCAAAATAACTTTTAAAAAGTCCTTCAAATGAACCACATGAGTTTATGGCAGACATTCTAAGCTACAAAATTAGGGGCAAGCAGTGGTGCCATCAATGGTGATAGGTTATCACTGAAAATGGGGCTACTGGATGTCTTCTAAACCTGTCTGGAATGGATCTTAACCTGTATTAAAAAAGAACTTACTTACATAGATAACTAAAATGTGGATAGTGATCTTAAATTTTGATCTTCCATTTCTTACCTCTGCCTGTTCTTTGACTTCTTGGAGCACAGTGATGATATCACATTTTGCCTTTACTGATGATAAAACAGATTGCAATTTCTGCTGGTCCAGGGTTGAGACTAATAGCTGGTCCAAGCTAAAAATAATATACACATAAATGTAAAATGCTGCATTGTATTTCTGTCAGAATGAAGGGATATGTTTCAGTACTAAGTACAGTACATTTCACATTAGCATCAATTACCTGAGCTTTATTTCACCACTTTTGTTACTTTTATTTCTTTAAATGGTGAAAAACATTTTTCAGATGTGTCCTCCATTACAGCATCTTCACTTTAGGCAATTTACACCTCTGATTGCACACACGAATCAAGTGTCGAAAGGCTGTATACTGTGGTGCAAAAAGGGAGGCCAAATTTAAATGGGCCTGGAAATGAAACCCTATATCTTTCTTAAAGATTTGAACCACCAACAGGATAAAACAAAGGGAGATTATTTTTAAAAATACTGCTATTAGAGTGTCAGTGAGCTCAGTAATTGCCATATTAGGAAAAGTGAACTACAATAATAGGCTCCCATCTAAGGCGGGCAAGGGACAACAGTTATCTCACTTTAGATTACCAAAAAAAAAGAGAGAGAGAGAGAGAGAGAGAGAGAGTTAAAGGAAAGAAAGTGAAGGAGGGCTAGAGAGAAGGGAAATGTGGAATCTCTTCTAAACTGCTCAACACCCTAAAATCCCAATGGCTTCATTTCAGTGCCTTGACCTAAGTGAATGTTGAGGATGCTCAGGAATTTGCAAAAGGCGCTCAGCACCGCATGGGATCCAGCCCATTTTATACAGGGCATTTCAGCCACTACTGAAATGCAGCCACCTCTGCCATGTTTCTCACCAAACAGCCATAATATACAATACTTAAAGCTTGAGAAACACTGTGTCCAACTGATAGCGGAGTGAGGGCTTGATCTAAAGCCATTCCATTGAAATATAATTAACTTCAGTGCGCTTGCAATTAGGTCCTACATAACTGGAAGTTTTGCCTGAGAAAAGACTGCAGGAATGACAAGAACAATATTTCAGGAAATGCTTTTTCAATCAATAACCACAGAACATTAAACTAACCTGATTGACCAGCTTTTTTCTGATGGCTTCCTATCTGGGGAGCTGTCATGTGGTACATCATCGTCAGATGCTGACCCAGGAGTCCCCAAGCCACTATTCCAAGGACTACTCCCTTTAGAACATAGCCGATTCATTTTTGCAAGGTTGGAGAGGGCAGACGATGCATTCAGATTTGAAACATTTTCAACAGGCAGGCCGAGTGATTTCCTGGGTGTAATTTCCAGTTCTGTTTTGAAATGGGTGGCCTCGGGTTCCACTGAGAAGTCCTCATTGCACAACTTGTCAAGATCTGGCATGCTCAATGCTCTGAGCTCTCGGAGCTTCATGCGGGACAGTGAATGCCTGCCGTAACCTCTGCTTCTTCGGATGTGAGGTGTGGTGGGTGATGAGACATGCAGATCTCCTGAAGTGTCTTCTCCCTTGCTTTTCTTTAAATGAATGTCGTCTTTGCTGCTGTCTGCTGAATTCTGCTGTACATGTGCTAAGATTACATTTGTTTGCGATTTCTGAGGATATGTTGGACTTTGACTGTCACTACAGGAACTCAAACTTCGCCTCAATGTCTGCACTGCATCATTTGTGCTGGTAGTGCTTATGGAGGATATCCCACTAGATGATCGTCTACCAACGTATGGTTTAGAACTCATGGAGGTTGAATGTATGTCTATAGCTTTAACAACTGGTCTATCGAAATTTGCCAGATTCTCAAAAGATTTGATCCTCTGTTTCACAGAGAAAGATGAGGTAGATTCTTGTGGCCAGTTCAGTTCATAATAATAATAATTTCTCTTGAAAGTTTTTAGTTTATCTGTGGCAGGGCAGCTATTTTCATTAGCTAAAGAGAGCTGCTCCAGGCTTGGTTTCTGGACACTTTGGGGAGTGTGTATTTGCTCTTTTCCATCCTGGGTGCCCTGGCCATTCAGCACCCTGAGATGGACAATTTTTAGCATCCCTGAAACATTGTTCTGAACACCTTGCATGGGGTGTGCTGAAACATCTATAATATTACTGTCCTTTCTCAAATGACTCGACAACTGGGCTGGCATTGAATAAGTCCTCGTCACGGTTTTGGATGCACTGTGTCGATTTCCATCCCCAACGGTATCTACTTGAGTGAAATACTGGCCATCCCCTATCTCCTCAGTTAACTGGCTGACCTTTGTATTGGTAGCTTCTGCCTTTTCCAGCAACAGCTGCTCTGATGATGGTCCTAGGGAGGAACAGGAGGAGGATAACCTCACCTCAATGAATGTGCGTTGGATTTCCTGGCCTTCTGGCTGCTCCTGCTGAATTGGGGGAGAACTCAGTGAGGAGGAGTGATTGTTACAGACTTCTAGGTTTTGAGGACCTAATTGCTGAATATCATCTTCACTGTAACTGCTGTTTATCAGGTTTATGCCTGCGCCATGGTTTTCAGCTCTCTTTTTCACATACTCACCTTTCAGCGTCTGCTTAGGAGAGGTAGTTACTTTGGTTGGATCTTCCCTAGCTTTGAAATCACCAACATGCATCTTAACTCCCTTCTCATTACAGACATGCTGCTGCACTGAAGCCGGCCTTTCTTTTTGTTTTTCACCTTCTCTCTGATGCTCCGTTTCCCCAGCAACGCTTAGCTCACTATTGCCCCTGGATTGCTTTTCATTGTTTTCCACTGAGCTGCTGCTGCCATTCAACAGAGGTGGTGATGTTTCTTCAAGCACAGCTAGAGATGGTTTATTTTCTTGCTCGGATTTAAGAGTCTTAGAGACTGGTGGGGTGCTCTTGCCAGGTTCCACGTTTGTAGGTAGGTTTCGGGACACAGAGACTTTCTTTCCTAGAAGCTTGGGTGATAACTGTGGAGAAACGGAAGTTCTTCTCTGATCAGTCCCACTAGCTTTTGCAGGATTAAAGCTCGGAGCTTCTGAATTTGCCTTTGTTTTACTTTTGATAGTAAGGCCCTTTAGCTTTGGTCCTGTTTTGGCTCTCTGACTATTTAAAAGTGTTTCCACAATAGTCCTTTGGGCCATTGCCTTAATTTCATGATGCGATTTTTTCTGTGAGGTTGGGCTGTACTGTACTGTAACTCCTTTGCTGTAGCTTGTGCTGGAACTTTGGATTTTTGCATTAGAACTTCTTCCCAATGGCCCACCATTAACTTTTTCATTTTTCCCTGACAAGTCCTGGGTCGTACCAGCCTTACTTAGATCTTTTGATTTAGTAGGAGTGGGTGACCTGGACATGAGTGTTGATCTTTGTGATAAAGAGTCTATCCGATTACTATCAGTTTTATTCAAATTAGCCAAACTGTTTGTTTCCTTCTTTGTCAAAGCAGAATGATAACTAACCTTGTGATTGCACTCATTAGCCACCAGTTCACTTTCAAAATTGGATACTTGTTCTTTATCATGTTGTTCTTTGTCCAGCAAATTGCTTTCCAAGCCATTCACCTTCCCAGTAGTGCAGAAACTCATATTTTTGCTTTGCAAAGCCATATTATCTTTGGAAGACTCACACGGTTTCACAGATTTTTCATTGTTCTCCAAGCCCATTCTGTCTTCTGTACTTAAGGCACTGTTGTTATGGAAGGAGCAAACTGGATGAACACCCAATGGAGGGTTGAGGGTCTCTTTATCTGGCAGAGAAACTGAGGGGAAAGAATGTAAGGGAGTGGCTGGAACAGTATTTAAATGCTGTGGGGTGTGTAGAATTGAATTACATTGATCTTCTAGTATAAATGGAGCTTTGTCATTGTTTGTATCCAGTGAACTATATACCGCACTGCTCTCTGTTTGTAAAACTTTTGCCGTGTGAGAGGATGGTGGGGAATGATGAAATATGCTTCTAGCAGACGTGAGCTGCTGATTCTCCTGAATGGGCTGATATGGCTCATTAGTCATGCAGCAAATTTCAATTTGCTCCTCATCTGACTCTGTAACATTGCAGGTTTCAGAGGATTTACCATCAGCGGATGGCAAGAGCAAACTGTCACCAGTAGAATCCGGGGCTTCGGTGAGAGATTCTGTGTCTGAAGGGGAATCCTCCACAGCGCCATACATTGATTTTGGAAATGGTTCATTTCTTGTATCTTTCACAGAGTCTGCTGCAGGCAAATCATCTACACTTAAACTGCTAAAATTCCTAGAATAGTTATTTAAGCAGCTTTTATTCACAGTGAAAAGTTTGCCTGTATTAATGGAATCCAGTACTGATAACCCCAAAATCCCCTGTGCATTAGCTGCATAATTCACAGTTTTTTCAGATAGCTCCTTCTTTGTTGTATCTGGCTCAGAATTAGTAGAACAACCTTCCTCTGTCTCACAACTGCACTCGGCAGCGTACTCATCTCTGGGGCTTGCTACTGTCAGTAGAGACTGAGAAGTTCTATCCTCTGAAGAATTCAATTTGCTGATGAAGTCATCAATATCAGTGCTTGGGCTTGCAGCACAGTCCTTGGCACAGCTGACCTCTGAGAAACCTGCTTGCACCTCTTCGGTCTTGGCATCAGGTGGCAGCATTGTTCTCTTTGTGACATTGTCTGGATTTTCGTTTCGCAAAGTCTTTTCTTCACATCTCCCAGAACTGGTTTCTTCTTCAGCTACAAGGATGCTGCAGGGGTCAGCCTGATCTGAACCATCCGTCCCTGAAGACATGAGGAGGTTTGTAAGTCTGTCCACAGCTGTATCAAGATAAAAAGAAAAAAAAAGGCAAATAAAACACTTAACTCTCATTAGTTATGTTAATGGAATGTTACACGCAAAATATCATGTTCTTACTACAAAAATAGATACACATATATTCTGGCTATATGTTTCCCTATAGCTCTGCCCTTCTTTTCTCCTGTAACGACTCTCATATTTCCAGAAATAATCGCATTCCAGCTGCATCAGAATAATATATGCGGGGGTAGAGGGGACTTATTTTTAGTGAGTAATTATGGTTTGTTTCATTCTTAACTTCGATGGTTAGTATCCTGTTTAAATTTCAAAGTGTAAGTACATAGCCAGTTGGGCCTGGCTGTGTTCATTCCCATTAACCCTAGAACAAAGAGGAGGAATACACAGTACCAGACTGAAAAAAATTGCACTGAATACCTGAAGACTAGTGCACTAATCAGAGGTGCTTAGGTACTGCAGTGATGAGAAATTGTATAAATGCTTTGGCTTTGGTCCCGCGAGCACTTGTGCATATGCTAAATTTTACACGTGAGTAAGGTTATGGGGGCATCGGTGGGATTGTGGTCTTACATCTTCTCTTTCATCTCATGAACATTCAGCCCACTTGCAGGCAATTTATTGACTGCCCACAACTCCATCCACTTATTCATACGCACATTCCCACTCACCCACCTCTCCCAGTTTGCTCAGTTACATCACAGATGACAGCAAGGATGTGGGTTGTGTAAGCAGTACATATACAGGGATTGGGAAGAGTTTCTGGCAAAATGGATGAAACACTGGAGGAAGGAGGGAGGGAAGGAGAAAGGCCATTTTAGATTTGGTTTTGGTGAGTAGTGAGGACCTCATAGAAGAAATGGTTGTAGGGGATAATCTTGGCTCAAGTGATCATGAGCTAATTCAGTTCAAACTGAACGGAAGGATTAACAAAAATAAATCTGCAACTAGGGTTTTTGATTTCAAAAGGGCTGACTTTCAAAAATTAAGGAAATTAGTTAGGGAAGTGGATTGGACTGAAGAATTTATGGATCTAAAAGGTAGAGGAGGCCTGGGATTATTTTAAATCAAAGCTGCAGAAGCTATCGGAAGCCTGCATCCCAAGAAAGGGGAAAAAATTCATAGGCAGGAATTGTAGACCAAGCTGGATGAGCAAGCATCTCAGAGAGGTGATTAAGAAAAAGCAGAAAGCATATAGGGAGTGGAAGAAGGGAGGGATCAGCAAGGAAAGCTACCTTATTGAGGTCAGAACATGTCGGGATAAAGTGAGACAGGCTAAAAGTCAAGTAGAGTTGGACCTTGCAAAGGGAATTAAAACCAATAGTAAAAGGTTCTATAGCCATATAAATAAGAAGAAAACAAAGAAAGAAGAAGTGGGACCGCTAAACACTGAGGATGGAGTGGAGGTCAAGGATAATCTAGGCATGGCCCAATATCTAAACAAATACTTTGCCTCAGTCTTTAATAAGACTAAAGAGGATCTTAGGGATAATGGTAGCATGACAAATGGGAATGAGGATATGGAGGTAGATATTACCATATCTGAGGTAGAAGCGAAACTCAAACAGCTTAATGGGACTAAAGCGGGGGGCCCAGATAATCTTCATCCAAGAATATTAAAGGAATTGGCACATGAAATTGCAAGCCCATTAGCAAGAATTTGTAATGAATCTGTAAACTCAGGGGTTGTACCGTCTGACTGGAGAATTGCTAACATAGTTCCTATTTTTAAGAAAGGGAAAAAAAGTGATCCGGGTAACTATAGGCTTGTTAGTTTGACATCTGTAGAATGCAAGGTCTTGGAAAAAATTTTGAAGGAGAAGGTAGTTAAGAACATTGAAGTCAATGGTAAATGGGACAAAATACAACATGGTTTTATAAAAGGTAGATCGTGGCAAACCAACCTGATCTTCTTCTTTGAGAAAGTAACAGATTTTTTAGACAAAGGAAACGCAGTGGAACTAATTTACCTAGATTTCAGTAAGGTGTTTGATACAGTGCCACAAGGGGAATTATTAGTTAAATTGGAAAAGATGGGGATCAATAGGAAAATTGAAAGGTGGATAAGGAATTGGTTAAAGGGGAGACTACAACGGGTCCTACTGAAAGGTAAACTGTCAGGCTGGAGGGAGGTTACCAGTGGAGTTCCTCAAGGATCGGTTTTGGGACCAATCTTATTTAATCCTTTTATTACTGACCTCGGCACAAAAAGTGAGAGTGTGCTAATAAAGTTTGTGGATGATACAAAGCTGGGAGGTATTGCCAATTTAGAGAACGACAGGGATATCCTACAGGAGGATCTGGATGACCTTGTAAACTGGAGTAATAGTAATAGGATGAAATTTAATAGTGAGAAGTGTAGGATCATGCATTTAGGGATTAATAACAAGAATTTTAGTTATAAGCTGGGGATGCACCAATTAGAAGTAACGGAGGAGGAGAAGGACCTTGGAGTATTGGTTGATCATAGGATGACTATGAGCCGCCAATGTGATATGGCCGTGCAAAAAGGTAATGCGGTCTTGGGATGCATCAGGAGAGGTATTTACAGTAGGGATAAGGAGGTTTTAGTACCATTATAGAAGGCACTGGTGAGACCTCACCTGGAATACTGTGTGCAGTTCTGGTCTCCCATGTTTAAGAAGGATGAATTCAAACTGGAACAGGTACAGAGAAGGGCTACTAGGATGATCCGAGGAATGGAAAACTTGTCTTATGAAAGGAGACTCAAGGAGCTTGGCTTGTTTAGCCTAACTAAAAGAAGGTTGAGGGGAGATATGATTGCTCTCTATAAATATATCAGAGGGATAAATACCGGAGAGGGAGAGGAATTATTTAAGCTCAGTACCAATGTGGACAAAAGAACAAATGGATATAAACTGGCCACCAGGAAGTTTAGACTTGAAATTAGACGAAGGTTTCTAACCATCAGAGGCGTGAAGTTTTGGAATAGCCTTCCAAGGGAAGCAGTGGGGGCAAAAGATCTATCTGGCTTCAAGATTAAACTCGATAAGTTTATGGAGGAGATGGTATGATGGGATAACATGGTTTTGGTAATTAAATATTCATGGTAAATAGGCCCAATGGCCTGTGATGGTATGTTAGACGGGGTGGGATCTGAGTTACTCAGGAAAGAATTTTCTGTAGTATCTGGCTGGTGAATCTTGCCCATATGCTCAGGGTTCAGCTGATCGCCATATTTGGGGTCGGGAAGGAATTTTCCTCCAGGGCAGATTGGAAGAGGCCCTGGAGGTTTTTCGCCTTCCTCTGTAGCATGGGACACGGGTCACTTGCTGGAGGATTCTCTGCTCCTTGAAGTCTTTAAACCACGATTTGAGGACTTCAATAGTTGAGACATAGGTGAGAGGTTTTTTGCAGGAGTGGGTGGGTGAAATTCTGTGGTCTGCGTTGTGCAGGAGGTCAGACTAGATGATCATAATGGTCCCTTCTGACCTAAATGTCTATGAATCTATGAAAGGGAAGCATGCTCTTGGGAAAAGCGCCAACCTGCCCATATCCCTGCTACCACAAGCCTCTTCAATGCTTGGGCTAACCTAGGGATTTAGGAATGGGACTCCCTGGCCTGCCAGAAAGCCCTTAAAAAACAAATGGTGTCTAAGCATCACTCATTTGGAAGCTAGTTAGACCTCTAAGTATTAACAGTTGAACAAATAAGAGTGTATTTCAGCTAAGATAGAGCAAAATGTAGTGCTGCTCCTGAATGTGCAACATGTACCGTTTTTTTCAAACACTGTTTGCCACACTACATTATTCTTTTAAAAACTGTAGATACAAACATACTGCAGGATAAACATAAATCTTCTTAGTGGGAAGAACTAGGTATCAACATTTCCACCTAAACTAGAAACAACTCTTTACAACAAAAATGCAAATAGCCATTTCAACAAGATTCAAGCAGTACACGTCTGTTTTTACACTTTCTTTCTGAGCAGTAGAACTTTCTGATTTACCGAGAAAGAGCCTGGATTTCATTATTTTACTATCTGATCCCAAAATACAACTTAAACTTCACATTTTAAGAGACAGATTCGACTAAAAGGATCAGAGTATTTAAATTATTATACACAATTATGTATCTTATGCATAGTCAAATTAACTTGTCATTTATCAACAAGACATTGACTGCAAATTTGATTGTCATGCTTGACCCTAATACTTCCATAATTAAATTCCCTGATGGATTAACTTGCATTAGATGGTTAAAAGCGCTAAATACTCTGATACTTTTTGTCAAATATTCTGGAGCTATTATTTTAAAAGTGAGCTTTAAACCTTCAGGTCAGGATGATGAAACAGCACTTCATGATGACTTGTTATAAATGACTGAAAATCTGGCTCCGTAATGAAATACTTTATCATCAACATCAATACACACTCACACACACCACTTTTTCTGAATTATCTCAGTTGCCAGGTCAGCAAAACACCTGATCAAGCTTTTCCCACTTACGTATTCCAAACCAACAGTATAAGAGTAAAAAAATGCTCTCACCTGATACTGCCTTTTGCACCTCTAGTGTTACAGACCTGGGGAGATTCTGTATGAACAGACAGATTTCCTGGGATGTCATTCCACTGACTGGGGTACTGTTGATGGATAAAATCTCATCTCCTACTGTCAGCTTTCCCATAGATCCCTAATACGGTTACAGAGATAAATGAATGTAAATATCACAGAAGCAGAGGGCATAGCTTGCAGTACAAGAATAAATGTTTTACAAGCAATGCTCCCAGTTTATAGTGGTTACAGAAGGCAGAACACTGGATATATTTAGTTTACAGACAAGTAAAGTGAGGAACAGAATGTCGCTCACTCTCTGTGTTTACCAAGCGGGGGATCTGATGACAGAAGGAACCTTCCAGTCTTTGTGACTCTGCACAGAGACCACGTACCTCTCAGTGAAGATACTGGAGGTGTTGCTTGGCTCCCATAGAGGCCGGTATGAGGAAGAGGCCATGGTCACTTTCCTCTAGAGAACGAGGAAAGTGGCACCTTAGAGACTAACAAATTTATTTGAGCATACGCTTTCATGGGCTAAACCTCACTTCATCGGATGCATGCAGTGGAAAATACAGTAGAAAGATATATATATACACAGAGAACATGAAAAAATGGGTGTTGCCATACCCACTATAACGAGAGTGATCAGTTAAGGTGAGCTATTATCAGCAGGAGAAAAAAAACACTTCATCAGATGCATAGAATGGAACACATAGTAAGAAGATATATATACACATACAGAGAACATGAAAAGGTGGAAGTTGCCATACCAACTCTAAGAGGCTAATTAATTAAGATGAACTATTATCAGCAGGAGAAAAAAAACTTTTGTAGTGATAATCAAGATGGCCCATTTCAGACAGGAACCGATCCTTGCAACAAAGCCTGATGACAACTCTGTCCACATATCTATTCAAGTGACACCATCATAGGACCTAACCACATCAGCCACACCATCAGGGGCTTGTTCACCTGCACATCTACCAATGTGATATATGCCATCATGTGCCAGCAATGCCCGTCTGCCATGTACATTGGCCAAACCTGACAGTCTCTACGCAAAAAAATAAATGGACACAAATCTGACATCAGGAATCATAACATTCAAAAACCAGTAGGAGAACACTTCAACCTCTCTGGTCACTCAATAACAGACTTGAAGGTGGCAATTTTGCAACAGAAAAGCTTCAAGAACAGACTCCAACAAGAAACTGCTGAACTAGAATTAATTTGCAAACTAGATACCATTAACTTGGGCTTGAATAGAGACTGGCAGTGGCTGGGTCATTACACAATTGAATCTATTTCTCCATGTTAAGTATCCTCACACCTTCTTGTCAACTGTCTGAAATAGGCCATCTTGATTATCACTACAAAAGTTTTTTTTCTCCTGCTGATAATAGCGCATCTTAATTAATTAGCCTTTTAGAGTTGGTATGGCAACTTCCACCTTTTCATGTTCTCTGTATGTATAAATACCTTCTTACTAGATGTTCCATTTTATGCATCTGATGAAGTGGGCTGTAGCCCACGAAAGCTTATTCTTCAATAAATTTGTTAATTCCAATTCAGCAATTTCTTGTTGGAGTCTGTTTTTGAAGTTTTTTTGCTGTAGTATTGCCACTTTGAGGTCTGTAATCGAGTGACATGGGAGACTGAACTGTTCTCCGACTGGTTTTTGAATGTTATAATTCTTGACGTCTGATTTGTGTCCATTTATTAATTATTATTATTTAATAATAAACTATTATTTCCCCATACTTATTTTTCCCCCTACTGTTACTCACACCTTCTTGTCAACTGTTGGAAATGGGCCATCCTGATTATCACTACAAAAGGTTTTTTTTTCTCCTGCTGATAATAGCTCACCTTAACTGATCACTCTCGTTATAGTGGGTATGGCAACACCCATTTTTTCACGTTCTCTGTGTATATATATATCTTCCTACTGTATTTTCCACTGCATGCATCCGATGAAGTGAGGTTTAGCCCATGAAAGCGTATGCTCAAATAAATTTGTTAGTCTCTAAGGTGCCACAAGTACTCCTCGTTCTTTTTGCTGATACAGACTAATACGGCTGCTACTCTGAAGCCTTTCCTCTAGAGAGGTATTCTGGCTGAATGAACCATAGTTTCTCTAGGATCTCCCAAAGCAGTGCTGCCTCTTAGTTATCACCTCCTCGCATTTGACCAGGAACTTGGGACCCTACTCAACTCCCATTAAACCAATTTAAATCTTTTCACTGCCTTAAAAAGGAGCAGGTATCAGGCCCTTAAGGCATAGGATAAAAATATTTCCCAAGGTTACACAATGAATCAGTGGTTAAGATAGGAATAGGGACCCAAGGATCATGACTCTCAGACCCCTGTTCAAACCACTATGCCATACTCCCTCACAACAGTAAAGATTCACTAAATCAGCGAAGAATACCACGTCACACTTTGTTCACACAAAAATTCTTTGTACTGTTGAACAATTTGCCTAAGGTCAGTATTCTGTATACATGTCAAGCAATTATCCCCACTGTAACAAGCACAGATAGAGTGCAGAGTAGACAATAAAATAAATTAAAAAATAACAGGAGAGAATGGTTACACCCTAAATTGCAATATAAATCTTGCCTATTAATAAGCAATGTACATTTTATCATTAATACTTTATGTTTCTAAATCACTTCTCTTCCTTACATAAACCTTCTTTTGTTTCTGGCAAAGTAGAAAAATTGTAGTGAGCCCTAAAACAATAATTACTAATATGGATTATTTCATTTTGGTACGTTTTTGCTGGTTGACTATTTCAAGCTTAAATCAGATGGGGCATGACTGTCTCTAAAACATGTAGTTTAATGGCATATTAGAAAGATAAGGAATAAGACATTTTTTTTCCAGTGGAGGTAAATCTCTCATTTGCGTGCTTGTATAAAAGCTCACTTATCAAATATTAATCTCCAGAAAGAGAAACCCATGAGTAAACATCCACAAAGTGACTCATATTTTTAAAATGTTACCCTTTCAGCTGCTCCGCCTGAACGTAAACCTGTTATCACAACTCTTACGGGAGTGGCCTGGATCTCCAAATCCAGGCCAAATGATTCATCTTCATTCCGCAGCAGATTAACTGTTTCAGCATTGCTCTGCCTGGGGATGTCGGGTCCTTCAGTCTTTTTGCTGTGTGGAAGTGTCCTGGCAACAGGCTTATGACAGGAACCGTGCTCCTCCATCTTCTGCCTTGGGAGATTGCGGCACTCAGTGCTCATCATGCTTTTTACTCTTGTAACGGCTTTGTGCTCCAGTTTAGGGGATCTCATAGATTCAAGCTGTGCCTCTCGGAGCTCCTTCACTCCCACATTAGTAGGATGAATCTCAGGCATACCTGAGTAATCAAGTGCTTTGATTTGAAAGAAGGACAAATCCACCATTTGCTCCAGGGCACTCTCCTCAGTCACCGAGGAGTTGCTGAACACAGGGATAGCTGCCTTACTGCCAGGGTGTCGAGACAATTCACCATCCTGGCCTTCATCATCAACTTCAACGAAAGAGGTTGTGATGACCATGCCAGAGTCTTCCTTGGCATTTTTCTGGCTCTTGTCCCCCTGGCTCCTTTGGAAGTGGACCTCTTCTTGCTTGACAAAATCATCCTCATCGCTAACATCGCCATCATAGAAAACAACTCTTCTCTGCCTCAGCAGTGGGCTGCGGACAGACTTGGGACTACCATTAAGGCTCCCCTGTCGGGCAGATTCCACGTGCTTGTTGAAAAGACCAGGTGACTTTCCACTGGTTGGTGAAGCAAGATTGTCCACTTTGGTTGTTCCTGCTTCTTTAGCAGCTAGAAAAGAATTTATTACATTTTTAATTGCGCTTATTGGACTAGTTTTATGCTGAGCATTCTACTGCAGCCACTTTAAAAGAGACACGCTTGTTTGCAACAGAGGATTTTCGCTGTGTCTGCGTAGAAAGCCTGAGCTGTGTTTCCATGTCCTCCACTCTAAAACATACCTACGGTACAAAAGCACTAGAAATGAAAGATGGTCTTGTGATTTATGGGTGCTTCCTGTTCATTACACATCTGGTTTTATTCTCATTCTGCTTCTGAACCAGGACTGTGCCCACAAGAAGAAAAGGGAGCACACACACATTTATTTTTTAAGTTCAAACAGTGGAAAATCCCTGTAATTCTGCTTTAATCTAGGTACAGAGTTGACCTAATCGATTCACAGTGAGAGAGAGAAAAAGACACTCAGACAAAACACAAGCACCCAATCTGTTTCATTCTAAAGGCTGGGTGATCTAAGACTTCCTAGTCATATCCTTCTTATCAAAAACTAAATACGTAATATATACTCATACGGATATAATATAATACAAGCTTATTTTGTGCAGTCTCTTTCACACAAACCATATTCAAAATTGCTTTGTTGAATTAAATAATGAAATTTCAGAGAGAAATATTGGGAAAGGCAGAGACTATCTGAGAAGTATAGAAATATATCTGCTCTCCCTTGCCTATGTGATTCTTGAATTGAGATGGAGACTCAATATGGAAGAGAAACAAGATTGTTCCAGGTAGACCATAGAAAGGAGAAAGATCTCACAACATGTGCAAAATATATTATGGCAGCACCATATATTCTGGTGTAAAGACAAAGTTTCATGTATCTGAGATATTTAAGACTGGTCTGATTTAAATGTAATCAATCAGATAATCACGAGTGGCTTGATTAACTTGCAATGATAACTTAGATTTGGTCAGCCAAACCAATAATATAAATTTATTCTCTAGTCAACTAGTCAGAGTTGCAATCTATGCACATTGTATTTAGATTCCTTCTTTCATTTTCTGAAGCATCACATTACAACCTGTTGGCTCGCACTGGACTAGCTGACATTTCTACCCAAAATGTGGCATTCCTGACCCAACACATGCAATGACTACCCCACATATATCTTGCCATTTCTTTCGATTTCTGTGGCTTACTTAGATTGCTGGGAGGAAGAGAGCTGTCATCCAAAGAGCTGTTTCCACTTTTTTGACGGAGCTGCTCTTCATCACTGGAGACCGTTACTTGTGTGTCAGAAAATGACACCTGACTTGGCCCATCTTGTGAGAAGTACTGGGAAAGCTCTGTTTCAGAACTGACAGATCCCTGCTGAAAGGAAAATAAGTAAATAAAACTGGTGACTGGTGGTCATTTATGTTAATAGCACCTAGTGTGTATACTATCTAAACGTCACTAACTTCAGCCTCATAACACATTGGTAACTACAGTAAAGCTTAATATCCCAATTCTACAAACAGGGGCACTGAGCCACAGTGAAATTAAGGCTAACATTTTCAAACTTAGGGTTTGTCTACATTACCTGCAGGATTGACGGGCAGTGATCGATCCAGTGGGGGTCGATTTATTGCATCTAGTCTAGACACGATAAATCGACCACCGAGTGCTCTCCCATCAACTCCGGTACTCCACCGGCGCGAGAGACGCAGATGGAGTCGACGGCAGAGCACCCAGCTGTCGACTCACCGCAGTGAAGACACTGTGGTGAGTAGATCTAAGTACGTCGACTTCAGCTACGTTATTCACGTAGCTGAAGTTGCATAACTTAGATAGATTCCCGCCCCCCCACACACAGTGTAGACCAGGCCTTAGGTGGCTGAAGTTAGGCACCTGAAACCATATTTCATCACCAAAAGTAACCTGATTTTCAGACACCCTCAGTTTGTAGAGGTGGGTATGCAGCACAGCAATCAGGCGTTAAACCATTCACCTTTATGATTCCCTTTAAGTCCCTCCCTTATTGAAAGACTACAGGTACTTGTACTCCTTCCCTGGGACTGACTGTATTTCCTACTTGGCCTTTCCAGAAAAAAAAATTTCCACCACTATTACAACATAAATAACTGAGTAAATGGTTTCTGTATTAGCAGATTCCATGTTCCAAGGACCACGACCTACTCACCATCTCAGTGCCAATATGAATACACCATTGAGCAGAGCTCACTTTTTACAAGACTGAAATTAAACCACAGCACATGACAAACAAGTGGGATTCTGATAAGTGACTGTGGTCCCATTCAGGGGACAGCCTTCCAGGCCAGCCCCACTACAGGTCGCTTCTAGAAGCTGCCTGCAGAGTAGACCTAAAGGAGAGTTTTCTATTGCTGACAGTCCCTGTGTCCCAAGAATATGGCTTAACTAATGGAACGTCTTAGCATGACACAGGTGTGACATGGAAGAAGCGTAGATCTTTTGTTCTGAGCAATCCGATTCTTTGGTAAAAGCTTATCCTAAAAAGTCATCTCTTTGTGTTGTATTTTAATTTGTTTACCCGACTTGCTGGCTCCAGGAATCGTTTCATTGTCCAGCTCAGGGGCGATGAGGCCTCTCCTTGTTTGGCTTTCACACTAGGGGATGGACTTTTCTGAAGAATCCCTGTTAAACATGATTCAATTAGAGACCAAAAATTAAAGCTACAGAATATGTACCCAAGCAAGCAGAGCACTGGTCTGTCTAGATATTTATACAGTGCTCATCACCATATTATCTGAGTCCTTTTAAAAACAAGTTTTATTTTACTTAACAAGTCTCTGATATATCTCTCCATCCCCCAGATAAGCTGCTACTTAGTTACTTAGGGCTTGTCTACACTGGCACTGTACAGTGCTGCAACTTGCTCACTCAGGGGTGTAAAAAACCACCTCCCGGAGCGCAGCAAGTTTCAGTGCCAACAAGCACCAGTGTAGACAGTGCCCCAGCGCTGGGAGCTGCGCCCCTCATGGAGGTGATTTTTTTAGAGTGCTGGGAGCTATGCCCCTTGTGGAGGTGGGTTTTTTAGAGCACTGGGAGAGTACTCTCCCCCAGCGCTGTGCCGTGACTACACAAGCCGCATTAAAGCATGATACCATCCCTCCTGCTTCCAGCCATACACTAGGAGAGGGAGGGTGGAGGTCACTGGGAAAGGTCTGCTCCAAAATGGCTGTATCTCTGTTCATAGAAAATCATTTTGGTGTAAATAAGCTTGATTAAAAAAATACTAACATTTTTGTCTGAAAACCAGCTAGTTAGTCATTCTTCCAATTTGAAGCAGAAAGGGGAATATTCTCTTCGTCTTCTATTAAGGAATAATGTAATTAGAGTTCTATGTTTTCCTACAAGTTCACTTTCATCTGTAGGATTTTAGAAATGGCTAATGCCATGTTCAAACACAGATGGGACATTCCAACTGAGGGGCCACATTGAAAATTTGCCAGCAACCTGATGGCCATATCTAATTTGTTAAAAATGAACTAGATTGTAGCTGCTCTTTTCTTGAACATGGAGGTGTGACTTGGGCAGCCTCCCAATCCCAGAATGCAATGCTCTGTCCTGATCATTAGATCAGGATGGAGTAGTAACCTCCTCACACTCTGACGTTACGGTGATTGGTGCCTCAGAGATATCTAAAACAGATACACAGTGCTAAGGATGCGGGCTGTGTGGCAGCTATGACTGAAATACATAACGTTTTTTAATTAACATAGTACTGTGGAAAGAGTGGAACGTTTCTCAATAGGAGTTTTAAATATTTATGACTGCAAAGATCCCAATAGCACTCCAGTAAATGTTGCCGTGTATGAAAAATAATGGACAGATTGACACAACATAGAAAAAGAACATGTTGCTACCTGTGACATGAGGGGGATAGGCATCCTTGCTCTCTCGATGAGTGGTGCACGCTATTGCTTCATCCATCTCCTGTTCAGAAACCTAATTTTAGTAGAAAAGAGATGATGTGAGTTTGCTGTAGAACAAAAGCAGCTAAGATCAGAGTCTGAGCACTGATCATCACAAATATTCAGTCAAGATTTACTGTTGTTTTAGAGGTCTGCGCAAAGGAATGTGAAGAGCTCCCAAGTTTTGGTCCTAGCTCTGAATCAGACTTCCTCTGTGACCCTGAGCTGGTCTCTTTAGAAGGGGTATGAGGAAAACATGGCCAGCCTATTACAAAGTCAAAGATGTCAAAGTGTCACACTAAATGCACAAATGTTAAATAAAAAAGTTGCATCAGGCTTGCATAAATAAAGCGAACAACATTATCATGCCATGCATTTTATCCAAGTAGCTCGCTACCTTCATACTCTAGAGAAATGTATATGAAAATATTAATTTTTTAAAATATTCAGCCATTTGTCTAAAATATTCCATCAGTAAAAGACATGTTAAATTAAAAAGTATGAAAAAGCCAGACTTCCTGAAATACTAGCTGACTTTTCTCTTAATCCCCCCCCCCTTACCAAATAAATAAATCGGTAATTGGTAACTGTAATATTTTCCGCATATAAAAATACACTGCAGTGACATGTTGCATTTGAAATATCTGGATTATTCTAACATACCCACCCTCAGAAATTTCTAGAAGACATTATATGTAGTCTTAGAACTGGAGCTGCTGGGGAGCAGGAATACATAACAACCCAGGTTTCTGGTTTGAGATATGCCCCAACGTGATTTCAATTCACTCAACTTTACATGAATTATAACTCGGCACAGAGACAGGTCAGAAAGCTGAACCGCTTTGAACTAAGAGGAACTGAATTATCCCTAAGCAAACTCAGCAGTTTAAACATAATTTAAATGCCACATCCACTAACAATAACAGAAGAAAGAAAACCTTTGTGGTATTTCTCTTGGAAATACATAAAAATACTGAAGCTTGTATATTCAGTAACAAAACTTTCTGTGGAGCTTTTGTGTGATGAAGTGGGGGATTAAACATAAAAAATGTATGAAACAACATGAACCTTAACAAAAATATCTTTGTTTTCAGACCGTGGGATGGCACTGCAGCTGAGGAATATTAACCAAGAGCCTTACCCACACTCCTGCCATTTTTTCTGTAAAAGGTCTCAAGTGGTATAAAGAGGCCTTAAAAGCCCCGGATCCAGCCGGGGAGGATTCCATGGGGCGGGAGCTGAGGAAGACATCCAAAGGCAAGCCCAGCATGAGGAGTGTGAGGGGGACTATATGAGGCCGCAGGACTGAGGAGATTCTGGGCAGCACTGTGACCACAGGCAGCCAGGGACAGGATTCTGTCACTTAAACAGTGGTCTAAATAATACTGCAGATCGTGGAACAACCAGGATTTAGGGGGTACAAAGATGGCGTGAAGATGCCATAGCCCCTTCCCCACACCAAACTGAGAGTTCTGTGCTATTGTCTCATCATAGAGTTTACGGTATATGTGAGGTCCAAGAAGGTCCAACATTTTTCCAGAACCTGGGAATGGACAATGGGATGGATCACTCAATTGATTGCCTGTTCTGTTCATTCCCTCTGAAGCACCTGGCATTGCCCGCTGTCGGAAGACAGGATACTGGGCTGGATGGACCATTGGTCTGACCCAGCATGGCTGTCCTTATGTTATGTAGGATGCCTTTTTTGTGCAATGAGAAGAAAAAACAAAATACCAACTCCAGAAAGATCTCTTTTTTCAGTTCTGTCTACATCAGGAGTGTCAAACTTATTCTGTGCAGAGGGACAAATGCAATTATTAATTAGCATATGTGGTCTGGGGTATAAATTCACAGCTACATATATGCCCTCTAGGCACAGCAGATCCCCAGTGATATTAATTGAAGGAGAGTGAAAAGATCTAGAGTAGAATATGGTCCTCATTGAGGCCTATATTTTTAAGTGTCACTAGTGAACCTGGGTGCCCAACCTGGGTCTGTCTTTCTTCGCACTATATTTCCCAATCCCCACCACCATGTAAGAATCATTCCAACCCCAGCTTCTGAAGTGATCAGCAACCAATGAGCAGTTGAAAGGGCAGCATTATGCTCTTGAGTCAACACTCAATTTAGATGAATGAGGATAGGGCAGAGAGGAGAGTTTGCACTCCTTGGATAATTGTTTCAAGGTGTCCACAGTCTCATGGTAAAAAGTGCCTTATAATACTGCAATCAACGAACTATAACACTGTCCAACACAATACATAGACTTGTTCTGCTGGTCTTACATTTTGGGCCCAATTCTGGCTCCCTGTCCCTTGCTCTACCCCAGAGGGTCTCAAACATTTTTTTGTCAACAGACTCCTTTTCACGTTAATGTTAATCATGGACCCCGAACTGAGAAACTGATGGATAAAGGTATATGTGTACTTCATATAAACATGTACTGTTAGTAATGCTTTAAGGAAAAGAGCATCCGAGTACTTACAGATGTCAGTGAGATGGATGTGCCTGCTTCTTACTGCAGAGTCTATCTATCATTGATGTGATTGTTGGCATTTTGAGGCCCCCCCCATGCAATCTCTAAGGACTCCCTGGGTTCCCAGGACCTCAGTTTGAGAACTGCTGCTCTATGCAATAGATGAACTGCCTCTCCTTCAGTTATCAGAAGCCCTGGCAGTGATCACGGAATAGCCTTGTATGGAAGCCCACTAGTGCCTATCATCGGTACATCTGAATTGCCAGAAAATAAATACCACCTGTGGCCTCTACATTACAAGTTTTTCCTCAAGCTACATATTGTTACCTCCAGGATATGCCAAATCATTCTGGTCAATAGGGCAAATTAGAATTCAGAGCACTTGTGCCTTATAAACAGGTTTCCATTTGTATTTAGGAATTCAAAAGTCAAAGCTTTCCTCATCTCCCTAAAACAAATATTTTCCCAACTACATTCCTGTACAGCCTACAAGGTTTTATATGCCCATGAAATTCTTTGGATGGTAAAATGAAACAAGTTATTATTCCATACTGCTTGGATGAAGGAATCGCTTATCTTTCATCACCAATAAAAGAAGTAATTTGCTTGAAAATAATTATACACTTTATAAATGCAGACATTTTAAAATTCCCCTGGCACAGATTCTGCAGAAGCAAGACATCATGGATTCATTTCTTCTACAGGAAAACTTCGATGTTTGGACAGGTTAACATTTTTAAAAGGTGCTGTATTCATTATTTTATTATAGTTTATTGACTCAATCTGCTGATATTTATCCCTGGCAGCTACTGTTCAAATTCAATTCCACCCAAAGTGACTGTAACAATGAAGGTGATATGTACAGTATTTATGTTGTCAGCTTCAAATTCATAGGTTTGTCACTTAGTCCAACTGTGAACAAATCAGTGAGCATGACAATTGGAATATCTCACAGAAAAATACGTCTGCTCAGTTAAAGCCACAACTGGTGGATAGTGCCAATGCTGCAAGAAAGTTCCAACACAACTATGGATTCATAGATAAGAAGGGACCATCACAATCATCTGGACTGACCTCCTGTGTTACACAGTCCATGAAATTACCTGGAGAGAAAATACAATGTTCTCCATTCACCACATCTCAAACATTCACACCCAGATTGCAAGAACAAAGGAAAGCAATGTGCAACTATACGAAACTGTCTTCTCCTCACCTTGGGATTGGGATGACGACTAATGATAAGGCTAACTGGACCCGGACCACATTCACTCAGAATGGCATAGGCTTCACTTAGTGCTGCATGGCGCAGACTCACTGAATCTGCCTCCAGGATCTGGTCACCCCGGCTAGAAAGACAAATACAGCCAGTTAGCACATCTGCCTCATATAAAACATTTGGGCTGTTGATCAGTGGCCAAACTTTTCAAAGACACATATCTGGAAGAGATTTGATTTGGAAAAAACGGTCCAGCTCTTGCTCCCTTTGACGTGCATGATGATACTACTTTGACTTCATTGCAACCACCAGCAAGATCCAATGCTCCTTTTTTGCACTTACTGTCAGTGCAACACAGTATATTTCATCAGTGCATAAAATTGACTGCACCAGACTAGAGTGAAAGTGAACTTTTGGCTCCAGTTGTAGGTATTGTTGTTTTCTGAGCACAGAAGCCAAACATTATATGCAGACAGATTATTCCTTACCACCATCCTGAATTACTTAAACACACAGCACCTTTTTAACAGGCTCCAAACAAATGAGTTTATGAAACTGTTTCGAAATTTGAACTAAAGAGAAATTGGGTGAGAGGCACCCCATTTTCCCTTGAAATTAGGGTAACAGAACCCAGTTTGATCAAACGACGCCTCTTCTGTGACAGGACTGTAAACTGTTAATTTCAGTTCCTTCATTCTTGACAGCTCTTGGAGTATCGACATCTGGAACCATTCAAAGAAGGATAATCATCTAGAGATATTACTGCTGCATTTTCCATGATTATTAGAAACATCTTCTTTAACAGGGATTTTCATACAATCTACTGGCTTTAATTAACTTCCCTTTTAATTTGAATCAATTGTGATGATTAACTGAAATGTAGTTTTCACCAAAAGTCTAACCGCCAGAAGCAAATTCAAATGGCAGCTGATGTCACGTAACATCATTTCAAGAGTCCACAATCTATTTTGGTGTGTGCGTTGTGCAATTTTTTCACTGCTTTGACAGTCTGTATGTTTAGAGAGGCATAGCCTAGTAATCCAAAGACACAAGTCTTTATCTACAAAGAGGCAACCACAGAACAGTTAGAAATGGGCTAAATCTGGAATCATTTACACACACACACACACGTACGTTCGAGGGGGCTCAGATAAGTAGGGTCTGAATCCAAACCCTCTCTTGTTTTGCAAAGCCAGAATCTGACTAATGAGGCTTTGTGAAACCAAAATCAAAACCACCTTCACAGCTTTACCATATGGAATCAAAAACTGCTGATGAGACAAGATGTCTCACAAAAAATCATCTCAAAAAGTGAGCTAGAAAACTGGGATGCGTGAATGGATATAGTCAGCCACTTACCCTAATAAATGATGCAGCTGTTATACACAGACATCGCTAAAACTGGAGAAATTTTTGAAATTTTGGGTTTAAAGGTAAGCAAGCGACTATTAAAATATTGTCTCCTGGAAAAAATACATTGCTTTTCTGGTAATAATTTTGACCATTTTTGTCAGGGTTACAACCAATAAATTATTTCCCCTCTTATCCCAGGATCAAGTTACTAGTTCAAGGTCCTCATAATAGGTGAAATCCACTACACCCATATAAAAAGAGTATTTAGGTTCTATGCAAATGGAGTGCAGAGAGACTGAGGTGGTGAAATTCCCCTCCTCTCCCTGACCTAGGGCGGTTGAGCAGTACTGCTGCACACCTCTATATTTAGGGTGACCAAATAGCAACTGTGAAAAAACGGGACAGGGGGTCGGGGGTAATAGGCACCTATATAAGAAAAAGTTCCCAAAAATGGGACTGTCCCTTTAAAAACAGGACATATGGTCACCCTATCTATATTGGGCTCAGGATTAATGTCAATGTGAGTCTTGTGGCCTCAGCCTTGGCCCATCTCCGTTGTAGCCTTCTGCATTGACTTACATGGGGCTGGCACAGAGCCATTCTCCACAGCATATAAGTGTGCCTGGGCACTCCACCCAAGCTGAATCAGCTAGGCAGGGACATAGAAGCCGGAAGGACCTTGCTGTATTTTCACCCAACAGCTCTTAAGCCAAATAAGGAAACCCAGAGTGGAATATAAAATAATTTCCGGTCACTTAATCTGGTGCTGCAACCAGAGACGCAATCTGCTGCAGAAAATTCCCACAGCTCTTTTCAAGAAAGTTTTAGGTGACTAAACTTTAACAGAGCTGCAGAAATCTCCTGCTGATTCATTTTGGCTCTGACACTTGACATTAAGTTTCATTTCCTGTTGGTTCCAGGTTGGACATATATCATTAGGCTGTGTTGCCTCTTGAAATCACTAAAACAGCCGCCCCAGGACTCTGCAACTGTCCATATCATATCAAAGAAGGCTTTGAAATGTTTTTAGGTATTTTTAAATACTCCTTTGTAATTTTTTAACGTACATATTCTTACTAATTTTGCTGTGATCATCTAAGTCACTCATCAAAAAACCCCAACTAAAATGGATTTTTTAAAGAACTGACCTCATTGCTGAAAATGAGTCTTCAGGCCGATTTCAACATTATGTTATAAAAGTACACCAGCATGTTTTTGCTTTCAGTTCATAACTAACCTTAATCTACCATCCATTTTAGCCACCGATCCTGGGGCCAAGCTGTGAATGTATATCCCTGGAGAGCTATTTTCCAGTGTGAGACAACAGGCACCAATGCCTAACCCAACCCCTGGCTCTGCAAAAAACAAACAAAGAAAGAGGAAAAACTGTTTAGCCCCTTTTGATTGTAATCACACAGGACACATGAGTGTTTATGTTCCAATCACACTGATAACCAGGAATAGTGCATTGTTTCAGAGCTGGTCTTTGGGGTGTCATTCAGGAAACCAAAACCATACTGCAATTAGAAGTGAAAATATTTATCCTTAATGGCTTTTAGGAGGTCTATGAGTGAGAGGATCAACTTCAACCTCACCCACGACCAACACTACTCACGACCACATTTCAGCCACACATTGCTTTACAGTATCTCTCTGTAAAATACCTCTATCATCAGGAACATAATGTGGCATCTGCTTTGTCTCCAGATGTAACACCGTAGTGTACATAATAAAATATAATTGGTGTGTCTAGAGGAATTCCAGGATATTTAAACAAGAAAGTTACTTAAACCATGTTTCTCACTTCCATTACCATTTGGTTAAATTCTGCTATCTGGTTTAAGTACCTGCCACCAAGGTCTGGCACAGAAAGGGCCTGAAGAAAGTCGGTTGAGGAAGGAGAATGTTTTCTGGGGTTCAGTTAATTTCCCCATTCATTTTCACTTTTTCTCCTTCTCCACTAATGGGCTCCAACCCTAACAGAAGCAGTAATTATCCGAAATCTCACAAGAAAGGATGCTTTTCAGGAACGTTTTTCTAGACTTTTCAGTTTTCATCTGAAGCTCTGAACCTTCTGAGATGCATCCATCACTGCTCCTTAGATGCTGCACTGAAAATTCCCATGTGCTATGGTTCGTAACCACTGAAAATACCATGCATTAACTAGATAGGTATACACTGACAATTCTGAGTGCACTGCGCGGCTTAAGTGATAGCTCTGTGGAGGTTTATGAGAGGAACATGAACATTTAGCGTCTACAGGAATAGTAACTACAGAGAAACCTCCAGACAGATTAGCCCCTCACCCCAGCGGCACCTGACCCATCCCACCACCTCCCCACCCCAGTAGCACAAGGACCTTCTCCTCGTAAGAGCCTCAACCTTATTTTGTTGGTTGCAGATCAAAAAGGTGGAAACTTTACAAAGGACTCTTGGATATGATGGGTCACACGATGATTTTTCAGTCATTTTGCGATTTGCAGACTGAACAAGTTGAGAACCTCTGGATGAAATTGGTGTGGTAATATGTGTTAGGATGAAAGTATTAGCCTGTGTACTAGGAATTCACCGGAAAACACATTCAGATGGATAACACCCGTTTTCCAAGTCAGTTTAACCAGCTGAGCAGTAATAAACTTTCTTTAACCTTTGTTGAGCGTCACATCCATGATGATCCTGTCCTTTGGTCCTGGGCCTTTGCGACACGAGGAGAAAGTGTCTCCGTCTTCAGAGCCAGGTGCAGGAGTTCCTCCGCTCGCACTGGAGCTTGGGGAGCTTGATCTGCTCATTAAAGTGGGAGTTGGACATGGGGTGAGGCTTGGGCTGCGCAGTCTCGTGCGCACTGTGAGGGTCACTACACCTTTCTTGAGTTGCTAAAAAAGGAAGAGAACTTATTAGACTACATAGACACCTGACGCACAATAACGCATCATCCAGTGAATCATCTGTACAGTCAACTGTGGCAGCGGAAAATAAAACCATGGTGTTAAACTGTTAACCAATGAGAAATACAGTCTCTCTCTCTTACTGTGTCTATAATTCTGTTACCTTAAACGTCTGAATGGCCTCCTGATGGGTCAGCCCTTGTAAAGATTCTCCATTAACTTCTAGAATTTCATCCCCTGGCAATCAGATACAAAAATCAAGTCAGCATTTACACTTGGATAGAGTATAGTAGACAGATACACGACTTCTCCTGGACATTAGCAAAGCAATGGGCTACCACATTGTTTTTGATTTATTATGCTAAAAAGAGCTTTTAATTGTTTTCTATTTATTTCCATTTGCCGTAAGGCCTTTGTAGTTAATATAGTGCTGAAGTAGTGGAGCACAGAATATTCTTCAACCGTGATTCTTCACCTTCAATTTTTATTATAACAGACCAATTGAAAATATTCTGGATTTTAATTGTAGTCAGAATGTTTGGAGTGGAAACTCCCAGTGTGGAGTCTAACAGGGGCCCACGGTCTCTTCACGTCGTTCCCATACTAGGACTTCCCAGGAGTTTGGGAATCAGAGTGGAGCATAATGTTATGGCACCCATATGGCCATACAGAGAAAGCTGGCCGTACGCCCACACACAGAACACTAATGGCATTCTACATAGTACACAGAGTGTTCAGAGAGAAAAGCAAGCTAAACACACAGAGGTGTCTGAGAGTCCATGACACCTTCACCCCAAACAAATCCCAGAGCTATGTCTGCTTGCTTAGTACTACAAGGCTTTGGGTCACAATACTTTCAACCAGCTGTGTTGAGCTACTTCTTTCGAGGGAGAAAAAGAGAGCAGGATCCAGACCTCTCTTCTCCAGTCTTACACACCCCTACATCTGTGCATAATTAGACGGAGCACTATCATCTCCACCTTTTCCTAATCCAATGCAGAACTGAATACCCAAGCTCTGATTAGTGGAGGATTGTTAGGTTTATGGGATATCTGGTAACTATTGGCTTCTCAGGGCCAGTGCACAAAGATTACATAGGAGTGCCTTCCTGCAGAAGAGACGGCACTTGCAGTGCTATGTAAACCGGCATTTTAAACCCACGGTCAGTTGGTACCTTTACCAACCAGTCTATATGTGAGCACACACAATGCCATGGCTAATCGACGTGAATCTATACAGCCAACCTGAAAGGCAGGAAAGGTGGTAATAAATCAGGCCATGTCCATACTTTACTAACTAGCGGCATGATCTTATTGTCTTTCTTGTCCTTCCTCTCCTCTTTCCAACCCTGTGTCTGGTTAGACCATTCTTGTCATGTCAGAGCTACACAGTAAGCTCAGCAGGGCAGGGACGGTGTTCTCATATGTTGTATGAAGGTGTCCTGTGCATTTTGGGTGCTCAAAAACACCAAACAACAAGATCCCAAAATCGACCCTCTGAAGTACATTTCTCTGTACACTTCCCCAGGCATGGAAAGACTTCCTGGGGATTATTCCTTCCCTTATTTTGTTCTCTTAAAGCACAACAAAAACCCAATAGGTTGAGTGGTCTGACCAACTTTCTGTTGAACAGATTGATAAGATGAATTCACATGCTGATACCCTTCCATTGGTTTCCAGGCGCACAAGTAAGGCGAGCAGCTATAGTTTTTCAGCTGTGTTGAACTAATTTGGCTCTGTGGCCTTTTACACAGAATTGGATTCTCCCCACTATCTATATAATAAGATTCCAGGAATGTGACTCTGTGTGTGTCATTCTGAGGCCTAAAATGTCTGTTGAATCAGTGTGAAGTGGTGGAAGCAGCTACAAGCATGGCTGAGAGCTACTTTTGTTAGAATATCACCAAACTGAGTCACCACTAGCTTAAGTGTTTAAGTTCTCAGCCATTTTGATTTTTACAAATTACACCATGAGGTGTACAGCTACAGTAAGGCACGTCTTTATGCCATGCCAAGAGTCCTAGACCACTGTGATAGCACAGATAATTCAACCAATCATCATCCTTACTCTACAGCTAATTTTCATGCAACAATTTAATTGGCTGTCTGAGGGAGATTTCACAGATGATGGATTACTTGTCCCAACTGCCACACCCACGCACCCAACTGCCACCCACACAAATCCACCAGCACAACCACCCACACAACAGCATAACCAGCATACCCAATAATCCCCAAAACACATTGCCCTTTACTGTAGCACACCCCCTTCGTTTGCCACCTGTGCAAATCCACACAACTCTCCCAGCACAACCCCCAGACATAAAATCAACACAACCACCCACAGAAAACCAAAAAACAGATTCGCAGTCTGCTACTCTCCAATTTTTAAGTTCTCAGCCATTTGGGGCTTAAATTTTTTTTTTTTAAACACACAAGTTTATGAATTACCCCTGTGCAACAGCATGGGCTTTTAGCTTCTAGTACCTTCTTTAAGTCTTCCATCAGCAGCAGCTGCTCCATTTGGGAAGATAGTCTTCACAAAAATCCCCATGCGTCCCCGAGCAGAATCCTGGCCTCCCACAATGCTGAATCCAAGACCCTAAAGAGACAGGAAGAAGTGATATATTGATGGCACCCAACTATGTTATCACTTATCTCATAAAGGCTGTTTGATAGTCCAAGAGGAAGGAAACATGACAATCTAATTAGCTGATGGTGAATGATGCTGTGATTTTATTCTCCACTCTCCCCTCCTGATCTACTCTCACTCTAATAGTATCACTCACCCTGAAAGTTGTCATAGTCATCCTTAAATACAGAAAAAGTTTATTTCATGTTATCATGGTGCTATGGTTTTATGTTCGTCATTTCTACTTCTCCAACTATAACAGCAGCCTCCTAAACTGATGGATTGTGGAATTCCCAACCAAGAGACCCATATCCAGGATTAACTGCAATTTATTCTGCTAACACAGATATTGTATTTCCTCAGGAAGGAGAGAAATGTAAAAAGATGACATAAGGTCAGTGTTGTTATGTTAGCAGAAATTGAGTGTGTGTGTGAACATTTGTTTACTTAAGTAAATAACGAATTCCATATTTAAAGACATGTACGTAAACATTCCCCCAGAGTCTATTCCCCTCTCTGTAAATGCACGTAACTCCTATTACTTTGTTGGCATCCTTTCATCTACGAAAGACAGTGGGAATTGCAGCCTATGCTGTAGACGGTTTGGTCCTATTACTATCAATGGGAATTACAACCATTGAGATAAACAAACCCCTTCAGAATTATTACTTCATGAAAAATATGGCCGTTAAAAATACTACTCTGCTTGTTACACTAGTATCATAAGTATGAGATGAACTTATTTTAGGATGCCCCTGTAAAATATATTAGCACCTCGTGTACATGCAAACATGATATTGCACACACAGATCATGGGAGGCATTGTGGCCTAATGAAATGCCTGGGGAAATAATCAATCTGGATTCCAGTCTTGGTTCTGACTCTTGACTTTCTATAATTTTTAGGCATTCAGAGTAAGGGTGGTGATTGGCTGACTTACCTCTGCTATCACAATGTTCTAGGCAGATACAGTATAAAAACAGACAGATTTTCTTGTGCAAAGTGGGCTATTGCGAATGCAAACAGGTACTTAGCTGAATGAATACCTGTTTTGCATACTCGCATGCATATCTGTAACCATGCACTCATTCTTATTTAATATTTATATTTCCATAGTGGCCAGCGATCTCAATCAGGATCTGGGCCACAACATGCTAGATACTGCACACAGACATAGGAAGATATCGTTTCTGCCTCATTCATATTTTGCAGGCATGACTTAGGCATTCAGGTTTCAAAACTTGGCTCTTAAGTGTTTATTATTACTGATCATCACATAGAATGAAACAAGCACATGACAGATTTACTTTAACAAACATTCAGAGCATGATTTTCACAGGTGCTGAGGTTCAGTGGGAGTTGGGCCCAGAAGATCAGGCCTTTGTGATGCTATGCTAAAATCCTCACCTTGCCTTGTCCTTTCATCAGGACAATGTTGGAAATAATGGACGGCTGGGCCAGTCTCCATGGAGATTCCACCTGAGCTGCACTCAGTGAGCGGGTGGATTTCTTCACAATATGGTATTCCTAACGAACATCAGAAATTAAATTTAATTCATTCTGTTTGAATGACAGAGGCACCAATGTGCTTCATGGGAAAAGTTCTGATATAGTCATGGACTAGACAAAAATTAAAATGGCTATTGTATATTAAAATATACACCTGGTGATAAACTCCTGGCCCTAATGCCATTGAATTCACTGTGGCCAGAATTTCATGTTATATCTATTTAACGTCTTTTATAATGTAACAATTAAAATATTTTCTTTAGTAAACTGAGATACTGTGTAGATTCATGATCTATAGAAGTCATGATCTTCTGAAGTAACAACTATCCCATCATCAACTGAAAGAAAGAAACACACTGTTTGTTTAAATAGTTACACCTCTTTAACTACAGCATATTCATGCATTACACTGGCACAGTACTTCTGTTTCCCTCAGCAACTATAACAGCCTTCTACTTCCTCACAGCTAAAGGAGTCCTCCTTTAGCTCAAGTGGTAGGTGCTGAAGCCTGGGGTCAATTCCCCATGACGCAACTATGCAGCCCCAGTTTGTTACAATCATTTCTAGCAGCTTGAGGAAAAACCTTAGACTGAGTAAGGACCTGGGAATTTGGCTGTAAATCATTATTAGGCAGAGTAAATAGTATAACCACTCACCTGCCTTGTTCCTGAGGATTCAAGCTGCTGGGGAAGAGAATGTTTTCTCCCTCCCCGGGAATATTTCACTGCTATTTCATAATTTGATTCACCATTCTCCACGGTCAGTTCATCATTTTCTCCCACAGATTCTAAACGGGATCCAGCCCCTGAGGGACAACCCAGGAATGCCATTTATTAGACAAACAGCAGCACCTTTTAATTCTGACAAGCCATGTGATGGTTGACTTTTGTAAATCATAAATAAAACAATACTACGGAGCAGCATCCAGTTGGGTAGCTCAATAATTTCCCATGGAAGAGTTAATTTTGCTTGTTATCAATTACTGATGTGCATTGCATACAATTAAAAAAAGATGTAGGAGCATTCCCATCTCCATCTCATGCTGACAAAAATGTCTTTAAAAATCTATGGCCAATGCAAAAGTCTTAGGTTCTGTGATTAGCTATAGTAAACAAAATGAGATAAAAACAGAGAGTGAGCTGGAATTCTGCTGACTGCACTCATTGGTGTGCACAGCTCACAAGCTTTCTTTATAGCTTACAAAGCTGACACTGTAGTTGCATTCATGTCTGGAAATGTCTCATCATCCTGAAAGTAATTTTTCAGGAATGGAAGAAGGAACATGGTGCCAAAAAACATGATTTGCCTTCCTTTCTGGCAACAGTCCCAGTTGTCTTAAAAAAAAAAAAAAAGTGAATGTAGAGTTAGTATAAGGTATGGAATCGTTTGCCTTGAAGGACTCCCTGTAATTAGCCAAAGGGTATCCCAGTTTTTCACACTCATCATCAACGTGCCTCCATCACGACCTGAAGAAACCACTCATTCTATCCACCTAAGGCCTTGTCCACACTTACGGCAGTGTGTAGGGTATGTGTAGCTGCACTCCGCAGTGAAAGGCAGGTTGCATCCACACTTGTTATTACAGCATATAGCTACACATGGCAGTGGACAGCTCAAGCAGGGACAACAGGACTCTACACTGCTAAAAACAACAGTGTGAACGCGGGAGACATTACTTGCAAGTGTAGACAGCTGTGTAGGGTATATAACCTACACGGCTGTCTACACTTGCAAGTAATGTCTCCCACGTTCACACTGTTGTTATATAACCCTAGAGTTCAGGCGTAAAGGGCACTCTGCTCTACTCTACCTGCCTGAGCCGCGCGTCACCATCTACTCTGCTCACTGGGCGTGCAACATCTGTACTCTACATGCTGCCCTAAGTGTAAACATACCTTTAGGCCAGGGGTTCTCAACCTTTGTCTTTTTGAGGGCCCCCCCAACATGCTATAGAAATTCCACAGCTCACCTGTGCCACAACAACTGTTTTTCTGTATCTAAAAGCCAGGGCCAGTGTTAGGGGGTATCAAGCAGGTCAACTGCCCATGGCCCCACACCACAGGGGGGTCCTGCGAAGCTAAGTTGCTTGGATGTAGGCTTTAGCCCCACCACGGCAGGACTCCGGCTTTGGCTTTCTGCCCTAGGCCCCAGTGAGTGTAATGCAGGCCCTGCTTGGCGGACCCCCTGAAACCTGCTCACGCTTCCCCAGGGGGCCCCGAACTGCTGCTTTAGGCAATGTCTGCACTCCCTACAGTCCGGACTATGGGGATCTGAATCACAGTGCTCACCAAAGTGCTGTGCTGTAACTCCCCGTGTGGACTCTGCAGGCGTGAACTGAAAGGTTCCTAATTCACATTAACATAGTCCTCTTCAAACAGGAATACAACAAGCCCTTAGGCACTTATGACCCCATTAACAGTAGTATCCGTGCACATCAATCTTTTATCCTCACAACACCCCTCTGAGCTCAGGCAGTGCTGTTATACCCATTTTACAGATGGGGAACCAAGGCACAGAAACTGACTTCCCCAGAAGTCTGGGCAGAGCAGGAAATTGAACCTAGGTCTCCAGAGTCCCAGGCTACTGCGCCAACTACTGAACCGTCCTTCCTCTCCTGCCTACTCCACCCTATGCCACTCCCAAACAGGGTGCCAGGGTCACTCTGCCACCCTACTGAGCTTTCGTAGTATCTTGTGCTACCACCCTACCAATCTCAATGAGATAATTCACAGGGTAAGGTGCTCAACCTGAGTGGTGGTGGCAGGATCTGGTTCTACACACACATTGTTTTAAATACAAATAAGTATTCATTTCAATTGACGTGATCATGGGTTGTCTAAATTCTTGGGGGGACATGCAAGCCATTTGGATAAATGGAGAGCCTGTTGACTGGAGGAGTGAGTGATCCCAAACAGACATGGTGATGAGGATGTGTGATTACTGTGATTCAGGTATTTGGAGTTCATGTAAAAGGGAGTTGTACTACTTTCACACTATTTATTGTCAGTCTACTGGAAGGCATGACCTTTTTCTATTTTAGATTTGAGTAACAATAAACAAGCCAGTATTTTGCCCTAATGAATGGAATAAAGTGATGGCATTTTGAAAAAGCCCCCACCCTCAAGCGAAGAATAGCTCAGTGGTTTGAGCACTGGCCTGCTAAACCCAGGGTTGTGAGTTCAGTCCTTGAGGAGGCCATTTAGGGATCTGGGGCAAAAATTGGGGATTGGTCCTGCTTTGAGCTGGGGGTTGGACTAGATGACCTCCTGAAGTCCATTCCAACCCTGATATTCGATGATCTATGATTCTAAATAAATCAACCAAATACACAGGAAATTTAAGGAATGGTAAATAAAATTCAGTAATGCAGAATTTTGCTTCATTATTCTGCCAACAACAAGGTTCAACTCAACAAGCTCTGCTGAATGCAAACATTGTGCTGTTCAAATTCCCCATCCAAACCAAACTATCTTGAGGTCCAACAGAAATAAAACCTAGCTCTGCTTAATAGGTTTCACACCTAGCCCACTCTGTTTGATGTGCAAGAGCTCTGCAGTGGCATATGATCTTTTATTCATATCTTTTACCAAGCCTGCTTTACCTTGGGATCGGCTTCTGTATTTCAATATACCACCTCCCAGGGTCGGACTTTGGCAATTCCCTTTGGTCACTTCCACATTAGCAGGATCTGGAGACTTATCGGTTTCTGTCATCTGAAAAATAAGAAAAAGGAATATATTGAAGAAACTAGCCAAGGTGATGGAATTGCTCTAATTTTTACCAGTGTTTTCTAGTTTGAAGAAAATTCCATGGTACATATTCCACTTACAATTTCTTTTTTTTTCCCTGAAAGCTTTGAATTTTATTAAACTAGTTTTATATGAGCCAGAAAATTCAGCAGAGTCTTTACAGATATTTCAATGGATCCCTTTTGAAATTACTGAATAACTTCATCCATCCATCTATATATTTTTAAGAGCACCATCCTGCAGTCTTTACTCATGCAAAATTCTCAGAGAGAAGGAAGTTTAGTCAGGAATACAGGATTTGGCACTGATCATTTTATATAAAGTTGTAGGGCAGATCTCCACTGCTTATTCTCCATTTAGTCAGCTCAAACTTCCACTGACCGTCAATGACAGCTTTGTAGGGGAAACCACATAGAAACCATATTATTTTATTAATATCAATATAGTGAATATTGATGAGTCTGCAATACAAAAAGCTAGCTTAATAAACTGTTGTTAAGATTACACAGCTAAGTACTCAAAAGTCTGGCAAGGTTATATGCACAATCTTAACTCTGATGCCTTGTGCAGATGCATTAGGATGCAGAGCGTTTGATTATTCACTACCTAACATCTTGTGATGTCATCTACACATGTGCAAAGTTGGTGAAAAAGGTTGGCATCTGCATACGTAGAGGTGGCAATACAAGGTGCAATCAAGCTTATAGTCTTCAATGGCATGATCAGATTTGAGAGCCCCATTCCTGCACATGCTGAGAGGCGCACAGCAAATTTGGAACACTCCTTACGAAATGTACAATTAGCCCTCCTCCATATCTGTGCACCCTACAAGATCCACGCCAATGCTTCCCCCAATCCCACAAGTTGTTATGCAGGTGCAGTATTAATATATTTTCCTAGATATGTCACTTCATAATTATCTTTGAAGTGTTCACATGCATTGATGAATCCTCTCTTAGTTGTGCACTTTATAAACGTAGGTAAAGTAGCTAAAATGCATGCTCAGTACAATTTTGGAAGGTTTCTGACATGGGGGAAAAAAATCAAAACTCAAATTTCCCCTGGAAAAGCAAAGGAACTTTTCCTCAGTATAGGCTATTTTCCGGACAAATTTCACCTTTCAGGACACAGGCAATTTCATACTCAAAAATGGCTGAACTGCTTCTGTTCAAAATTTCCCCAAAAGACTTCACTGTTTATGCAGAGCCAAAGCCTGTAAAAATTCTGCTCAACAGTTGAAAGTTTCAGAAAATAATAAGTGACTGATAACAGGCTTGAAATGGAAACTGTTACGCAACCCTAACTCTACCGGTCATAGCTCCTACTACTATAATGCTATACATAATTTTTAAACTTATTTAACACTTACATTCCAGCTATTTCTTGGTGATATTGCAAGGTACCATAGCCGCAATCTCAGGGCTCTATTCTAATGCTAAATGGTTTGTAACTCACACTTCTGTATAATCTAAATGACTCATCTAAAGAGCAAGAGAACTCTATTCTCCTAACAAAATTACTGCATCCAATTTAGGTTGGCTTATATACCCAAGAGGGGATAACTCATTCCAGAAGAGATGCAAGGATCAAGCCAAAAAAAGTCACTGGGACAGGGCCAAAATATCACTTCAGCTCTTCCCAAAAGCTCTCTGCTCTGGGAAAATATGCCTAAAACACAGCACTGCTAGTTAGACCTGATCCAGGACTGCTATAATTTACACCATCCTAATCTATAGCCAATAATTCCTTGCCTGTTCATGTATAGTAAACAATCTTGAATCTCATGACAAAAGTCACTTACACTGACATACAGAGTCATATATCTAGTTATTTTAAAGCCCTAAAGAACAACACAGGGATGCCGGGATGCTGCTCACTCTTTCAAGGATGACAGGGCTGTTCATGATTTGTAGCTCAGGGAGCCAGGGAACACAGGACCAGGGATGCTTGAATGCAGGCAGCTGTGTTTCTCTATGCTCTGCATCTCTATTGCTGTCGTTCACTCACCATGATGTGATGAGCTGTCATGTTAATTTAGAATGCCTGCTGCCTCTGCAGCTTCGGAAAGCTGGAAAGAGTATACAAATGAGGCCACGCCATAGTTTACGTATTCATTTACTGTGCATTCTCATTTGCATAAACACCCTACTTTCTATTCTATCCACCTCTGTAAAAGCTATCATCTGCCCTCTTGAGTTTCCTTTTAACCTGCTGGCCTGGTTCCCCTACCACTTCCTCATGTCCCTCTCCCTACTCCCCCTTCAAATTTCCTCTCTGGCTTTCTCTTCCACTGAGCTTCCATCACACCTACAGCCTGGTCCCTTACAGCTGAGGGATAAATGAGAACAATGCTCTCCATCACACTGCCCAGCTTTGCTCTAGCAATCTGTCTGTCTCTGGGCAGGCTGAAGGCTAATTTCTAGGCATGGTCTTTATAGTTAGAATCCTCCCATGGTGAGATTTCTACGACTAATGAGACCCTGTCTACTGGAGAATGTGGCCACAGCAATTCAGGCTAGAACAATCCCCCTACAACACCATAGCTAAGCAAGAGATTTAAACTACTGGCCTGGAGCAGCCACCACAGGAGGCTTAAACGTCCTGGATGTTGGCAATGTAGGTTTCAGGCTACACTCAATTTGCAGTTTGAGCAAAGGCTCAGGACAAAACGTATGAACCAACTGTTGCAGAATAAGGTAAGACACATTCAGCAATTACGTTAAGCTTGGAGTTGGGAGGGGAGGAAGGAAGAATCCCCACCTCGGTCATTGACATCAACCCCAGTATTTTGCAAAATTACCTGAATCTTTCCACTGCACCTATGACCATACACTCATATGCAATAACAAGCAAGCTATCAATTTGCAAACACCTAGAAGATAACAGAACCATAGAATCGTATGACTGGAAGGGACCTCGAGAGGTCATTTAGTTCAGTCTCCTGCACTCATGGCAGGACTAAGTATTATCTAGACCAGCGGTGTCCAATACGTTCGTCACTAGCCACATTTGGCTAATAGGCTATAGAATTGTGGCTAATGCATGTGGCTTTTTTATAATGTGGCTAATAAGAAAAATTCAAAACCACAAGTGTGGCTAGCAGTGTGGCTAGCACTGAATTTCTACTGGACACCGTGGATCTAGACTATCCCTTGCTATGTGGGATATCTTGACTTTAGTAAGGCTTTTGATACTGTCTCACATGATCTTCTCATAAACTAACTAGGCAAATACAGCTTAGATGGATCTACTATAACTGATTGGAAAACAGCTCCTAGGGAGTAGTTATCAGGGGTCACAGTCAAACTGGAAGGGCATATCAAGTGAGGTCCTGCAGGGATCAGTTCTGGGTCCAGTTCTGTTCAATATCTTCATCAGCTATTTAGATAATGTCAGAGAGAGTACACTTATAAAGTACCAAGCTGGGATGGGTTGCAAGTGCTCTGAAGGACAGGATTAAAATTCAAAATGACCTGGAAAAACTAGAGAAATTGTCTGAAGTAAATAGGATGAAATTCAATAAGAACACATGCAAAGTACTCCACTTAGGAAGGAACAATCAACTGCACTCATACAAAATGAGAAATGACTGCCTAGGAAGGAGCACTGCAGAAAGGGATCTGGAGGTTATAGAGGATTGAAAACTATATATGAGTCAACAGCGTAACACTGTTGCAAAAAAAATGCAAACATCATTCTGGGATGCATTAGCAGGAGTGTTGTAAGCAAGACAAGAAGTAATTCTTCTGTTCTACTCCATGCAGATATAGCCTCAACTAAAGTCTTGTGTCCAGTTGTAGGTGCCACATTTCAGAAAAGATGTGGACAAATTGGTGAAAGTCCAGAGAAGAGCAACCAAAATGATTAAAGGTCTAGAAAACGTGACCTCTAAGGGGAGATTAAAAACTTGGCTTTGTTTAGCCTGGAGAAGAGAAGACTGGGGGGGGGGGGGGGGAGGGAGGAGGGGAGGGGCATGATAACAGTGTTCAAGCAAAAAACGGTTGTTACAAGTAGGAGGGAAAAATTGTTCTCTTTAACCTCTGAAGATAGTACAAGAAGCAATGGGCTTAAATTGCAGCAAGGGAGATTCAGGTTAGACATTAAAAAAAACTTCCTGTCAGGGTAGTTAAGCACTGGAACAAATTGCCTAGGGAGGTTGTGGAATCTCCATCATTGAAGGTTTTCAAGAACATGCTGGACAAACACCTGTCAGGAATGGTCTGATTATTATGTAGTCCTGACTTGAGTGCAGGGGACTGGACTAGACCAGCGGTTCTCAGCCTTTCCAGACTACTGTACCCCTTTCAGGAGTCTGAATGGTTTTGTGTACCCCACGTTTTGCCTCACTTAAAAACTACTTGCTTACAAAATCAGGCATAAAAATACAAAAGTGTCACAGCACACTATTACTGAAAAATTGCTTAATTTCTCATTTTTACCATATAATTATACAATAAATCAATTAGAATATAAACATTGTACTTACATTTCAGTGTATAGTATATACAGCAGTATAAACAAGTAATTGTCTGTATGAAATTTCAGTTTGTACTGACTTCACTAGTGCTTTTTATGTAGCTTGTTGTAAAACTAGGCAAATATCTAGATGAGTTGATGTATCTCCTGGAAGATCTCTGCGTACCCCTAGGGGTACGCATACCTCTGGTTGAGAACCACTGAACTAGATGACCTCTTGAGGTCCCTTCCAGTCCCACACTTCTACGATTCTATGGTTCCATATAAGCCATGGTCCTATAAAGAGGAAACACCCAAACTGTGTGTGATGTCCCGAAGGTCAATTGCATGCAAATACAAATGATCAAAATAAAGCCCCAAAATATTCTTACAGGCTTCCTGGATTATATTATATCCAACTTGGTTTCAGACTACTATAAAAAGTAACAAAGAACAAGGTAATTTAGATATTCTTTCTTCTTGTAACAAAACAAACGTTTATTTGACACAGGCTATAAGCCTTTGGGGAAGGCATTCTAGAATTTTCAATATACACCCATGACAGAGACATTATTATTTAAATTGATGCTGTTGTATAATAAACTACCTGGGGTTTTATTATGCGGTAAAAACAATTAGAAATCCAAACCATGGTGCTTCTAAGAACAGTCCTTTGTCTGTAATCTTTGGCTCTAAACGTGGTTGTTTTGTCATAACTCAAAAGAAAAATGTGACGCTGCCCTATTCTTCTGGCCACATGGGGATGTATCTTTTGAACGTCTAGAATCTGTAGCCCTGCCATCTTCATTTTCCTTGCTTTCCAGGAAGTGAGGTGATTATTTCAGTTCTGTGTGCATCTCATTAAATGAACCCAGAAAATCCTGTTCAAGGCTGTTTCATTGTTAGGACAGCAGGAGCTGTACCACACGCTGTAGTTTGAAGAGATCTAAAACGAGAAAATTCTGCCCCATTCATTTAGTAACTTCAGCATTCAGTGATTGTGACATCTCAGTGGCTTCCAAGGGGAAACAGGGCTATCATGAACACAGAGCTCTGGCATTAATACAGCATGAGGGGCTACTCCAGAGTCCCTTCTCAGGCAAAACCCCAGCTGGACCAGGTCCTTAATTAGGCAAGATGAAGAACAGCATTATAAAAGAGAATGCATTCTACTGAACCACAAACATCTTGGCAATCATCACAAATTGACACAGCAAAGCAGCACACTAGGGATTATACGATAGACTAAGCAAACTGTTTACTGCTGCTGTTGAGATGATAAGCTTTTGTCTTTCCCATCAGTGAATATATTTAACACCTCATGCAAGATCCCAATGTGTTTCTTCATTGAGGAGAGCAAATAGAAGATAGACACAGTTTGTTTCCTAAATGTGAAGTGAACTGCTATACAGATAGCACAAAATAATTGGAAAGATCTCTCTCTAGCCTGCAGAACCAGCACCACAGGGTCAGCTGCAGCAGGGCAGATCAATTGGCCACTCTAAAAATTTTTTAAAAGACCATCTAAGCCCCGGTACACATCAAAATTTCACATGCTTTTTAGAATGACTTTTGCTCTTTTTCTGTCCTGGTAAATAACCAATGTACAGAAACAACATTTTCTTCTTAAACATGATGTTAAACAACATCTACTTCTAGTCCTATGATTCAATGATGCCCTTTATATATATTTGTCATAAAATAACAACATTCTTATACATATAGGGCATGATTCATAGGAACATAGGAATTACCACACTCGATCAAGCCAGTGGTCCATCTCACCTAGTATCCTGTCTCCAACAGCGGCCAGTGCCTGTTGCTTCAGAGAAATGTGCAAAAAAACCCCAGAGTAGACAGATATGGGATAACCTGACTTGAAGGGAAGTTTCTTCCCAACACCTACAGGTTGTTTTATGCTCTAAAACTTAATAGTTTTATTCCTTCCAAAATTTACTTTCTTTTCAATTGGTAACTCTGGATTTTCTTGTTATCCGTATAGTCTTTTCTTGAATCTTCCTAAACATTTGGTCTCAAATACATCTTGAGGCAAGGGGTTCAAAGGCTAATTGTACATTAAGTGGAAAACGTTCCCTTTTTCAGTCTTAAATTTCCTCCCTTTCAGTTTAGAAGCATAGGACATAGGACTGAAAGGGACACCCTGGGTCGAGTCCAGTCCCCTGCTATCATAGGCAACCCCACCAGATAATCCCATTGATAAACTTATGAAGCTCCATCTTAAAACTAGTTAGGATTTTTTTTCACACTATTCCTACTGGATTCCAGACGCTATTCCAGAACCTCACTCCTCTGTTGGTTAGAAACCTCCTAACTACTTTTTTTTTTTAAAGGCTCCAGAAGCAATCCTGGCAATTACAGGTCAGTAAGCCTAACTTCAGTATCAGGCAAATTGGTTGAAACTATAGTAACAGAATTATCAGACACATAGATCAATACAAGTTGTTGGGGAACAGTCAACATGGCTTTTGTAAAAGGCAATCATGCTTCAATAATCTATTAGGATTCTTTGAGGGGGTCAACAAACATGTGGACAGGCGTGATCCAGTGGATATAGTGTACTTGGACTTGCAGAAAGCCTTTGACAAGGTCCCTCATCAAAGCCTCTTAAGCAAAGTAAGTGGTCATGGAATAAGAAGGAAGGTTCTCTCATGGATTAGTAACTGGTTAAAAGACAGGAAACAAAGAGTAGGAATAAATGGGCAGTTTTCAGAATGGAGAAAGGTAAATAGTGGTATCCCCCAGGGATCTGTACTGGCACCAGTGCTGTTCAACGTGTTCATAAATGATCTGGAAAAACAGGTAAACAGTGAGGTGGCAAAATTTACAGACGATACAAAATTACTCAAGATAGTTAAGTCCAAAGCAGACTTGAAAAGTTACAAAGGGATCTCATAAAACTGGGTGACTGGGCAACAAAACGCCAAATGAAATTCAATGTTGATAAATACAATGTAATGCATATTGGAAACCATAATCCCAACTATACATACCAAATGATGAGGTCTAAATTAGCTGTTACCACTCAAGAAAGAGATCGTGGAGTCATTGTGCAGCGGCAGTCAAAAAAGCTAACAGAATGCTAGGAACCATTAGGAAAGGGATAGATAATAACACAGTAAATATCATAATGGCACTATATAAATCCATGGTACGCCCACACCTTGAATCCTGAATGTAGATCTGGTTGCCCCATCCCAAAACAGATATATTGGAATAGGAAAAAGTCCAGAGAAGGGCAACAAAAGTAATTACGGGTATGAAATCGCTTCCACATGAGCAGAGATTATAAAGACTGGGACTTTTCATCTTGGAAAAGAGATGACTTAGGGGAATGTGATAGAGGTCTATAAAGTCATGAATGGTGAGCAGAAAGTGCATAAGGAAGTTTTATTTACCCCTTCTTGAACCGGGGTCACCCATTGGAATGAATACACAGCAGGTTTAAAATAAACAAAAGGAAGTACTTCTTCACACAACACACAATCAACCTGTGGAACTCATAGCCAGGGAATGTTGTGAAAGCAAAAACTGTATCTGGGTTCAGAAAGAGTTAGGTAAGTTCATGGATGATAGGTCCATGGCTAGTAGCCAAAAGGGCCAGGGATGCAACCCTGTACTCTGGGTGTCCCTAGCTTCTGACTGCCAGAAGCTGGATCACTCTATAATTGCCCTGTTCTGTTCATTCACTCTGACGCACTTAGCATTGGCTACTGTCCGAAGACAGGACACTGGGTTAGATGGACCATAAGGCTGTTCTTATCTTCTAACTTCCCGTCTAAATTTATTCATGGCCAGTTTATACCTCTTTCATTGAATGCCCCTAAATTATGAGCTGCAGACTGGACCGCTACAACTTTCTGCAAATGTGACTGACATTGAAAGCAATGCAGAGGCGACACATTGTACAAAAAGAAAATGAGTACTTGTGGCACCTTAGAGACTAACCAATTTATTCGAGCTGTAGCTCACGAAAGCTCATGCTCAGATAAATTGGTTAGTCTCTAAGGTGCCACAAGTACTTCTTTTCTTTTTGCGAATACAGACTAACACGGCTGCTACTCTGAAACCTGACATTGTACAAAACGTGGCTGCCAGACCCATGAGTTGGACAGGCCACCAAGAACTCCACTACCAACTGGTCTGCTTACATTGCAGTTCAAGGTCTCAGTCCCTATTTCCAAAGCCGTTAACAAGTCAGAACTCAGCTCTGTCAGCAGCTGACTCTATGGCTCAGAAAAACTGCTGCTCCCTGCTACTGGATAATGCAGTTTACAAAGCTCAGGTTGATATGCCTGGGAACTACAGATAAAGCATCTTTGGCTGAGGGGCTCTGGCTGTAGAACAAGCTCACAGAACAGTTTAGGCTGATCCAGAGTTAATCAGCTTTAGGGCATGCTACAAGACCCTCCTTTTTGACAAAGCATTCCCTCCACGATCTGAATGATAGAAAAATTTCCAGTAAATAAAAATCCAAGCAGAACCAGGGCCAGGAGCTGACCAGGAAACACCATGAAGTCTACTAGGGGTCTCTCTCTGGAGATCTAATTAACCAAGTAAGTGTTTAGTTACTAGAGCGACTGGCACCACGGACAAGCTGCTCCCTCCCCAAAAAGTAAGGACTAGTTGGGGTTTTAATGTTATATCCCAAAGTAGAGAGGGGATGAAGATGCCTGGCACCACCCACACATCCAGGGGATCCTTTGATTCAGCACATTTACCAAAGCAGTCTCTACCTATGGGGTTTCCAGAGAAGAAAAGCTGCACGTTAAAGTTTGCTTCCTTTGGTGAAGCAAACACTAGCAGGCTTTCCTAAGGGGCAGCTCTGGAAATTACCCTTGCTGGTCCCATAGTGTGCAACGTGTACCTCCTTTGAACCCACCATTCACTAAATGAATATGCTAGAAACCTCTGCTTTCATGCCTGGCAAGGAAATCAGGAAGTAAGATAAATGTTCAACAGCTGGAACCACCCTGTAGTTTTCTGAATAGATGGAAATGCTACATAAACAACTCAAAGTGGTCTCCTTAAGAGTGCTGGGTCTATCACTCTACTGAATGTCTGAATTCAACAGCATGCCTATACATAGTAATACAACAGAGGTGTGAGGCTTTACTTTTTAAAAGGGACACTACTGTCCAATGTGACATGCGCAAACTCTGATTGATCCTGATTTTTATGTCAGTTTACTAAATCCCTGTTATTTCTTCAGTGGAAAAATGTTCAGGTTGCACCTAGCTAGGAGTGTGCAAACCCTGCATTTGAAATGTACCCCAGCATTCGAAATGTACCCCAGCATTCATGAGCACAAGATCAGTTACAGCATATCTAGGTACCTGTGGGTGACTGCACAGCACACCAGGTGAAGAGGATTTGGGGTGCAGTTTAGTTACCCACATAGGAAAATTTAGTCCTCAATATATTTTCTCCCCTAACAAATACTTGAATAATTTCTTTAGAAATCAGTGTCAGCACCCTAGCACTTTCATTCAAACCTACAACAACAATTTGCCAGGTCTATGGGACAGAAGGGAAGGACCATAAGCCCAGATCCTGCAAGTTATTCAATGCAGGTGGACCTCTGAAGCCAATGTCACTCTGTGCTGGCACCACAGACCGCCAATGGGTGGGGCATTAGGTAAGAAAAGCAGATTTCATTTCCATTCTTTCAACTGGCTATTAAAAGTTAAAGTGAATAAAAGTGATTTTTAAAAGTCAGAACTTTGGCAATGTCCTTTTAAATAGAAAGAAACACAGGAAATTGCTTGTACCATTAGTCTCTGCTGTGGCAGAAATCTTCTAGGGGAGGCAGCTATTGACAGACTCCCTCTTGGCCTAGAGATAATGAGATCCACCCAGCTAAACCAATCTCTCATCACTCTTTAGATTAGCTTTGTTTTCATCTGCTATATAATATGCTTTTTCACCTTAAACAGCTTTTGGTCTGAATTAAATTAAATTCATAATAAACATTTCTGAAAAATCCATAACAACTCTCTTGTTCTATTTTGGTTTCAATATTCAGGATTTGAAGACAATGTTAGAAAGGGTAATGACATGTTTCTTTACAGTATGTTATTCAGCCACTAGATGTTTCTGTGTGCAGCATAGAATTCCAAGAAGGATCTTCAAAGGTAAACAAAGGAGACAAACTTGGAACTCAAGCTGTGTGGAAGCCTGTTTATTTGTGTCTATAGTTTGTAATTGTTTTCTCTAATTAATGTCCCTTGTTTAGGATAGATTGTGATTCCATATATGACAATAGAGAATATAGCTGTTTTATTTTATTTTCAGGGGGACTTTTTGTTCACATATGGAGGGTGGAAGAACACAGAAAGCAGTCTTTATGCATAGTCACAATGTATAAATAGCTCTGCTGCGAACATCAGATCTCGCTTACATTATCAAAGCCAACAATTGGAGGGTACATTTCCATGATATTTTTGGTATAGCACTTTGGAATTAGTTTTTAAAACATTGTTTCTGTCATACTGAGTACATAGCCCGATATGCAATACTTGGGTATCTAGCATCTTTCATACCTGAATAAAGGATCTAAAGCCTTATGTACATATTATGTGGATTGTATTTTTTCAAGCACAGCATGTCTAAAATATAATTTAACTGATCCCAGCTAGGGTTGGATTGTATACAGTTACAAGAATTTGGGGATAAACAATCTGCAGATGTGATGAAACAACATTTATGCTAACTCTCAAAGTCCTGGTGCCTTTATTATCTTTATGTTAATGTCCGCTAGACTCCAGGGCCATGATAGTATCCGTTTCATTCTAATGTCATGGGGAGGTTATTTTTAGGTTGCTAAAGGCAGTTCATTTCCACCAAACCTGGGCAGCTATCCAAGTGGCCAAGAGAGAAATAGCTGGCTACTATATCTGCTGTTTTGTGGAAAGATCTCTCATTCACAAAGGAAAAGGGGCCTGGAGACCCTGCATTGCAGATAAAGTATGTTTCCATTACTGTGCTGACTTTAAAACATTTCACATGGAAGAATAAGAATTACAACCCTAGAGAGCATGAAGGGCACCTTAATGTCTTCCAGGGGTTTCTCAAACTCATCCATAGTGTGGACCACATTTTATCAGACAACCTGTCACTTAGCCACCACCTGCTCCCATTCATGATGGCAGATGCCACCTCCCCTTTGTGATTATACAACATTCCTGTGGCAACCGAAGTAATTGATTACATGGAAGAATCATAGCAGGAAAGAGTCCTTTTAGCTTCTTGTAATGCGATACAGCAGCTGGGATTACTTGGATGCACCAGGTATACTCACATGAATAAGACAAACTGGATTTGGCCGCTAGACTTTTTTGCAGCCATCTCTTGTCCAGACTTTTCACTCTGTTTATCCTAAAAATGTACATTTCCCCACTTTGCTATATTCACTACGAGATCTATTGTTAGTCACAGCCCTAAGTAAGCAGGACTTGGGGGTTGATCTGGCGCATTAGGAGGTACTGCACCTCAGGAAAGCACACTGCCTCCTGGAGTAACTTGGCACACAGCGGTGGAGTGCTTCAAAAGGAGTGTAGCAGTCACAGCCGGCAACTCTCTAGATGATGCTAAGAAGGGGCAGGGCCAGGGCTCTCTGGGGTGACTAGTGCCTGAGGAGGCACTATCAGGGAGAAACCTCAATACCAGAAGAGTGCAGGAGTTGCAGCTGTGTCTGGCACAGGGCTGCGATGAGGGAAGGCTCCTTGTACCCCTTCCCCAATATACCTCTGAAGGGGCTGGCCATAGTCTGACCCCAAATCTCTCTTTTCCCTATTTCTCCTAACAAAATCCCCTTCAGCGTAAAGTATATTATTTACAAAAAGGTTTTTTGGATATAGCAATTCCATTTACAGTTGTATTGCAGAGTTGATTTCTGGAATTGCAGTGCCCTAATGGGACTGAACCCTGGAGTCCTCTGAGTAATTAAAGTCCTCCCTCCCCCCCGCCCCAATTAATCGTTGAGTTATGCTTCCTGTTTCCTTGCACTGCTAATGCTTTCTCTGAAATATCTGTTTCAGTGTTTCCAAAAGAACTTCTGACCCCAGTGTGTTTTTTTAAACTTATGGCATTGTTATCCACTTCCTTACTGCACTCGCACAGCTAGAGGTAATTACATACGGATTCTCCAGTAAGACACAGAGACTCACAATGGGAAATAACTGAACATTCCTAAGGCTCAAATAAAGAACTGGGATGAACTCATCTCTGCACATTCACCAAACAGGTTTATTTATTCTCTTTCAGATGCATACCTTGCCAAAAACATAAGGTGGGTTTTGGCATGAGTAAAGAAACACAATTCACACATCGCTTTAACCGATGACATCCTGTTTCTGTTACAGCAGGATTGTTCAATCTCTGTGTCCAGTATGTTCGCAATCTTGAGTTACAGCAAGCATTTAAGGCCAAAGCAAACCTTACCCAAACTTATGAAACAAGGACAGAACAGATTTCAGAGTAGCAGCCGTGTTAGTCTGTATTCGCAAAAAGAAAAGGAGTACTTGTGGCACCTTAGAGACTAACAGCTCACAAAAGCTTACGGTCAAATAAATTTGTTAGTCTCTAAGGTGCCACAAGTACTCCTTTTCTTTTTAAGAACAGAACAGTCACACATCTGGGAGCATTTCCCTGGTCCAGTAATGAGGCTGCATCCTGGGCAGTTGTACAGCCAGGAGACTTTGGCAGGAAGCTTCCCACACTGCCGCAGCTGTTGAGTCAAGCAGCAGAGGCTCACACAACCAGAACAACTGAAGTGATCTTTGCAGGCCTTTATGTGGATCCCCCACAACCATCTTCTGGCTTGGCCTAGCTCCCAGATAGAATCTTGTTACCCACTGGTTCCCCTGACAATGGAGATTGCAGCACCAGAGGCCTGGATTAAGCCCCCCACATGCATGCACAAGTCAACACTATTTTCCCAGGGCTCTGCCACTGGCCTGTTATGTGACCTTGGTCAAGTCACTTCCCTGATCCGTGCCTCAGATTTCCCATCTGTAAAATGGGGATGGCTTTGAGATTTACTGATGAAAGGTGCTCTAAAAGACTAGGTAACAATAACAATTATTATTAATAAATAATAATAATAATAATAATCTGATTAACTTTATAATTTTGTATTTAACAAGATAACAGCACCAGACATAAAAACAAAGGCCAAGAATTTCAACAGTGACTATGATTGTGAGTGCTCAGGTACAGATGCCTTAAGGGGCCAGATTTTCAGAAAGTTCTAAGCAACCACCTTCTGAAAAAATCAAGCCCCGTTAAGAGTTTCAAGTTGGGCACCTAAACACTGAGGGAGCCAAAATCACCACCAAAATCTGAAATTCTTGACCAAGTTATTTTCCTCTTAGTGATATTTCCTGAGACTTTTTCGCTTCCACTAATACAGTGTCCCAGAAGAACGTTAAAGTTCAAGCAATACAGTAGACTTTCCAGAACAAAAATGAACATACACACACACACACCCCCATCCCCAAATGGAAATAATATTTTACCTGCCCCTCACATACAAATAGGTAAAATTAATATAAACGGCCCCACAAGCACCAGACGCATACTTTTTTATATTAAAATCCCAAGAGTGATTTGAGACAATTTAACACAACAACATGGCTTCACCTCAGAATTGCATGTGTGAAGTTAAGGAATGTTTTGGCTAGACATTCAGGGAAACAAATGCACTTTCAGGATTTTAATATAATCCTTTTTCTGCCTGGTGGCAAGAGTTTTATTAATGTTAGAACTTGAAGAGATGTTTCATGTTAAATAGGCCTTTGCATAGCCAGACTGCGTACTAAAAGAGTTCCAACTAAACTGTATTTATAAAAGTTTTGCTTTAGTGCAATATAACGCTTGGATTTTAAATAAGCCACAAGGGTGACATTTTTAAACTGCAGTCTCCAAGTGCTACTGAGCTCTTCATTTGTGTACTACAGAGCTCCTTCCAGACAGACTACTGCTTGGCCGGAAAGATTGGGAGCAAAGCTAAGAGAGCAAGTTCCTTCAGATCTTAGGGAAAATCCTGACAATCCAGCACCTGAAGAGAGCGGAATTAAAAAAAAGAAATATGTGGCAACCATATTCAGTTCAGTTCCAACACCTACATTTTGTCACTTGGCAGCACCCTTTTGAATTCAAACATACCTTCATTATAAACCTCATTGTGCACAGGCAAGCTGCATCAGGTTTTTCAATTCTCAGGAATGTCCTATGAAACTGCAATACTTGCCCTGAAAGTGATATAGATCTGTCCTTTAATATCTCTCATTCAGTGTAGCTGCACCTCATCTGCTACACACTGATAGTTATACATCAGGGTTATAATTAAGGGTGGGATTTTCAGAAGCGGTCAGCACTGAACTAACTTCTCTCACTGAAGCCAACGGGAGCAGAGACAGGACAATGCTGAGTGCTTACAAAAAACCTTGTCCTATAATTTTGTAGCATCTTTCAAATCTAAACTCAAACTTGTTAACTTAAAATCATGTTGTTCTGAACAGTTAGTACCTATGTTTGTTACAATAACTCCAAAGGTAACTAGAGCTGAAAGAGACCAGAGGAAACAGTTTATTAGTTACTATGTGCTTTACGCATGGTTAGTTTCACTGGTGCCCCTCTGTTCATGGTCCGTTTCCCCTTTTCCTGTGTAGGTCTTTCACATACAGCAACAGGAGAGAGAAAAATATTTTTAAAATATAGGAATCTGTAGTTGTAAAGCTAGAAAAAGTTGGCAGGGAGACCTCAGGGCAGGTGTCACCCCTAAAAATGCTTCTTTTAACTATTTTTTAAAAATTGACTATGTCACATTGGTAGTATCCCACCTCGAGTCCCTGCAAGTAGGCAAGTGTTATCATCCCCTTTTTACTGGTTGGGAAACTCAGGATCAGAGAGATGAGAGCTGACTCAAGTCAGTGACAGAGTTGGGATTCAAACCCAGGAATCAGGTCACGATTTTATGATCTCCAAATCTGGAGTAGCATTCCCTCACTGAAGTCAAAGGAGTCACAATGATTTTACCGTGATTTGACACAAACAGATCTAGTTTCTGCTGTAACTATTAGGCCGACCCTCCTCCCTTATATGCAAATAATACTCACTAAGTTTGTTTGTGAGAAATACAAGACAAAAGAAGCAACAAACTATTAAAAAGTGAAGAACACAAGAATTATCAAGTAGGTATATTTAAAAAGTCCCTGCACAAGGTAAACCAAAAGAGCCACTGTCGTGCTGATGAGGAGAGCTGTGCTTTAGACTCCTTTTAATCCCTCTTGATGAGTGCACCCCTCTGGGGCACGTTTTTCTATCTTCACACTCCTCTGGATGAAACCACACAGTCCAATCTCTCTTTCAGTGGGTCTCTGGGCAGTAGCACCTCTGTTTACCAATGGAGTTAACCCAACAGACCCAACTGTGTTTGATACCTGTAAGCCCTTTTCCTTCTGCAGCCTGCGACAGCAGCTGATTAAAGTGATCCAAAACCAGCTTCTTCAAAACAAAGGATTATTCTGGGATGAGTATAAAAATATTGCTCGGGCTTGCAGGAGTGAAATCAGGAAGGCCAAATCACACCTGGAGTTGCAGCTAGCAAGAGATGTTAAGAGTAACAAGAAGAGTTTCTTCAGGTATGTTAGCAACAAGAAGAAAGTCAAGGAAAGTGTGGGCCCCTTACTGAATGAGGGAGGCAACCTCGTGACAGAGGATGTGGAAAAAGCTAATGTACTCAATGCTTTTTTTGCCTCTGTCTTCACGAACAAGATCAGCTCCCAGACTGCTGCACTGGGCAGCACAGCAGGGGGAGGAGGTGACCAGCCCTCTGTGGAGAAAGAAGTGGTTCGGGACTATTTAGAAAAGCTGGACGAGCACAAGTCCATGGGGCCGGATGCGTTGCATCCGAGAGTGCCAAAGGAGTTGGCGGATGTGATTGCAGAGCCATTGTCCATTATCTTTGAAAACTCATGGCGATCGGGGGAAGTCCCAGATGACTGGAAAAAGGCTAATGTAGTGCCCATCTTTAAAAAAGGGAAGAAGGAGGATCCTGGGAATTACAGGCCAGTCAGCCTCACCTCAGTCCCTGGAAAAATCATGGAGCAGGTCCGCAAGGCATCAATTCTGAAGCACTTAGAGGAGAGGAAAGTGATCAGGAACAGTCAGCATGGATTCACTAAAGGCAAGTCATGCCTGACTAATCTAATTGCCTTCTATGACGAGATAACTGGCTCTGTGGATGAAGGGAAAACAGTGGACGTGTTGTTCCTTGACTTTAGCAAAGCTTTTGACACTGTCTCCCACAGTATTCTTGCCAGCAAGTTAAAGAAGTATGGGCTGGATAAATGGACTATAAGGTGGATAGAAAGCTGGCTAGATTGTCGGGCTCAACGGGTAGTGATCAATGGCTCCATGTCTAGTTGGCAGCCGGTATCAAGTGGAGTGCCCCAGGAGTCGGTCCTGGGGCCGGTTTTGTTCAGTATCTTCATAAATGATCTGGAGGATGGTGTGGATTGCACCCTCAGCAAATTTGCAGATGACACTAAACTGGGAGGAGTGGCAGATAAGCTGGAGGGTAGGGATAGGATACAGAGGGACCTAGACAAATTGGAGGATTGGGCCAAAAGAAATCTGATGAGGTTCAACAAGGACAAGTGCAGAGTCCTGCACTTAGGACGGAAGAATCCCATGCACCGCTACAGACTAGGGACCGAATGGCTAGGCAGCAGTTCTGTGGAAAAGGACCTAGGGGTTACAGTGGACGAGAAGCTGGATATGAGTCAACAGTGTGCCCTTGTTGCCAAGAAGGCCAATGACATTTTGGGGTGTATAAATAGGGGCATTGCCAGCAGATCGAGGGACGTGATCGTTCCCCTCTATTCAACATTGGTGAGGCCTCATCTGGAGTACTGTGTCCAGTTTTGGGCCCCACACTACAAGAAGGATGTGGAAAAATTGGAAAGAGTCCAGCGGAGGGCAACAAAAATGATTAGGGGACTGGAACACATGACTTATGAGGAGAGGCTGAGGGAACTGGGGATGTTTAGTCTTCAGAAGAGAAGAATGAGGGGGGATTTGATAGCTGCTTTCAACTACCTGAAAGGGGGTTCCAAAGAGGATGGCTCTAGACTGTTCTCAGTGGTAGCAGATGACAGAACAAGGAGTAATAGTCTCAAGTTGCAGTGGGGGAGATTTAGGTTGGATATTAGGAAAAACTTTTTCACGAGGAGGGTGGTGAAACACTGGAATGCGTTACCTAGGGAGGTGGTGGAATCTCCTTCCTTAGAAGTTTTTAAGGTCAGGCTTGACAAAGCCCTGGCTGGGATGATTTAGTCGGGGATCGGTCCTGCTTTGAGCAGGGGGTTGGACTAGATGACCTCCTGAGGTCCCTTCCAACCCTGATATTCTATGATTCTATGACACTATGATTCATTCACTCAAAGGTACACAATCACGCAGAGCAAAGGGTTAAAACAAAAGACCTACATATATACTTCCCCTTAACTAAACCTTACTCTTTCCTTGAAAGTTTAAGTAAGTTCCATTCAACCTAGTTACCCTCCGTCTCTGGCCTGGCAGAAACAGACTGTCCTGCTGCATTCCTTTCCTCCTTCCTTCCATGTGTCTCTGTCAGTGTCTCCCCCAGGCAGGTGCTGACAACCCATTCAACCCCCCCATTCTTCCTTAGGACACCAGCATCTTGAAAGTTTTAATATCCCCTGTGATCCTAGGCTAGGGCCTGAGAATACTAAACCTTGCCAGCCTGGCTGGAGCTAGGCAGAGGCATTCTCCAATTAACAGCCCTCCAACTGTTTCCTTAAGGACTCTTGGTATTCTCTGGATCAATAGTGGGCAACCTGCAGCCCGTCAAGGTAATCCACTAGCAGGCCACGAGACAATTTGTTTACATTGACCATCCGCAGGCATGGCTGCCCGCAGCTCCCAGTGGCCGCAGTTCGTTGTTCCCAGCCAATGGGAAGCTGTGGAAAGCGGCAGGCAGCCTGCACCACTTCCTGCAGCGCCCATTGGCCAGAAACAGCGAACCGTGGCCACTGCGGGTGGCTGTGCCTGCGGATGGTCAATGTAAACAAACTGTCTTGCAGCCCGCTAGCAGATTACCCTAGGGCCTGTCAAGGTTCCTCCCCCACTCTGAACTCTAGGGTACAGATGTGGAGACCTGCATGAAAACCTCCTAAGCTGACTTTTACCAGCTTAGGTTAAAACTTCCCCAAGGTACAAATTAATTTTATCCTTTGTCCTTGGAATAACCACTGCCACCACCAAACTCTAACTGGGTTTACTGGGAAACGTAGTTTGGACACGTCTTTCCCCCCAAAATCCTCCCAACCCTTGCACCCCACTTCCTGGGAAAGGTTTGGTAAAAATCCTCACCAATTTGCATAGGTGACCACAGACCCAAACCCTTGGACCTGAGAACAATGAAAAAGCATTCAGTTTTCTTACAAGAAGACTTTTAATAGAAATAGAAGTAAATAGGAGTAAAGGAATCACCCCTGTAAAATCAGGATGGTAGGTACCTTACAGGGTAATTAGATTCAAAACATAGAGAATTTCCCTCTAGGCAAAACCTTAAGTTACAAAAAAGACACACAGACAGAAATAGTCATTCTATTCAGCACAATTCTTTTCTCAGCCATTTAAAGAAATCATAATCTAACACATACCTAGCTAGATTACTTACTAAAGTTCTAAGACTCCATTCCTGGTCTATCCCCAGCAAAAGCAGCATATAGACAGACACACAGACCCTTTGTTTCTCTCCCTCCTCCCAGCTTTTGAAAGTATCTAGTCTCCTCATTGGTCATTTTGGTCAGGTGCCAGCGAGGTTACCTTTAGCTTCTTAACCCTTTACAGGTGAGAGGATTTTTCCTCTGGCCAGGAGGGATTTTAAAGGGGTTTACCCTTCCCTTTATATTTATGACAGGGCCCCAGGTTGCCGACCACTGCTCTGGATTGTCCCTTATTTTTGCCATTGTTTTATTTCCTGTTTGGTTCCCTCCCTCTTTGATTTAACTCTTTGCAGTCAGGAAGGATAATATCAAACAGATTAATTGAGATACATCTGATATTCATAAAAATAATGCACTTAACTCCCTCATTCTCCACAGCCACTGTCATTCTACTTCCAACCCTGTAAAGCTGCAGAAACTTTATTATTATTAAGCAGGTTGTTAGATTCCATTCACATATTTTTTATTTCAGCATCTGTAAATCATGGCTCTTTTACAGCACTTAAGTACAGAAAAATATACCTAAAACCCTGAGACAAGGAGGTGTACACTTGCTACATGTTTTTCATAAGTTTCTGATATCAGACTTTACTTTTACTGGGCCTATACCAAAGTAGGGACTAAATCACATGGTTATGACCAAACGTAGAAAAAAATCATTGCTGTATCTGTAGAAATTCTACGACGACGTATATAGTTATGTAACCCTTCTGCCCGTCAGAGTTGGCAGCAACAAGGGCCGGGTTCAATATCTGGGGGATCCATTCCAATAACACAATGCCAACCGGCTCGAGCCCCCACCCAGTGACCTGGGACAAATATATACCACCCCTGCTGGGCGCCTCCAAGAGGCAATACTTCCCCTCTCGCAAGCACCTAGTCTGAGCGTAGCAAAAAGCCTTTTAATAACAGAGAGAAACAATGTGGCATTATGTTGGGGAAACACCACCAACAGGATTCATAACACAACCCATGAGCAAAAAACCCACCCCAAGCAAATTGGGGCATGCCCTTTCCCTTTTGTTCTTGAGTCCAGCAACTCCAAATCACCCAAAGTCCCAAAAGTCCAATGACCCAAAAGTCTCTGTCCCTGGTCAGGGCAGCCCCAGAGTTCAAAAGTTTATCTACAGAGCTTTACCTCCCAACCTGGGTGGAGATGGGGGCGGAGGTAAGAGGCACCTTACAAGATCTGAAGCTGACCGCCCCACAGCTCCATAGGCCTTTGCTCCGCTCCGCCAGCTGCCCCACAAACTGCTTCGCTCAGCTCCGTGGCCCACACGGAGCTCCCGCCGTCCCACAAACTGCTCCGCGTCCCACCAGCAGCTCCCGCTGTCCTATGAACTGCTCCACCAGCCTGTCCACAAGGCACTCCAGCCATCCCGCAAACTGCTCCACAATATATCTTCAGGCTCCCCCCACTACTTAACACAACAGTGATTTCAGCTCTTAGTCAGTTCAGCTCTTTGGTGAATTCAGCTTGTAGTAAGGGAGCCTCAGTGCTGGTGCACTATTAGCCCAAAGTGAGGTCAGCAGCCTGTAACTAGACTTCTAATTAATTAGCTCTGATATTCCACAGTGGAGAGAGGAGGAAGTGCAATTAGCATGTAAGGCCCTCACCAAGGGGCCCATGCCACCAAGTATTAATACTTGTCCCCACCCTCTCTCCATTCACAGAGTTTTGGAACCCATGACCCTTGCCTAGCAAGTGCTACTTAGTTGATGGTGAGTCCCTCCATCATAACAAAAGGCCAAGTACAGTTCCAAGCACAGTTCCCATAATCAGGGTAATAACAATTTATTCTTCCTGCCCCAATAACAGAGACACTGGGGATCCCACAGCAGCCAAAGTGACCATTTGGGCAGCTATGGCCTCATTCTAGGCGGGGTGGGTGTGCCTATGCAAATGAGATCGGCCCCTGAAGTTATTTTCCACAACTTGCCACACCTCACCACCAGATGTCAGGGTGGAGCTCATCCTGACACTGCTTACATCTATACTGTGACATATGCTTGGGAATCAAATTATACTGATGTCCTGATCGGACTCCATGCCTTTGTAAATTAAAAAGCAAATCCTCCTAGCAAATCTTTGAAAGGATATGGGAGGTCATGCATGCTGTAGAACAAGTGTGGTTTTACTGTGCAGAGAGGGGCAGAGCAGAGCAACACTACACCTAGAGTTTGCGCAGCACTGCTTGGTACACTGCAGAAAGCGCACTGAGGAGGGAGTGCAGGCCCTGGATGCAATTTGTGCGTCTACGACTACACTGTCCATACACAGGGGCCAGCTGCTGCAATCCTGCTGCTGGAGTAGCAGTCACAGATTAGGTGCAAAAATGTTTTGCACCCTTTCCTGGATAAGAGGAGAGAGGATTCTTCTTACTTAGCCTGAGGAACCTAACAGGATTTGGCCCTAAAAGACACCATCAATTTAACAATCATACCTCCCTTGGACCAGTTTTACATGTACGGCTACTAGAATTGAAGAAGAGTAGAGGAAAAAAATATTTATATTATATATATATATATTTCACTACTTTTCCTATTTGTTTACTTTGCTCATTTGCAAGATCTTTATGCATCACTGTTCCCCTACAGCCAGTTTCCTCTAGTATTTTTGTGAGTCTCTCACACTAACAAGGAAAGGGGAATGGAACTTTCAACAGCACTGAAAAATGTAATTGCAAAATACAAACCTGGGCACCGGGGACTCAGGAGCAGGTGAAGTGACTGAAATTACTTTTAACTCATGTTTGGAAATTGACTAGAATTCTAGGAGACTGTGTCCCTTAACCCATACATAATAAAGATTTGAAACAACTGATTTTAATGTTCAGTGCTTTACTTGAACCACAACTTTATAAGCCGTTACTGTAGTTTGAATGTGTAAGATCTTGTAAGAATTGCAAAATGAATTTTTAATCATTCTTTTGTCCTAGACACCCACCCAAATTAGCACACAAGCCTTACAAAGAAGTCCTGGGCATCCTTTTATTAATCCATGGGGGTATTTTTTGTCACTGCTGTATCAGTCTGCTGAATAGAGGGACAGTCTGTACAGTAATAAACTCAAGAATCCCAACTTTTCAGGCACAAGATTAAATCCATCCCTGCCCTAGAAACCAAAGTGACCAGAACCCTGTTGAGATCACACACACAGAATTAAGTGAATAATAGCACTAGTAGAGCTGTCTGTGGTGATGTCACTTTTCTCAGCAAGTGATTCTTAACACTCTTGTTCTTTTATGTAAGAATATAAAATAAAATCCAACAACCAGGACTGACATCACATCGGATTAATTTAATTTTTTTCAAATGTTTCTCTCTGAGAGTTTATTATACATATTACAGAAAACAAGGTTATGCCCATCTCCAACTGCTTTCTCTTCTCTTATACCGAGACTGTAAAATCTTGGGGAAGGTTCTGTGTTTGTACACACAGCACAATGGGGTCATGGTCCTTGACCAGGGCTCCTAGGTGCTACCAAAATACAGATAAATAATAGTAATAAATAATAATCCATTTAACCTTTCTGATGAATGGAGCTTTGAATGGAATGCAAGTGAGGTTATCATTTTAGAGCATTTATCTAATTAGAACTTTCATTATGGGCCAAACTCTGAAAGTCTTAGTCAGACAAAATCCTACTGACTTCAATCGGAGTTTGCCCTGCTAAGAACTTCAACCCAGATCCACTTAGGTGCCTAACCCACAGACTTGGGTGTTCAAGTCCTGTTTTTATGCACCACTTCGATCCTCAAACACCCCCACTTGGCTGTTGCCGAACCCTGTAGATGCCTCAACTAACTCAGTGCCAAATTGTGTGTAGTACAAGTTCCCTAGGTGCCCATGTTTCTGTGCATGTGCACGGCTGCCTGATTCTCAGGATCTGGATGCCAGTCTCCCACCTACGCCTCAGAGAGATCTATGAACCAGGAGAAGATAGGTGCACCTCCACGTAACTCACATGTGGGGCCTGATGTGGTAGGCGTACTCAGGAGGAGCCACCTAACACCTCAGCACAAAACAGCAGAGAAGCAAGAAGAGGAGCTATGAGCTATCCTGAGGTGGGTCTCCCTCAGTCTTTCCCATTGAAGTTGTTCTACTTTCATTAAATAACTGAATAGTTAAATATGAACTGGGCTAGAGAGAAAGTGAGAATCACTCTTTAGTCCAGTGGTTAGGCCACTCACCTGAGAAGAGGCAGGTCCCTGTTCAAAGCTCTTCTCCTCATCAGGCAAAGGGAGGACTTGAACCCATAGGGGCCGACTCCATGGGTGCTCCAGGCCTGGAGCACCCACAGGGAAAAAATGGTGGGTGCTGAGCACCCACCGGCAACCCCCCCATCAGCTCCCCCGCACCGCTTCCCAGCGCCTCCTGCCCATCAGGGCCCCGCGGATGAGCGCCTCCAGTCTGCCGCAAACAGTTGTTCAGGGAGGCTGAGAGGGAGGGGGGAGGAGCGTGGACGTGGCGCACTCGGGGGTGAAGGGGCGTAACTGGGTGGGAAGAGGCAGGGCGGGAAGAGGCGGGACCGGCCCTTGGGGGAAGGGGTGGAATGGGGATGGGGCCTGGGGCAGAGCTGGGGGTCAAGCACCCCACGGCAGTTTGAAAAGTCGGCACCTGTGCTTGAACCAGTGGTCTCTCACATGCTGGGTGAGTACCCTAACTGCTAGGCTAAAGGTTAATGAGAAAGGTCCTCCCCCTGGTGGTTTTGTGGTGTTAGGTGGCCTCTAAACATGGATCAGGCCCCATACATGAGTTAAGCAGAGGAATGCTTATCTTCCCCCCATTTGTGGATCAGTAGCTGAGACAGGCACCACCCAGCAGCAAAGATTTAGCCACCTATCTCTGGAAGAGGGGCAGGGTTTAGGACAAATCCCTGTCTCGTCAGTATCTCCCACTGACTAGCTTAGGTAGCTCCCCACCGTGTGTGCTGGCTTTTGTGGCTTGCATTCTAAGGTGCCTCTCTCTCCTCATCCATTGTATAGGGAGCCTAGGCGTGCCTAACTCAGGCTTAGTGGATCAATGTTGTTCCTGTGATTTTTCTAGGTGCCTAAAAGTTAGTGACACTCAGTGTCACAATGCCTAAAGCCCCTTTGTGGATCCAGATCTTCAAGAGTTTGGTTACACAAAGAGAGGAAACAAACATACCACAGCCATGGCACTTCAGTTGACCTCTCTTCGGTTCCATTTAAAAGTGAACGGAATGTAATTTAACTACAGAAAAACACAATCTGCCTCTTCTGTAACTAACACACATAAAAGTTTGCAGTGCTACTTTACACGATCCTGAAAGACGGTAATACAAAGATATCATGATCTCAAGTTCAGCACACCATTTAGTTTTCTGTAGACCAGCTTTAACATAAAGGAAGCGCTAGTTTAATTAACATTTTTACAAAGACAAATGGTTACATTTTAGGCTGTAGGAGCACATGGAATGATTACAGAAGAAAATCAAGTAACAAAGTAAAAAGATTACCAAAGCCACACTTACAGCAACCTGAGCTTCAGGAGACATGCTCACTCCTTTGGCATCTTCGTCCTCTGGCTCTTCATTCTCTTTGTTATCAGTGCAAGAGGCGGTATCTTGGACTGAACAGGTACTAAGTAAGTCAGGCAAACTTGTAGATGGATACTTGAGAGACTCCTCTTCAGTCCCTTCCTACCAGGAACACAACAAAATACACATTATGTCTCTCACAGTGTACCATTCAAGTACATAATGAAGCTTTGCTATTTGATAGTAGGCATTTGCTCTCCAGATTAAAACCCAAGCAAATTATTCAGTTTTTCAAATTTAATCCAATTATATATTTCAATGTGCTAAAACTTCAAGTTTAAATTGTAAAAATTAAAAGTTTCCTGTTCCCATTCCCAGACTCATTCAGAAGGTTCATGAAGATCAGTGAACCTTCCAATGAACAAGGAGGGAATTTGTATGAAACAAAAAATCAGAAGAGTTCCATATAATTTTGGGTTTACACAGTAATTACACAATGGACTAGTCCACTTCATTCAACAAATGTGTAACAAAGACCAGGGAGTATTCTAGGGAAATAGGCATGACAGTCTATGCATGACCTTGTCTACATACAATTTCTGTGCCCTTGTAACTGATTTGCTTAGTGGTATTTTGGGCTGTTTGTTTTTTTTTAACCAAATACTTATACTGTTACAACTCTGATGTAAACACAGTTATATCGGTACAAATGTGCCTTATACCAGTTTCAGAGTAGCAGCCGTGTTAGTCTGTATTCGCAAAATTGGTTAGTCTCTAAGGTGCCACAAGTACTCCTTTTCTTTTTCCTTATACCAGTATAATTCATTCCCCTTCCCACAGAGGAATAAGCTCTGCTGGTATCAATGCAGCCACACTAGGGGAAACTAGGCAGGGAGGTGGGTGGGGAGTTGTAACATTTTAATTACATTGGTATTGTTAAAATGAAATAACTTTTGCATGCAGACAAGCTCCATGCATTCTGCAGAATTCAGAAACATCAGGAGACAGATTATACATATATACACTTCACACACTTATAACACATACATATAGTGGTGATATGAAAATTCCCCTCACAATGCTGTCAGTTCAACTCAGTTCAGAACCTAGAACATTCAGGCCCTGATTCTCTATTATCTTGCATACTTTCCAGGGTAAATAATAACACACAGTACATGGCAAGAGCATTCTATCTCTGTCAAGACAAATCCAGGGCTTATGTGGCAGTTTCCTCATACAAACAAATGTCCAGAGGGATCTCACGGAGCTCACTACACTTATTTTACTTCTTATCTTGGGCTGATTAGAAATCTGATCCTCAAATATGAATGACTACTATATGAAACAAAGCAAAGATTTGTATACTTCATTTGTTAGGTTAGCAAATACTCTTCCCAGGAATGTGAAAACTGAATCTATAGAGATTGTGCTGACACTAAGTCTGGTCAGAACCCAAAGAGCTTTATGTTGCAAACATTCTTGTTGATTGTATAGATGCAATTGCAGCACAAGTGGAGAAGGAATTTTAAGAAGGAATTCATGTAGGCTGATATGCCCCCTTTGGAAGATAGCCCAAGTGTCTAACTGAAGTGCAAATATGTTTGCATCTATTCAAAGTACGTTGTCGTCAAGGTGAAAACTGGTGGAGTTAATACTAAACTGTAATCCCGACAAAGGACTTTGATGCACTTCAGTGGCTAATTAAAATACTATATAAATTTTAAGTTTATGCATCTTGGTTTTTGTTCTTGAATACTCTGGGACATTTTCTCTTCTTGATAAATGTGAACATTGGGCACTGGAAGGAGTTATCAAAGAAAATCCAGAAGAGATTAAGCCTCTCTATTGTATGTATAATTAAAATCTATATCCCACCAAATTAAAGGATCAACTAGGCTAGAAGAACAGTGACCACCCCATTTTTGGCATGTATTTAATGCTCAGCCTACATGATGATCCACATTTCTAATCTCTCCTATGATGAAGGAAGACTAAGCTCTGTTAATAAATTAGTTTCATCTTATTTACATGAAACATCACATCACTTTAACTGCAAAAAAATTACTTCAAGCCACTAACATAAAAAATAAAGAATGCAAACACATAGAACAACATCTAGAGACCTCAGGCACCCGGGTATTACAGAAGTACATAGACAGATATGTAGGATATGGGTGAGAATTTAAAGAAGCTGAGAAGAGTTTGTTTTGTTTTGTAGGCTACATATTTTAAGAAAATGCTGTTTGCCAGAAATGCATGAAGAAATGCACAGGCATTTGCTGTTATTGTACAAGCAAATGAGCTGTCTTGTATATCCCACTGTTTATTTGCCATAGATTTATTGTGAGTGCTGTGCAATTTTTATATCAGTACACAAAAATTAGATGTCCAAATATGCACACCCAGACAACTGAACATCTGGCCTTGTTTATATTTGTAACAAACACAGACTGTCACACACTTCTAATATATATATATATATATATATATATATATATCCAGAATTCTAGCAATGAAGAGAGTGAGATGTAAAGTTACCTACCCTGCTAGCTACCACCAGCTCCACTAGACCTGTAGCAGATCGCAGAATAGCCACAGCTTCCTGATGGGAGAGTCCAACCAAAGACTGACCATTGATCATTAGGAGCTCGTCACCAGCTGTCAACCTACCATCCCTATAGAAAAAAAGGGGGAAGCATTATGAGCCTAAGTAAAGGTTCTTGCAGCCAAGTTCTGCAGAAAATTTATATTTAAATGCAAGCATGCAGAAAAATGAATAAAGCACGACTTAGTTGGGTCTAAAATACTTTCTAATATTTGTCATTTTATTAGCCCAATGTAAATAAATTTTTTTACGGAAGTGTGAGCTAACTCCCCTTACCCCTTTTTTGAGTTCTGCTGAAAGTGCTATAAACAAATCAAGCAAGCCTACGTAGTCTTGTGAAGGAACAAACATTACATTACCTATGAGCAGAGCCTCCTTCCTCAACATGCGCAACAATGATGCCATGAGGGGATCGCTTTGATCCTCTTCCTCCTGTAATCTGGATCCCCAGCCCGTCTGTCCCTTTCACCATGTGCATCTTCCAGATGTGGCATCCTTCTCGCTGAGAGAAAAGGTTTAAAGAGTCCTTGAATTTGTATTTAGATAATAAAATAGTGTCCTGAAAATGCCTAGATACTCAGGGTGGGAAGAAAGCAAAGAACACAGGTAGGGCTATCTATGGGCCTGATTGAAAGCCCATTGCAAGCAATGAAAAGACTCCCACTGACTTCAGCCGGGAATCAATCCCCAAGTTTCCTGTCTGCTTATGGTGCATGAGTATTTAGAGCTGCTGAGTGTAGTCCTTTTTATCTACTATCCAACGTGAAGGAAGCTGAGAGGGGAGCAAGTACCACAGACCAGAGGTTCGGCGCAGAGTCTGGTCTCATTGGTGAGCACTGAGTTTATTTCTCTGCACTGTATTGAAGTGTTTCTGCCCTGGCACAAGGCTGATGCTGGGTGCTAGCACTTTGCCGCTGCACTGTTTTCCATTCAGCAATAGTCAGCAGCCTGCATGGCTGAGGCCTTAGTCCAAAACCGTTTTAATTGAAAGTCAGAAACATTTCCAATAACTGAACAGAACAGTAAGATGTTATTCCAGGCTGTATCTTATATTTGGAAGGGTACAAGGATAGCATGGATGTCATTACCACATGGATGTCCACCATACCTCTGTATTTAACCTTCTAGAGGCACTTGCAGTATTCCCTATACTTAGAAATATCACCTTCAGTTTAACAACTGCAATTCGTAAGTACCCATGATTAGTGCTGCCAACGGTATACACTGATTGTACATAATAACTGACAGTAAAACACACATTTATTTTTATTTCCTTCAATTGATAAACAAACAAACACACACCTATCCAAATTGCTTAACGTGCTCAAAGCAAGGCAGAACACAAATGAATGACCTGGCCGTGAGGAGTCACGATGCCCATTGAACTGACTGCGATAGCTCTCAGGCTCTACCAAGCCCAAAGGAAGAGTTTTGAGATTACTACTAAGCCAAATGGGGGGGGGAGTATAAAAAACAACCTGAAATCTCTTACACAGGAGTTGATGAGATTATAATTATGACAGAATCTGTGAGTTTTACAAACTTGGGAGCTATGCAGAAATGCATATAACTGTGAGACAACTTTTCTCAGCTTGTTGAAGTCACTCAGCTTTGGTTTATTTCTTAAATGTCACCTCTAACTCTCTTATCTATTTCTGACTTACCCTACTCTGTACACAACCAACGTTTTTACAGTATACAAAAGTGCAGTACCAAAAAAAGATTCATGATCAGATCACAACTGTCATTCCACGCTGGATAAAGTTAAACACTGTGGGAAGCATTTAAAATTGCTACTTGTTTCGGAGAAGCAGCATTGTCAAGTGCCCTGGTGAACCTAAAATTCTTGGCAGCAGCATGTATGTTATTAGGAAACAGTGTATATCTGAATCCTTGTTCAGGGTGGGAAAGTTTTACAGTGAGGCTTTGTAGCATAAGTATTTTGGGCCCAATTTTTCTTAAGCTCTTAAGTGTAATGTAACCCCCACAGGAGTTTTACATAAACATCAAGGTCAGGCCCAGTATGTGTGTAAATGGCTGGGAACAAAAAGGAAAATGATAGCTAAATAGTATAGAGTCTATAGACTATAGCCATCAGTGGTAAGGAAACTGGGTCTGGAGAGTTAAAAACAGTGTTTAAAATACAATTTTAGAGCTTGACCCTGAAAACATTTGAGTCTGTGTGTAACTTCATTTCACGGAGACTGCTCACCTGAGCAAAGTTATATACATATATATATATACGCTTAAGGGCATGGCTAGACTGGAAACTTCAAAGCGCTGTCACGGGAGCGCTCCCACACAGCGCTTTGAAGTGCGAGTGTGGTCGCGCTCCTGGTAATCCACCTCCACGAGGGGATTAGCTCCCAGCTCTTGGAGCCTGTTTACACTAGCGCTTTAAAGCGCTCTGCCTTGCTGTGCTCAGGGGGGTGATTTTTCACCCCCCTGAGCCAGCAAGTTAGAGTGCTAAAAATGTAAGTGTAGCCAAGCCCTAAGTGTTTGTAGACTGGATTGAAAGCATCAACAAAGCATGATCTCCCGATTAAATAATAGGCCATGACAGAATGAGGAATACTTTGAAGTAAATTAGAGTGAAGTATGGAATAACTTGTTAAAAGACAAGAACTAATGTCAAGTATATTTATCCACCCTAAAAGTGGAGCTATACAATTCCAGCACTCTGGAGAATTTTTATTGCTATAATAAATTGGCTTGTCTCATAATAAAAATAGTTTATCAGAGAAACAAATTCTCCCCTCAACCGAGATTAAGTTACAGAGATGACAATTAACTTCAACGCAGGCTGCACGTTTGAGTGACCAATCATGGAATTACATTTTAGAATCGAGGGCTTGTCTTTACAGCAACACTCAGGAAAATTAAATCCAAATTAACTGTGTGAATTAGAAATGGATTAGCTAAACTGCATTAAATCCCTGTGTGGGTAGTTAATTAAGATAAACTTAATTGAGGTCACTTTAATTCTGAATGAGAGTGTCCACACGGGGTTTAATGCAGTTTAACTAAGACTATGTCTACACTAGAGACCTTACAGCCGCACAGCTGTCCCGCTGCAGCTGCGCCTCTGTAAAGTCTCCCAGGTAGCCGCTCTACGCTGGCGGGAGACAGCTCTCCTGTCGGCATAATTAAACCACCCCCAACAAGCAGCAGTAACTATGTGAGCAGGAGAACGTCTCCGGCCAACACAGTGCTATCCACACCGGCGCGTCTGTTGGTCAAATTTATGTTGGTCACTGGTGTGGTTTTTACCGACAAAAGTGCTAGTGTAGACATATCCTAAACTGCTTTAAATTCACACCTTTAGTTAATTTGGATTAACAGGAGAGCTGGCTGTATTTTAAAGAATCCTTATTGAGGTTGCAGGAACAAACCATCCCGATGTGTAGAAAGAATAGTAAATATGGCAGGCGACCAGCTTGGCTTAACAGTGAAATCCTTGCTGATCTTAAACACAAAAAAGAAGCTTACAAGAAGTGGAAGACTGGACAAATGACCAGGGAAGAGTATAAAAATATTGCTCGGGCATGCAGGAGTGAAATCAGGAAGGCCAAATCACACCTGGAGTTGCAGCTAGCAAGAGATGTTAAGAGTAACAAGAAGGGTTTCTTCAGGTATGTTAGCAACAAGAAGAAAGTCAAGGAAAGCATGGGCCCCTTATGAACGAGGGAGGCAACCTAGTGACAGAGGATGTGGAAAAAACTAATGTACTCAATGCTTTTTTTGCCTCTGTCTTCACGAACAAGGTCAGCTCCCAGACTACTGCACTGAGCAGCACAGCATGGGGAGGAGGTGACCAGCCCTCTGTGGAGAAAGAAGTGGTTCGAGACTATTTAGAAAAGCTGGACGAGCATGGGGCCGGATGCGCTGCATCCGAGAGTGCCAAAGGAGTTGGCGGATGTGATTGCAGAGCCATTGGCCATTATCTTTGAAAACTCATGGCGATCGGGGGAAGTCCCGGACAACTGGAAAAAGGCTAATGTAGTGCCCATCTTTAAAAAAGGGAAGAAGGAGGATCCTGGGAACTACAGGCCAGTCAGCCTCACCTCGGTCCCTGGAAAAATCATGGAGCAGGTCCGCAAGGAATCAATTCTGAAGCACTTAGAGGAGAGGAAAGTGATCAGGAACAGTCAGCATGGATTCACCAAGAGCAACTCATGCCTGACTAATCTAATTGCCTTCTATGATGAGATAACTGGCTCTGTGGATGAAGGGAAAGCAGTGGACGTGTTGTTCCTTGACTTTAGCAAAGCTTTTGACACGGTCTCCCACAGTATTCTTGCCAGCAAGTTAAAGAAGTATGGGCTGGATAAATGGACTATAAGGTGGATAGAAAGCTGGCTAGATTGTCGGGCTCAACGGGTAGTGATCAATGGCTCCATGTCTAGTTGGCAGCTGGTATCAAGTGGAGTGCCCCAGAAGTCGGTCCTGGGGCCGGTTTTGTTCAGTATTTTCATAAATGATCTGGAGGATGGTGTGGATTGCACCCTCAGCAAGTTTGCAGATGACACTAAACTGGGAGGAGTGGTAGATAAGCTGGAGGGTAGGGATAGGATACAGAGGGACCTAGACAAATTGGAGGATTGGGCCAAAAGAAATCTGATGAGGTTCAACAAGGACAAGTGCAGAGTCCTGCACTTAGGACGGAAGAATCCCATGCACCGCTACAGACTAGGGACCGAATGGCTAGGCAGCAATTCTGCAGAAAAGGACCTAGGGGTTACAGTGGACGAGAAGCTGGATATGAGTCAACAGTGTGCCCTTGTTGCCAAGAAGGCCAATGGCATTTTGGGATGTATAAGTAGGGGCATTGCCAGCAGATTGAGAGACGTGATCGTTCCTCTCTATTCAACATTGGTGAGGCTTCATCTGGAGTACTGTGTCCAGTTTTGGGCCCCACACTACAAGAAGGATGTGGAAAAATTGGAAAACATCCAGCAGAGGGCAACAAAAATGATTAGGGGACTGGAACACATGACTTATGAGGAGAGGCTGAGGGAACTGGGGATGTTTAGTCTTCAGAAGAGAAGAATGAGGGGGGATTTGATAGCTGCTTTCAACTACCTGAAAGGGGGTTCCAAAGAGGATGGCTCTAGACTGTTCTCAGTGGTAGCAGATGACAGAACAAGGAGTAATGGTCTCAAGTTGCAGTGGGGGAGATTTAGGTTGGATATTAGGAAAAACTTTTTCACGAGGAGGGTGGAGAAACTCTGGAATGCGTTACCTAGGGAGGTGGTGGAATCTCCTTCCTTAGTAGTTTTTAAGGTCAGGCTTGACAAAGCCCTGGCTGGGATGATTTAGTTGGGGATTGGTCCTGCTTTGAGCAGGGGGTTGGACTAGATGACCTCCTGAGGTCCCTTCCAACCCTGATAGTCTATGATTCTATGATTCCTTGAGTGTTGTGACAAAGTTCCTGCTCTACCTTGGTGGGTCTTGCGCTTATTGGCGGATTTGCTTGCTTTGGAGCTTCACGGCAGCCCTCAGCTTGGCTGTTTTTCTGAATTCACTGTCCAGGTCAACTCCTCCTGTGTCTGACCAGGAGTTGGGAGGTTTGGGGGGAACCCGGGCCCGCTCTCTACTCCGGGTTCCAGCCCAGGGCCCTGTGGAATGCAGCTGTCTAGAGTGCCTCCTGGAACAGCTGTGCGACAGCTACAACTCCCTGGGCTACTTCGCCATGGCCTCCTCCCAACACCTTCTTTATCCTCACCATAGGACCTTCCTCCTAGTGTCTGATAATACTTGTACACCTCAGTCCTCCAACAGTCCGTGTTCTCACTCTCAGCTCCTAGTTTCTCTTGCTCCCAGCTCCTCACACGCACACCACAAACTGAAGTGAGCTCCTTTTTAAAACCCAGGTGCCCTGATTAGCCTGCCTTAATTGATTCTAGCAGCTTGTTGATTGGCTGCAGGTGTTCTAATCAGCCTGTCTGTCTTAATTGTCTCCAGAAGGTTCCTGATTGTTCTGGAACCTTCCCTGTTACCTTACCCAGGGAAAAGGGACCTACTTAGCCTGGGGCTAATATATCTGCCTTCTATTACTCTCCTATAGCCATCTGGCCCGACCCTGTCACAGTGTCCCCATGTAGACAAGCCCCTAGTTGCTAATAAAGTTTAACAGTGCGATCATAAAATTTTGTTGAATGATTTGCTAAAGCTTTTTGAAACACCAATTACACAAAGAGCTACAATATGTAGTGCCGTAGTTTTCATTCCTAAACATCTTGCAAATTGAAGCATAACAAAAAGACAGAAATTAAGATTAGCTGACCTGTTCTCAGGCACCTAATTTATACAGCAACATGCTTTATGATGGCAAATGGCAAGATTCTGCTACCCTCAGTCAGGCTGAGTGCTACTGTACTCCATAAGTAGTTCCACTGAAATCAATAGGACTGCTTGTGAAGTAAATGGCTATTCAGCCTGAGAAAGGGTGGCCAAATCTGACCCCAGCTAAAACAACAAAACAGACTGAAGCGTGCAAAAAATATTTCCCTTTAAAAAAAAAAAAGTTTAAAATGTGTTAACTTTCAATTCTATTGACTATCCCCTCGGTCTTGTATTATGACAAGACCTTGTACTTGTAAACTAAATGTTCTCAAGCCAACACTTTCAAAAATGAAAGTTAGGCCACTTATTCTCTAGTTTTTAAAAACCAAAATAATTTCGTGTCACCTGGAAATCTGGCCACTTTATTGTTCACCTCCTTTCCAAATCATTAATAAATATATTAACCATCACCAGTCGCAGTTAAAACACTTCCCACACATACCCCTTGGGGCAACGTGTTGTTACATTTTTGCATGCTGAACGTTAAATATTTGCTCCACAAGTACTCCTTTTCTTTTTGCGAATACAGACTAACACGGCTGCTACTCTGAATCCTACTCTTTGGTAACTCTCTTTCTGGGCTTGTCTTCACTAGCTGCTTACCTGGAGCTAATGGGCTGTCAATGAACCTGAGGCAGCTAACATCTTTGTAAAAGATGTCTGGGGAATGTCCATACTATTTGTTTTACAACATCCATAGTTTACTGTAGACTGCTCCCTTTTTTGTGCAGGGGTGGGTATCGATACCTTCTGTGACTCCATAATGACAAACTGAAGTACCTCCATACTGCATGTAAGGATTTTAGTGCCCCTGATTTTGACTTCAAGGTCTTTATGACCAGCTTCCTCATTTAATTTAAATTCTCTCTGTCTACAGTTTCAGTATTACTAATTCTAAATGCTCAAGAATCATGAGATTTGCTAAAAACACAAAAAAACATGAGTTTTTAAAATCTACATTTGGAGTTCTTTTTATTTGCATTCTGGCTTTGAACTTTTAGGGTTCATATTTTCAAGCTTTTGTCTACAAACATGGGGATAGGAAACTTACTTTGTTTTTAAATGAAAGCAGAGTTTCTGGTATAATCATATGACTCCTGGGTCCAAGGCTTTAGGGAAAACTCCAACCATTACAAGAGTAGGCAATACTGCAGTTTAATGGCACCATGCTGGTGTTTAGTATAATCTCTGCCCCAGACGATGTTGAATTTAATAATAGCAGTCACTATTACTTAATGGTTCAACTACATTTCCTTCTTGATGCTGGTCAGTTTAATGTTTTCATTAAAATTTCTAGTCACTTTCTCCATCAAATTCAGAGTAGCTGTCATCACATTTGTAAAGGTAAGAAATTCCCACAACAGCCCCCGACCCAACCAAAGTGCTAACGGAGCCAAAGCATTTCAAGTGTACAAAAGAGCCAAGCTAGGAAAACAAGTTTATCCAGCCTGATCCCATGAGGTGAAGACCAGTCACTGACATTGGGGGTGTTCAGTATTTCACAGATTCACTGAGTTTAAGGTGAAAAGGGACCAGTAGATTATCTCGTATAACCTCCTGTATATCACAGGCCATTATATTTCAGCCAGTTACCCTTGTACTGAGGCCAGGAACTTGTATGTTGGCTAAAGTACAGCTTCTAGAAAGTGATCCAATGTGATTTTCTGCATCAAGAGATGGAAAAATCCAACATTTCCCTAGGTAATTGGTTTCAACGGTTAACCCCCAGGATGCACTCTGTATCTTGCTCACCTTTAGTTCAGACTTCATGTGAGTGGGCTAATATATTCTAGGAAAAAGAGAAAGTAGCCCAAATTACATCCTGACCATTTAAGTGGCTAATACTTTTCTGTGACTGTTTTTATAGCTGTGTCATTCTTACGTGGCTGTACGGCTTTTCTAACTTGGCTCTTCTCAACATGCAAAGTGTTTTTGGATCAGATTTTCACTCACAGATCATAAACTTCAAAGTGCATACTTTAAAATAATCAAACTGTTTAAAAATAGTATTAATATCATTCTACAATTAATTACAAGTGAAAATGGGTCATCTTATGTAACAGAACACAAGTGAGTGTAGAGTTTGCTAGTTTCAATGCAGTCTCTGGAGGCCATCTTTCTATATCACGAAACTACTGCACATTAGGCAGTCTTTATTCAGAACAAATCTTCATCTGGAATTGCTAGTGTGTATATATCAGGAAGGAAGTGCATTGCCAGCACTATCCGTGGAAGCTTGCATTATGCCAGCTCCAAGCACATGACATCAAACATTTGATTTCATAAGTGCTGGATTCCATCATTAATAAAACAAAAGGGAACATTTTCCTCCAACTAAAATAAATAAAGTATGATAGGCCCTTTTCCATATTGCAGCTAACTACAAGAGTATAACGGGCTTGATTGAATTTGAGTATGTGGTGTTCAAGAAGCTACACATCTATACACAAAGAAACCCTGCTTTGAAATCGGAAAGAAAAACTTGGCAGTTGAAAGGTGTAAATAAATGGAAACAGAAATGCAATATGTAGTCCAAAAGCCAGACAGCAGAATGGAAAATATAAAGGAAAGAAGTCTAAAAACAGCAGCTCAGGCCATAGTAATTGTTTCAACAGACCCTTTCATAAATAAGCAGAAAACTTGAAATAAAAACAGAGAGGTTTATGAAAGTTGCAGTAATCACATATCTTAAATTATATTGGCTTTTCAAGATTTACAGTACTGACTGCAGCTAAAGAATCTCACAGCTGACGCATGATGCAAAAATAGGAAACAAACAGTGCTCCCTCATCTGCCACAAACCTGCCTTTTGAAGCCACAGTTTTTCTTAAATAACAAGGCAGCATTTGCAGTGGACCTCAAAGGACTTACACAGGAACAGAAGAATGGCGATGCTGGTTCAGACCAATGGTCCATCTAACCCAGTATCCTGTCTTCTGAAAGTGGCCAATGCCAAGTGCTTCAGAGGGAATGAGGCAATCACTTCAGAGGCAATCATCGAGTGATCCATCCCCTGTAGCCCACTCCTAGCTTCTGGCAATCAGCTCAGAGCATGATGTTGTATCCCTGACCATCTTGGCTAATAGCCATCGATGGACTTATCCATGAACTTATCTAGTTCTCTTTTGAACCCAGTTATAGTTTTGGCTTCACAGCATCCCCTGTCAATGAGTTCCACAGGTTGACTGCATGTTGTATGAAGAAGTACTTCCGTATGTTTGTTTGGAATCTGCTGCCTATTAATTTCATTGGGTGACCCTTGGTTCTTCTGTTAAGTGAAGGAGTAAATAACACCTCCTTATTCACTATCTCCACACCAGTCACAATTTTATAGACCTCTATCATATCCCCTCTTAGACATCTCTTTTCTAAGCTGGAATGTCCCAGTCTTTTTAATCTCTCCTCATATAGAAGCTGTTCCATACATTTAATCATTTTTGTTGCCTATCTCTGTATCTTTTCCAATTCTAATATATCTTTTTGGGATGACCAGAACTGTATGCAATATTCAAAGTGTGGGTGTATCATGGATTTATATAGTGGCATTATGATATTTACTATCTTATTATCTATCCCTTCCTAACAGTTCCTAACATTGTTAGGTTTGTTTGGGTTTTTGGGGGTTTTTTATTGCAGCTACACATTGAGTGGACGTTTTCAGAAAATGATGAATCCGAGATCTCTTTCTTGAGTGATAATGTAGACCCCATCATTTTGTATGTTTGATTGGGATTATGTTTTCCAATGTGCATTACTTCGTATTTATCAACATTGAATTTCATCTGCCATTTTGCTTCCTTTTGAAGCCACAGAGACTTTTTTAAATACCAAGGCAGCATTTGCAGTGGACCTCAAAGGACTTACATAAGAACATCATACTGGGTCAGACCAACGGTCCATCTAGCCCACTTGCCAGTGCCACGTGATTCAGAAGGAATGAACAGAACAGGTAATCAGGCAATCCTCAAGTGATCCATCCCCCGTTCCCCAGTGTTGAGTTGATTATCACACTGTCAGCTTTTCACTCAAGACAGAACCACAAGACAATAAATCCTGTACTGGGCAAAACAGAATGGGGACCAGATTCAAGCCAGGATGTAATCCCTGGCATAGGGTCTTCAAGGCAGAAGGCCAATCATTGTTGATAGTACAATGCAGTCACAGCCCCTTACACTAGCAGGCCAATAAAGCCCCAAAATGAGGCAGGAGGCATTCCCCACAGCATCCTCCACTGGTGGGGCATTTTGGAGAAATTAAAGTAGCTTCCCACAACAGCACTGAGGGAAAGCAAAGATACCACTGCTTGCCCTCTCTTGGGTTGAATCCCTGCTTCTGGTGCATGAAACAAGGTGGTAGCTGGGAGATTAATTTACTTCTCCATGCACCAGGTTTAGTGAATCCAGCCAAGTGTGTTGACATAAAGAATTAGTGAATAGCCATCATTCTAGGCATCCTAAATATTATCATTATTGACTATGCTCTCAGCAATAGAAACTTGATATGAGTTTTTTCAGGTTTTTAATGGAGCAATTATTTCTATAATGTATAGCAGGTAGATTTCATTCTCATCTGATTTTCTTTGGAATCTTATTCTTATTTCTTTGGAATATTCTCTGCAATACTTTAAAGAATGGTCTGTTTAGAAGGGACTCTGCCTTGATCCTTTATTTCATATTTTTAGAGGCAGGTGTGTGTACACAGGGCCTTGCTTTTATTACTAGTGAAGCAAGTTAAATTATTTGGAATAATGGACAAATTCATTTTTTAAAAAGTCTGTTTGTACACAATCTACAAGCATGCTAAATTAATTAATAACTTGCTCAATGTGAATAGTCTGCCCATCTCTAATGCCTAGTAAGTTCCCCAAGACCGACTGCTTCTGAAATTGATCTACCACCACCCAGCTCTTTGCTTCAGCACTGGAATTTGAAGATCTTTTTAAGAAGTACATCATGGGCAGCACCAATACAATCTTCCCAACTACTAAACAGCGACTAGATGTGAGCTAATGGCCTATCCGTCAACCGTTCTCTAGCCCATTTTCAATCTCATCAACCATCATCCACACCCATGGCTCTTATCTAACACAAGACCTCTTGCCTCTGGTCTCTCTGGAGCCATTTTGAAGATCTAGCCATTAATATCAACTACGCAGGTTTGACAATGTGATCTTTCAGTGTCTCAGGAATATGTAATAACCAACAGCATATATCCAACTGTGATTCATGCCAATGGTTTTTCTACTGTTCTACACTGATGCTGGTTTAAGACAATTTATCTGTATACTTTAAAGAGCTGAATTGTTAAAATGGCTGCCCTGATACTTGACATCTCAGCAAGTTTGGTGCATCACTTATTTGGATGGGACCAAACTTTTTACTGTAAGGTTAGAAGGATGTATTTGCTTTCCATCCACAGGAAGAAAGCAGCAAGAGAAGGAACCTGGGACACATATCCTGGGGAATATTTACAATAAATAATTTAGAACGTAGATCCACAAAATAGGTATTGCAGACGACGGATGAAAACTCTGATATTTGAAGTAGAATGACCTCCAGGGACTCATCTCTATTGGCAGACTGGGTGCTGACATCATTTTCTTGGCTGGGGCTTTAAACATTTTATTGGCCATTGCAAGCACCTGAACTACATAATCACCTTTTAAAAAAAATCTGTTGGAGTCATTTGCTGTCTTGAACTGTCACCACATGGTCTGTGCCTCTTAAAGATATTCCCCTTTTTTCATTTTCCTTTTGCTTTCTACTGAAATTTTATTCCAAGAGAGGTAAATGGAATTCTCAGCTCTCACTGATCAGAGGGTTTTATACAATGTTCCTCTCTGAAAAATCAGACATTTAAGGATTAGGATTCCTTTGCATTTTCACAAATATTTGCATGTGCTCATTATGTTGCTAGGTTGACATGACCAACTGGGTCTTTTAGAACTTCTTGAAGAAAAATATCACTTATCATACTGGGCTAAATTTAATGTGGGTGCAACTGCACTGAAGTAAATTCTGATACTTCTCACAGATATCTGGACTCATTTTGCATCTATCCATATTAGAATTCTGAAAGGATCTTTTTGCTTTATGTAATAATTTCAGTACCATATCAGAGCAAAGACACATAGCTTTACAATAGTGATTTAGAATTATAGTAATAAAGCACTAAACATATTGTGCAACATCAATAAAGTCAGTTTGGTTTCAAATATTTTCACAGAATCATTCATGCATAAAACGATAGAAACATACGTTCAGCTAAAGTTATGTCTTCCATTCTGGAAAACAGTTGTTATGGATATTTATCCATATTTACCACCAACAATCATGCAAGGGCAGAAATCTCTCTCTTTAGATTGTATACATGTTGGGACCAGGACTGTCTCTTATTATGTCTTTGTACAGGATCTACCATAATGGGGCATCAGTCTCAGTTGAGACCCCTAGGCACTATAGTAATATAAATAATAAGATACATGCAAACCATACCCACTCCTGTACCACTTATCTAGTTACTCCATTTCTAATGATGTGAGCCATGGGTCAAGAAAATGCATTAACACTTTCTTGTCACTAATTGCTACCAGATTACATCTGATTCCTCCCAAAAGGGCTTTGGTGCATGCTAAGTCTAGAACAAAATGCATTAATCATTTAGATTAATGTGTGATGGATCTGCAAAGCAGGGGACTACACCTCCCACCAGTCCCCTTCTCACTGTACATCTCCTACCCCCTGACTAAGTTGGGACTATGATTTCCATCAGCACCCTGCCCACTGCACTCTCCTTCTCCTGGCCTAGTAAGTAGAAAGGTCCTGAACAAAGTATTGGCTGCACTCTGCTTGGGACTCGGGAGCGGGAGCCACATGGCATCAGGAGCAGAGAGAAGCCCCAGGAACTGTGGGCTGAGCTGCATGTGGAACAGGTTGTGACTGCTAGATTTCACAGCTGGGTGCAGGTCTGTGCAGGACTTATGGAACAGCAGCAATGGCTGGGGAGGGAACCAGTGAAAGGAACCCCCATGAGAGACACTAACTGAGCCTGGCCTGGAAACCCATAAACGCTTATTTGCTTGAATGGAGACTGGACTGGAGAAGCTCCCCCAGCACTAGGACTGAAAAGCCCTAACTCTCCACTGGGCTGCCCTAGGGACCCAAACAAGAACTGATAAGTGCTCACTTTGAACTGTAACTCTTTAAGTCTCTATACCAGGGGTATCTGCAACCTTTCCCTTCCCTGTGAGCCCTAATACAATGCCCTTTTTCCCTTAGCCATGTGTCTGAGTGGTTATTGGGACCCACCCAGAGCTCGTGCCTGCAAAGCCTGGCTACTGAAGCACCTACAGTACTTGCCTTGAAGTCAGGGTACACCTGGCATTCTACTGGCACCCTAGGTGTTTGGGGCATAGAGTAACCCCAATAACTGCAATTCTTTAAAATGCAAAACTACAGCTACCAAAGCTATAGCTCTTACCTAAATCTATGCAAAGAATGGAAAAGTTTGGACTAGATTAACAGAAATTTAGTAGCAAGGGAGACTTCGCCAGTAAATCTGTAATTACTATTGTTTTAAGGGAAGATGGAAACTGACTGGCTACAAATGAATCATTTGCTGTATCAGGAGCAGTGTTACAGAAATACCTAACGGCCCCATCCAAGATCAAGAGCCCATTGTATGAGGTGCTGTACAGACACACAGTAAAAGACAGTTCCTGCCATGCAGAGCTTGCAGTGTAGACAGACAAAGGAAGGACATTTTCCTCATAGTCCAAGTTAAAGCTTCAGGACATCACTACAGCAGCTAAAGAAGCCCGAAGACTCACACTGAAGACAGCTGGAAGCTAATGCAAAATAAATCACATTATGATAAAAAGAATAAAAGGCCCAAGAACAGAAACAGCCTAAGAGGAGATCTTTAAATAGCTAAAGATGTCTATGATGAAAACTAACAGCCAAGTTATTTATGCCTAAAATATGCATCGTATAAATACGTAATAATCTTGATGAAATAATAATCTCCAATTAGGTTGCCAAAAAGCTATTGTAAGTCAACTTAGCTCCATCTGCTTCAATAGATCTATGCAGGTTCATACTAGCTAAGGATCTGGCACAGAGTAGTTTTTCACTCTCGGTAAAATAGGTTGATTAGAAAGTCGCCTTTTTTTATTATTATTATTATTATTCATTTCATGCCTCTATTTCTTGCTGCTAGACTGTGCATTTAGCCTATTCTTGTGTTTGGCCAAGTGAAGATGCCTTTCCATTACCCAAAATGTACAAGGCAAACTGCAGTACTGTATTTACAGATGCTAAATGGCAGAAAGCATCATAGCAGCTCTCAGTCTTTCCAAACTATAAAGTGAGGCATAATTCAAAGTCCTTCAGCTTTTACGGAGATAAATAATTTAAACAAAGAAGCAAATAACATGACAGAATGTAGCAAACAGTTTGTCATAAAATGAGCCAACTAAGCTATAGGTACCATGATAAAAATTGAAGATGTATTTCAACTGGTCTGATTTACTCATATGCATATTAAGACAATAACTTTCCAAGGCTAAAATATGATCATGTAGTCTCTACTTCATCAAAAAATGGCGAATCAGCTGCTCATGTAACTACTGCTCACTGTAGAATACTTTGCATTGTCAATACATAGCACCTTCCGTCCAAGGATAGGGTTGCCAGGTGTCCAGTTTTCGACCAGAACACCTGGTCGAAAAGCGACCCTCGCGGCTCCAGTCAGCACCACTGACCAGGCAGTTAAAAGTCTAGTTGGTGCGGGGCTGGCAGGCTCCCCACCCAGCTCCACGCGACTCCCAGAAGCGGCCAGCATGTCCCTCTGGCTCCTAGGCATAGGGATGGCCAGGGGGGCTCCATATCCTGCCCTCACCCTTAGCACCGGCTCTGCAGCTCCCATTGGCCGTTGCTTCCTGGGAGCCGCCTGAGGTAAGTGCCACCCAGAGCCTGCACTCCTCATCCCCTCCCATACCCCAACCCCTGCCCCAGCCCTGAGCCCCTTCCCGCACTCCAAATCACTCATCCCTGGCCCAAGCCCAGAGCTCCCTCCTGCACCCCAAACCCCTCATCCTTGGCCCCACCCCATAGCCCTCACCTCCAGCCCGAGTCCTCACCCCCCCTGCACCCTAACCTCCTGCCCCAGCCCAGAATCCCCTCCTGCACCCTAAACCCCTCATCCTTGGCCCCACCCCAGAGTCCACATCCCCAGATGGAGCACTCACCCCCTCCCACACCTCAACCTTCTTGCCTCAGCCTGGAGTCCCCTCCTGCACCTCAAGCCCCTCATCCCCAGTTCCTACCACAGAGCCATTACCCCCAGCCGGAGCCCTTACCCCCTAACCTCCTGCCCCCAGCCCAGAGCCCCCTCTTGCACTCCAAACCCCTCATCCCCAGCCCCACCCCAGAGCCCTTACCCCTCACCCCTCCCACACCCCAACCCCCTACCCCAGCCTGGAGCCCCATCCCGCACCCTGAACGCCTCATTTCTGGACCCACTCCCGAGCCCGCACCTGCCCCCACACTCCTCCCTCACTCACTCACTCATTTTCACTTGGGCAGGGGGCTGAGTGGTCCTACCATGTAGCCAAAGTACAACCAGCCACCCTGGCCTTTATTTGACCTAGGAAGCCGTTTTTCAACTTATCCCACCAGATCTTTTCTGCATTTATCTTCCCTCCTTGCCTTTTGATTACTAGTCCCCAAAAACCAATCTTTCTAAAGTAATCCCTAGAAGATGTAGGCTCAGAAATGTCAATATTTAACTTCAAAATCTTCACAGGACGTGAAGGATTGTTACTTAGGGTCATATATTGATTATTCTTAATCAATACACACAACTCCCATTGAAATCAAATTGAGTCCCTTCACGGATCAAGGGTCTTCCAGGGGCCTGAAGGTGCTAAAAAGCTCCTGCCAGATAGGTTTACTGTATTTGTTTTGAATTTAAATTTTACAAATAGTCTTAGAAATTATAATTACTATATAAGTGAAAGCAAGGGGATATTTACCAGTAACGTTAAAATACAGCACAACTTACTAGCTTATTAAATATAAATAAATTAACTACTGATTCAGTGGTACAGTATTTCTTTAGTCATGCCTTATAACTAGATTGCTTACGAGACTAGTATGCTAGTTATCTAGTATACTAGTTTATCTAGTATGTTTATGGCTACGTGGTGAGGAAGATGCTACATGTAAGAGCTGTAGCCATACATCTAAATCTGCCAAACTCTAAATGTGAGACCAGAAGCTAAAATGAAGGACACACAAAAAATAAGTATACAGAAATCTTCTGCTAGATAGTTTTGATAAACAGCAATTTCCTCAGCTTCTGTTCATGACTCAGCATTCCTGTTATCAGCTATAGACAATACTAAGGTAACATCAGGCCCTTGTGGGATGAGGTAAAATTTAAAGTGAGTAAGAATTGCGATGCATGGCTGTCTCTGTTTGCAATACGCAGTGCTGTTGTAACCGTGTCGTGTCAGTCCCAGGATATTAGAGAGACAATGAGTGTAGTAATATCTTTTATTGGACCAACTTTTCTTGGTGAGAGAGACAAGTGTTTGAGCTACCCAGAGTGCAGGACCTGAGGAAGAGCTCAGGGATAGTTCAAAAGCTTGTCTCTCTCAGCAACAGAAGTTGGTCCAATAAGAGATTACCTCACTCACATTGTCTCTCTGTCTGCAATGGCTGTTTGTCTGTTAGAAAGAGATTCTTAATACATCTGCTCCAAGATATCAATAAACAAGCTAGTCTCATGGGTTCAGCTGAAGCTGAAGACATGCAGACCCAAACTAAACTGTTCTTTCAAGACTTCCCTAAAGTTTGAGTTTCTACAACTTTTTCCTACAACTATTCCAGAGGGAAAATGTAATGTTCACTCCAGGAAAACCCCTGCTTTAATTAAATCAGCATTCTGCTCCCTGGGGTAGGGGAGTAGCAGGGAAGCAAAGGGAATGCAGGGACTGCTGACCTGAGAGGGCTTTGCGCAGACCATGGGAAGGCTTCTTGTTTTTCCTTCCCTGCACAGCCAACACCAATGGCTTGCCCACAATCTGGCCCTAGATATTTTGAAGTGAATACTGTGTTCCCAGAAGTTGCCAGCCTGACTGCAGTAGATACTCAATTCATCTACTCATCCACACAACAAATATGCTATGGGCATTGGGGTATGGACGTTTCTCCCATAATAATGCTGCCTTGCCAATGTATTTCAGTCCTGTTCAACACGGACCAGCACACAAGAAGTAATTCAGTTTATGGTTATGAAAGGGTTGTTTTTTCCATAGAAACGCCTGAATAAGATTGTGGCTTGTAATGGCAGGTTTTGTGTAGGGCTGTCAAGCGATTAAAAAAATTAATTGCACTGTTAAACAACAATAGAATACCATTTATTTAAATATTTCTGGATGTTTTCTACATTTTCAAATATATTGATTTCATTTACAAAACAGAATACAAAGTGTACAGTGGCAAAGAGTCCTGTGGCACCTTATAGACTAACAGACATGCTCACTTTATATTTATTTTTGATTACAGGTATTTTCACTGTATAAAAACAAAAGAAATAGTATTTTTCAATTCACCTAATACAAGTACTGTAGTGCAATCTCTTTATCATGAAAGTTGAACTTACAAATGTAGAATTATGTACAAAAAAATGCATTCAAAAATAAAACAATGTAAAATTTTACAGCCTGCAAGTCCACTTAGTCCTACTTCTTGTTCAGCCAATTGCTCAGACAAACAAGTTTGTTTACGTTTGCAGAAGATAATGCTGCCCGCTTCTTGTTTACAATGTCACCTGAAAGTGAGAACAGGCGTTCTCATGGCACTTTTGTAGCTGGCACTGTAAGGTATTTATGTGCCAGACGTGCTAAAGATTCATATGTCTCTTCATGCTTCAACCACCATTCTAGGGGACATGTGTCCATGCTGATGACGGGTTCTGCCAGATAACGACCCAAAGCAGCGTGGACTGATGCATGTTCATTTTCATTATCTGAGTCAGATGTCATCAGCAGAAGGTTGATTTTCTTTTCTGGTGGTTCGGGTTCTGTAGTTTTTGCATCAGAGTGTTGCTCTTTTAAGATGTCTGAAACCATGCTCCACACCTTGTCCGTCTCAGATTTGATAAGGCACTTCAGATTCTTAAACCGTGGGTCGAGTGATGTAGCTATCTTTAGAAATCTCGCATTGGTACCTTCTTTGTGTTTTGTCAAATCTGCAGTGAAAGTGTTCTTAAAATGAATGACATGTGCTCATGGGTCATCATTCGAGACTGCTATAACATGAAATATGTGGCAGAATGCAGGTAAAATAGAACGGGGACATACAATTCTCCCCAAAGGAGTTCGGTCACAAATTTAATTAACGCATTATTTTTTTAACAAGCGTCATCAGCATGGAAGCATGTCCTCTGGAATGATGGCCGAAGCACAAAGGGGTCTACAAATGTTTAGCATATCCTGCACATAAATACCTTGCAATGCCGGCTACAAAAGTGCCATGCAAATCCCTGTGCTCACTGTCTGGTGACACTGTAAATAAGAAGTGGGCAGTATTATCTCCCGTTAATGTAAACAAACTTGTTTGTCTTAGCGATTGGCTGAACAAGAAGTAGGACTGAGTGGACTTGTAGTCACTAAAGTTTTACATCGTTTTGTTTTTGAGTGCAGTAATGTAACAAAAAAATCTACATTTGTAAGTTGCACTTTCACGATAAAGAGATTGCACTACAGTACTTGTATGAGGTGAATTGAAAAATACTGTTTCTTTTGTTTATCATTTTTACAGTGCAAATATTTGCAATAAACAACATACACTTTGATTTCAATTACAACACAGATTATATGAAAATGTAGAAAAATATCCAAAATGTTTAATAAACAATAGCATACCAATTGAAATTTAACAGATTAATTTCTTTATTTGTGATTAATTTTTTTGAGATAATCGCATGAGTTAACTGCGATTAATTGACAGCCCTAGTTTTGTGGTGTAGAGTTGGGTAAAATTTTCAGAAGCGCCTATGTGACCTAGGAGGTTAAGTCCCATTTTCAGAAGTCACCAGGAAACTTCAATGAGACTTAGGCTCCTAAGTGCCAAAGTCAGTTTTGAAAATGGGAGTCAGGAGCTTTCTGAAAATTTTACCCATTATCCATGAGGAAACAAACTGAGCCTATAAACTCACTTGACATAAGTCACCAAACAGCTGTTAGATGATCACAGCTTTCCACAAGTGATCTAGACTTCTTCAGTGGAGACTCAGATTCTTAAAATTAATTTATTAATTATTTTTAAAAGACTGTCCTGCTACTCATTCTCTTAGCCATCAAATCTCTCCAAGTTCAGGGGTAAGGAAGGCAAAATTAAACATCGACACAAAATATGGCACTGACACCATTAGGCCACACCTGTAAACAAAAAAACAATTGTGCTAAACCACTGTGCCTCTCAACAAGTTTACTTGGAGACACCAATTATGAAGAGACCATAGGTCTAAATTTTCAAGTGAATGAGCTAGACTTACATATTCATATACAAATGCCTCTTTGTATGTGTTCTGCATTAAATATTGATTTATTTCTCATACAATATATCTGTTCTGAACTTCAAAATTTACTTTTTCAGACTAAGGTGTCTTAAAACTTCAAAATAAGTTAGAATTAATAAGTGGCTCAAGACCATCAGTCTTATTTATAATGTAATGGCTTTCCATCTCTCTGCGCTAATCTCTAACACTCTTTATTACTCAGCAATTCAGACACAAACCATATTCATTTAGAAGGCATTTTTAAATTAGCCATATTAAATATCATACTTAAATTATATTCTAAATTGACAGGGAGCCATAAAACCGTGCAGGTCTGGATCTTTCTGATCCATACTTTTTCCTTTTAAAAGGAACAAACAAAACTATAAAGAGTCTCAAATTATGAGGTTTTTCAAACTTTGCAGATAACATTTTCCTCGTTATACCACAGTGAATTTAATGTATAGAATCACAGAAATGTAGGGTTGGAAGGGACCTCAAGAAGTCATCTAGTCCAGCCCTTGCGCTGAGACAGGATCATTTGATTAGTTGACAGGAACAGAAGATACTCTGACTTAGTTGGCTTTAGGAATATTATTATTCTTTTATTGGATTCAGCTTTCCTGGTGGTTTCACGTTTGAACCAAGAGCCCCCTAGGAAATACGTAATATCAGCAATCATTAGTTTGAGCAGCATGTTTGTGCCACGCTTCCCTTCACTGGAATTTAGCAATATGAAATACGACTGCATTAATATATTACCAGCTTTGAACTCTTTAAAACAAAAACAGCTGCCACAATAAGTCCCAGCCTTAGCGCAGTAGTATTCACGTGTTTAGTCTATCAATTTCTTTAGGAAGACAGCCAAAGAGTCAGAGCCTCGCAGTGACAACTCTTCGGGTGAAAGCTGTATGTGAAATCTGATCAAGACTTGAGTGATTTTTCTGGATCCAGAAACACTAAACCTCTACAGTCTCTCTCATATTTTGTTGCCATATACTTCTACTCAAAATCACCGGAGAAGCAGTAAGAAGTCCCTTACCCTAGTCTGATAAAACAACACAGAGCATCCATCTCCTAAGCATCATGCAAAATATACAATAACTTCCCCACTGCCATTGATCAATGTCTAAACAATTTTTAGACACAAACCAATACATGGGCTCTCTTTAAATGTTCACTCATTCAGCATGACAATGAATGAATATTTTTAGTTCTAATTTAACCATTAAAACTAATCTCTCCTACAGTTTGGCTACTGCCGAAGCAGCCTCAGAGGCTCATCACAAGGTTGAAATGCTTATGTGCTGTTTATTACTTGTGCCCCACTCTCCTGGGGGCATCACAAGCACAAGCTGCTTCCTGCTGAATAAGAGCTCTGTGGTGGTAACCACTTGATCAGCCCTGTTGAATCAAGGGGTGATCCCCTTTCTCACAGCCCTGGCAGGGAATATCACAGGTAGTCCACACCATCCTACTCAACAGGAAAACTTTATTCACTCTCCTCCCCCTCACTCAGGTCACAAATACATGTCGCAGTTCTGAACACCTCTGCTCCATACCCTGAAGGATGAAATCCAACCAGTTAGTTGGGAGCAAGAATTTGGGGTTGGGAAAAGAAGGCTGCACAGTGAGTCTTGGGCCGTACGGCCATTTTATTGAAACTAACACATGTACTGGAACCTTTAATTTGCTCGAACTGGCCCTGCCTCTTTCTTTTAAAAACCCAAACTAAAACACTTACCTGTGAAGGCAGGTCACTTGGATTAAGGTCTGGCACCCCACCATCTGAACGGCGAGACCTGTACCGTCCCTCACAGTCTGCATTTCGAAACCGATCCTCTGTGTTGCTTGCCTCTGGCTGTGAGCTGTCAACCTCCATAGGTGTGTGGTGTCCATTCTCCTGCTCTGAATTCTGGCTGTCTTTGCTTTCCTTGCTGTCCTTACTGGCTGGAGTTCTGGCAATGACCCCAAACTTTCTAGATCTTTTCCCATTTTGAGCGGCTCTGTCACTTCGCTCCGAGGCAGGCTTTGCTTTGGGTTCACAGCTGTTGCTGTTGTTGCCATTTGATGGAGGAAGAGGGGCTTTGCGCTTAATGCGACGGAACATGATCAGGTAGATAAAGCCGCCATTCCAGCACTGATCAGCCAGGTAGCTGCGAGCAACAGAAAAGTTTGGATTATAAACAGATTGTCCTATAAAGTTCATTCTGAAAATACAGTCAACAGGTATAAACTTCGCTAGGTATTGATGCACTTTCTAACACGATTCTTTGCCTAGTTAAATGCAATGATATATTGAACACCTTAAAGCATCAGCAAATGATCTCTGCAGTTGGTATTAGAAATTGTGAGATGTTCAGGCTCACAAGGGAGTTCTGTGCTCTTGCTTCAAATAAGGCTATTTTGCAAACAGTCCCAAAAAGGCATGCCATGCTCAAGGAGAAAATATTCCCCAATCACAAAAATGCTTCTTGCATACGAATTAGAGAAGATGCATCTGAAACAGGGAGTTTAAAAAAACAACAACAAAGCCTGGAAACAGGCTAATCACATTTTGGTATTCATGACAACTGGCAAAAACCACTCAGCTGGTCATCTTCCACAATTCAAACTCTGAATGCGAGACAGGTGTTTAGGCAGCACAATGAGATGACAGAGCTAAGCAAAAAACAAAGAAAACATTTTTCCCTCTCCAATGGAAACAAAAAATACCAGCCAGGCTTCATTTGTGCAGCAGCCCTCACAGTATTTGCATCTGAAATGAAGCCTTTTCCTTGAGATACATCTTCAGTTTTGGCTTGGGTACACGTGCCCTAGATCTTGGGGCAAATCCACTGTTTCTGTAAGTAGGCTCCAATTGCCCCAGTACAGCAAAACACTATGCTATAACCTATGATGTTCCTACTGGGTCCAATAAAAGGACAAGAAAATAAGGTGCGTTTCCTTTCATGACGTCTATTCTGATGGAAAGCGAGGTGATCTGAGCAGTGGAAGTAGCAGCCATAAGTAGCAACACACGTATTTACAAAATATCACTCCCACTCCCACCATCTGAGTGACACTTTACATCAATGTATTTCTACTTCAGGCGAAAAACAATTACCTCTAAGGAGCGGCACTCATTTATTCCAAGGGTGAATTTGGGTTCCTGTGTATTTAGGGACAACATATACCTCAACCTAAATTCTTTAAATATTTGGCTTTCAAGCCAAGAGTGTAACCAACTGAGAGTACAAATAAGCTTGAATTTGTACTTAACATATTTGTATGAATCCCTTCTGGTCCCATGCTAACTTAGGTTACATTGCCTACTTTGCTGGTGAAAGCAGAAAATGCTTCCAAGAATATCAAACAAACCATTCTCCAACAGCAATGAACATTCACTAACGCGGAGCTGTTGGTAAACGTACAATAACATCACCTTCTTGAGAGGTGAAAGTAGATGCCAGTCAAAGGAACTGACTGTCAGAGACACAGAGTCAAAGAGATTAAGGCCAGATGGGACCCCAAGATCACCTATATGGCACAGGCCACCAACACCACCCAGCACCTGCACACTAAACTGAACAACCACAATTAGACCAAAGTATTACAGCCCATAGGAGATTATCATGTGCCACAGGCAGAGAGTGGGGGGGACCAACGCGCACCACTGCTTGAGGCCCCTGCACTGGGAATTAAGTGAGAGATACCCAGACAAATCAGACGTGTGGCCTGTACTCCAGGATGCAGAGGAAGGCGAAAAAAACCCCAAGGGCCCTACCAAACTGAAACGGCGAAAATTCCTTCCCAACCCCACATATGGAAATCAGTTAGATCCTGAGCATGTGAACAGCCAGCCAAGCACATGAGAGAGAGAATGATTTCCCACCCCAAATGACTTGCACAATACATCTGTACTGTTAACGCTGACCAGCTGTGCTGCCTGCCACCCCCCCCAATCCCAGCTGCCATCCAGCTGAGCTGGGCTCGTTGCACTGCCAGGGACGCTCAGAGAGAGCATGCAGGGGAGGAGCATGGGAAGCCTAAAGCCTGTTTATGAGTGAGGAGGGGTTGTTTGAGTGGCAAGGGTGAGTGACTGAGCGAGTGGCAAACTTTGGTGGTGGGTTCTTTGGTAATTCTCAGTGTATGAAAGAATGGACTAGGCATTGCTGGGTGAGTGGAGGAGGCACGCTGAGATGGAAGAGGCAATGAAAGCCGGAGAGGGCACTGGTTAGTTTGTAGTTTCAGTCCAGTTCTTTCTTATGGTTAGGTGTCCCTGACATAAAATCCCACCGTCACAATTGGCCCTCATCAATAAGGCTCTGATTTTTAAAGGTATTTAGACATTGCTCCACTCAACACTGCAAGGCCTACATGACTTATGAGCCTAACTCTCAGTTTCAAAAGTGACTCGGGCATTTACCCATTAAAAGGTCATGGGACTCAGGAGACCAAATAGTAGAAAAAGAGACTAATTAGGCTCCTAAGTCACTTAGGCCCTACAATGCTGAATGACAGAATGCTTAAATACTTTTCAAAATTTGTGCCTATATTTCATCAGGGAGACCAATGATTAAAGGAACATGGTAACCACAGGCCCCATCTCATCAGAGATGGCCCCTTCAGAACAAGATTGAAGCACAATGAGTAAGTGGGGCAGGAAAGTCTGTATTGATAATGGCTACGCCGTATCTTCTCAGTGAACATGCAGAGGACTTCAGTCACCAGGATTATAAATTCAGCATCTTTCACAAGCACTGTAGTCATTTTTAAAAATAAAAAATAAAAACCATCTTTCTTTCTTAATCGGCTGGAAGTAGGCAACACAGTACACGAGCCTATACTAGCGTGGAAAATCTTGGCAGGGTTGGTCACTAATGCATCCAGAGGAGACTGGACCCAAAGGGTTAGATTATAACATTCCAGAAATAAACAGATATTTTGATTATTAAGACTTTTTCCCACCCCCTCAAATCAAGGGAAGAGGGGCAGTTTTGTTCCAGAAACAGTATGGGCTGCCCGGTTTTCACATTTATCTTTCAAGCTCAACTTTCAAGGCAGCCAGCAACGTTGATTAAAATTCATGACTTTTGCTTGCAGCAATACCATTGCACTCTGATCCATCACATATAAACTTGATAGCATTGCTTGTCCTGAAGGAGAGAAACAGAAGAGTGTCTCCTGCTCTAATAAGCCTATGGTCTGTTTTGCCTGCCATGCCATTCACATACATACATTTCTCTGCATTAATAATTGCATGCTTTTTTAAGCACTGGTAATACAGTACTTCCATCAGACAAATATAAATTCACCAACAAGATGAAATGACAGAGAATACAGCAGACAAATACCTGTTAAGTCCAGAAAAAATAAAGTTATAAAACGTATTGCAAATGAAGCAATTTTATACAGCAAAACAAAATATGATCTTTCTACCACTGTATATTCTTTTGTGACATGTTAGTTTTATTCATAACGTGTAAGATAAATGCTTTGGAGAAAGGATATAATATTCTAAAGGTTCATTTTATAAATATTCAGTCCACTGTTGGTTCAAGGATATGCTTAGAGACACAGGGCCAGATTCTCAGTTGATGTAAATGGATGTAATTCCCTTGACTTCCATGAAACTACGATGCTTTACTTTATGAAGATCTGGCCCACATACTCCAGTCATGGGAACTGTAGTAACTCATGTTTCTATGTTCCCTTGATTGCTTCAGGGCAGTTCTGTGCATGCACTATATTTCTATGAAAGATGAAAAAAAGTTTACACAGAAGAACAAATGAGTCTCTCTGAATAGCAATAGCCAAGCCAGCAGCCATACCACTTCAGGCAATGATCTTGTCAGATCTTCCAGGCTTAGAGAAAAGTATGTGCTGGAAAAACAGGTGTCAATGATTCAGTAGGTGGCACTGTTCATTCTGAGTCACCGTTGATTCAACGCCCAAGCAACCCTGTGTTGGAAGAACTATGCTGATGGTGCAACACTCAGCTGTCTTTTTGTGGAGATAGACAACCAAGGCCCTGATCATTTGTGGTCATTTAATATAGAATGACTTCTTTTTTTGGGGGGGGGGAGGGAAATAAGGATAAGATTGTTAATCAAACTCCTAAGTTAAATTTCAATTTGGCTAACTACGGTCTGCCTACTTTTGCTTCTTTTTCCTTTACAGCTTCTTTTCCTGCTTTTCTAACTTTAAGTCTGAGGAAGGTGGAAAATCCCCTAAAATTGATCTTCAAGTTGATCTGCTTCAGTGCAAGGCAGGAATCAACCAGGAAGTCTGCCTGCAGAGCTCAGAATGGGGCAAAGCAGTAAGTACACTTTCCTCTGTCCTGATTGGACACCATCAAGTCTATACCAATGACAATCATGCCACAGAAAACTATCTGACATGTTTTTTGGGGAAGAAATAGGAAGGTGTTTTTTTTAAATTTTTAAAGTATTTTGTGTATCTTAAGACTAATTACATTAATATTAAGATATAATAAACCAGAAAAGATAACAGTAGACTAACAAAAGCATGGAAAAGAAATTAACCCAATCCTACCAAAATGCATTGGTTGCTGAGGAGGAGCATCCCACGCCAGAAGACAAATAAGGGCTGGATTCAGTAAAATACCTGTTTAGCTTCTGCACTGCAGAAGCCTCTGCAAAAGTGATGCTGGATCCAAAATTCCACTTGTCGGGGTTTCTAAGAACAGAAACCAGACAAACTTTTTACTGAATCTGGCACCAACAGAGTATTCACTGGTTTTTTAAAAATTCAAATACCAGATGGATTTCAGAAACAGAGTTGCAATGTTATGTGTGTGTGGGGGGGGGCGCCTCTCATCACAGATTTAGAAGTACTAGCTTCGACAGCATACCACGAGGTCTTAATATTACTGATCTTGAAGAACGCAAGACATTTTATTAGCGCATAACACAATGCTGTTAATATGGTACAGAAACGGAACGCTTTACTAGAGCCATATTTGCCCAATTTTCTGTAGCAATGCTGACATTCACTAAATCATTTAAGGATGATGCAGCGGGCCCCCTCACACAGAAGAAAAGCCACAGCTCCCCTGCACAAAGAAGGAGGACCACGGAGACAACATGCAGGAAGACTCTAATTTGCAAAGGCAATTAATTACAGACCAGTTTGCAGTCTTTGTAATGGATTCAAAACGCCTTTCAATACTGCACTTAATTATCTTAAATAAATACAGATAGTACGAATATATTTTGCATGTCTGTAGCACCTTCCGAGGATCACAAATGCTGAGCAACCATTAGTGATTATGCATGAACTCCACAATACTCTAGTCCATGAGACATTGCTAAGGACACATCTATACAGCAAAAGCTGTGCATGAGTCACCTACCTGAGCTAGCTTGAACCCAGTTAGTGAGGGTAACGATGGTAGTGAAGACAGCGCAGAGTGGGCTCGCGAGCAGAGTACGTATGCAGGGCCTGTGCCAGGTTTGTACTACCCACACTGTGCTGTCTTTTCACTACCATAGTTGCCCATGCTAGCGGGATTCAACCTAGCTTAGTTAGGCTGATTCCATGCGTATCTTTTGCTGTGTAGACATACCCTAAAATGAAGCTGCCAATGCTGCAGTGCCATTGCACTATAGATTTCCAGTCTTCTCCACTGCAGCAAGTGTGGTATAGCAACATATTTTAAAACTGCCTAAGTGGTAGGTTAGTACTGTTTTATTTCTGTTTTTTTAAACAGATGAGTAAACTGAGGCACAGCGGTTAAGTCCAAATTATCATAGGATAGCCGCACAAAAATCAGGAAGAGAACCCAGCACTGACACACTCTGGTGATGAGCACTATAGAAAACCCTAAAAGGGATTAACTACATAGAACAAATGAACCCAGGTATCCTTGCTCCCAAATTCAGAGCTAGGACATTCTCCGAGACATCTACTTTGAAACATCCTTGTCTTCATGTTTTGAATTAATGACAGTCTGAACCTTTTTCCTAATTCATATTAGCTAGGGTACAATATCAGTATCATATAGATAGTCATGAGCAGTAGGGGCTGATTTGTTCCTTTCTTTGGGAGAGAAATCATCTATCTGCCAAACTACAGAACTACAAAAACTACACATGATTAAAACTAAAACTTAAAAAATAAATAAATAGGGTAACACAATCACTGCTGATGCACTTGGTGTCTAAGGCAAAGAACAGAACAGCTGTAATACAGTTACCTTCCTCGCAGCACGCCCGCCTGTAAGGAGCTGTGTCCCTGGTTACTGCTACTACTAATGGGTGTGTAATAATACTCTCTTTCCTTCAGAATTATGAAGGGAACTGCACATCCATTACCTTCTATGACCTCTGTGTGTTAAAGTCCTAACTCTCATTTCTCCCTTACACCACTGAGTTGATTATTGATGTTATATAAACTGATAAAATAGCCGGGTTTATTCCAGGCTTAATGGCATATGTGTGAAGTGTCTGACGCGGAAAGGATATTTTAGGATAAGTAAACAGAAAGCGTTCCCAGACTCGACAAGCACATGTTGCAATGAACTCTCTCTGTCTCATCACATTTGTTAAAGCTGTGCACTGACGCTTTCATAAACATAAATGGTCACGCTGAGCCATAGGAGAACCAAAGCAGACTATCAGAAAACATCTGGGTTTCTTTTACAAACAAAATATTAAAAAATATGTTTATTTTCTAATAATAGTGCTCTTTTACATTTATACAGGGCCTTTCATCCTGGTGGATGCCAAAATCCTTTACAAACAACGCTTTACTAACTGTATACACACTGATATCTAGCCAACTGACACAGAGTATGTTTCACAAGAGTGAGCAAGGAGGGGAAATTCTGGCCAGAGACTGGATTTCAAACCTCTACGCAAAGTGCCACGGGACCTATAATGTCCAATGCAGCACAGACAGGTCACAGACATGATTTTTGTTCTCTCCTGAAAGACTGTGACATGGTAAACTACTTGAAACTCAGTGTTCTCTACCTTGGAAGGATAAAGGGCCGAGTAGATCCTAACAAAATTCAAAGTTGTGGTTTTGGGGGTATTTGGAGCTGTGTTTGAGATCAACAAGCCATCTACCCTTCCAAAAGGCAGATTATCTAAATTGGCTATCAGATAGGAGTAAGTGAATGACTGATGATAGTAAAATATTGCCTGATCTAGCTGTGAGCATCTTGGAAACAAATTCTAACACAGAAGACAAGAAGCCATGGAAATATACAGCTGCTTAGGACAAAGTCTTTGCATCTCAGCGCAGTGATTCATGTCATCATGAAGGTATGTTACAACATGAAACAGCCAGTCCAGAACAGCCCTCAGCTCCAATAGCCGGGCTGGAAGAACAGATTGAAGTTGTGATTTTAGCTCAACAGGAATCAGTGCTTCCCTGGCTGATTGGATCACACCCCCTCTTAGGCCTGCAGCACGTCCTTTACACACACCCTGGTTGTCACCACTCATCTTTGCAACTTCCCGTGGGCAGAATTTCTGCCTTGCAGCCTCCTCCATGATTTATACTGATAGAAACCAATGTAAGATCCTTGTGTGAATCTGGCCCCTGTATTAACTGAATATGACAACCAAGAGGCTAGTACATAACAACAACAATAACGAGGCAAGCAGTTTCAACTCATATTGTCACACTCAACGAGCCCTTCCCTGTCTTAGATTCTGCGTGTGCGCTGACATATGGAAAAAGAGATGTAATATTCTCTACCTGCATTAATAAGATGATTAAAAAATGTAGAAATAACATGAGAAGGTCAATCAACAAGCTTAGCTGTTCTAAAAATATATCAACCAAGTTGATATATCTATGAATCTAAGTTAATTCAAATGGCCGGGGGCAGGTAACAGGGCTCCCACTTCCTTTTGATGGTAAGCAATTTTGAGACTGTGACTTGTTGCCAAGAATAGCCAATACTTCCCACAGTCTCACATCAGCAGCAGCTCTCTAAACAATATTGGTTTTCTGAAAAGCCAAGGCTTCTGCAGTGGGGAGAAAAAAACAACTTGAATTCACAGTTTTATAAGTCTTTATGGAACATTATTCACCAACAGCTTTACAAAAAGGGAATCAGTGAGTAACGAGAATAAAGCTACTGAATTTTTTAGAAATGCTTGTAACTTAACTTTCAGAAGGGCAGTCTGGTCCAGCAGTGAACTAACATGCCCTGGATCCTCTTTCTGGCTCAGTTTCCCCATCAATAAAATGAGAATGATAATAAGTTAATAATGTAATAATGTAATAATAATGTCCTGGAGCTGAAACCTGTAGGAGCCAGGTTTTTCTCTTTGTATGGACCAGCTGTGGAATTAAATTCCCACCAGAAATACATCGTGGCCACTTTTGGAATGAGACACCATACACATCTGTTTGCACAGGTATAATGAACTGAGAATATGTCTTTACAATTTATGAGACTAGGATTCGACCAGGAAAGGGAGCTCACTAGGATCTATGACAACAGGTTCACCGTTGAATGTCAAACACCGAGGAGTTGGCTACTTGGCTACATTTTGTGGGCTGCAGAAGAGAGCATGTTCTACCTGCTCCTTTTACTGGGAAACCAGCTTTAAGCCTTGCAAAATGTGACCACATACCCAATTATGTGAAGCACTATGTAAGCTAAGTAAGGTGGTTTCTAGGTCACCTTCCCAGGGTCTGCATCATCTGCCACCAGAAGAACATCTGAAACAACAAATGTCCCACACTGTCTCGCTCAAGTACTGGGTCTGGGTTGCACTGGGCGGAAAAACAACCGGACACTCTTGGGCCTGAATTAGGTTGGCTCTCCTCTTCGTGCCCGTAAGGCCGGTGTAACAGTGGCTGCCTGTCCTGCTCCTGCCATCTCCTGCTGCAGCGTGTGCATGCTGCAGACTGAGTATGCCAAGGCGCTGCAGTGGTTCTCATTTTGCAGTGCACTAGAGGGCAATGGATGGCAGGAGCAGGGCATGCAGCAACTGGCACATGCAGTGCTGCCATGCCAATGCCACGGGCAGGAGAAGGAAAGCTGACCACAGGGGCAAAAGGTGGTAGCAGGAGCGATAAGGACTCGGTTCAGGGGGGAAGGAGCAGGGTTGGATCAAAAACCCGCTCAGGCTTGGTTTGGGTGGGCTTGGGTACAGGTTGGGCCTATAATTTGGGTCTGGGCAGACCTCTAGATGGATGGTCTGGGTGCTAACTTGTACCTTAGGAGAGCTAGGTTGAAGTCCCTGACCTGTCACTGGTCTCCTGCATGACTTTGGCAAATCCAACAAGGGACAATAGTTCCCCATCTTGCAGGGGCGTTGTGCAGATAAAAACTGTGAGCTGTTCACATACTAGGCTACCGGAGGCCATCTCAAGGCCTTAGATAGAAGTACTGTTTAAGCCAAAATTAAATTGAAAATTGAAAACTTAATGGGCATTGTCCCAAAAGTGATGGCCAACAGCTAAATCACGTATAGATCACAGGTATGAGGAGAACATGGACTAGAATGGTTAATATTAGGAAAACGCAATGAGAACGTATAGGTCCTTTCTTTTCCATCCACATTGTAAAAAAGATATTTTAGAAGTGTTCTTAGTGCTCATGAAATGTGCCAAAATACGTTCTGGAGCCTTCTGTTTAGCCACTGAACATAGCGCATGGGCAGAAGCAACACAAGCCTCTTCCACACTGCCCCACAAGTGTGATTGCCAAGAAGTCCAGGGAGTGCCTCTGGGAGTAAGATGTTTGCATCTCTGCTTGAAGGTGCCAATTGTAACAGATTATGTCATGTGGACACAGAGTCCGTAGGAACCGCACTATGATCACCATGTCATGTAACCAATTTAATCATTATGTTACCTGTAGCTAGAGGGGTGATTTGCTAAATAAGTCTTAATATTTATTTTGCTGAGATTTTGGGCTTTAATATTGACAAAAGACTTGAACCTTGAAAAACAAAAAAAACAAAAAAAACCCAGCACCTGTAAAGGCAATGGGATATGTGGGCCTTCAGTACTTCTTGGGGTCAGGCCTGAAAAGAAGATCCCAGCAGACAGAAGAGTGAATATTCAAAAGGCAAATTACCTTAAATACTTGGTTGCAGGCAAATAGCAGTGTGTGAAAAGCAGGGAACTAATTCAATCAGGCCATCACAGGACTGCATGGTCTGGTTTGATAATACTGCTTACATTTCAGCAGTAACCATGTAACTGATGGCACATTCATTGTCTGCAGATATTTTCAGTTATCAGAAAAATAAGCTGGCGCGGCTGGGGCTGGGTTGCTGCACTCCCGCCCCTGGTGAGTGCAGGCCCAGCCCTGCTGCAGTCTTCAGGGGAGTGGGGGCGAGGCTGGGGCGGAGCAGGGGCCCTGGGGAAGAGTCAGGGCAGGGGCTGGAGAAGCACGCAGCTGCATGCTTTGCATATGGGTAAGGACGGCCCTGTTTGTGGCTGTTTTAATTCACTCCTTTCACATTTGTTTCCTACCCTTCAGAAAATAATCCAAACACACCTACTATTCACCTGTAATTCAGGCTGTGTAAAGGACTTTGGTTTGGCAAACCCCAGACTGTCTCTCTGCATTTCTGCCCCTCCTTTTTCCACAATGCTTTTAAATGGCAAAGCCAAAGCATCTGAGTGCTATCTTCCCCCTTTTATTTCTCTCTGTCAGAGAAGCACAGCCAAAGAAATACCTGTGGTTATCACAACCTTTGTTTTTTTGCCAACACGCAATCCAAAGAGTTGCAGGCAAGTGCTGGAGGAAAAAGAGTGGACATGTTGCCTCATGTTATATTAAGAGCTGTGCAATGGAACTTGACGTCCTATATATGACTGAAATGCCTCAAATTTAAACAAATTTTAAGAAGCTCTGTAACTGACAGAGCAAAATATTCTCCTGACTCCATGATCTGACTTACTAAATGTGCTTCTCAAATGTCTCTGGTTTGGCTCCTTCAACTGTGGTGACTCCAGGGCTCTGATTTTCTGCAGGGGCAGTCTAGGTGGATATTCTACAATCTCACCAATCCAAAGTCAAAAAAGGAAGAATGTTGAGAAGGCAAAAAAATGTTCACGAAAAGTTGGAGTGTACCATTTTTAAGGGCGCCTGCTATCACATTTCCTGCACCCCCTCACCCCCACTCAGTATGGTGACAGTCATCCATTTTAGTTCTACATCCATAACTCCTATGAGGACTCGTTGCAATTTCTAAATCGGAGCTGGGAGATGTTTACCAGGAGGGCATTCAGGCAGTTAATCACACTCATGATTTCCATTTCACAAAAATCAAAAGAAGCCAACTAGCCGGCAACACCTGTTTTTGCAGAGTATATACACAGGCATTGAAAGACAAATAAGTACATATTTACTCACAGTAATAATTGCAGGTAACGAATGAATCCCATTACAGGGCAGCACTCAAACTGCTTTTGCTGCTTATCCCACAGAGACAAAATTTCATAATCTAATTCAGGATTATTAAAAGGGTTTCAAATCTACATTTATCTAATGCAGCCTGTGTCTGGACATTTCATCTTAAGTGAAATAAGACAGTTCAAATAATTATTTTAGCTTGTTGTAGACTGTCACACAAACAACACTCAATTAAAACAAAGTCTTGTATCATACAGTGCAGTATAGTTTATTTTCTAACTCCCTTCCTATTGTTTTGTGGGAGAACCTGCATAACCAAACACACCTGCTCTAAGGCTAACTGAAAAATATTTACAGTTTCACACACAATGAGATGAAGAAATACATACACACTCCATGTAAAGGAATGAACATGCTCCCATTGCCCACACAGTGACACTGCATTTCTGGGCTCATGAAATTTTGGCCCAAACTTTTTTAGAATTGTACCAACACTAAAAAAACCTCTCCCCCTTTCCAGACCTTCGTGGGTCTTGCAAATCGCATCTTGTCCCATGCCCTCTTCTTTAGTTTCTTCTCTTATCCCATCTCTGGACTCTGACTGGACAGTCAGCGCAGCAGCAACAAAAGCTGAGTAGATAGTGAATACTCAATATGTAATGAGGATTTAGGCTTTGAGCCAGATTCCTTATTATAACCCAGCACACTTACACCACTAATACATCTGTAAGCAGAGTCAGGCTGAGCTCTACCCTGATATCTGGTGGTGAGGTGTGGCAAGTTGAGGAAAAGAACGTCAGGGGCTGATCTCATTTGCATAGGCACACCCACTCCGCCTAGAATGAGCCCATAGCTGCCCAAATGGTCACTTTGGCTGCTGTGGGATCCCCTGTGTCTCTGTTATTGGGGCAGGAAGAATAAATTGTTATTATCCTGATTATGGGAATCAAGGACAGTGGAACTGTACTTGGCCTTTTGTTATGATGGAGGGACTCGCCCTCAACTAAGTAGCACTCGCTAGGCAAGGGACATGGGTTCCAAAACTCTGTGAATTGAGAGAGGCTGGAGACAGGTATTAGTATGTGGTGGTGTGGGCCCCATTGTGAGGGCCTGAAACAGGAATTGCACCTCTGTCTCTCTCCACTGTGGAACATCAGAGCTAATTTTGGGTCTATTAGGAGTCTAGCTACAGGTGCTGAGCTGAATTTACTTTGGCCTTATGGTGCACTGAGGCTCCCACTACTACAAGCTGAAATCACTAAAGAGCTAAAATTACTAAGAGCTGAAATCACTGAGCACTGTGTTAAGTACTGGGGAGCCTGAGGATCTATTGCAGAGTGGAGCGGAGCAGTTCGTGGGACGGCGGGAGCTGCTTGTGGAGCAGAGCGGTTTGTGGGACGGCTGGTGGAGTGGAGTGGAGCGGAGCAGCTCGTGGAGCAGATCAGAGTGAAGCCCTATGGAGCTGCGGGGCAGTCAGCTTCAGATCATTTAAGGTGCCCCTTACCTCTCCTGCCCCCCCACTCCCACCCACACACACATTTTCACCCAGACTGGGTGTTAGGATATAGATATTCAGGCCTGTCTGTAAAGGCCTGTACTCTAAGAATTTAGGTGTATTCTTATCACTTGGCTAGTTATAGAGGTATAAAAGAGAGAATCAAAATCACTGTCTGCCAGTGTAAGGTCCTTCTCTGACTGTCACAGTCAGAGATGGACCTTACCTTACACTGGCAGACAGTGATTTTGATTCTCTCTTTTATACCTCTATAACTAGCCAAGTGATAAGAATACACCTAAATTCTTAGAGTACAGGCCTTTACAGACAGGCCTGAATATCTATATCCTAACACTGGGGAGTAACACTCTGGGGCTGGACTTTTGGGTTGTTGGACTTTTTGGACTTTAGGTGATTTTTGGGTTGCTGGACTCAAGAGGCGTTTGGGTTGCTGGACTCAAGAACCCGAGGGAAAGGACATGGCCCACTTTGCTGGGGTGGGTCTTTGCTCATGGTTTGGTTGATGAACCCTAGTTGTGGTGTTTTCCCAATTTAATGCTGATGTCGTTTACCTCATGTTATTAAAGATTCTTTGCTACACCGAGACTCTGTGCTTGCGAGAGGGGAAGTATTGCCTCTTTGAGGCGCCCAGGAGCGTGTGTAAGATTTTCCCAAGTCACTGGGTGGGGGCTCAAGCCAGTTTTGCATTTGCTTTGATGAGAGGGAACCCCTGTGTACTGAACCTGGCCCTTGCTGCTATCAACTCGGCCTGGCAGAAGGGTTACCCATCACACAAGGGATGGATTTTGACCCTAAATGGTCAGCAGTGAATTCTCCTGGCAGAAGGAAACTCTTCACTTGTGTAAAGCTGGCAAAGGCAGCTTCTGCAGAAGTTGCCTGCCCTTCCACCTGTAACCAGTTACCTGATGACCCTTCTTCCACACTCTTTTGCACTGAATGAAGCTTAGATGCAGGAAGCAAATCCTTTATCTACATCTCACTCCTTACTTACTTCCTTGTGCCCACACTGAAGCCCTGAGCTTCATCAGGCGCCTCCCGCAGGTCTGGAGGCCCGAACCCCAGCAGCTGCGTCCCGGCTCTCAAACTTCTGAAGATTGTCGTAGGCGGCTCAGAGGGCCAGTAAGTTTGGCCACCCCTGCAGTATACGGTAAATCCAGGGAATGAACTGTTTTTATTTCTGACTATTAATTTGTTGAACTATCCTTCTTTTACATGTTTTGACAAGCTCTCTCCACTACAATCCAATATGCAGTACTATCTATCATTCTTGCTCAACAGTTTCTGTCAATGACTCCAAACCCTTCCCCTCCTGCTTCCTAAAACAGATTAATAGATTCATAGATACTAAGGTCAGAAGGGACCATTATCTTAAATATTCCTGAAATTTGGCAAGAATAAAAGACGTACTCTCCCTAAAACTATTACACAGAAACTGTAGTTCTGTGTGGTCATCTCTAAACTATCCTTACAGATCCTCCCATGTGCACAAACACTTCACATTTGAGTACTGTGTATTAGAGATGCAATGGTTTTATTTATTTGTTCATGTATTTATTTTTTGCAGACAAGTTTATCATCCTATCAGTGCCAGTTAAACAGCACCAGTGAGAGTTAATACAGCGCTCCTCAGTCTTCTTGGGCAAACCGAGCCAATTTACCAAAGGCAGTTCTCAGCTGTAACAGCCAGCACCCACTGGCTGCCATTCAGTTGCATGTGGATGGCATGCTCTGGGGCTCAATACAGCGGCTCATTGTAAAGGGCCCTAATTTGATCACACTCGCTTGTTCAAGAATTCCCACAGACTTCCGAAGAACAACTCGTGTGAATACGTGCTACTTAATGTAAGAGTGACACAATGATGCCCTATATGAGATGATAGGGGCTCAGAGTCCCAATCCCAACCCTGAAATACAAATATTCTTATACACCTTATAAAAGGATACTTCTGTGTTCTACAGTAATTGCCCAAAATTCTGCAGCAGCCCTATTTGGTCCAAAATAGTCCAGATTTTACATCTTTCTAGGCATGCTGCAAAAGCTGTTTGTTTGACAGGGTTAGGGGATGGATGAGGGTATATTCCTGGGTACAACTAGCAGGCTTTACTGCCATTTTCCTATTTCAGTGTCAGCTAGCTGATGTAACTTGCTTTCTGCATTTGAGGATTTAAGGCTGCTGGCTGGTTAATTTATTTGTATATTAGTATTTATGCCGCTAGGTAGTTGTTATTGTAAAGTCTAATTATTGTTGGAGCTCAACACTTTAGTACAAGCACAACATTTTAAAAATGATAAATCTAAATAAATATTATAAGATGGACCATTATTGTAGAATTGTTTGTGTGTACCTATGTAAATATAAATTATAGGGAGAGAGCTGAGAGTGACCGCTAAGTTTAGGTTGCCTAACACTTTCCGTTATGAAAGATTCTTGCAACATTTTTTTGAGAAGCTCTCACACCTCCATGGTTTGCAGCAGGCCTTTGAAATTCAGCAGGGGCAATGCCCTTGGGCTAGAAACGTGCCTTTTCTTTGCCCTGGGAAATTCCATTCAGGGTGAGCCGAGTTATAAACTATTCAAAATAGCCATTTCCACAACGCGGCCTGCATGCCTCAGGAAGATTCTGGCAGCCTGCCAAAATAACAACTGACCACAAATATTCTAAAGAGCTGGGTTCATGGTACCACCAAAGCAATGACAGCACTTACCACTGCCACCACCACCTCCACTGCACTGGGAACACCTGGGTATGATGGTGGGTGGGGGACGAGTCAAGCCAGGTCAAACTCCCTCCCACCAGAGCCAGCACATGGCCCCAATGTGCCGCCCCACTGACCTCCCCCCATAGCACCACATAGGAGCAGGAACTTCAAACAACACCTGGATGCTTGGAGAAATTCAGAAAGGCTGGCCTATCTCGCCCTATAAAACTCCTGGAGCTGCACATGGCCCCAGCAGCCCGTCCCCCTCCTCTGAAGGCACCATGTGGGACAGAAGTCACACCTTCCAGGGCAGGAAGAAGAAAAAGAGCCAGTTCAGACCAGGCCCCAGCACATGTCACCAGTAGCCAATATCCCTTTGAGATAATAGCCTTCTACTGCTGCCAACTAATGCCATTAAATCCTCTATCTAATGTGGTAGCAATCTGATCTGCAGTACTGAAGATTCCGCTGATGACATATGATGGATGGGTTCTTACAGTTGCACATAACAGAAATTTGTTTTTACTTTTGTCTGTCTATTTCAGGGGTGAGCAAACTACAGCCTGGGGGCCGCATCTGGCCCTTCAGACATTTTAATCCGGCCTCCGAGCTCCTGCTGGGGAGCAGGAGTGGGGTCGGAGGCTTGCTCCACGCGGCTCCGGGAAGCAGCAGCACATCCCCTCTCCAGCTCCTATGCATAGGGGCAGCCAGCGGGCTCCGCATGCTGCCCCTGCCCCAAGCACTGCCCCTGCAGCTCCCATTGGCCAGCAAACAGGGCCAATGGGAACTGCAGGGGTGGCGCCTGCAGACAGGGCAGCATGCAGAACCGCCTGGCTGCACCTCTGCATAGGAAGCGGAGGCGGGACATGCCACTGCTTCCGGGAGTTGCTTGAGGCACGCGCCGCTCAGACCTGCATGCCGACCCCCTTCTGCGCCCCAACCCCTTTCCCCAGCCCTGATTCCCCTCCTGCCCTCTGAACCTCTCGATCCCACCCCCCCGTACCCCAGAGCTCACACCCACAGCGAGAGCCCTCACCCCCCCCACCCCAACCCCCTGCCCCAGCCTGGAGCCCCTTCCCACAACCTGAACTCATTTCTGGCTCCACCCCAAAGCCCTCACCCCCTCCCGCATCCCAACCCCCAGTTTCGTGAGCATTCATGGCCCGCCATAAAATTTCCATACCCATATGTGGCCCTCAGGCCAAACAGTTTGCCCACCCCAGTCTATTTAAAAATAAAATCTAGGAAATCATGTGCAAACGTTTATGTCACAAGGAAGTTATTTAGGTTGCGAAGTCAAGCACTTGAAAGTTAGGAAATGCCAGATTTATGGTTGCCTGTTCAACATTAATTTGGTGCACCGTGCATATGCCTTATGATATAGCTTCCCAACCTCATTCAGTGAACAGGAGGAAGTCTCAATGGGGCAGAATTAAGAATGCACGAACAAATGTACATCTAGTACTTCCCAAAAAAACTGCGTCAGAAGAAAGTGGTTTAGGTTGCAAAGTCAAGCACAGGAAGGTTAGGGAGGGGAGGGGTTGTTATACACACACAATCTTCAAAAGGTCAGTGTGGTAGTATTTGGAAACTATTCCATGCAACCCGCCAAATGAATGTTTTTCATGCAGTGCTGGTTTCTGCACTCGGAACGATGCACTTCATAATCTGCTGCAACAATTCCATTAGTTACAGGGCACAGGTGTTACAAATAAGTAAAACAACTGACACACACACAGTAAGAGAATACATTATTTTGTGAGCACAAGAGATGACAAGACTTTGGGCTGTCACATCTATTCATGTCATGAGCTTGTCCCAGTAACAACAAGCCTGTTTCCCAAGCTGCTACTGCAGACTGCTAGTGTTCATAATGGTTTATTCTCATCTGATTCATCGGCCCCAAGTGGCCACATACTGAATACCACCTCAAAGGCCAATAGAGGGGAGAATCAGCATTCCCACTATAAAGCATGCTGTTCTGAAGGTTAAAATTTATCATCATTTTGATGTACTAGTTTACCCCCAGCTACAATCTGGCATTCAAAATCTCAGCACAGAAACAACTTAAAAAATTAAATTAAAAACATAGGTTGTAGGAATGCAAAAGCCTCACCCCTAGAGTTGCCAATGTCTAATCACACAAACCCATACACCCTTGCCCCACCCCTGCCTCGAGGCTATGCCCCTACCCTGCCCCTTCTCCAAGGCACCGCCCTGCTCGCTCCATCCCCCCTCCCTCCATTGCTCACTCTCCCCCACTCTCACTCACTTTCCCCGGGCTGGGGTAGGGGTGCGGGCTCTGGGCTAGGGCTGAGGGGTTCGGAGTGTGGGAGGGGGCTCCAGGCTGAGCCTGGGGCAGGGGTGCAAGAGGAGGTGCAAGAGGGGGGGAGTTTGTGTACAGGAGGGGGCTCTGGGCTGGGGTAGGGAGTTGGGGTGCAGGAGGGGGTGCAGGCTCTCGGAGGGAGTTTGGGTGCAGAAGGTGGCTCAGGGCTGGGGGTTGTGGTGCGGGAGAGGGTGCGGGGTGCCGGGTCCAGCCAGGCGGCGCTTACCTCGGGCAGCTTCCAATCAGCAGCTCAACTGGGCTAAGGCAGGCTCCCTGCCTGCCTGTCCTGGCCCCATGCCGCTCCTGGAAGCGGCTGGCACCACGTCCCTGTGGCCCCGGTGGCAAGAATGGGGGGGGAGAAGAAGCTCCACGCGCATTGCCTGTGCCCACAAACACTGCCCCCACAGCTCCCATTGGCACTAGGGCACACTCCCCCATCCCCCTGAGTCCACAGGAACATGCCGGCCTCTTCCGGGAGCTGCGCAGAGCCAGGGCACGCAGGGAGCCTGCCTTAGCCCCGCTGTGCCGCTGGATTTTCGGTACCTAAAATCTTCCAGTTTGGCTTCAGTAGCCTCCAGGAGATAGGGCCTGATTCCGGGAGACTCCCGATGAAACCGGGAGGGTTGGCAACCCTACTCACCTCCTCTGCCTACCCAACTCCTCCCTCATTCTAAGAGACTTCATGTCACAACCATCCTGCCAAAAGTCTCCTGCTGAGACACAACACTGCTCTTCATTATAGGCCTTATCCTTCTCTTTATTACTATGGGCCTAATCCTGCCACTGATCACTGAAGTGAATGCCAAAACTCCCACCGATTTAAGTGGAACAGGATCATGCATTATGTGACATCTTCGACGGGTCAAGCTAACACCACAAATTTACAACATGTCGCTGTGACAAAATCTCAGGAACCTCACTGGAGCACCAATCCTCAGGCCTGATCCTAGGGGTAGGCAAGCAGGGCAGCCTCCCTGGGCACTAATTTCTAGGGGGAACCATACACTGTGCTTTTTTTTTTTTCCCTTTCTTTTATTGGCTAGCCAGTTTTGCTCCACTCTAATTGGCCAGTGTGTGTGTGGTTCCCCCCCCCCCCCCCCCCCAATACCCTCAGCTACTAAGAATGGGCCCAGTAAACGTTTTCTGCCCTGGACAGCAAAATGGCGAGGACCACCCCTGCCAATCCTAGCACAGAGCATTAGAGCAGAGGTTGACCACACATTCAGACTTCATGCTGGCTTCCAGTCAACCAAAGGGGATTTACAACAGTTGCACAAACTACCCACTTTAACTGAAAATAAACAGCACCTTTAATTGCTCTGAAAAATGAAGAGCTTACTGTGCCTGAATTCATATATCAGCTTCTCCAGAGAATCTGCAAACTCGTTTATTATTAACTTATCTGGGATAAGTACTAACCTAGATGCAGTAGCACTGATTATAATTAAAGTTTTGTTTTGGGACTGAATAGCATTAGCACAACTATTCTTGATACACGTTTTTTTCCTAAAGGTTCCAAACATCAAGACAATTCTATTTCAAGCTGAATATTCTTCCCTTCCGACCAAGCACGGAGGAATTCATTTTACTTCATTTATAAGTTCAAAGAAATAATAAATGTCCAACCTGCTCATCCATCTAGAGTTTGAACATTCAACTCAAAATGGTATTAGGTTTCACACGCCACTGTGGAGAGATTTTTTAGGGAGGGGGACAGGGGGAAGGGGAAGAGCAGAGAGAGGCATAAATATGAATGGAGAGATAGAGTGAAAAACAAATACAAAGAAATTATGAATAAAGGAGTAGTAAAGAGGTTAAAAAATATAATGAATACAGTAGACAGAGCATATACCAGGCCAAACACCTGCCTCAGCCTTTTGGAGGAGTGGGGGTTGTCTGCGCTTAATGCACAGGACACATTTCCCCCTTACGTGTAAGACACATTTTCCATTATCTAGAAACATTTTCTGTATATGTATAGATAAGAGACTCACAGGCAAAACACATTTTGCAAACTCACACAAGCTCTGTCAAACCCAAAGAAATAGTTTGCAAGGTTCCCAAAACTCAGACTCCATGAGGTTTGCCCATCCCTGCTTCTTACCTGCTGAACAGACCAACCCCATGACTCTCCTCTGCCTTACATCAGAAACAGCAGGCATTGCACTGAAAGCAACATTTCTTTCCCTCCTGTACTCTCATTAATCTTTCAGTTCTTGCAACTGCAGTTTTACAGATTTACTTCTTGTTAAAAAAAAAACAAAAAACCCAAAACAGTTAAAACATACCAGTGTCCTGCTCCATACTTCCCGCTGGTGATCCATGTGTCTAACACACAAGTGAATTCTCCTCCTCCTGCCCTTTCTGCTGCCTCACCACCTACCATACTAGTGCGCTCCGCCCACTCTACGCTGAGCATTTTTCATTTAAGAAGAATGCTGCTCGCTCAGCTGTGCTCATAAGAGAATTATCATCTATTGCTCCAACGGGCTGCAAGTCATTCCTTTAATTTCAAAACAGGATTAAACAGCAATTGCTGTGCTCCAATACACACATGCTCTGGCAGAAGGGTAAAATGCCAATTCTAAGAGAGAAATCACAGCTATTGAATTATTAACTTACACATGTCATATAACTAATCCACTTGTTATTGGGGGAGGGGGTTGTAATGGTACTGAATGTATTAATTGGACTTGTCAGTGTGTTTTGCATAAATACATTCATGAAATGAAAATGCAACCACAGAGATACCGCAATGAATGCTTCAGTTTGAAAAGAACAAGCAACAGCTTGTAAGCCTGTATCCTGTTAATTTAGAAATAAAGATGCTTCATTTTATTCTTTGTACCTGTTGCCTGTAAAGGAAATGGCATCAGCAGACCCTAACCAACAACTGTTCACAGGTATACAGGACAAAAGAACTGTGCAGTAACAGCAAAATCTTATTTCACACAATAAATCAAAGTCTAACCTCAACTGCACCAGTATAAATCCAAAGTGACTCCACTAAATCAGTGCTGTGGCTGGATTTACAGTACTGTAAATGAGATTAGAATCCAGCCCCATACATTTTGTAAGGAAGCTTTTTGTGTAGTTCCAGGAATTTCTTGATGGACTAACTGAGGGTCTGATTCACATGTCCACTGCAGCACATTAATGCCATGCTAGCACTGCAGAGGGGCATTAGACTGGATGTATCTGGTGCCAGAGAAATTTTTGGTGTAAATGGGCTCCCCAGGCAACATAGAGCCAGTATATCAACTCTTTGACACAGCCCATAGAGCCGGGATATGTCAAAGGCGTGGCTGGGGGAAGGGAAGATGGCTAAAGCACCACTGTTCTCCAGCTATTTTCATCTGCTTAAAGCAGGGGTGTCCAACAGAAATTTGATGCGAGCCACACTGCTAGCTTGTGGTTTTGAATTTTTCTTATTAGCCACATTATAAAAAAGCCACATGCATTAGCTACAATTCAGTAGCCTATCAGCCACATGTGGCTAGTGGTGAACGTATTGGACACCACTGGCTGAAAGGGACCACTGCAACAGAACAGAGTTTAAGGTAGCCCTGAGGCTGTTCTATCCTAAGCCAAAGATGAATTCCTGACCCCACTGAAGTCAATGGGAATTTTGCCATTGACTACAGTAAGGCCAGGATTTCACTCAACAGTATAAAGATGGCTCAAAGCCATGTTTGCCCCTTCCCACACTCAGAGGTGCTGTGTCAAGCAGAGCTCAAGTGCACCCATAAATAGGGCCCTATCCGTCCACTCTGCATTTTCCTTTGATTCAGACACCTCACGGGATAGGCAGCATTAACCACTGTCAAACACATTCGTTGTGAGGCTGCGAACATGAGTTGCATAGGGAACCTCTGACTTACTCCCTGTTAGAAGGAAGGTGAACTTTCTCCAGCATACCCAAAAGGAGGCTTTGTTTTTAAATACATATTTTATAAAAGTAGTAAAACATGTTTTAGTTGCAAATATTAAACTCTATCTACAGAACTTTATGTGACACATAAAGCCAAGTTTGCATCTTGCTTTCACTGGTATTCAATCTGCTTCTGAAAATAAGACATTGTCTCCCTTTGCTCTGATAATGAAAGTTGCACATGCAGCAGCTAATTTGAACACACTGTCACCAAGCACAACATTAACAACCACTTTAGCAACCACACACATGCGTCAGGAACAAAAGACGCACATTCATCTTCATCCTTATTCAGGTCCTGTTCCCACAATGACCATGAGCGCCATTATGCATTAGGGCTGAATTTTTAACTACTGTTGATCCTTTCTCATTTATTTGGTATTATTTTGATGCTAAAGAGCTGCTAATAGCCTCTGGATGAGCAAATCTTTAACACTAGACCTCCTTTCTCCACAGTATTTGCCCTGAAATATGGTACTACTTATTTTCCCATGGCCAATTTTTTGCAGGATTTTTACTCATATATGCATACACATATATACACACACAAATTTTACATGTGAATGCCATACAAGTACCAAAATGTTTTACACACTAGAGTAAGATGAGATAATGAATACAGCTAGTTCAGATAATACAGCCCCCACACATATGTAACTTAGAATATACAGGTTTCAAAGTGGTAGCCGTGTTAGTCTGTATCAGCAAAAACAACGAGGAGTCCTTGTGGCATCTTAGAGACTAACCAATGTATTTGGGCATACTCCCTTAGGGCAACTCCCATCTTTTCATGTACCTGCTACGGTATTTTCCACTCCAGGCATCTGATGAAGTGGGTTTTAGCCCACGAAAGCTTATGCCCAAATAAATTTGTTAGTCTCTAAGATGCCACAAGGACTCCTCATTGTTGTTTTTCAGAATATACAATATATTCTATTAAATGGGCCAATTCTAGCAAGTGTTGAAAGAACACTTTCAATTACCATCAACCCCACTGAGTTGCAGGTGCTCAGCAACATTATAGATCAGACCCAACTCTTGTGGAAAAGACCTACAGAATTTCATGGGAACGAAATCAAGTGGGGCTAAAGAAGTATAATAGATCACAATCGTTCTAAAATCCTATAGCATTTAATAGAGGCAATAACATTTTGAACTATTCTATAGATATTAATAACAAAGTTTATAGGATGGTTAAAAAAATCCAACAGAATTTTTATCACTCTATTAAATATTATAGGTTTTTTTAAGCAATTGCTGTAGAAATCAATAAGATTCAAAGAACAGTTAACATTCTTATTATCTTCTATAGGACTTTCCCAAAAAGGTATGTACAGTACTTGAAATACAAAGGTCTTATGCATATTGACAGTATTGAATTAATAACTTTTATTACTTCATAAGTATTGTTTTATAGTGTCACATTTTATTTAAATGATTAGAATCCCCATCATGAAAGCAACAATTGTGCCTTTTCCATAAGACAGTTTTATGTTCTTTAAAATGTAGTTGACAAAGTGCATTAATTACGATAGGGCAACAAGGGATATGTATGCAGTGCTGAGGGCAGCAAGTTGCACAAGAAAAGGCAGAAGATCGCTGAGAATCCATGTGAGCACTGCTTATGGTAACTCCCCCTAATAACTCTTGGTCAGCTGTGAAGTCCCCTGCAGGGTGGTATGGGGAAGCTGCTGGCCTGGACCCAGTGAAGATATGCTGGCGCAAAGAGAGGGAGGTCTGGTTAGCTGTGTGAATATTCCTTCCCTCTGTGGATCTTGAAATATCTGCATGTTTAGGTTAAAATCCTCCAAGGTCCATTGATGGTGAGGGGGCAAACTCTCACACTCACCGCATCAGTGTGGGGTTGTTGTGTGGGGACTAGAAACCAAGTCTCTGGGTTGTGGGGTGGCAGACACCTCCACACCACTACCTGGCAGCCATGATAAGGCTGTATGTGTTATCACATAGACCCCGTGCAGAGAAATACCACAGAAAGTACCATCCTAGAAGAAACACTGACAGATTCCTTTGTGACCCCTGATTGGTTCAGAAGCCCAGGAGGAGTTCCAGGAAACATCCATGCAATGAGGTTGACTCCCCTGCCAGCTGTAGCGACAGATCTGCTTCTTGGCTTGCTCTCACACTCCCAACCCTGGCTTGGACCCTCTGCCTCTACCCTTGAATTTCGACTACAATCCCGACCCCTGGCTGAAGTACTATGACTACGACTCTGGCTCTGCCCCATTCAGTGCTTGCTTCCTGACCCTGGCTCTGACTCCTAGTTCCTGACTCCAGCTCTGATCTTCGGTTCTGATCCTTGCCTCTGACTACCACTGCTCCAACCACCAGACCTGACTGCCCCTGCTCTAAGCACTGGACCTGACCACCCAAGCCCCAGTCATGACAATCTGGAGAAGTTTCACAATGCTTCTTCCCTCTGGGTAGGGAAGCTGAGAGTTTTTTTTACATTGACTGCCATTTCTCTGAAATACATAAGCAGCCATAGGGAAGAGACGAGGCTTCTGCTCAGGTGTGGAGCATACCAAAAGGCAAACAAACCACCAACAGGAACAAACGGTCTGAGGCCCAGAGTTAACCCTTTAGAAAATGTGACACAAGCAAACAAGAACTCTCTCACTATTTTGAGAAATAAAAAAGTGATATAAACCCATTCCTGGGGATGTTTAGTGCAGAAGGAGAAAGCCCTCGCTTCAGTGGAACAGGGAGTGGTTTGTTCTGATGGGGATGCGGCCATGAGGCAAATCAGCTAGGTAGTTACAAGTGCAACCTTTGTTTTTGCAGTTTTGTTCCATGATGCTGTTTTAGTAGCTATTGACTTTTCCAACAAACTACCTCTATATCAACCACAGGCGCCGACTTTTCAAAAGTGCCGGGGGTGCTCAACCTCCGGCTCCACCCCAGGCCCTGGCCCCACTCCACCCCTTCCCCCAATGCCTACTCCACTCCGCCCAGTCCCGCTCCCACCCCCGAGCACGCCGTGTCCTCGCTCCTTCCCCCCACTCCCAGCTTCCTGCACGCTGGGAAACAGCTGTTCATGGTGGCTGGGAAGTGCTGGGGGAGGTGCTGATAGGTGGACTGCCGGTGGGTGCTAAGCACCCATCATTTTTTACCCATGGCTGCTCCAGCACCGGAGCACCCACGGAGTCGGCACCTATGATATCAAATAATCAGCTCTTGCAGGGAGAAAAGGGGTGTCACACCACATTTCCTATTACCCATTATTAGCATTAACCTCACACCACCATGCTAACCCTGCTGTGACATTTCCCAGGGTACAATTTGGACTGATGGACAGCTGTATCCCCTCAACTCTCCAACCTGGGGTGCCTTTTACACTGCTTCGCTGTGAGAACAACCATTCTGGTCTATTAACCCACAGCCTCTAGCATGCAAAAATCACTCCCAGTTGAATTATATGAGTGCTTCTAGCCAGCCACTACTGAATTAAATTGCAGAGTGACACTAGCAGATACTGGAAACTCTTGTATAGCCATTTCGCACAGACTTCGTCTTTCCTTTATCCCATCAAGTGAGGTTGGATCATTGTGCAAGCATCTGCCATCTTTGTCTTTTCGAGGAGGCACCAAGGTCCACATGCTTATAATCTTCTTTGTTGCTATCCATCTATTGCTTCCTAGGCTTTTCTCAGTGCCTCTTCCTTATCACCTTCTCCAGCCATGCTATCTTCATCAGGTGCCCTTCCTTCATCCTCTGCATGTGTCCAAAACAACTAAGTTGCACTTCCTGGATTTTTGTCAGCCACACCACACAATCCACTGTCTACAGCCAGGTTTCAGAGTAGCAGCCATGTTAGTCTGTATCCACAAAAAGAAAAGGAGGACTTGTGGCACCTTAGAGACTAACAAATTTATTTGAGCATAAGCTTTCCTGAGCTACAGCTCACTTCATCAGATGCATTCAGGGGAAAATACAGTGGGGAGATTTATATACACAGAGAAAATTAAACAATGGGTGTTACCATACACACTGTAATGAGAGTGATCAGGTAAGGTGAGCTATTACCAGCAGGAGAGCGGGGGGGGAAAACCTTTTGTAGCGATAATCAAGGTGAGCCATTTCCAGCAGTTGACAAGAACGTCTTAGGAACAGCGGGGGGGGGGGAGAATAAACATGGGGAAATAGTTTTACTTTGTGTAATGACCCATCCACTCCCAGTCTTTATTCAAGCCTAAATTAATTGTATCCAGTTTGCAAACTAATTCCAATTCAGCAGTCTCTCGTTGGAGTCTGTTTTTGAAGTTTTTTTCTTGAAGAATTGCAACTTTTAGGTCTGTAATCGAGTGACCAAAGAGATCGAAGTGTTCTCTGACTGGTTTTTGAATGTTATAATTCTTGACGTCTGATTTGTGTCCATTTATTCTTTTACGTAGAGACTGTCCAGCTTGGCCAATGTACACGGCAGAGGGGCATTGCTGGCACATGATGGCATATATCACATTGGTAGATGTGCAGGTGAACGAGCCTCTGATAGTGTGGCTGATGTGATTGGTCTACAGCCAAGAGCTGAGGTACAACCGCATTTGCTCCAACCCCTCAGACAGAGACCAACACCTACAAGATCTTCACCAAGCATTCTCAAAACTACAATACTCACACGAGGAAATAAGGAAACAGATCAACAGAGCCAGATGTGTACCCAGAAGCCTCCTGCTGCAAGACAAGCCCAAGAAAGAAACCAACAGAACTCCACTGGCCATCACATACCGCCCTCAGCTAAAACCTCTCCAACACATCATCAGTGATCTACAACCCATCCTGGACAACGATCCCTCACTTTCACAGGCCTTGGGAGGCAGGCCAGTCCTCACCCACAGACAACCCGCCAACCTGAAGCATATTCTTACCAGCAACTACACACCACACCATGGTAACTCTAACTCAAGAACCAATCCATGCAACAAACCTCGATGCCAACTCTGCCCACATATCTACACCAGTGGCACCATCACAGGACCTAACCAGATCAGCCACACCATCATCGGTTCATTCACCTGCATGTCCACCAATGTGATATATGCCGTCATGTGCCAGCAATGCCCCTCTGCTATGTACACTGGCCAAACTGGACAGTCCCTACATAAAAAGATAAATGGACACAAATCAGATATTAGGAATGGCAATATACAAAAACCTGTAGGAGAACACTTCAACCTCCCTGGACACACAATAGCAGATTTAAAGGTAGCCATCCTGCAGCAAAAAACTTCAGGAACAGACTTCAAGGAGAAACTGCTGAGCTTCCGATCATTTGCAAATTTGACACCATCAGCTCAGGATTAAACAAAGGCTGTGAATGGCTAGCCAACCACAAAAGCAGTTTCTCCTCCCTGGGTGTTCACACCTCAACTGCTAGAAGAGGGCCTCATCCTCCCTGACTGAACTAACCTCGTTATCCCTAGCCTGATTCTTGCTTGCATATTTATACCTGCCTCTGGAAATTTCCACTACATGCATCTGACGAAGTGGGTATTCACCCACGAAAGCTTATGCTCCAGTGCGTCTGTTAGTCTATAAGGTGCCACAGGACTCTTTGCCGCTATCACAGATTTTGACTTCCATCCCAATATTTTCATTTTGAAATCTGTCTCTTTGTATAGCTCTTCTAATGGCACAAAGACATCTCCTCTCAAACACCTGTAGGCATTAAACCTGCTGCCTCTATCACCCATGCTTCTGCACCATTCAGCACAGCGGGGCGCACCACTGCGCTATACGGTTGGGCTTTTAGTCTACGTGGCTTGTCATACACAACCCCTGAGATATTATTCCACACTCTTCCAGCTCTCTGCAACCTGGACTGTAACTCACATTCAAGCTCACCATCTTCCATGACCCAACTGCCAAGGTACACAAACTGGTCAGTGTGGTTTACTCTCTCACCATTAATCTCATGTCCAATTTCCCTGTGGCAACTCTCCTGACCCACATGACCTCAGTCATGCTCATTTTCATCCCATGCCAGCTTAGCTGGGCATACCACCGGTTTACTATTTCCTCTAGGTCTTCTTTTGAGGATTCCCTTATTGCTATGTTGCTGGTATACAGTAGCTTCTCATCTTCTCCCGTTGGGACATTCCTGCTGACATAGTCCATCAATATGATAACAGCAGCAGACTAAGAGCTAACCCCTAATGCAGTCCAACTTTTACTTAAAAGGGATTTGTCATTCCAAAACATATTCAGATCACTGTTTTAGGGAATCTATATAGAACATTATATAGTTATTAAATCCTCAGACACTGAAAATTTCCTGAGCACTGCTGTGAGGATCCTTCTGTCACTTTATTGTATGCTTTTTCTAGGACAATAAAAGCCCAGCAGCTCTCCTATTTGCCAAATTACAAACATGGCATCTGTGGTTCCCCATCCTTTCCTAAAGCTGAACTGTTCTTGATCAAGAAGGCGTTCCCCCATTCTCCTAATCCTAACATCCAGGAGAGATAAAGATATTGTACTGTGACAATAATTCTCTCTCTCAATAGTTTCCACATTTATACTGGGAGCAGGATAGACTTTCACCAGTCTTTGGGAATGCTAGTCTCAACATACAGCTTTAACCACTCTGCTCATCCATTTTATGCCTCTCTTACCCAAGATTTTCACCAGAGCTGCCATCACTTCATCATGTCAATATTAGGGTAGGAAGAGACCTCAGGAGGTCATCGAGTCCAAACGCCTGCTCAAAGCAGGACCAACCACAACTAAATCATCCCAGCCAGGGCTTTGTCAAGCTGGGCCTTAAAAATCTCTAAGGATGGAGATTCCACCACCTCCCTAGGTAACCCATTCCAGTGCTTCACATCACTCTCCTAGTGAAACAGTTTTTCCTAATATCCAACCTAGACCTCCCCCACTGCAACTTGAGACCATTGCTCCTTGTTCTGTCTCGATCCCTCAGTACCCTCAGATGCATTGTATCCTGCCCCATGGACTTGTCCATGTCCAGCTTTTCTAAATAGTCCTTAACCTGTTCTTTCACCACTGAGGGCTGCTCACCTCCTCCCCATATTGTGCTGCCCAGTGCAGCAGTCTGGGAGCTGACCTTGTCTGTGAAGACAGAGGCAAAAAAAGCATTGAGTACTGCTGCCTTACTGTTCTTCATTCCAGGACTGCATTTCTTACCTCCTCCGTTATGTGAGGTTCAAACAGCACATTAGGATCACACGTTGGAAATTCGGCCCTAAAGGGATTTGCCTCATTTCAGAGACTCTCAAAATATTGTTTCCACCTCTCCTTCACTTGTTCAGGTTTTACTAGCACTCTCCCCACTCATCATTTACAAATGGTATTACGCTATCATCCTCCTTCCCTTTGTGTCTCATTTTTTCAATGCCATAGATCTTTTTACCAGCCAAACGTGGGTTGTTTACAAGCTCAGTGTACAAATCATTTAGGGTGCTCTCTCTGGCCTTCTTTGCTGTCTGCTTGGCAGCTTGCTTTGCTTCTTTGTATTTGTTTGCATTTACACTTGATGGATTCTTTTTTTTTTTAAAGCCATTTTCTTGTGTTGGATAGCTACTTCACTTCACTGGTCCATCACCACTCCTCTTTTTCCATTTGGTTTTCCCCCTCTGTATCATCCACAAACCTCTTTTCAAAAGAGCATGGATTGCAGTGGCAGGTGGCTCCATTCCTCTTCAGCCAATGCCAAATCTGTTTCCATTTTGCACAGAGTAACTCTGAAATTTTGGGATATGAGAAGCTCTTCAACAGGAATATGTGCACGATGTTAAGCATATATCGTTAATTATTCAGTGCTATGCATTGTGTGTTTGCATTACTATACAGGCTTTAGTTACATGATCACATAATATAGCTCAAGTGCTCAAATTTAGTAGTGATTGGACATCTAACATAGTGAACGCCAGTGAAAATGAGATAGGATCAGAGGCTAAAATAGGGAAAGAAGAAGTTAAAAATTACTTAGACAAGTTAGACGTCTTCAAGTCACCAGGGCCTCATGAAATACATCCTAGAAAACTCAAAGAGCTGACTGAGTAAATATCTGAGCCATTAGTGACTATCTTGAAAAGTAAGGGAAGACTGGTGAGATTCCAGAGGACTGGAAAAGGGCAAATACAATGCCAACCTATAAAAAAGGGAAATAAGGACAACCCGGGGAATTACAGACCAGTCAGCTTAACTTCAGTACCCAGAAAGATAATGGAGTAAATAATTAAGCAATCAATTTGAAAATATCTAGAAGATAATAAGGTGATAAGTAACAGTCATTATGGATTTGTCAAGAACAAATTGTGTCAAACCAACCTAATAGCTTTCTTTGACAGGGTAACAAAGCCTTGTGGATAGGGAGGAAAAAGTAGATGTGGTATATCTTGACTTCAGTAAGGCTTTTGATACTGTCTTGCATGACCTTCTCATAAACAAACTAGGGAAAAGAACCTAGATGGAGCAATTATAAGGTGGGTGCATAACTGATTGGAAAACTGTTCCCAGACAGTAGTTATCAGAGATTCACAGTCAAGCTGGAAAGGCATATCAAGTGGATCCTGCAGGGATCAGTTCTGGGTCCAGTTCTGTTGAATATCTTTATCAATTATTTAGATAATGGCACAGAGAGTACACTTACAACGTTTGTGGATGATACCAAGCTAGGAGGGGTTGCAAGTGCTTTGGAGTATGGGATTAAAATTCAAAATGATCTGGACAAACTGGAGAAATGGTCTGAAGTAAAAAGGATAAAATTCAAAAAGAACAAATGCAGAGTACTCCACTTAGGAAGAAACAATCAGTTGCACACATACAAAATGGGAAATGACTGCCTAGGAAGAAGCACTGCAGAAAGGGATCTGGGGGTCACAGTGGATCACAAGCTAAATATGAATGAACAATGTAACACTGTTGCAAAAAAAAGCAAACATTAGCAGGAATGTTGCAAGCAAGACAGGGGAAGTAATTCTGCCACTCTACTCCTCACTGATTTGGCCTCAATTGGAGTATTGTGTCCAGTTCTGGGTGCCACATTTCAGGAAAGATGTTGACAATTTGGAGACAGTCCAAAGAAGAGCAACAAAAATGATTAAAGGTCTAGAAAACATAACCTATGAGGGAAGACTGAAAAAATTGGGTTTGTTTAGTCTGGAGAAGGGAAGACTGAGGGTGAACATGATACCAGTTTTCAAATATATAAAAGGTTATTACAAAGAGGAGGGAGATAAATTGTTCTTCTTAACCTCTGAGGATAAGACAAGAAGCAATGGGCTTAAATTGCAGTAAGGGCAGTTTAGGTTGGACATTAGGAAAAACTTCCTAACTATCAGGGTAGTTAAGCACTGGAATAAATTGCCTAAGGAGGCTGTGGAATCTCCATCACTGGAGATTTTTAAGAGCAAGTTAGACAAACACCTGTCAGAGATGGTCTAAATAATACTTAGTCCAGCCCTGAGTGCAGGGGACTCAGCTGGATGACCTCTCAAAGTCCTTTCCAGTCCTATGATTCTATTACAACGATACAAAAGATATCATTGGGGTTTTTTTGTTTTGTTTTTTAAGTAATGGGAAAAGTTTGGGGAATATTTGTTTCCTCTCATCATGTTTAGAAAAAATCCTAGCTCTCCCTCTCTCAACTGGAGATATCTTATTTTCATCTATACATCACATTTGTCACCATCTTTTAATATGCGGCAAGGTCATATAAATGACCTTCCCCCCAAAGGGAATAAAGAAAACACCGCCTGGCTGCCTAATGAATTTATTAAATGATTCATAATTAATAAAGGAGAGAAAAATGGTCTTTATAGAATCATATGACTGGGAGGGACCTCAAGAGGTCCTTTATAGCATAGGCAGGACCTAGAGTCCAGAGAACAGGAAAGATCAGAACTTTTTAAATGCAACTAACAAATAAGAATGGCCTTTATCTCAAAAGAAGCATTGCCTTCACCATCTGCTTGATTGGAAGTTACAAAGAAGAAATCTAAAAAAATCAAAATACTAAATTAGCTGTAACATGTCAAAAGGCCATCACAGGTCAACTCAATCCAGTTCCAAATTTCCTGCCAGTTTCCATTCATGGAAGCTGCTTACATTACAAAAACAAAATCCATTGTCCCAGCATTTACACTGACAGACAACAACAGCTGCGTAAAACCCATGTAAAGCTTTGCCACTGTATAAGTTTTCTCTTTTGCGGCCTAATCTACTATGTCAGCTATATAACTCATTCACTTCAATGAGAGTTACACAGCTGAAATGCTATACAACCTCTTCAACATTAACCCTGCACAGAACACATATAGGCATACCTATTGCACTCCAGTGTATCAAAGTCCTCTGTGCAAGTGCCAGAACAACCCACCATCCAGCAATATGGGGCCAGAACCTCAACTGGTGTAAACTGACATAACTGCACTGGAGTCAATAAAGTTTAACCAAACGACATCAGCGGAGGATTTGATCCATTTTATGAGTCTCTTTTTACTTGGGCTCTTCACAGTACATCAATATCATTAGTGTCCCAAAAAGTTGTCTGATTGTAGCAGTTGGACAGTACGATTCAACTCTCATGAATGGTTTTTTAACCCCCCTTGCATCTGTGCATGTGGAGTTTTGGCTGCTAAATTAATGCATTTTGGGTAAGCACTTTCAGTTGGGGGAAAAAAACAGCTCCTCTTGCTAAGACTGGACTTTTTGAATTCTCAGCATCCCGTGCAAAAAGAGAGAAAATCAGAACTCTCCCCAAGAGATATTCTGATCACTGGTATAATTTCGTCCTGCTCCTCACATTACCCCGCACCCTGCTCATTGTCTCTTACTCACCCACATTCTGACTTTTCAGTTTCCAACCCCGCTCCCTAGCAAATTTCCCCTTCCTTATTTCGCCCACAATCTCTCCTGAAAACCTCCACGTTCTGTTCACTGCCTGACCCTCACATGGCTACTAAGGGGCCACCAACTTCTATAAGAGCAGCCTAACTTTGGCCCCCTTGGAAACAATGGGCGAGAGTGGCCAGCTTTGCACAGGCCACCTTCAATTTCCCCTGCAAAGGTCAAACGGACATGGCAGAGATCTTGCTGAGGCTAGCCTGTGGCTTCAGTCCCACTGACAGTAAAGGAAGATCATGACTATTTTGGGTAAGAGCAGAACATCTTAAGAATGAAGGCTGAAATGAGAAATTCTCAAGAACCCCTCAAAACACCAAATATCACAAGCTTCACAATAAAATCATGCGAGCTGAAAACACTGTGGTTACCAAACCAACCAGTCATAGACAGGTTTTTAAAGAATAGCCTGGAAACCAGATGATTTCTCTCCCATTCTTTAGTGAAACTTCTCTCTCTTAGAGAGGAACATTTTCGGAGGGCACACAGTGCTCTTCCAGCATTTCAGGCAAGCTCTCCCAGTTCGTATCATCCCATTCTTGAGAGGAACATTATTCAGAAGGATGTTTTTCTATCAGACGTGCTGTCGTTTAACCAAGAATTAATTGCAGGAAGTTTAATGGCATGTGTTGTACAAGAGCTCAGACTAGATGATCACAGCAATCCTTTCTGGCCTTATAATCTATGAATCTTTCAGTACCAGAATTATGAAAATGATTTTTTCTTCTGTTTTTTCCATTGTCATTTCTGTAACAATACTGCTTTCTACAAAAGCTTCATCAGCCTCCGCATTTTAATCGAAGTGGAAACCGTCCTTCTTTCAATATATGACAGTTTTTAAACTTGCCTTTCTTTTCATTCAGAGATCCCTTCCTCACAGCAACGTCACCAACCACCGTGCTGTTGGAAGGAGCCTTCAAGCTACTCCTTCCTCTGGACACCATCCTCATTGCCGGCAAACCTGTTGTTATTACAGTTCCCAGAACCCAATCAGCCAGTCTTACCTTTTAATTTAACTGCAATGGCTTAAACTAGATCAGAACAAGAAGAAGAAAATAAAGTAACTACAAAATAACATGGTTATAAGTTGATCCCAATCAACTCTATTCCCAGGTTCAGTCTCCAATCACCTCCAACCACAAGTGCCGAGTCTTTCAAACTCAGGGGTTCAAACATTTTTAAACATGCCTAAGGCCTTATAATCTATGAATTTTTAAAGGTATTTAGGCACTGCTGAACTCAGTGTTGCAATGCCTAAGGTCTCATTTTCAAAAGGGGTTTAAATGCTAAATCAGTTAGACATTGCAAAGCTGAGTGAAGCAACACCTAAATACCTTTAAAAATCTGGGCCTAAGTGATTTAAGATTCTAAATCCCATTCTGAAAGTGACTTAGGTGCCTAAGTCCTATTGACTTTCATTGAGACTTAGGCTCCAGGAGTACCCAAATCTCTCTGAAAATGGAACAAGCATTTTTGAAAATTTTACTGATGACCATACAGGTGCAGTAACCATACAGGGTCACCACAATTTTCGAATTCCATACACCACAGTGTGTACAGTACCTGCACACTTTAAGGGGACTGGCAGAGTTCTAGTTAGGGCAAGAAAATAAAACACCGACAGCTACGTCAAAAGGAAAAACAGACTGTCCCAACTTGTCATTCTTCTCAGGAAAAACCTTGGAAGGAACTTCAGTGCTGATGCAGCCAACGTGTTTTTATAGAGGGTAAAAGCCAAATAAAATGAACATCTGGTTTTAAAAAAAAAATGAAACTAGATAAATTGTTTATGCCCTTTCCAAAGTCCAAGCCAAGCCAATTCCCCTTCTTCAAAATTTGGGCAAATTAAAGGGCATGGATTTAGTTCAGCTCATTATAGAAATATGGAACAGCTGCAAAGTTCAGCTCAGGATCCTGTCTGACCTGAAGTCCAGGATCAGGAGCTTGGTTCAAGGCCCATCTCTTTCTCTTGCAGCAAATGAAAAAGTTAACTTCTGTGCAGATTTATTTTTTCTCCCCACAGTTCAGCATAGTTCCCAAGTGCTGGGTTTGCAACACACAACTTCTTTTATAACCTAAATAATTTCATTTGTTCAGTTTCAATTCCAACAGCCATCTGTTACAATGAAACTGTGTGACTTCCATATCAAGCCCAGCTTTCACAGCCTCTTGATGATACTGACCTCACAGTGACCTCAGAGACAAATGGGTCTGTTTACCAAACAAAAAGCAAATTCCTAAAACAAAATGCAGGATTTAGAGTTAAATTGTGGCACACAGCCACACACCCACAACAGTGCTGCATGCACCATCTTAGCAGGAACTATGAGAGACAACACTGCTCCATACAAGCCTGCTGGAGGTCCTGCAGGGTTTTAGCTTCTCCAGCAGCTGTGCAAAGACCACACAGGATGTGCTCCCTTCCTTAGCCAGTTGAGCTCCCTCTGTCCAAGGACTCCTAAGGGATGCAACTAGGTAGCCACCCCCTGGAGCCTTCCCTCTTCTCCCCTTGCATATACATACACAGAGGCCATTGGTTATTTGGTCCTTGATATCAGGGACAGTGATATCTCTAGAACTTCCCCAGATTTGCAAAATGGGGCAGACCCCGACATCACAGCAGGTTGAAGGCAATACATGACCTTTAGACCTTATCCCCATGTCACTTCTGTTCATTATCACATAAATGATACCATTTTGAGTTGCCATTTAGACTGTTTTTCTTCAACAGAGTTCTAAATTGGGGGGGAGGGGGAATAGTGTTCCTTAAATAAAAATAAGAAACAAGAACCATGAGGTACCAATGGATTTTGAAATAATATCATACGACCCAGTGTCTCTCAAACCCAGACCTGCAGAGTTGTCAGACATCGAATACCTCTACATGGTCACCCAGCAGCTCTAACTGACTCATGCTCCCTTACGCATGACCCACTGCGGGCCCAGACCACAGGAGGTCCCACCTCCAAGAGTTTGATAAACAGCAGCCTCATAGCGCCTGAGTGGCTCCGCACCCTATATAAACCCAAGGGGTGTTTGAGGAAGTGTCCAGGTAACAATGCAGCTAGCTGCCACAACAACCCTGAATTCTCTGTTCCTGAACTCCTGGAATTGACATCAACTCTGACTTGGATCCTGATTCCTACTCAGACCCCAGAACACCCACACAGACCCCGATACCCAGTATTGGCCCTTCACGTGATCCCCAACCTATCTCCGGCTCTGCCCTTTGGCCTAATCTTTGGCTTGACCCTCAACCTACTGACCCTAATACTGACTCTAAACCTCAGCGGTTGTTCCTGTCGATCAAGCTACTGCCACTAGTCCCGACTACCTTCACCCAGGATCCTAACACAATATAACCTCTAGTATGTACAATCCAAGGGGGCCAACAAGTTGCTTTAACTTCACTGTCCATCTCAGAACAAACAAAATCCTGGTCTACTCAAATTGAAGATTACCACTTCTATTTTTAAACAAGCTGTTCATATTTCATGCTTTTATTCTGCCTCATTTTTTACTTTCTTAGAAAATAAGTGGCCAGCCTCGCTCCATGTCATGCTTGGATGGCATTCCCTACCCTCCATCAACTGTACTGGTTGTATATGTACGGTGGTTATTATTCAGGCTGTCTACTCCTCAACACACTTTCACTTGTTGATTCAGTCTTTAAATTGCACATACAGACAACATCACTACTATCCTCTACAGACATTTCATTTAGTAGCATTGTACGTCCATTATGAAGTCAGAACATTAACTAGCACACCAACAGACCAAACCAACCGACCAAACGGACTTTCTGTGTAAACAGCACATTTTTCATATCACAAAGACTGTCCTGCCAGGGTCTGATCCAGCACCCTGTAAACGCAGTGGAAAGTCTCTGATTGACATTAATGGGAGTTGGAAAGGCTACAATGCACAGATTATGTCTATCCAAGTGTTTTTGCAATGGGAGCCTGATTCTCACTGGGGACTCTGGGTGCTATGTTAAGTCAAAATGAATACAGAAATGTAAATGTACAGAAGTCAGAAAAGAAAGTATAACCGTTCATAGCAATATCTTCACTTAGTAACATTAATTCTCATGTGAGACCCATATATAGTATGTCCAAAATTCTACAGTTCTCACTCCGGCCAATCTGTCCTGGTGTGAGGCTGGTGAGAGTAAGGACTAAAGGATTTGACTCTGCAGTTATACATACATTTTACAGTTTCAGGTAGTAATCAAAATGTTATGTGCGCAATTGTTTCCATCAATATCATTTTTTGCATGTAACTCTCAGACCCCTCTCTCATTTATTATAACATGGCTACATCAGCTGAAAGTTAAACAAGTACAGAAGCTATTTAAATTTGGTTAAACAGTATGTTACATCTTGACATGTTATAGATATGGAGATAGAAATGGTTTGGAAGTCTTTGCCATTTTCCATTCCTACTGAAAAAAAAATTAAAGCTTACATTCAGATGAGAAAAGGCATCTAGAATACCTTTTCTGTAGAAAATAAGGATCACCTGTAGCACCTTTAGATGTTCTCCATAGCACTGTTGTATCAAATTCATTAAGCATCAACACTTGGAAAAGTTTTTAAAGGTGTTAGTCCCTGCTTGGCAGTTCATACACTGCATCTGCAGTCAAAGTGCTACAAAAATGCCATCAATTAAAGAGCAGGAAAAGCATTCAAACCAGCCAAGGATCAAACAATGGATGCAAAATAAAAACAGGAGAGAGAAATAGAAAACCACAGAGGTTAATGTTACTGTAAGGATCTTGCTATTTCACTCATGATAACTTCACTGTTTTATTTTGTTATCAAATTATGCTACACAGTTTCAGCCCTAGCATGCTTTGTGCTTGTACACTACAAATGCATTTGCTAAATCCAACATTTATTTAGTTAGAAGTAAAGGATTGTTGTTTTTTTGAAAAGTATAATTGCAATATAATTGGTATTTAAATCAAGTAACTATTAGCATAGGAAATGACCAGCATGAAGGTACTACGCTCCAGGAAAGACAGATGAATACAGGGAGTCAGCATGGGATTGGATTTAATGCCCTGTTTACTAGGGATCTGCAGTGTTGAAAAATGCAAAGAACTTCCTGTAGCAGACTGAGCTCAGTTGCAAAGATTAAAAATGCAGGCTATAAACAAAAAGGGAGATTTAATTAACTAGTTTAATTGGACAAGGAGGAAAAGCAGCTCCAGTATACCTTGTATACTTCAAAAAGAAAGCAGACCACTTTAGCAAGAACCAGGACACCTGCAGAGCTTAAAGGGCTGCTTGTCTTTCATATAATCCTTTAAAAAGTTCAGAGATCTATATATGAAATAAACAAAAGGAAATGGACACTGAAATTTAAACAGAAGAAACTAATTATATAAAATCAACTGGACTAAACTGTATAATTTTTTAGAATAGCATGAACTAGTCTCTACTACCAGCAGCTATTCTTACTTTTCTAACACATAATTTTGACCAATCGTCAATGAGCATGCATCAAATTTTCAGGTCATATTTACAAATATTTAAATGAATCACTGTAGTTTTTCAACACTTACCACCCCACACACGTGACCTACACACACGAACACAGAACCAGTAATTCAAAGCATACCTATTCTCTACCAGGGAAGGCAGTGTGTGGTAGTGTATAGGGCAGTCATGGACCAGGAATCTGGAAACTTGGGTATTAGTCCTCATTCTACCACTGACTCATGGAATGCCCTACAGCAAGTCACTTAATCTCTCTGTGCCTCAGTAAATAAAGATGATACTTTCCCACCCGTGTACTAATTGCACTTTAAGGTCTATGGATGAGAAACACTACGTGTTACAATTAGATTATTAACGTACCTAAATCCAAGCTGCCCACCATCTGTCAGCCATTAAGAGCGGAATTAAAGGTAAGTTTTAACAGCAGGTATTTGTATTACTATTTTCAAAATAACAATTGTTCTCTCTCAGCCATTTGCTATTAAATCTCTCAGAAAATTGCATGTCATTAGAACAGACACATGCTTACTATTTTTCTCAAGGCCTCGCAAATGCTCACCTGCTCTTCAAGGCAGCCTTGAATTGTGCTTATCCCCTCGCAGGGGAAGGGTGTGGCTGTAGATTACGTACATGGAGGAAAGCAGGGATAGTCTAGGAGCCGTGGTGAGGTGATAAACAATAAATTGGTCCTGCTTTGAGCAGAGGGTTGGACTAGATGACCTCCTGAGGTCCCTTCCAACCCTGATATTCTATGATTCTATAATTAAATCATTCTCAGTCGATCTGGATTTAGTAAGAACAACAACAAATAATTCTATTTAGCATACCAGTATCACTTTTCCATCCTCAAAGCTCTGTACAAACATTACTTACTTAATCTTCACAACATCCCTGTGAGGTAGGTAGGTCAACAGTATTATCCCAGTTCTGCAGATGAGGAAACTGAAACAGGATTAAGTGATTTGCCCAAGGCCACCCTGTGAAACAACAACAGATCTGGGAATAGAACTCACGACTCCACAGTTCCCAGTCTTATCTTCTTTCAACTAGGCTTCTCAAATTTCACACTGGCTTCTCAAAAGTCAGGCTAGAAATAACTAAAAGCAGACTTTTCAGAGATTGGCTGAGGAGAGAATCCCTCCAGTGGGCATAATTCAGCTCTTAGCCATCAGGATCCCTACTCTTCCCTACACTCTTTATCCACAAATGACACACACACACAACCTTTTGAGATGCCAACAGACTCCAGATCTCTTCCAATGAGTCACAATAGTAAAAGAGTCCTTTTGAGTCACAATAAGTAAAAGAATAGCCTTTGGCAGTAAGCAAGCTGAACTGCATGTGACTTTAAACAGACAAACATTCTGTTGTGCATCAGAGGTCGAGTCACCACCTCCTGCAAACTGTAATTTACTGGGAGGACCCCAGCTTGTTCCCTGTGCCAACCAGGTGAAACCAATGCCTCCCTTCTAATTGCCTGTTTTTCCTGAAACTACAACCCAGCCTACCAGATGGAGCCCAGCAGGTTGCTGCTCCCAGAAAACATATCCACTTTACATAGAACCCCTAGCCAAATTTTAAGTCAGTGCCAAACAGACACCTTGAGCAGTTCCTTACATCCATATTTTGGTCCTCAACTTATTCCTAATTGAACTGAATGGCAAGACTACCATCAAGGTTAGTGGAAGTAAGATCAGGCCCTTTTTCAATTAAGGTTTCTGGGCAAGGATTCTGCACGTGAGTTGAGAGGACATGAATCAAATCAGCTGAGACAAAAGGGCATCAACGTTTTACAGAAGAGAAAAACTAAGAGCAACAACTTAATTAAAAATAAACCTAAGTGACAACACCACAAAGTAGGAACAAATATGATCCAAATATTTGATAACTAAGGCCATCCCAAGAGATTTTCCCTTGGTCTCTGTGGGACTCTCCCTAAACATCGCACAGTGAGTGATTAGTCCTTTATGACAGGTTTCAGAGTAGCAGCCGTGTTAGTCTGTATCCACAAAAAGAAAAGGAGTACTTGTGGCACCTTAGAGACTAACCAATTTATTGCTTTCGTGAGCTACAGCTCACTTCATTGGATGAAGTGAGCTGTAGCTCACGAAAGCTTATGCTCAAATAAATTTGTTAGTCTCTAAGGTGCCACAAGACCTCCTTTTCTTTTTACGTCCTTTATGTTACCTGTCTAAATTAGAAGATCGGCGGCTCCTCGGGGCAGAGATCCTATCATTATTATTAATTATTATCATTATTTACACAGAACTACATAGAGCTGAAAAGCACCAATTGTGCTACAGAAAAAATAGCACCAATAATATACATTAGTGCATATAGCATTACTGTGGGGTATTTCTGGAGAGCCACCCACTTACTCTTCAACCTACAACTTTTCTATAGGGGATGGAAAGGTAAAAACAAGAGCACAGACCAGGGCTGGCCTGAGGTTTCATGGGGTCCCCCTGTGAAGTACACATGCAAGATTCCATCCAGATTCTTTCCCACCTTTTATTGTGTGCCACTTGCTCCATATACTATACTCAACTACCTCATTCAAAACCACCTGGTTTCTGTATGAAACCACCTGGTTTCTGTGGCTCCCAGTATCATCTGTTTATAAGGTTCCATGGCTTCTTGGGTCCTCTCACTCATCAACATTAACTAGACAAATGGAGATGAAGTGCAAGCGTCACTATAGGGAGCACTTAGACAATAAACCCTTCAGGCCAAGGACACACTCTCCCCTTATGTATGTACAGTACCTACCACAATGGGGCTCCAATGCTGATAGGGGTCTAAATCACGATTGGCTGTTTTTATAAAAGCTATGCTCTAGAACAATGGTTCTCAACAAAGGATCCGGGGCCCGCTTCGGGGCCACAAGCAGGTTTCAGGGGGTCCACCAAAATAAACCAGAGAGCAGGGCCAGTGTTACACTTGGCAGAAAGCCAAAGCCTGGGGCCTGCCGCCCAAGGCTGAAGCTTGAGCAATTTAGCATCAGGCTCCAGCCATTGCCCTGCTTGCTACCCCTGGATTTTAGTCTACTGGATATGAGGAAAAAAACAGTTGTTTTGGAATAGGTGGGCCAGGGAATTTTTATAGGATTTTGTGCTACTCTCTCTGAGCTGACCCACAGATATCAAAGGGCTGGTCAAAAATAAGTAATTTGTTGCTCATCAAGGTGTTTTCCAGGCTACCAAGCTGTCCACTCCTTCTGCATATGTATGCAATATTTAATTTAATTACATTTAATGTCTCTGTCAAATAATTTCATTGCCTACCAGGGAAAAATTTGAGAGGGGGAGAGAGTCACAGAAACACAGCGCTACCCAGACAGTAAGAAACACTGAAAATACTGTCTCATGTATTTGGAAAAAATCCTTCCCGAATATATTTAGGAGTTTAGCCAATTAGGACACATGGAAGCAAACTTTATATAGTGCCAAAAACTACTTGTCTGCAAAAAATTCAGTAAATAGGATTCCAGGTCTGACATGTGTGAGGTACACTGAATATTTTCAGACACTGATGTCTCCTGATCAGGTGGACTGCATTTATAAATGGTAGTTCCTAATAATTAGACCGTGACTTGACAAAACTTTCTGTAGCATGTTTATTTTTTCCTGTTTCCACAGGATTGGCACAGGCCAGACCTTTACGCACTGGTGCCATAAGCAAAGAATGTTTTGGGGGAACCAAAAGAAGGCAGAGATAGTTACATCCCCTTCCATCCCAGTTCCTGGGCTAACCCAAATCTTTCCTTTCTCTGGGTCACCTCCCATTTCACTCCCCAAGCCTAGCCTATTTGCCTGTCTTCTCTTCTCCCACCTTTTCACAGATTGGGTCCTCAAGTGCAAAAGTCTTCTCTTCCTATGGCTTCTTCCGGCAATGGAGCTTCTACTAGAGTCCAGAAGCTCCTGGTATATGGTACTGTTATGTGGCCACTTCTATAGCTTATGCCTAAATCAAGTCCCCAGATGAGCAAATAAATTACTCACCTTGGCCATCAAACCAAACCTCTTTTAAATCTTAGAATCAAAGAAATGAAAAGCTGGAAGTGACCTCGACAGATCATTGAGTCCAGCCTCCTGCTCTGAGGCAGGACCAAGTATAGCTAGACTTAATGCTTTAAGGCCAGTTTAGTGTAGGACAATTCAGCACATCTCTCCCCTCAGCTTTTCCAGGCAGGATCTCTGCCCACCGTTGTTTCTTTTTGCAACTTCAAGATGGGCAGCAGAAGGGCCACAATTGCTCCCTTACCAATGGTAGAAGTTCGCCCCTGGCTGTGGTGAAGCGAAGAGCATGGAACCGCCTCATTCAAAGATTCTCGTGACAAGGGAATGAGAAAGGAAACCTCCCCTAGCTCTAGGACTCTTGCTAACAGTGTTGGAGTAGTTACTCAGCCCTGGTCTACACTAGGACTTTAGGTCGAATTTAGCAGCATTAAATCGATGTAAACCTGCACCCGTCCACATGATGAAGCCCTTTATGTCGACTTAAAGGGCTCTTAAAATCGATTTCCTTACTCCACCCCTGACAAGCGGATTAGCGCTTAAATCGGCCTTGCCGGGTCGAATTTGGGGTACTGTGGACACAATTCGACGGTATTGGCCTCCGGGAGCTATCCCAGAGTGCTCCATTTTGACCGCTCTGGACAGCACTCTCAACTCAGATGCACTGGCCAGGTAGACAGGAAAAGAACCGCGAACTTTTGAATCTCATTTCCTGTTTGGCCAGCGTGGCAAGCTGCAGGTGACCATGCAGAGCTCATCAGCAGAGGTGACCATGATGGAGTCTCAGAATCGCAAAAGAGCTCCAGCATGGACCGAACGGGAGGTACGGGATCTGATCGCTGTATGGGGAGAGGAATCCGTGCTATCAGAACTCCGTTCCAGTTTTCGAAATGCCAAAACCTTTGTCAAGATCTCCCAGGGCATGAAGGACAGAGGCCATAACAGGGACCCGAAGCAGTGCCGCGTGAAACTGAAGGAGCTGAGGCAAGCCTACCAGAAAACCAGAGAGGCGAACGGCCGCTCCGGGTCAGAGCCCCAAACATGCCGCTTCTATGATGAGCTGCATGCCATTTTAGGGGGTTCAGCCACCACTACCCCAGCCGTGTTGTTTGACTCCTTCAATGGAGATGGAGGCAATACGGAAGCAGGTTTTGGGGACGAAGAAGATGATGATGAGGAGGAGGTTGTAGATAGCTCACAGCAAGCAAGCGGAGAAACCGGTTTTCCCGACAGCCAGGAACTGTTTCTCACCCTGGACCTGGAGCCAGTACCCCCTGAACCCACCCAAGGCTGCCTTCTGGACCCAGCAGGCGGAGAAGGGACCTCCGGTGAGTGTACCTTTTAAAATACTATACATGGTTTAAAAGCAAGCATGTGAAAGGATTACTCTGCCCTGGCATTCGCGGCTCTCCTGGATATACTCCCAAAGCCTTTGCAAAAGGTTTCTGGGGAGGGCAGACTTATTGCGTCCTTCATGGTAGGACACTTTACCACTCCAGGCCAGTAACACGTACTCGGGAATCATTGTACAACAAAGCATTGCAGTGTATGTTTGCTGGCGTTCAAGCAACATCCGTTCATGTGTTATCCTCAGGAGAGTGAGATATAATCCATGGTCACCTGGTTGAAATAGGGTGCTTTTCTTCAGGGGACACTCAGAGGAGCCCATTCCTGCTGGGCTGTTTGCCTGCGGCTGAACAGAAATGTTCCCCGCTGTTAGCCACAGGGAGGGGGGAGGGTTGAGGGGGTAGCCAAGTGGTGGGGGGAGGCAAAATGCGACCTTGTAACGAAAGCACATGTGCTATGTATGTAATGTTAACAGCAAGGTTTACCCTGAAAGAGTGTAGCCAGTGTTTTATAAAATGTGTCTTTTTAAATACCGCTGTCCCTTTTCTTTTCTCCACCAGCTGCATGTGTTTCAATGATCACAGGATCTTCTCCTTCCCAGAGGCTAGTGAAGATTAGAAAGAAAAAAAAACGCACTCGAGATGAAATGTTCTCCGAGCTCATGCTGTCCTCCCACACTGACAGAGCACAGACGAATGCGTGGAGGCAAATAATGTCAGACTGCAGGAAAGCACAAAATGACCAGGAGGAGAGGTGGCGGGCTGAAGAGAGTAAGTGGCGGGCTGAAGAGAGTAACTGGCGGGCTGAAGAGAGGGCTGAAGCTCGAATGTGGCGACAGCGTGATGAGAGGAGGCAGGATTCAATGCTGAGGCTGCTGGAGGACCAAACCAGTATGCTCCAGTGTATGGTTGAGCTGCAGCAAAGGCAGCTGGAGCACAGACTGCCACTACAGCCCCTGTGTAACCAACCGCCCTCCTCCCCAAGTTCCATAGCCTCCACACCCAGACGCCCAAGAACGCGGTGGGGGGGCCACCGGCCAACCAGCCACTCCACCACAGAAGATTGCCCCAAAAAAAGAAGGCTGTCATTCAATAAATTTTAAAGTTGTAAACTTTTAAAGTGCTGTGTGGCATTTTCCTTCCCTCCTCCACCACCCCTCCTGGGCTACCTTGGTAGTCATCCCCCTATTTGTGTGATGAATGAATAAAGAATGCATGAATGTGAAGCAACAATGACTTTATTGCCTCTGCAAGAGGTGATCAAAGGGAGGAGGGGAGGGTGGTTAGCTTACAGGGAAGTAGAGTGAACCAAGGGGCGGGGGGTTTCATCAAGGAGAAACAAACAGAACTTTCACACCGTAGCCTGGCCAGTCATGAAACTGGTTTTCAAAGCCTCTCTGATGCGTACCGCACCCTCCTGTGCTCTTCTAACCGCCCTGGTGTCTGGCTGCGCGTAACCAGCAGCCAGGCGATTTGCCTCAACCTCCCACCCCGCCATAAACGTCTCCCCCTTACTCTCACAGATATTGTGGAGCACACAGCAAGCAGTAATAACAGTGGGAATATTGGTTTCGCTGAGGTCTAACCGAGTCAGTAAACTGCGCCAGCGCGCCTTTAAACGTCCAAATGCACATTCTACCACCATTCTGCACTTGCTCAGCCTGTAGTTGAACAGCTCCTGACTGCTGTCCAGGCTGCCTGTGTACGGCTTCATGAGCCATGGCATTAAGGGGTAGGCTGGGTCCCCAAGGATACATATAGGCATTTCAACATCACCAACAGTTATTTTCTGGTCTGGGAATAAAGTCCCTTCTTGAAGCTTTTGAAACAGACCAGAGTTCCTGAAGATGCGAGCGTCATGTACCTTTCCCGGCCATCCCACGTTGATGTTGGTGAAACGTCCCTTGTGATCCACCAGAGCTTGCAGCACTATTGAAAAGTACCCCTTGCGGTTTATGTACTCGCCGGCTTGGTGCTCCGGTGCCAAGATAGGGATATGGGTTCCGTCTATGGCCCCACCACAGTTAGGGAATCCCATTGCAGCAAAGCCATCCACTATGACCTGCACATTTCCCAAGGTCACTACCCTTGATATCAGCAGATCTTTGATTGCGTGGGCTACTTGCATCACAGCAGCCCCCACAGCAGATTTGCCCACTCCAAATTGATTCCCAACTGACCGGTAGCTGTCTGGCGTTGCAAGCTTCCACAGGGCTATCGCCACTCGTTTCTCAACTGTGAGGGCTGCTCTCATCTTGGTATTCATGCGCTTCAGGGCAGGGGAAAGCAAGTCACAAAGTTCCATGAAAGTGCCCTTACGCATGCAAAAGTTTCGCAGCCACTGGGAATCGTCCCAGACCTGCAACACTATGCGGTCCCACCAGTCTGTGCTTGTTTCCCGAGCCCAGAATCGGCGTTCCACAGCATGAACCTGCCCCATTAGCACCATTATGCATGCATTGGCAGGGCCCATGCTTTCAGAGAAATCTGTGTCCATGTCCTGATCACTCACGTGACCGCGCTGACGTCGCCTCCTCGCCCGGTAGCGCTTTGCCAGGTTCTGGTGCTGCATATACTGCTGGATAATGCGTGTGGTGTTTAATGTGCTCCTAATTGCCAAAGTGAGCTGAGCGGACTCCATGCTTGCCTTGGTATGGCGTCCGCACAGAAAAAAGGCGCGGAATGATTGTCTGCCGTTGCTCTGACGGAGGGAGGGGCGACTGACGACACGGCTTACAGGGTTGGCTTCAGGAGGCTAAAATCCACAAAGGGGGTGGCTTTACATCAAGGAGTAGTTCAGGCAGGACTTCACGGAGGGTTCCAATAAGAAATGGAGCACCTAAGTTATTGTTCTTATTGGAACAAGGAGGTTAGCCTGGCCTCTGATTGATACATGGCTAGATCTACCTCGCAGCACCTTCTCTGTGAGTGACTGCAGTGTGACCTAGAGGAATGAGTCCCCTAGACAGGGCAGGAGGCAAATGAGTACAAAACAAATCTGGTCTATTTCTTGTTTTGATCCACTCCATCTATCTTTTACATCTTTGGCTGGCAGCAGACGGTGCAGAAGGACTGCAAGCCATCCACATCTCATGGCTGCTCGGCAGAAGATGGCACAGTACAACTGCTAGCCATCCTCATCTCTTGCCTGCCTGGCAGAAGATGGCACAGTACGATTCCTAGCCATCGTCATCTCTTGCCTGCCCGGCAGAAGATGATACAATACGATTGCTAGCCATCGTCATCTCTTGCCTGCCCGGCAGAAGATGGTACAATACGACTGCTAGCAATCCGTATTGCCTGCCTGCTCACCATTAGACGGTTCAATACGACTGACTGCAGGACTAAAGAGAATGACCTGGTCAAGTCACCAAAAATTTAGTCCCTGCGCCCATGTCTGCCCAGGCGCTCCCAGCCGACGTGGCCAGGAGCACCTCGGACATGACGAGGACGGGTACCAGTCATACTGCACCGTCTGCTGCCAGAAGGCAATGGGTTGCTGCTACTGTGTAGCAATGCCGTACCGCGTCTGCCAGCACCCAGGAGACATACGGTGACGGTTACCTGAGCGGGCTCCATGCTTGCGGTGGTATGGCGTCCGCACAGGTAACTCAGGAAAAAAGGCGCGAAACAATTGTCTGCCCTTGCCTTCACGGAGGGAGGGAGGGAACGGGGGCCAGACAATATGTACCCAGAACCACCCGCGACAACGTTTTAGCCCAATCAGAGTGCTCCATTGGGCTGCTCTGGACAGCACTCTCAACTCAGATGCATGATTGTTTGCCGTTGCTCTGACGCAGGGAGGGGCGACTGAGGACACGGCTTACAAGGGTAGAGTTCACGGAGGGTTCCAATAAGAAATGGTGCACCTAAGTTATTGTTCTTATTGGAACAAGGAGGTTAGCCTGGCCTCTGATTGATACATGGCTAGATCTACCTCGCTGCACCTTCTCTGTGCGTGACTGCAGTGTGACCTAGAGGAATGAGTCCCCTAGACAGGGGAGAAGGCAAATGAGTACAAAACAAATCTGGTCTATTTCTTGTTTTGATCCACTCCATCTATCTTTTACATCTTTGGCTAGCAGCAGACGGTGCAGAAGGACTGCATGCCATCCACATCTCATGGCTGCTCGGCAGAAGACGGTGCAATAGGACTGCTAGCAATCCATATTGCCTGCCTGCTCACCATAAGACGGTTCAATAGGACTGACTGCCGGACTAAAAAAAATGACCTGGTCAAGTCACTAAAAATTTAGTCCCTGCGCCCATGTCTGCCCAGGCGCTCCTGATCGACCTCACTCAGGCGACCAGGAACACCTCGGACATGACGAGGACGGCTACCAGTCGTACTGTACCGTCTGCTGCCAGAAGGCAATGGGTTGCTGCTACTGTGTAGCAATGCCGTACCGCGTCTGCCAGCACCCAGGAGACATATGGTGACGGTTACCTGAGCGGGCTCCATGCTTGCGGTGGTATGGCGTCCGCACAGGTAACTCAGGAAAAAAGGCGCGAAACAATTGTCTGCCCTTGCCTTCACGGAGGGAGGGAGGGAACGGGGGCCGGACAATATGTACCCAGAACCACCCGCGACAATGTTTTAGCCCAATCAGAGTGCTCCATTGTGACTGCTCTGGACAGCACTCTCAACTCAGATGCACGATTGTTTGCCGTTGCTCTGACGCAGGGAGGGGCGACTGAGGACACGGCTTACAGGGTTGACTTCACGGAGGGTTCCAATAAGAAATGGTGCACCTAAGTTATTGTTCTTATTGGAACAAGGAGGTTAGCCTGGCCTCTGATTGATACATGGCTAGATCTACCTCGCTGCACCTTCTCTGTGAGTGACTGCAGTGTGACCTAGAGGAATGATTCTCCTAGACAGGGGAGGAGGCAAATGAGTACAAACAAATCTGGTCTATTTCTTGTTTTGATCCACTCCATCTATCTTTTACATCTTTGGCTGGCAGCAGACGGTGCAGAAGGACATATTGCCTGCCTGCTCACCATAAGACGGTTCAATAGGACTGACTGCCGGACTAAAAAAAATGACCTGGTCAAGTCACCAAAAATTTAGTCCCTGCGCCCATGTCTGCCCAGGCGCTCCTGATCACACAGGCGACCAGGAGTACCTCGGACATGACGAGGACGGCTACCAGTCGTATTGTACCGTCTGCTGCCACAAGGCAATGGGTTGCTGCTACTGTGTAGCAATGCCGTGCCGCGTCTGCCAGCACCCAGGAGACATACGGTGACGGTTACCTGAGCGGGCTCCATGCTTGCGGTGGTATGGCGTCCGCACAGGTAACTCAGGAAAAAAGGCGCGAAACAATTGTCTGCCCTTGCTTTCACGGAGGGAGGGAGGGAAGGGGGGGACTGACGATATGTACCCAGAACCACCCGCGACAATGTTTCAGCCCCATCAGGCATTGGGATCTCAACCCAGAATTCCAATGGGCAACGGAGACTGCGGGAACTGTGGGATAGCTACCCACAGTGCAACGCTCCAGAAGTCGACTCTAGCCTCGGTACTGTGGAAGCACTCCGCCGAGTTAATGCACTTAATGCACTTCTGTGGGGACACACACACTCGAATATATAAAACCGATTTCTAAAAAACCGACTTCTATAAATTCGACCTTATTCCGTAGTGTAGACATACCCTCAGACTCCTTCTGGGATGGGAAAAAGCCTCTCACACAAAAGGCAGAGAGAGAAAGACAGGAATGCAGCAGGGAGGCAGGGACTTACTGACAAGTTTCAGATCAAGTTCAAGTAAACTTCTTAAATTGCAGGACCTCCTCTGAACCACCAGCCTTTCTGAAGAGCAGTAGATACCAGATAATCATACTTCAGTGAGAAACATGACTATATAAATGGGACATTTTACTCCTTCCAGCAAGAAAAAATACCAAGGCAGGAAAGAACTATTATCTACTATCACTAATGGTTTTAATTTAATAGCTTTGCAATAGAGCTTAGGACTGAAAAGCACATAGTCAATACTAGTCAATACTAGAAGAGGATCTCTCTATCATGGTATCAACTGGATGCAGAAAAAAGGGCTGACAGATGAATAGTGGAAGCATGCAACATCATAAAAGACTTAAGGCCCCCTGAAATAATGATTTAATGGGAAACACCACTGGGTATTCTTGCTGAGACACAGGGCAATCCTGCCATGAGGTGCTCTAGGCAGACCACATGGCTCTCCCTTCAATTATGAAATTCCTTAGTTTCTATCTCCACCCAGAGCACCTCAAAACACATTTACCATTTGGGATCTATTTCTCACAAACAGCTCCCATATGGCCCAAAGCACACCACAGAACTTATCGAAACACAGGTTAGTTCACATCACAATTTTAATGTCAATAGATTTCCTATCCAGCTTCCCAGGAACTATCATTATGAACCAAACCCAAAACTCTTATATATGTTCAGGAAAATACCCACTCTGTGCTACATGTATCACAAATACTCAAGGAGAACAGTCCCTGCTCCAAGAACCTCATAATCTAAGGATGGACGGACAGACAGACAAAAGCTAGGGGAAGAGAAACAACAACAGACATTTTACATACAAGCCAAATCAATTCACTGTAAGCAACGCGGCAGAAATGGGTCTTTAAAAGGGGACTGAAATGTGAATAAGGCCTTGATGATGAGCTAGGGAGCCATAACAGGTTAGAAACATACGGAGAAATCTGAAGCATGAGCTCAGCACAGAGCTTGTGCCATATTTTGTTTGTGTCTGAACTTCAGCATTATTTTAACATTTCTTGGCACATTGAGCACTGTCAACATCCTGAGGCTGTTACCAAAGCTCTAGTCACCAGCTGGAGAACCCACATCTGTCCTTTCACACTCTTTTGGTAAATTCTGCGATTTCTTTTGCTTGTCTCAGCAAGTCATCTACTGTATGTAGGTTGGAGAGTTGCAGGGGGACAGGGAGGAAGCAGGGTTGTGTTGTTGTACATCTCTGAGTTCAGATGTTAAAGTCCCTTTAAAAATTCAAGTGATTTGCAGCACCATGAGAAATTTCACATACTGCACTGTAGGAACAAACCACTGAGCACTGAGAAGAAAGAGTCCAGAAGCCACAGTGGGTATCAAACAGACCATTCCCAAAATTCACCACTCATCCCAATGTTTTTGTGCTTATCCATACATTTTAGGATTATTCATAAATCATTTGGATTAATTTTTGAAGCTTTCTGGAAAAAATAAAATAAAACCATTTTCCCCACAGTGTATAGAAAATTGAAACACACTTCAGAATCCTCCCAGAGCTTGAAAGATATTCTAAAGAAAACATATTACAGACTTTGTTATTTACATTATTTGCATTGCTGTCATCCCCAGCATATCATGCCTCAGAGCCCCAAGGTGCTAACTTTGTGCATAGACAAACCCGCAGGAAGATACAGAATCATAGGACTGGAAGGAACCTCAAGAGGTCTTCTAGTCCAGTCTCTTGCACTTAAAGCCGGATTAAGTATCATCTCCCATTATCCTGGAAGAAGGCTTTATCATCTAAAATAAGCACTGTTGCACCATTGCTTGTGTCCGATCTGCACATACAAAGTCCACAAGTGCATTCACAAAGCAGAGCATACATTCCACCATTATAGGCATTGTTTACCTGTAGAGCCTATCATAAATGTAGTGACTGAAGAATTAGTCTAATGTCAAGGGCCATCTGTTCCTCCACGAGTGCCAGGTCATCATAATGATATCAAAGGGGATCTAGGCCTAAATTTTCCAAAAATGGGTACTTAAACACCTATGCCTAAATTTCTAAAGTCACCTGTGATTTTGGGACCTCAGATCTTGATTTCTAAAAATCAGCCTAACTGGGCACCCAAGAACCAAGGCACTAAAGAAACACTAACAAAAGTCTCTTTTGAAAATTCAGGCTCTAATTCAGGGGCTGTGGGAGGCGGTGCGGTGCCGGCTCTGGGAGGTTGTTTGGGTGTGGGGTGCAGGCTTTGGCCCTGGGGTGCAGGAGGGGGTGAGAGGGGCGGTGCTTACTTCAGGTGGCAGTTCCTGGCCAATGGGAGCTGCAGAGTTGGCGCTCGGGGTGGGGGGAGCATGCAGATTCCCCCTCCCCCCCGCCCAGGGGCTGCAGGGACGGTGCTGGCCACTTTTAGGAGTGGCGCGAGGGCAGGCAGGAAGCCTGCCTTAGCCCCGCTGAGCTGCAGGACTGTTCGCGCCCAAAATCTCCTGGTTTAGCTGCAGTAGCCTCCATGAGACAGGGCCTGATTCTAGGAGACTCCCAGCAAAACCGGGAGGGTTGGCAACCCTCTAGGGTTGGCCATTCATAGCCCAGGGACCTCTGGGCTTTCTGCATCAGTTATGAATGCACAAAAAATGGCTTGAGTTCTGGCACGTCTTTCATTATAAATTAAGCACTGCACCAAAGTAAAAGTGGCCTGATTTCTGAGGTCAGGGCAACAGGGAGGAGTGAAGAACAGGAAAGTTGAGAAGCAGCTCATTAATTAATGACCACAAAAGTCTGAATGAAGCTCAGGATACAAGGGGTACTTTCAGAATTAGCAAAAACACAAAACCAACACTATTCCAGAGCCGCAGTGCTGTGGCATGGGATACATAAGTCCCATTTGCGTCCGTGCTTTTAAAGCCCCAAATGACTCTGGGCTCTCTCTCAGACCGAGTCTCCTACACATTACTCCCTACTCCACCAGTGATGTGAGTCTCCAAGGTTGTGTGTACACGGCATTTTGCAGCTAGCCTCCCAGCCCGGGGCCGACAGATTCGTGCTAGCACTCTAAAAATAGCTGACGGCAGTGCTTTGACATTGTGGCTCAGGCTCTGAAGCCTAGGGAGCAGCTGGGGTACAGAGTCTGCTGATAGTAGCAGTTTACTTTACATCTACTCTGCTCTGCAGTTTTTCCTCAAACTTAGCTGCATCTTTAAAGAGATTCCCTTCCCTGAATCTAAATCCTCCCAGGATTTTAGCCTATTTGCATATGATTGAATTTTAAGATGCATGTCTAGCTTAGAATGTATTTTACTTCTGACTCTATACTTGAATTCTATTTAATTATATCCTATGTTTTGTACTTGCTTAACTTATACTAGGTTTCAAATATTAGTGATTTAGTGTATTAATTCCTTTCAAGGTAACACTCATTCAAAAACACAAAAGTATTTTCAAACACAGAGTTTGAAAAGCGTGCATTTTAGAAAGCATGTCTATACAGCAGAAATGTATGATACTATCCAATTCCATGATTAAACAAATTATAAGATTAAGAACACAGAGTGTAAGCACATTGTGTTTCTCAGTATACAAACTGTATGTATAAAAATGGCATATATTGAACTTTTCAGACATTTTAACTTTGTATTAACATAAAAATGAGATATAAAATGATCATCTTCTGAAGAGAAAAGAGAAAAATAATTATTCTCAAGCCAAGTATTAAAAGCATTCCTTAAGCAAACAGACAGACACAAAAAGAATTTTTCACAAAAAGAATCTGTTTCTCATCTGTTTAAAAATGTATTGGCTGTAACTATAAGTCAGTCAATCAGTAGCCAAAAAGAGAGGAAAAAATTAACTACATCCAGGATTTCAATATTTTTATTACAGTCCTCTGGCAGTGGCACATTACTTACCTAATGTCATTAATAATATATTTGTCACAGAATCATAGAAATGTACAGCTGGAAGGGCTTTGAGAGGCCATGTAGTCCAGACCTCTGTGCGGAGGCACGAGCAAGTATATCTAGACCATCACTAACAGGTGTTTGTCTAACCTGTTAACAATAGGGGATTCCACAACCTCCCTTGGAAGCCTATTCCAGAGCTTAGCTAACCTTATAGTTAGAAAGTTTTTCCTAATATCTAACCTAAATCTCCCTTGCTGCAGATTAAGCCCATTACTTCTTGTCCTACCTTCATTGGACATGGAGAACAATCGACCACCATTCTCTTTAGAACAGTCCTTAACATATAATCAGGTCTCCTCTCAGGTCCCCTTTGTTACTCAAGATTAAACATACCCAGGTTTTTTAACCTTTCTTCATAGATCAGTTTTCTAAAAACTTTTATCGTTTTTTTTCCTCTCCTCTGAACTCTCTCCAATTTGTCCGCATCTTCCTTGAAATGTGGTGCCCAGATTTGGACACAGTACCCCACATGGGGCCTCACCAGTGACGAGTAGAGCAGGACAATTACCTCCCATGTTTTACATAGGACACTATACCCCAGAATGATATTAACCTTTTTTGCAACTGTAACACATTGTTGACTCATATTCGATTTGTGACTCACCTGAAGATCCTTTTCAGCAGTACAACTACCTTACCAGTTACTCCCCATTTTGTAGCTGCGCATTTGATTTTTTTCTCTCTCAGTGAAGTACTTTGCACTTGTCTTTATTGAATTTCATCTTGTTGAATTCAGACCAATTTGTCAAAGTCCTTTTGAATTCTAATCCTGACTCCAAAGAGATAGCTACCTCTCCTAGTTTGTCATTCATAAATTTTATAAACATACTCTCTACTCGATTAACCAAGTCATCAGTGAAAATACTGAATAGTTCCAGATCCAGGATAGACCCCTCTCGGACCACAATAGATACATCCTCCCAGTTTGGCAGGTAACCATTGATAATTACTCTTTGAGTACAGTCTTTCAACCAGTTGCACACCCATCTTATAATATAATGTTAATCTAGACCACATTTTCCTAGTTTACTTATAAGAATGTCACGTGGGACGGTATCAAAAGCCTTACTAAAATCAAGATATATCAACAATACAACTCCTCCACCCCCATTAAGCCAGTAACCCTGTCAAAGAAGAAAGTTAGTTTGGTTTGGCATGATCTGTTCTTGACAAAGCCATGCTGGCTATTACTTATCACCATATTATCCTCTAGGTGCTTAAGAAACTGATTGTTTAATAATTTGCTCCAATATCTTTCCATGTATTGAAATTAGGCTGATCTGTGTCTAATTGTCGAGGTTCAATTTGTTCCCCTTTTTAAAGACAGGTTCTGTGTTAGCCCTTCTCCAGTCCTCTGGGACCTCACCTGTTCTCCACGAGCTTTCAAAAGATGATCGCTAACAGTTCCAAGATTGTTTCAAAAAGTTCCTTAAGTACCCTAGGATGAATTCCATCAGGCCCTGCCAACTAACTTACCTAGATATTCTTTAACTTGTTCTTTCCCTGTTTCGGCTTGCATTCCTTCCCCCTTGTTGTTAATATTAATTTTGTTGAGTATCTAGTCACTATTAACATTTTTAGTAAAGACTGAAGCAAAACAGGCATTAAAAATATCTGAGCCTTCTTGATGTCATCCATTATTAGCTCTCCTTCCCCACTGTGTAGAGGCCTTACACTTTCCTTCATCTTTCCCTTGCTCCTAATGTACTTACAGACCAGGGATCGGCAACCTTTGGTATGCGGCCTGCCAGCGAAATCTGCTGGTGGGCTGGGACAGTTTGTTTACCAGCAGCATCCACAGGTTCAGCGGATCACAGCTCCCACTGGCCGCAGTTCGCCATTCCAGGCCAATGGGGCTGCGGGAAGCAGCAGCCAGCACATCCCTCGACCCATGCCACTTCCCTCAGCCCCCATTGGCCTGGAACTGCGAACCGCAGACAATGGGAGCTGCGATCGGCCAAACCTGTGGACACTTCAGGTAAACAAACAGTCCTAGCCCACCAGCGGATTTCCCTGATGGGCCTCATGCCAAAGGTTGCCAATCCCTGTTACAGACCCTCTCCTTGTGGATTCCTGTTATAGACCCTCTCCTTACAGATCCTCTCTTGCTAGGTGTAGCTCATTTGGGGCCTTAGCCTTTCCGATTTTGTCCCTACATGCTTGTGCTATTCTTTTGTACTCACCCTGAGCAACTTGTTCATATTTTCACTTTTTGTAGGATTTCTTTTTGATTTTCAGGTCATTAAAGAACTCCTCATGGAGCCATACTGGCCTCCTACTATTCTTCCTATCATTCCCTCACATTGGGATAATTTGCTGTTCTGCTTTTAATGTCTCTTTCAGAAGATGTCTGCTCTCCTAAACTCCTTTTTTCCTTAGATTTTCTTCCTATGGGAGCAATGATCAAAGAGAACATTTATTCTTTCCTTTCTATATATTGGGAAACTGAGGCACAGAGAAGCTAAATTATTTGCCCAAGATCACACAATCAGTACAAAACCAAGCAAAGAACCTGTCTCCTCACCCACAAAGCACTGAATCACACTCGCTTGGATAGTACCTCCTAATAATTATGTTTTTAGGCAACAGAGAAGAAGTGCATCATGGAGAAAGTGGCAAGGTCATTCAGAAAACTTACAAGATTATTTATTACTGAAGAGATAACTGTCAGGGCCACTGAAATGAAAAACTGATGTTTGATAAAAACAAGACTTCACATAATTTCAGATGAATAGAATGTTTCCATGATTTCTTTTTAAATTGTCCTGACAAGAGTTCTCATTTGGATTTTAAAATTTCTCTGCAAGTGTTTGCAACCTAGACAATGCATCATTGAGTGTGGTGTTCAGTGATCAGTCCGTGCTTAAGGCACTGCAAGAGTTTTGCTTTACTCTGAATCCAGTTCCAACTGGTTGTGCGTAGCAAGTGCTTCTGAGCACACCACCCAAACTTTCTGTCTGGGAAGCTCAGCCCTTGCAGGCACAGTCCCTAAGTACCACATCATACAAGTGCATTATAACTAGAAAGGAAAATCTCCAGGATAGTTAATTTTCTTTGTTAAAGAAGAGTGTGATGCAAGAAGTAAACAATTTGAATCAATAGTGAAAAGTACACATGATTTTTAAAAAATATTTCTTGCAGTTTTAATTCTCTAAGGTGGTTGGTAATCAATTAAAATTCACAGTGGCGCAAACTCAGAGGATCAAATATTTAAGAGGTCTCCATACATGTACCTGCAGTACTTGTGCATTCCCATTTTATTGCACAATCCTCATATTTGTACCTGCAAGCAGGACTTCATTTGTGCAATTACCTGTTTTACACACACATTTTCAAAGGCCTTTTGAAAATCTGCTCCTGTTAAACCTTCACAGGAATTAAGGTAACAATTTGATTCCAACTTTCCTTACAACAATAAGATCAGTTATTAAGCTTTTATTTTCAGGCTTCATAGAATGCCTGCTATACATTCAATCATAGTGTATGTGTTTATACTGCACCCCACATTATGATGTTAAAGAGAATTATGTAAGCAAAATTCAGTCAGAGGTGAAAATTTTCTGACACTAAAATTTCCTAGTAAATAAACTAGTTGGTGCCCAGGATGCATTGGATATGTTATTCAAGGTGAAGTTTTAACTGGATGCACAAATACAAAACATCAGCGGCAACCTCTAATTTCACTCTAACGGCCAAATCCTGGACCCAATGATGTCAAGAGCAAAGCTCCTATTGAATGCCACTGGATTAGAATTTGGCCCTACCCGAGAAAAGTAATAGCCTCATTTACAGGCATGCCAAGATTCACTTGAACTATGGGATTCTTTTTAAGGAACAATAGGCAATTGTATAAGAAAACCACCAAATCAAGGGAACAATTCTGAAGCAGATCTCAGAAGTTACACAGCAGCCTGGAAACTGACTCATAGCTTCACCAGTCAGGAATGTCCATATCACAACTGGCAATAATTAGACCCACGGCTGGCTATGAATGAGCACAGAAACTGGGAACTGCATTCTCGGTCTTGTTCATTTGCTCATTGAGTCAACTCTGTGCTATGCAAAGGCTAAACTGTTCCCTCATTTCTATGGGTGCAGCTCCTGTTGACTTGAATTGCACCTGTATAGATGAGAGCAGACTTTGGCCCTGAGCCTCCATTCTGTCATCAGTACACAGCCTTTCACGAGATCTGAATTCACCAGCATCGCCTGCAACTTCTTGTGCATTGCTTCTCATTAAACAGAGACGGGTTTTAAAAAGTGAAGCACAGCTCTATTTTTGCAGCCCGCGTACTTTATTAAAATAAAATGGTCTCCTCTAAAAACTTGACATTTGCCTTAAAACCTTCCAGAATGATTGCTAAGGAGGACCACTGCCTGGATAAAAGGGAGTATGTTAGAAATACCATCATTATTAGACATGCCCCCACATATGCAAAAACAGATAGGTTTCCTGGGGGTGTGAACTGGCACCTGAGGCTTAAGGTCCCACCTACACGATGGGAGACCTTTACTCCTATATTTTGGAGTTTTTCTCACGAGACTTAATTCCTGTCTATGCTTGTGATTCTTACTATGTTGGGAGACGTGTTTACAAGACAGTAGTCGGCCAATACAAGTAACGTACATTTTGATCTAGATGAACCACACTATGTTTTAACTGTATTCCTGATTTGTGTCCAGCTTTTGTGCTAGGCTTTTGCAATGCCATACCACACCACAGGCTGGGAACATGAGATTAGCGCTTCTAAAAGTGTGTTATAAACACAGAAAGAAATTCACGCTACTGTGGAGGGGGCATGCAAAGCTCTGTGCATTACTTAAACCAGCTGGGCATAGCCAGAGCATCCAGGCATGGGCTGCAGCACACCCTCTATGCATCAGAATAGACTCTGGACTTTCTCTGAATAGGCTAGCATAGAGAGGGACCATCAAATGAAATCCACAATTACTCAACTCCCAGTGGACTTTAGGCCACTGCAGAAGCTGGGGCCAGTATTCCAGGTCTTCTTTTACAGCCAGTTGGCTGGAAGAGATACATGGCAGCTTCACAGCCTAGCTATGAATCTCAAAGATGGAGTCCAGCCCTTCAATTCTTACTTGGTTAGCTCCCCACACAACACCGGTTATTAGGGCTTTGTGCAGAGAGGAGTGATACAAATCACAGCGCAATTCTAAAACAGCAGCAGCCTTTTAAATTAAGAAAAATAACTTTCTAAATATGTAATTTTCTGAAGGAAGTTGGAAAAATGTTTGCTGAACTAGCCATAAAAACTTAATTCATAAAATGAATCAGACTAGTATAGGTGGAATATGTTATATGCTAGTATGCCCTATCATACAGAACTCTACAACCATAGTATCTCGCAAGTATGAGTTTTTAAATAAGCGATTTTGCAGGATCAGTCGAGTCTGATCCCACTGATAAGTCAAAGCAGCTTAAAAACAAAAAAAAAATAAAAATAAAACCAATCCAACAATCACCTACGGCTGTGAAACAAACTTGGGGAGAGTTATGGCTGCATGTTAAATTGCTTCCCAAAAATGAATTGTACCAAAAGTATAAATGTAATTCATCTGAACACCATAATAATCCATCGGAGAGCCTTAGTACCATGTCTCTAGCCCCAGTCCATTTAACTTTCCCTGACTGCCAGCATTTGTATGGCTTCCATTTGCTGCACCTGAATCTACAAAGAATGTGATTTGGCTTGGTACTGCTATTCCGGGAATCAATTACCATTTTATACATCAGTATTTAGTTACAGGGCTGCAAATGTCCTCTAGCCAATCATAATTCAGGTTCTAAACATCAGAGGTTAATCTCTAGACACTGGGAATTTGGCAAAAGTTATTATAACGAAGGGAAAGTTCCCTGCTTGTATTGTTTTGACTATATTAAGCTTCCATTCATAAATACTGTCATTGTAGCAATGATTAATCTCAGCACTTAGGCTATTTAAAAAGCCATCATAGCAATTAATTGTGCAGTGGAAATATGTTATCTGCCTCTTTTCTTTAAAAATGACTTACAGCCCATGGGCAAAAATCTTGCTGGAATGTAACTGAACAGAAATCTGTACTTACCTGTGACAACCCTGTGGAAAAGCCTCAGAGTTTAATTCTATTGGCTAGATCTTCAGATGATGTAAATTGGCTTATGTCTATTTACTCCAGCTAAGGATCTGGCCCCATAGGTTTGTTAAGCAATTGTCCTATTGGAGTCACCCCTATTAAGTGCTACTAAAAGCTTTTCTATAAGGGAGAACTTTGGCCCTGTGGCTTGCATTTAGTAAATTCAATTAAAGAGATTTGGCACACTACATATCAACAAGTCATGTGTAAGTGTGTACTTTAAATGAGACTAAGATATGAAACAGCAAACATAATAAATCTTAGCTTGATAACACAAATTCAGCATTTCTGCTGCTCGTCTTTTGCGTTACAGTATCTTTCTTGTGCATTCCAGTGAGACTGCTAACCTTCCTTGAGCACAGTCTAACCAATAACAGCATCTATTTCTTGACAACGTAAATACTTGATCCATGACTACTCAGTCACTGCAAGCCCTGTACAATCAAGGCACTGCGCTTTCTGAAAAATTTGCATCTGCACCCATGCAATAATCAATGGACAACGAAATTTGTTACACCGAGAAAAACTGCAAAGTAAGCATGTTTTTAAAATTATCATGATTTAATTAAATTCTGAGATTGTGATATGTGTACAATAAAGTGACGGTATATAAACCATACCATCTGATATATGGTTTGTTTTAAAGTATTGTTTCAGATTAAGAATCCTTATACCTACACTGTTTAAAATTACGAAGTTGGTACGCCAAGCACTTTGAAGCTATTGTGGTACAATAAGTCTTCAAGTCTGAAAGCCACTGATCTAACAGATATGTGAGAATATACCAATTAATAATCGAAGACACAATCGTATAGTCTTTACTCAGGTATAGTTGTTCCTGAAGGGTACAAAACTGGGCCCCAATAAATGAATTAAGCACAGCATATGGTTTGGGTTACTAGAATGAAATTCACAGTTCTCTGCACAAGAGTGGATGTCCAGAAAAAACATCAGGCCCAATGTGTCTCAAGTTGGCCATCCAAAACAGAAACAACTCAAATTAACTGAAAGTTTAGGCTTCCATATAACACCACAAGAGCACAGCCACTAGACGGGTTTTTTTTTGCTACAGATACAGACTTCTTTACCAAAACAAACAAACAAACACACACACACCTAAAAAGAAAAGGAGTACTTGTGGCACCTTAGAGTACTCCTTTTCTTTTTGCGAATACAGACTAACACGGCTGTTACTCTGAAACACACACCTAAGGAATTTGTGTAGTTTGTTTAGCCAAGTGCACTATATGCTGTATTAAAATCACACATGTCCAGTGCTCTGAAAGCCATTAAAACACTAAAAGATAGACACACAAATGGTTAAAAGTGTTGTTCTTCCATCTATGGCGTGAACCTCCACTGACCTCAATGGAGATTCTGTGCAGGAACGATTCCAGAATAAGCAATCAAGGCCTCAGATCAATGGTGGGAGTAGTTCTAGATATTAGAAAGGGTGTGATTTTCAAAAGCTCATGAGTGATTTAGGAGCCTAAGTTATTTTTAATAGAAGAAAATCTTTAAAACAGATTATTTCACTGTTACCATTAGAGGGAAAGAACAATCTGTTTCCTTAAGTGTACAAGAAAAAGAGCAAAATCTCATACTCAAAACTAATATGGGTAGTTTTTAAACTGCCGTAGTCATGTCCCTCCTTAACTAAGTGCATAAAAGACCCAGGTGAGCCTCAGATCTGGGTTTCGCACATGGCAGCAACTTGGAATGACTCAACTGTTAATTCAGTTCTGTGAAACAGCATAACGGTGATACTCTTAACTCCATGCTTATATAATTTTGCATGGGATTGTCCTATCCCAGTGTGTATTGAAAGTCAATGATGAACTTAGAAAGCAAGCAACACACACTCTGGAAACTTACAAAGTAAATGCCCCTAAAGGAGTCAAGATGCCTTTTAACAATTTAACCGGAAGAAGAGCTTGGAAGCTTGTCTCTTTCACCAGCAGAAGTTGGTCCGATAAACGATATGACCTCACCCCACCTTATGTCTCTGTTAATTATTTAGGTTAATAGCTAGGCTTGGTATTTACAATATACCCTTATAAAATTAGCTTCATTTTATGGCCTACTTGGTATATTATTATATGTACAAAGGCTGTATCTTATTAAGCTGCATTATGAGCTTAGATAGGGCCAAATCTAACTCATATTGGGTAGCCTCTCCTCCATTGGAATGGGATGGGGCCTATAGAAAATATCTGTCCTGTACTTTTGGCACTGGGGGAAGAAAACTTTTAAAAAGTGATTTCTGCTGGAGGATACACTCTGATAAGAGACTACAGGCAATAACAATGCTATTTCAGTAATGCCTGCAATGCTTAGAAGTGACTAGCTTGACATTTTTCAGCTCTATAGTTATTTTTACAGCTGATAAGGGTATAAATGAAAAATGCCATCCCCAATTTTCTTCAGAGGTTGCTGATTTTGGTTTATAAGGTAGAAATCATAAAAAGGTTACTCTGGGAATCCACCCGAAGTTTGTATAACGAAGAGCTCCTTCAGAAATTTTAAAACGATGACACTAACGAAGTCATAATTTGAAGCCATCCTTCACCTGCTAAGAGCCACACTTTAGCACCACTGGACTGAAAGAAGAGAGTGCACAGCACTGCTCATACCAGCATGTCTTGCATAAAGTGCAGTGGTCAAGCAGTAATTCTGATACCGCACCATCTTGTTATATACAGCTTGATAACAATGTTGGCTCAGGTACACTATAGAGGGTCTTTCATATAACCTTTTCACAGAACTATTATAAATACAACAAACAATTACAGAGTTGACAGCAGAGACACAGATGGACATTAAGAAGCTTAGGGCAAGGGGGAAAGGAGATGTTTACATGTGTGATTTGATAAGAGCTACATGGGAGGTTTTTCAGACAACAAATGTTGCAGAGAAGATTCTTGCACCAATGGTAGTGAGGCTGTATTGTGGGAAAGGGCGAGATAAGCTGAGGGTGTGGGGAATGTACTGAAGGGAGGGTGGTGTCTCAATGAGATATGGGCAATTTTGAACTGGCTCTTGAGGTGAATGGGGAACCAGAGGTTTTGAGAACTGGAGGTGATGTGGCCATTTCTGAAGGACTCAAGAATGGATTGATGATATCAGGACGCAGTTCATTACCATGGTTTATGCTTATTTCTCAAGTATATAACTCATTAAAATAAATTGTATAGACAGGTTTGAAAGGGGTATCTATCTCAAAGTGTATTTTTAATCTCAGTATTTTATAACCAGTTTCACATGAAAAATTCCAAGGTAAGCAAAAGCTCATGCAGGCCAATTCAGTGTCAGTTACTACAAAACTAGTGATTGATGCTTTTCACAAGACACTTTGAGATACTACTTCAGTGGATAGTGAAATAAGTGTGAACAGAATGAAGAGTAAAGGAAAACATTGTAACAAAAAAGCAGGCTTAGTTAGAAACCACCAGGAACTTTGCATTATGTAAGCACACCACTGATATTTATATAAGTACCAACCAGATGTAATGGGGACCCACAGATATTTATCCCTCCAATATGGTCACTACAGTGAATGCTCAAAATACTAGTGTTGGCAGCCAAATAGGAAATATGCTCTAAATGATGCATAGGTATAATTCCAATTAACGATATATGGGCATGCTGAAAGAAGACTATATCCCCAGAGTGTACTACATTCACAAAACACCACAGTTTAATTGCTAACCTTGCCATTTAATTTAGTGCACATAAAAGCAACGATCTTTGGGTTCTGGGCCATCTCTTACAAAGATTTTCACTGCTGAACCCCTCACACAGGGACTTCACATCCACAACAGCTGTTTTTGCTAAACTCATACCCTCCAATACTGAAAACAGCAAAAGTCTAAGTAAACATAGCAGCAAATCTCCATGTAATTATAATGGGTTTGAAAAATTTAGAGGGCTGCTAGCAAAAGGATTAAACCTATTAGCCAAAGGCTATAGAAAAGATGAGCAGAGACATGATTCTCATCAGTTTCACGGCTGATCATTGACCAGAGTCTGATCATCACTTTGCTGCTGCTCTGAGAACCTTATGACTAGGAAGAGAGGGAAATGGAGCAGACTCAAGAATACACCACTTCATTGGTTAACATCTGGGAGGTTTTCTTCAATTAAAAACTGCAATTCTGCAGCAATTAATGGCCTAAGATCCTCACACTTTTCCTAGGGAAGTCTTTTTTTGTTTTTTCATTTTTTTAAACTAGACATTGACAAATGGATTTTTTTCAAGCCCTGGCCTCAAATAATTGAAATTATTCATATGTTGTGGCTTTAAAAATCTATTTAATTTATATTAAAAATAGTTCCACCAATTGTTCTTAAGACTTTCGGCACATGGCCCTGTATTCTCAGTGGGCTGTCTCAGAGTTCATGCAGAATGCAGGCAGCCATCTTCAGCTCACTTTAGATTTCTTTTTAAAGGGCAGTTAGGCTCACTTGAGCCAGCATAAAAGTGTTACTACTTTGCCTCATGAGCACCCTCCCTGCTCAGCCAGCTGTCACCATTTGTAGGCAGCTGGGCTCCTTTAGATTTTTAATCTTACCAGAGTAACTAAATTTGCAGCTGTGAAATGGATCCCAGTTCAGCTCTTGGAGTCTCTAACAACTGTTTCTGGAAAGCTGGTCAAGCACCATGGCTAAGAGGCGGGGGTTTTTTTTTATAAGTTCTTCCCCTTGAGGATAACCTCAGAAATGCCTGGCCTGCTCGAAACTTTTGCTTTAAAAGCTGGATTGGAAGATGGTCCAGGGTCTTTAAGTAACAGAGCTTAGATTAGAAGGACAGCAACAGCTGGACTTGAGGATATATTAGAGGCCTTGTCTGCCTTTGTACCTAAATTATAAATTAAAAACAGAGGTGGGAACACGTTCCTATCATTTTGCCATTCACCCCTATTTCCTTCTGCTGATCTTTTTCATTGCATAGATTTTTGGTGTGCTTTGAGGTCCACACTGGGAGTTGGTTCAGAAGTGTGGCAGATCCAAAATATATGCATATAGCAAAGCACAACACAGCTCTGGATCAACAGCATCCAAGGCTACAGAAATCAGATTTTTACTTTTACAATGCCATTTTGTAACATGCAGTGTTCAAGCTCCTCTCCAAGGAACATATCCACAACCAGACATTAGGATGATACTAAACAAATACATCCAAAATCCATATGCAAGATTTAAAGCAAATTCAGGGACATGTTTGTATGTAAAATTGTGGGAGTAAAAGATCAGACTCGGAATCCAGGTGGAAGGGGTAAAACAAAAGCCTTGTCAATGGAAGAGGAGTGTCCTTCACCAATAAAGCAGGAGGTAGGAGCAGTGTAAAATTTGCTGGGTTTTGCTTTGCCTTTTTTTTAAAAAAAAATGGTGGAAAAACATGGATTTAAAAGAACCCTCATTCTGAAATTCCACTGCCATTTCCAAGGACAAAACTTCTGTTGCCGGGGGAAACAAAAGGAAGATGAAGGCCTGAGATAGAAGAAAACAGTCACAGCCAGATGTTGCTCTCCCTTTCACCAGTGTAAATCAGAAATAAATTCACTGATATTAAATTGGGGTCAAGGCCCTCAGCCTTCCCAATCTTCTCAGCCAGGAGGGAGGTTTTTCTTTCAAAACCTGAAAGTACTTGGTGGGCCATTGCAGATACTGAATGACATCCTCAGCAGCCAACAGAGCAGCCCATTTCCTCAATACACTTTTCTTACAAGTATTCAGCTGTGAACTGTGGTGTTTTATTTCTGCCAGAGCTTCAATACTGTCCTCTAAATTTCCTGCCTACCCCATATTATGTAGCCATCTCCACACTTCTGAAAGCTGGAATGCAAAAGCAGGTCTCCCCACCCCCAGTCGTTGGGCTAGTTACATCACTCACAACCCTCATGAGTATCCAGCTTTGCGCCTCTACCTCTCCTGGGTGGATTCTCCGACTCTTAGACTGGGTCCTGGGCTATAGTATCCAGTGCATCAACCATGCTTACCCTAGCAGGTCCAACTGGATTGGGCACCTGCTGTTCATCCTTCTGGAAGCTTGTGACCAGCAGTGCAAAGAGTGACCAGATGACGTTCTGAAACCCAGGTATTTTTTAATCTTAACAAATCTCAGGAGCAAAGCATAACGTATGAGAAAAAGGTTATTAAACCAGCCGTCAGTCTCTACACAGATGTCTTACCTAAAGGCTTGCCTTACTGGGGAGAGACCTCCCTTTACTGTCTCCCCCAAACAAATGCTCCCTCCCTAGAAAGGGTCACTTTTATCCAGCCAGAAGCCTTTTGTCTCCATTTCCCAGCCTTTTGCTTCTGCTGCCCCAAGACAGTCTGGTGAGCTCAGCAGGATATCAGAACTTCAAAGCCAATGGCTCTTGCACTGTTCCTTAAGTGATGGTAGGTGGGTGGCTATCTGAAGCCATGGTGCTCTTTCCTAGCTATGTGCAATCAGCCTCATCTTGAATTAACCCCATGTATCCATACATAAAACCAATTACAAACATATAGAACATCCTGTATCCATAAATTACAGAACAGCCCCACTTCTTCACATTCCCCTCCACCAAAAAGCTGACCACAAGTTATTTCATCTGTAGAAGGAAGTGATGTTTCCCAGTTTCCCATCAGTTGAGCATATCAGGAAAGGACTGGAAGTAATTTATATTAAAGATGCCACTTAAAGAACAAACAAACCAACCATGTCCCTAAATTGATGGCTTCAGTAGATTAACTCAGCTAATCCCATTTATCTTTAGGTCACTGGTCAGTGCTGATGAAACCAGGAAGTAACAACATTTTCAACAAATATTTGTACTTTAAGTAAATGAAAAAAGTCTGGGAAAGAATCAGTAACTTCACCCACTCAGATATATGTCACGTATAAACTAATCAGCCCCGCACTGTTATCCCCTGGACCGGGAACTAGCCTGTTAGCGAGTCATTAACATCCCTGGTTCATTTTTTTTTTAAAGCTATGCAAACTCCATACTGTGTACTCAATAGTACTTACAGCCTGGTGTTCCTCTTCCCCTTTAATATTCCCCCATTTTGTCCCTGCAACCCACTGTTGTCACATCTCATCCTTATTCAGACTGTGAGATCCTTGAGACAGAAACCTTCTTTTATTTTCTGTTTGCACAGTAGCCACCACACAGGTCTTGATTCCAATTGGGGTCTCTGGACACTATCATATTACAAATAATATCAGCTTGAAAGGTTTTCTTTCTGTTTCATTGGGGTAGAGTTCCTGCGTGTCAGTACATCTCCAGTGTCAGTCATGCCAATTCAATCCAACTCAGCTCATTTCCAAGACCATCCACCCACAATGGTTTGGGGATAAGTTCTAGTTCTGTAGCAGCACCCAGAAGCAACTCCAGAGCATTTTTTAGAATGAAGCAATATGGGCCCGCTCCTGCCTGTTACTGAACAACCTCTGACCCCATTAACTTCAGTAGGAGTTGATGGCTCTCACCATATTGCAAGAGACACTCAAACATCTTACAAGGTCAATCTGAGTCAAGCAGTTGAGACCAAAAAACTGACCTACCTTAAAAAGATTATCAGCTACCAAAGTACCCTGTGGAGTCCAAATCTCCATCAAGTTGAAATCCAAACACTCCATCAGCAAGAATTAAAATACCAACACTGACAACTTTCACATTTAATCTCCTTGTGCTGGCTCTGTAGCTGCATCACAATTGACTACGGCCCTATTGGATCTAACAATTAAATAGAGATGGGCCTTCTCCACACTTGGATAGAACTCCAGTGTAAACCCAAATTCTTCAAGTGATATTTGCAAGTCAGGTGATGGCAATCTTCCCTCTTAAGGTGGTACTCAACTATTATCCCGCTGCTGTTAGAAATGACATTGCTTGATCCAAATGTAAAAGGAAGAGCAAATTGTGAAGAAAATAATTAAATGCATAGAGGTAAATGTAATGCAACATGGGATTACCACAGATAGATCATGTCAGACTAACCTGATTTCCTTCTTTGAGAAAATAACTGAATTTTTAAATAAGGGAAGTGCAGTAGATATATTTGGACTTCAGTAAAGATTTGACATGGTACCACCTGAGAAATAATGAGGGAAGACAGGGATCAGCACAAGCATTGTAAGCTGGATAAAGAACTGGCCAAAGGGGAGACGGCAGTGGGTTGTGATGAAAGGTGAATTTGGACTGGACAGAGGTTACTAGTGGAGTTTCTCAAAGATGACCAATCTTATTCAATATTTTTATTAAATGATCCTGGCATAAAAAGTAGGAGTGTGCTAATGAAATTTGATGATAAGAAGTTGGCATTGTCAATACAGAGAAGGATTGGAATATTATACAGGGAAATCTGGATGACCCTGAAGACGGGAGTGACAGAAATGGGATGAAATTCAATATTACATGGTGCAAGGTCATGCACTTAGGGTCTAATAATAAGAATTTCTGCTACAAGCTGGGGGCTCATCAACTGGAAGTGACAGAGGAGGAAAGAGACCTGGGCGTGTGGGTCAATAACAGGATGACTATGAGCCACCAGTATGATGTGGCTGTGAAAAAGGCACATGCAACCCTACAATGTATTAGGTGAGGCATTTTCAGTAGATATAGAGAAGCGTTAATACCATTGTACAAGGCAAAGCCTCATCTGGAACACTGTGTACAATTCTGGTCACCCAAGTTCAAGAAAAATGAATTGACACTGGAATAGGTGCAGAGAAGTGCTACTAGGATGATCGGGGATATTGAGGGCCTCTCTTAAAAGAGGAGACTGGAAGAGCTTGATTTGTTTAGTTTTGCAGAAAAGAAACTGAGAAGGGACATGGTTGCTCTCGATAAATAGGTTGGCGGGCGTGAGGTCAATACCAAGGACGGTAAAGAGCTATTTAAGCTAAAGGACAATTCAGGCACAAGAACAAATGGCCATGGACAAATTCAGGCTGGAAATCAGAAAGTGGTTTCTACCCACCAGAGGGGTCAGATTCTGGAACAGCCCCCCAACAAGAATTGCAGGGAAAAACAATTTGTTTTGAGAGAGAGCTGGACAAATTTATGAGTGTAATTGTATGACAGGGATGCTTGTGGTGATGGGGGACAGAGCTCAACAGCCCTGGGGTTTCCAGTTTATATCTTATGCTCCTAGAGCTCATGCTTCAGGGTTTCAGTCGGCAGGGGTCAGAAACAGATTCTCCCCCACCCCATATATTCTGGGAGGGTTGTTTTGTTTTTTTTAAATCTCCTTTCCCTGAAGCATCAGGGATGGCCACAACTAGAGCTAGGACACCGGACAGGGAGGGTCTGGGCTCCGAGGTGGCACTGAGCATTCTCTCTCTCTCTCAAGAGTTAGGTTGGCTGGTTCTTGCTCAGATGCTCAGGGTTCAACTGATCGTCATATGTGGGGTCAGGAAGGAATTTCCCCCAGCTTAGATTGTCAGAGACCTTGTGAGTTTTTTGCCTTCCTCTGCAGCGTGTGGGTGCAGGTCACTTGCCAGGACTATCAGAGTATCATTTACCTACCGTTGCAGGGCCCTCAAGCACAAGTGCACCTAGGTCCCTCCTACTCTCTGCCTCTGGTACATAACAGTCTTATGTAGGTCTCATTTCCATTGTTGGGTTTAGTGTGTGGGTGCTGGGTGGGGTTGGTGGCCTGTGATATACAGGAGGTCAAACTAGGATCTAGTTGTCCCTTCTAACCTTAAACTCTACAAAGACCCCAGGCCACATTCATAAAATTCTACTAGTCTCTTTGCAAGAGTAGAAGTTTTTTTCCCCCCAGTAGTCCTAGCTAAACTCCAACTCAGGTAATTACATCTTGGCCTACAGTACCTAAATTCCCCCCTTAGTTATAAAAACTGAATCAATTATTCTCCATTTCCTGCCTTGAACTGTTTAAAGGCTTTAGCCTGGCAAAGCATTCCACTCTAGAGTTCACTGCATTCCATGGGGGAGTGAAATTTTACATAACCCAGGTTGACTAGAGTTGAGGTTATAGAATCTTGCCCCACAGGTAAGGAAAGAGAGGGGTGGACTCCACGGGGAGCCTTTTCCAGCCCTTCTCAGCCAGAAGAAAGATTGCCATGATGCCAGGTCTTGAGAAGGAGCAGGTGGGATAGAAGGAGAGAAAAGTAAGGAGATTCTGGAGGATCAAAATGAACTCAGCTCTGTGTGTGTGAATTTAGTAAACATTAATTTCACAGGAAAGCACTGCTTGCCGATGGACTAGACAGGTGCTCTGTAAAGTTGTCCACACACACCGCTCTGCCGATGCAATGCACAGCATCTTAACTGGACGTACAAAGCACTTCAGATGAATTAGCATTCCTGGTGGTGCATAAGCCAGAAAAAACATACAAATTGCCATATGGGATCAGACCAATTCTCCATCTAGTCTCTGACAGTGGCGAATACCAGAGCTTGAGGAGGAATGTACAGAATAGAGCCGTTTTGGAGAGATCTTCCCATCTTCCCTGTGATGTTGCACTCTATATGATTTTATGAAAATATGCTAATGAGTATGAATATGATGTAACTGGAATATGCTTCATGCAAAAGGAGTCTTATAAGGTATCATTACAAAGCTTATAATCTACTGAGTGTGGTCATCCTATTTGTATAAATGTATCACTCTTGTATCTGAAACTAGAAATATGAAATATAACTCTGAGGGCCTATTGTAATTATGCAAAGTGTGGGCCATTAATGGTGGTTTGGAATCTTGATGGCTCCCATCAGCCAGGACAATTGACTGTGGATGGCTCTGTTTGCTGGCAGGCCTTCCTGTGCATCAGTCTGGGAGGAATGAAGGCTTGGAGTCTCACAGGACACGTGACCAGGTCACCTGGTACTGAAATCCATCTTAAACCCGGTGCTTTTCCATTTAGAAGGGGAGGGTGGGGACCCAGAGAGACAAAAGATTCCTGCCTTGTGCCAAAGCCATATAACGCGGTGGAACAGAACAAAGGGGGTGGCCCCTAGCTACCACCTGAGCTGGAACAAGGGCTGTACCAGGGGAAAGGATTGTGACCAGACTAGGAAGGCATCCAGTCTGTAAAAGAAACGTATTGAAACATCTCTGAGGGTGAGATTTTATCTATATTCAGTTTTATTGCTGTACTAGACTTAGACGTCCGTGTTTTATTTTATTTTGCTTGGTAATTCACTTTGTTCTGTCTGTTACTACTTGGACCCACTTAAATCCTACTTTCTGTATTTAATAAAATCACTTTTTAGTTATTAAATTAACCCAGAGTATGTATTAATATCTGGGGGAGGGGGGGCTAATAGCTGTGCATATCTCTCTCTCAGTGTTATAGAGGGCGAACAATTTATACAAGGTAAAACATATATTTGGGGTTTGGACCCCATTGGGAGTTGGGCATCTGAGTGTTAAAGACAGAAACACTTCTTAAGTTGCTTTCAATTAAGTCTGCAGCTTTGGGGCACGTGGTTCAGACCCTGGATCTGTGTTGGAGCAGACTGGTGTGTCTGGCTCAGCAAGACAGGGTGCTGGAGTCCCAAGCTGGCAGGGAAAGCAGGGGCAGAAGCAGTCTTGGCACATCAGTTGGCAGTTCCCAAGGGGGGTTCTGTGATCCAACCCATCACAGTCCCCTCCTGGCTTCTGGTAGTCAGAGGTTTAGGGTCATTCTGTGCATGGGGTTACATCCCTGACCATCCTGACTCATAGGCACTGATGGACCTATCCTCCATGAATTTATCTGGTCCTTTTCTGAACCTAGTTATATTTTTGGCCATCACAACATCCCACAGCAATGAGTTTCACAGGTTAGTTGTGCATTGTGTGAAGAAGTATTTTCTCTTGTTTGTATTAAATCTGCTGTCTATCAATTTCATCTGATAACCCCTGGTTTTTGTATTGTGGGAAAAGGTAACTCTTCTCTGTTTGTTTTTCCACACCAATCATGATTTTATAGACCTCTATCCCATCCCCCCTTAATCCTTTTCTAAGATGAAGAGCTCTCATCGTGTTAGTCTCTCCTCATAGGGAAGCTGTAGTGATATGTTTGTAGAAGATAATAATTTAGAGATGCTCCCTCATAAGGAACAGTATTATGAACATAGGCATTTGGAGATGTGCCCTTCAGGCAGAGGTTAGGAACACCACATAGCTGTGTGCAGCAGTTCACTACAGAAGCTCTCCAGTTTGTTTTATTAAAAGTTTTATTCCTTTCTTGTTCACTGGTTTGTTATTTAATGAACCCCAGAATCGTAACATGGTGTCAGAAGTGCTGAATGAGAAGGAAACTGCAGTCATTTTGAAGTTAACTCCTGTGTTTGCAACTGAAAGCAGAGACAAAGTGAGCCACCCGAGAAGCCCGTGGAGCACCAGGCACAGAGGCTTTTCTATGTACTAGTGAGCACAATAGTAGCTTCGCTGGCTTAAGAAGCGCGGCAAAAAAGCCAAAAATGAATGTGTTGCAATGTGGCAGAGAACTGGAAAAAATTCAGACAAGAGATTTGACCTGGATTTAGCAGCCATAGGGGCAGAGGGAAAAAAAATGATAAACTGAAACCATCTATCTTTTTTGCATGTTGTTGGGGGAGGAAGCATTGGATATTCATAACAACTTTAAGTTTACAGAAGAGGAAAGCACGATGTTAAATAAAATACTGACTAAATTTGAGGAACATTGCATGCCAAAAAGGAATGATACCTTTCAGAGACAAGTTTTTTACATGCATGGGATGACACCGTAGAGCAATATGTCACAGAATTAAAGAAACTCAGTACAACCTGTGACTTTGGTGAGTTGACAGAGTCTCTGGTCAGAGACAGAATCGTTTGTGGCATTAAAGACCATGTGTTAAAAGAGAGACTGCTCCTTGAAGGAGATTTAACTTGAGAAAAGGCTCTCCAAATATGCAGGGCAGCAGAAACTGTGAAAGCACAAGCCAAAGAGCTGAATTCACCAGAAGGGGTTATCCATGTACTAAGTACTAAAGAATATAGCCAGAACAGGTCAAATCAGAAAGCAGTGTCACTCACTATGAAAACCACTGCTCGGAGGAAGACTGGATACAGATGGTTATATGTAAGGTGTGGCTCACAGCATGGCCCCAAACAGTATGTTGCCTTTGGGAAACTGTCGTAAATGTGGGGGAAAATAATCGTTTTGCAAAATGCTGCAGATCCCAAATGCAGAAGAATCAAGTGCATTCAGTTAAAGACAGACAGACATCTGGTTAAGGAGTTCTTTATAGGCAAACTGGGGTCTAGCAAGCCTGATGAGAGGGACTGAATACTGACTATGACACTGAATGGAACAATTATTCCACTGAAACTGGACACAAGAGCTTAGGTTAATATGGCTGAACAAGATTATGAGAGACTGAAAATAAGACCAAAACTGGGACCAACAAAAATATACGGTAAGTAACTGGTTATTCTGGAACAAATATACCAGTGAAAGGGAGGTGCATTGCTAGCATCAACTATAAACACACCATGTACGGGCTCCCTCCCGTTCATAGTAGTGCCAAAAGAGGTGACACCACTTTTAGGCCTGGCTGCACGTGAGAAGCTCAGTCTAGTAAAATGGGTGCTCTCACTACAAGATCATAGTGAACCTGGCTATGAGGCACTCTTTTGGGAATATCAAGACCTGTTTTAAGGGTTGGGTTACTTGCAGAGTGAATATACAATCCAGATAAACAAGCAGGTCCCTCTAGTTATCCATCCATGTAGAAAGGTGCCATTTGCACTCAGTAATAAAAACTCAAGGCTGAGCTTGCAAGGATGGGAGCAATGCAAGTAATACAAAAACCTGAGGAGCCAACAGAATGGGTGAGCTCCCTCGTCATCATGGAGAAAAGTAACAGCCAGATACACATATGTTTAGATCCCAGAGATCTCAACAAGGCTATAAAGAGAGAACATTTCAAACTACCAACCAGAGAAGAGATTATGGCTCAGTTTGCAAATGTTCAATATTTCAGTAAATTGGATGCATCCTCAGGTTTTTGGCAGCTAAAATTAACTGAAGAAAGCTCAAAACTATGCACATTTACTACCCCATTTGGAAGATACAGATTCTTACACTTACCCTTCGGCATAACTTCAGCACCAGAAGCATACCACAAAACCATACATATGATCTATGAACATATTAATGGTGTTATCCACTGAGCTATCAACGTTATCATCTGGGGTTCAGAGAAAGAGGAGTATGATCATAGACTTCGGGAAGTCCTGGATGCTTCAAACCTCAAACTAAATAGGAAGAACTGTGCTTTAGGGGTTAAAGAACTGACTTTTGTTGGGGACATTATTTCCAATGAAGGTGTAAAACCTGGGAAGAGGAAGATTTCAGCCCCTGAAATAATGCCATGACCCCAGTCAAAGAGGTCCAATGGTTCCTGGGAAGGGTTAATTATCTTGGAAAATTCATACCTAATCTATCTACCAAAGCAGCAGCTTTGAGAAAACTCCTAGAGTATAAAAATGAATGGTATTGGGGTGCAGAACAGGAGGAATCATGGGAAGATTTAAAACAACAACTGATACAGGAACCAGTGTTGAAATTCTATGCACCAGGAAAGCCTATTAAAATTTCAGCAGATGCTTAACAGTCTGGGTTAGGTGCAGTGATTTTACAGAAGAATGAGGATTGTTGGCAACCAGTGGCATATGCATCCAAATCACTGACTGAGGCAGAAACCAGATATGCAGAGATCGAAAAGGAGCTTTTAGGAATACTGTTTGCCTGTGAGAGATTCAATTAGTATATTTATGGACAGTCAGTGGAATTTGAAACGGACCACAAGCCCCTGATAATGTTATTTAGCAAACTGCTACCTGACTGTACCTTAAGGATTCAAAGAATGATGATAAAACTGCAAAGGTATGATTTGGTTGTGACCTACACGCCCAGTAAATCATGTTCACAGCAGATGCACTTGCCAGAGCAGTGGTTCCCATGAAACCAGAGAAGACTTTAGAGACAGAGATGCAAGTCTATGTAGATCCAATGGTAAAGTCAACTCCCATAGCTAATAGGAAACTGCAACATATAAGAGAGGAAAAAGAGAAAGATTAATCATTGGGAATCCTTAAAGAAGTGAGAATAAAGGGTGGCCTGAAAAAATAAACAGTTGCTGTCCAAGTATAAGAGACTATCAGAACTGCAGACATGGACTTAGGGTGATTTTCAAGGGCAGCAAGGTTATAATTCCAATGAACCTTCGAAAAGAAATGCTACGGAAGATCCATGAGGGTCATTTAGGAATTGAGAAGTGCAAACAACGAGCATGAGGAGGTGTTGTATTGGCCGCGGACCAATCACTACATTACTAATGTGGCAGGAAACTGCTTTTCCTGCTTGAAATATAAGCCATGCCAACAGGCAGAGCCACTGAGACCTCCTCCAGTTCCACAAAGGCCTTCTAAGAAAGTAGGTACTGGCATTCACCTAGCAAAGGATTATTTTAATAATCACAGATTATTATTCTCTGTATCCAGAAATTTGCACACTTCACAGTACTAATAGTAAGTCAGTGACAGCCAACGTGAAGGGAATCTTCTCCAGAGATGGAATTCCTGATGAAGTCTTTAGCGATAATGGGCTGCAATTTTCCGGTGCAAATTTTAGCAGTTTGCTACAGATTGCAATTTTCATCATAAAACATCAAGTCCAAATTACCCCCAATCAAACAGACTTGTGGAAAGATCTATACAGACAATAAAGAACCTTATGAAAAAGACTTTTGATGGGGCGGAGGGTGATATGTATAAAGCATTTCTGGTTTACCGAAGTACACCCCTGGAGAATGGCTTTTCTCCACAGCTCAGCTGGTAATGGGAAGAAGGATCAGCTCTAATTTACCAGTTACTGATAGCTTGCTGAAATCTCATAACAATTAAACCACATGGAAGATGAAAGAAAATCAGAAGTGGAAGCAGAAATATTCTTTTGGCAAAAGGGCCTGCGATCTCCCATCTCTTAGCCCAGGTGGATAGAGTGTGCCTAAGGAATCACACCTCTAATACTTGGGGTACCACTAAAGAACAGCTGCATCTAAGGTGTTATGTAGCATAGACTGACCAGGGAGACACCTTTTCACGTAATCAAAGGATTTATGAATAAGCTCAGAATGTTCCAACACATTGACAGTGGATGTGGACTCTGGCATTTCCCATCTGACTGATCCTTTATCAACGTACAAAGGAGAAACTGTTAAGGAACAAGAGAACAATTCAGACTCTAACCAAAGGCTGATACTGAAATGATGAGAGCAGGAGATGAAATGTCCTGAAAGACTTCCTAACCTGCCTGGAGAAGGGGTATTTCAGGAAAGTGAAACATTGGGCTTATGGAAATTTCATGGGTTAAGAATTTAATGCATGTGTCATTAGATTGTTGTTAGCTATTTTATATGAGAGTTAATTTGTTTTTCTTTAAGAGGGAAGATGTAGAAATATGTTTGTAGAAGATTATTATTTAGAGATGTTCCCTCATAAGGAACAGTATTATGAACATAGGAATTTGGAGATGTGCCCTGGAGGCAGAGGCTGGGAACACAGGGTGGCTGCATACAGCCCCTCATTGCAGAAGCTCTCCAGTTTATTTTATTAAAAGTTTTATCCCTTTCTCATTCATTTGGTTTGTTATTTAATGAACCCCCAGATCATTACAGAAGCCATTCCATATCCATGATCATCTTTGTTGCCCTTCTCGCACCTTTTCCAGTTCCACTAGATCTTTTTTCAGATAGGGAAACCAGAACCAGACACAATATTCAAGGTGTGGGTGCACCATGGATTTATATACACAGCTTGGCTTTCATGTCCCAGCTGAAGTACTGGCAGTTAGAAAACACTTTTTACTTGCCAACTGAACAATTTTAATATGGAAATCATTCCGGGGGACAGCATGCTACATGGAGCGGTTCCATAATTGGGATTTATTGCAGGTAATGTTTCTCTTGATGGTGCATGGGCCAGGAAAGAATTCAGCTGAGTCTTCCATGGCTCTAATTGGTTCTGTGGTCTTAACAGGTGAAAATGTGGTAAAAACATATTTTGTCAATGAAATAAGAGCTATGACTTAGAACGCACATAAACCAGATCTGTGGAGAAGAAAAGTGTCACTTTTACATAGTTGCTTTATGGTAATAAACATATTTTAAGAGACTCACCTAAGGTCAAACAGTAAGTCAGTGGCAGAGTGAGGATTATTACAAAGGAGTTCTTGGCTCAATTCACTAGACCATACTGCCTCTATTAGTTCTTATTCAAAGCAAATGTCATTTGTTGTTAGTAATATTTGTAACGGGATAAAGTGTTAAATGGCTTCTACACAAGCATGTCTGTTTGTGAGGACATTAGAACATAGTACAAGCATCCATGGAGTGTGCATTGGTACATACAGCAGAGGATCTGATGGTTTCGCTATTTCACATACCATATGGAGTTGTTATTTTCCCCATACAGGGCTGGCCCAGGGTCATATAGGCCCCTGGCAAACATCAGAACAAACTTCTTCACACCAGGTAGGAGATCATAAACAATAACATATTCACTTCCAAACCTGCTTCACTTAGGGTGTTTTGGTGAATGGGGGGAGAAATATTTGTCATCCTAGGGTTCCCTGATAATCCAATTCCACAAAATGTTTTTTTTAAAAAAAAACTGTTCTATTCTTACCACACTGAGAAGATGTTCCTTTGTCAAGGAATAAGGTATACATTTGAAGTTCACAATAAAATGATCATGTAGCTATCCTATGCAGTCAAAAGAATGGGATTCTCTCTGCTCATATTCAAAGTCCATGCATAGGTATGCAGTCTGCTAAAACACAGCAAGATCCTGGTACACTGCCACATTTCTAGTGGATTAATAATCCGCAGGCAACACGCTTGTCTGACTGCAGAGAAATCACTAAATAAAAGAAATATAATTAACACATTGTATGAATGAATAAAGCACTAAGACAGATTGAGAGGACTAACCATTCTGACAGATCCATGTAAAGAATGAAACACGAACTCATGATTCTCAACACCACAGTATAATTTATCCTCTACTTTAAGAGTCTTTCTTTGGCATAAGGAGTAGAGCAAGTGACTCATGCTCTGATCCTGAAGGTGCAGAGTGCCTCTTGCCATGTAAAACTGATTTGAAGGCCCCTTGTAGTAATAGGCTCTAAGAATGCAATTGAAGTCTAGAAGCAGGGATGCAAGCCAAGCTTCGCCACTTATCACATCAGATGTGCTTAGGCTTATCAAAAGGGCTCCCTCGTGTGTTCCACGGGTGAAAGAACAGAGAGGCGACTTGCCCTCTCTTCCTAAAGGCTATTCAATATTCGAATGAAGGCACAGCTCTCATGAAATAGCCAACAGGAGCTACATGCACTTCCAATAGCAGAATTTGCTATGTGCTTGTCCTTTTAAGCCAGATAGTGGAGCCAAAGAGAAACTTCCAATCAGGGAAGAAAAGGGAGGGTAGTTACGACATCCAGTCTCTGTTGTGATGATCTGTTAGCACCAATCAGATGGAAATGCAAACCGGTAATAGAGGATAGTGTTGTGGGATGCAAGAGGCATGTGTTTGATGGGAGACTGTTCTGGAAGAGTGGGACACAGCCTAGCCCAATAGCTCTAAGACCATTCTTATATAACAATTTATATTTTCAAAAGAAAACTTGTTATAAAAAGGGAAAACACACTTTTCATAAGTGTTTTAGGATGAGAGGCACCATTAGCCAGAACTATACCAGCATAGATGCTAGCTAGCCTGTTTCATCAGAGTGGTGTGTATATTAATAGTCTGTACACCGTTTAAGAGTAGCAGCCCTGTTAGTCTGTATCCGCAAAAAGAAAAGGAGTACTTGTGGCACCTTAGAGACTAACAAATTTATTTGAGCTCCCAAAAGCTTATGCTCAAATAAATCTGTTAGTCTCTAAGGTGCCACAAGTCCTCCTTTTCTTTTTACACTGTTTAAGTGACTTTTTCAGAACAGTTCAAAATACAATGCAGACACATTCACAAAACCTAGAGTTATATGAGATGAATGGCACACACACACAGAGCACGCTGTTGTGCAATACAACACTTAGATGCTCCCCATCTGTATTTTATTTCTAAAACATATTTTACTTATTAGTTTAACTTATAATGTTCCTCCAGTTCCACTGCAAAAGAGGATTCTGCCAAAATACAGGGCTGAGCAGATGCCTTGAATTTGTATGAATATATAATAAATCTTAATAAATAAAAATTAAATATGCCTGTCTGTTGCATATACAAAACCCAGAAATACAAACAGGCATTTTAGTTACCAAAAAAGCCACCATGTTTTGGGTACTGAAACTTGCAGATGATAATATGCTTTTGGAAATAATAATAAATCTATATTTTTGCACAAATTGAAATGCAGGAGGAAAATATTTCTTTATGAAAAACTTTTGCAGCGAAACTTCATTTGGGAGACCCTTCTAGACTAATCTTTAAGAACGCTTTCATTTTAAAACCTGGTATTTGTGTGTCCAACAGGAAAACATTTTGTGACTTTAGTTGTAAAGGTTTTCTCCAAAGGAACTGTTTAGTGGTTTTGGGCAGAGTTCTGTTCCCACAGGAAATCATAACCTCATGTGAGATCATAAACAAAGTTTTTGCCCAATGTCTAATCCAGCTCCACCCTAATCTCCAAAATTTTAGCCTAGATGAAAGGGAAACACTGGTAGGAAGGTGTCAGCTCCCAGGTTAGCAGCTTTTCTGAAATATATTATGTCGTGGCATTACAACTGTCCTGGTCACTACTGATTTTTCATCTTTGCACTGCACTTTTTGAGTTTAAATGTAGCTTCAGAGCCGAATCAAGGCAGCAGAGGGATTAAGATGGACTCAACTGCAGATGAATTGCCCACGGTACACAATACAGGTTACGCTACTTCCTCACCAGTGGTTCATCAAGCACACAGAGCTGGACTAAGGTGCAGTATACAAAACCAAGACAACCCCCAAAGCGAAGAGTCGAGAGAGCTAGCCGCTGAGAGGGCTCGATCCCTGCAGGCAGAAACCAAACAAACATTCATCCTTCGGTGCTTTCCAAACAAGGGCTGCTTCGGAGCTGGGGGCTGTAACTGGGATCTGAATTCAGCCTCTAGTGACATTAAACCCAACCCCACTGCCACTGCTCGCAGCCCCCGGACATTCACACAAGGGCTCCTACCTCTTGGCTTTTAATTCACCTTCATGGTTTCCCTTTTCTCCGCCGCTCCCTTGAAATCGCTCCCCGGAGCAGCTGGCGTCTCCGGGTTAATCCCCGCCAGGCTGGGCTCGCGATCCCCCGAGGCCACTCATTAGCGTAATCACCTGCCGGCGGCCAAGCCGAGCGGCGACAGGAGCTCGCTCCAGCCGCCGCCCCCGGGGACGCGCTGCTCAGACGGGCTTGTTTACCCTCCCGCCCGGCGCGGCTGGACGCGTTTCCAGAGGGCTGGACCACAGGCGCGGGCGAGGAGCCGCTGGAAGGACCGTAGCGCTCGGCTCCTGCACCGCGCCGCGGCCGGGCAGCGCGACCGGCGTCACCTCCCCCGGGGGGCGCGGGTCGGTTCCTGGGCAGCTGGCGGGGCGGGGCGGGGCGCGGGGGAGGGGGGTAGCCAGAGGGGAGCCGTTTCCAAAGCGCCGGTGGCTACTTCAGAGCCGCTCTTCCCGTGGCTGCTCTGCTGGGCAGGGACATCCCAGCACCGCTTCAGACCCCGCTGGGGGCCACGGGGCAAGGCAGCCGGGTGTTTCCCATCCCGCAGAGACGCGCGAGCCGATTTTACCTCTGGAGCCGGCAGCCCAAACGCTGCTCGGTTACAGGCTGCTCCGCCGGCCCGGGCCAGGCATTTCCTTTCTACCTTCCCGTGCAATGCACTCCTCCCCTTCTCCAGCTAACTTCTTCTTCCCCGGGGAGCAGAGCCGCTTCTCCCCACGCGGCCGGCTGCCAAGACAGGAGGAAGCACGACCCAGGCTGCTAAGCGGTTTCTGTCCCATCCAGGGAGTGCTTCCTGGCTGAAAGGAACGACACCGCAGCTACCGCCACAGCCGCCCGTGTGCGGCGCGGGGCAGGGTGGGCGCACGCTGCTTTATTCTGTTAGACCTGCAAGCAGGCAACGCGTGCCAGTCCGACCTGAACACGATGCCTCCCGTCAAACCCGTGCTGAAAGCAAAGAGCGCTCCCTCCAGACCACAGCTACTGGAAGAGATCTTGCATGCAAATCATATCTTCCCTGTTCCAAATTAATTCCCCGCTGAGGTTGCAGCGAAGCTACAGTTTGTGACACTCTGTCATGACACGTGCTGCTTGCTGCTGGAAGCAGGGTCTTTCTGCTGAGACACAAAACCGAACACCGCATCACTTGTGATCATCTAAGATAGCGCTGCAATTTTTCACAAGAGTTATCGCCAGTTTCCAACTTGGACAATTGCATTCTGGCTTCTTAAATTACCTTTCGGCTTCAACTGGATCTTGTATTTTTCACTTGTGGGTACACTGTTTTGATTCCACTCCTGTGCTGGTTACGGCTGTGTATTGTTTTGATTGTACTGCATGGGAAAATCTTCAATCCTCGTTTACAAAATATAGGTACAGCTCAATTAGCAAGACAGTCTGAAGCTCAGCAGTGAAAGGGTAAAATCTTTCCCCCACTACACTCCTGCACTGAAGCCTTGCAAATATTTAACTTAACTTGATCAAGCTGCCTGTGAGCTAAAACTTAAAATGCAGTTCTGTTTCAAAATGTGGCTGGGTAAAAATGATCCTGTTGACAGAGTAGATCGGCTCTCTGTGTCTATTTAAAACATCGCTGCTTATTTGGAGTAGCTAAAAAGCTGTATTACTTTTTACTTCCAGTAGCCCTGCACAGCCCATAGAGGTCAAATATGACAGTTGGATACTCTTCTGCTTCCTGCATCAACTAGAGAATTGTTAAATAAGCTCTGACTGTAGAATCTTTGTTGCTGGCAATTCCTGAGCCAGAAAGATCTGAGCCTGTGGAGGACAGGCTTTTGCTTTTTTTTTTTTTTTCTCCCCCTCTAAGTCTTTTACTTTTAAATGGAATACAAATCTCTGAAAATCACCAAGAAGCAATAAATATGGAACCCTTCTACAGTCACTTTTTAGAGCAGAACCTCACCTTTTCTATTATGAATATAATAGTGTGATGGAGTAGCCAGTATTGCAGCCTGAATTTCTGAGGAGACATATGCTTTGATGGACATTGGAGAAGGCATCTATAGATGCATCAGTTTGCTGAGCTAGTGATGCAGTCTGAGATCCTTCATTTACTTCAAACACAATGCTGCCTTTGTGTAAAGTTATACACAACAAAAAATTACATTTACAGAACATTAAGCTTGCAAAGTCAAGCACTCCGAAGGTAGGAAATGCCAGAATCAAGATTGTCTGTGCAATCTTAATTCAGCCACCTAATGCATATGCATTATGATAGATTCTCTGATATACATGATCACATTTTTTTCCACAGGACAGCCTTAATTCTGGCATTATACTCACATGCACACCATGCCTTGCTGTGGGCTATGTCTCTGAGTGGGTATTTTTTCTTTATGGCCCAGCAGAGCCAGTTAATACTAGGGTGACATCCACCTTGCCATGTGCATAGTTAAAGAAAATGAATAATACAGAGAAATCACAGTTACCTTAATGATTCAGAATTACATTAGATTTCTCCATTTTAAGAGTGCATTAATTCAGGGCATACTAGTATCACTGTCAAAAGGATCCAGGCCACATATAGCACACAGGGAGTGTGGTGTTCTACAGGTGGAAGGAGAAAAACAAATTCCCTTATTTTAATATTTCTGTAAGAGACATAAGGCTTGTTATAGTAATTCACTACTGAGTATTAATGTAACAAATTAAAACAGAATTGCAGCAAGAAACATACATGAAGGAGCTATAGTGAAATTAAACATGCTTTGAATCCGTTTATCTAAATGCTTGCAGTTCTCATTTCACAAAACTGGATGATCTTTAAAAAATAAGTTGAGCAGCTGGTGTGCATTTCAAAGTCAGCTATTGTGATGTAAGTCAAAACAATATTTTAGTTATATATTTTACGACAAGTAGAAGGACTAAGGTATAAACACATACATCAAGTTTTCAGAAAGAAAAATGGCTGTATACATGTAGAAGTAGCCAGCAGGACTACTCAGAACAACAGATCAGCTCCCACTGCACTACCTACTGCATATGAAATGGGTGCCAAACTCATTCTGTAGTGACATTTATCATTTCAGACCACGTACCAGTGCTACAAAATTAAGGCTATATAATTACCTCCATCCACTGACTGTGTCCCATGGCAGTTAACAGAAGTTTGGCACAAAGATCAACAGCAGTATATGGCCTTTGTGTAGTAACTAATCTTTTAGCCAGTTCTTCAATGAGTACTGTCTGGGCAAGGAAAATTTCAGGAATACGGCCTCAGATAGTGACATTATCGCTGCATTCATCATCACTCAATGGGGGAAAATGGTGCAAGGCATTTTTAGGGCCAGTGCTTTTTTGTTTTTTGTTGGGGTTTTTTTGTGCTCCTAAACTTATCTGTTTCCATATGCAGTTAGCATTTTTGATGCAAATCAGGTAACAGTGCGCACAAGTTACCTGAGAGACACAACTGCACACCTAAATGATACAGAAATCTGACCCGTAACATGCCATTATCAGGATTAAGAGTTAATACTTCATTGAGATGCATAAGGACAGTTCGCAACTCTCAGCTATGTCTAACACAGCTCACCTTACTGTCCACACTGGTGCTTTTCGTTACTACCTGTGCTCCCGTCAACGAAATGCTGTCCACACTGGTGCTTTTAATCGCTGCCCGCACTCCCATCAACAAAATGCTGTCCCCACTGGCGCTTTTCGTCACTAAAACTTTTGTTTTTTCATACCCCTGAGCGACAAAAGTTTTAGCGACGAAAGTGCCAGTGTAGACATAGGTTGTCTAAAATGGCACTACATTCCTTTCACACTTAAAAGGATACTGGATACCTTACCAGCTATAAGTGGTAAAAACCCTTCATTCTTTTAAAAAATAACCTCAGATTCTTCTGAAACTGGATGTGTCATTGACAATGGATGTTTGACACCCTGGACATATTACATAATACACATTTTCTAAAGGCTCCAGACGCTCATAGATCTGATAGGGAGAAAAATTAATTAATTAAATTCCTATGATCATGCAATAAGTATCTATATCCAGGAGAACATCACAATGTTCCATTTTTCCATGGAGGGGAACAACAAACCTCAGAATTCAGCCAGAAACCAGACAAATGACTCAAAGGAGGCTTAAAATTAACCAACAAAAATTCACACCCATCAGAGCAGATCCAAGACTGTAAAGGCCACATTCTGACACCCGTGTGAATATGGAGCCACTCTGCAGACATCCATATGGGTCTACTTGCAATTGTTCTCTGGACTGGAGAATACTCAGCCTCTTTGAGTTCCCTATCTCTCCATGCAGCGTGCCATCAGAAAGCCAGAAACAGGCTTCAACCAGTGCCAGACCAGATACTATCACATTATGTGCCTGAAAACACAGCAGAGAAAATCTTTCCCTTGCAAATAATTAACCCTTTCTTGACCACACACGTTAACAAAAAGAGCCAATAAATGCCAGCTGTAAATGGCCCTGAAGAGCCAGCGATGAAGCCCAGGATCAGCATTTCATAGAGCCATCCAGGCCATGCATAGGTAGGGCTCCCTCTGTGTCTGTCACGGAGGCCGCAGAAGTCATGGATTCCATGACTTTCTGAGACCTCCATGACTTCTGCAGCGGCCAGTGTGGCTGACCCCAGGGCCACCCAAGCAGCTGACTCTGGGGTCGCTGCTCAGGTGGCCCCAGGGAGAGTCACACCTGCTGTTGCTGGACCAGCTCTGCAGCCAGCTGCTTGGGCAGCCCCACAACCAACCACTCCGGCCTCTGCTCCGGTGGCCCCGGGACCGCCAAGCAGTGGTCTCTAGGGTGGCCGGAGCAGCCACTCCTGATGGTCCCCAGGCAGCTGGAGCAGCTGCTGCTGGCAGGCCCCGGGCAGCCCCCCAGATTACCGCCCCCCCCAGCAGCAGACCCCCAGGGCGCACCTCCAAGCAGTGCCATCCAGAGGGCCCCCCAATATTTAGTCAGGAGTATTTATAGTATATGTCATGGACAGGTCATGGAGCCATGAATTTTTGTTTATTGCCTGTAACCTGTCCATGACTTTTACTAAAAATACCCGTGACTGAATTGTAGCCTTTTGCATAGGTGCCGGAACTAAATGTGCGGGGGGTGCTGCTGCGGCTCCTGGAAGCAGCAGCATGTCCCCCCTCTGGCTCCTACGTGGAGGCGCAGCCAGGCAGCTCTACGTGCTGCCCCATCCACAGGCACCACCCCTGCAGCTCCCATTGGCCATGGTTCCCAGCCAATGGGAGCTGCAGTGGTGGTGCTTGGGGTGGGGGCAGCATGTGGAGCACCCTGGTTGCCCCTACACATAGGAGCTGGAGGAGGGACATGCTGCTGCTTCCGGGAGCCGCACGGAGTCATGGTATGCACGGAGCGAGACAAGCCCCCAACTCCGCTCCCCAGCTGGAGCTCCGGAATGGGGCAAGGCCCGGACTCTGCTTCCTGGCAGAAGCTTGAGGGCCAGATTAAAACATCTGAAGGGACGGATACAGCCCCCAGGCCTTAGTTTGCTCACCCCTGGTCTAGGGCACCACTGCTAGACATGTTGTCACACGGATTCTTATCTGCACCACACTTACACATCTCTGTACCAGGCAGGCTGCTGGCCAAACATTTGTAGGGTGGTGAGCATCTGGTCTTTGTACATGAGCATTTAATTAGCTGCAGGATTGATTCAGGAGCACATGGTATTTCACACGCAACTGGTGTGATCAGTCCATCCTCCAAAAGACTCATCCATGCCCAAATAGGATACGCTCGATCATCCTGAAGCCATTCCATTGTTTGATAATTTGCCCTCCTGATAGCACGTATAAATGGATCCCTTGTCGATGTCAATTTTTCTCCGTTTATCTGCTTCTTGGACAACATCCACCAGCATAGCTCTGCAAGTGTTGTAACGGTCTTCAAATGGTAAACTTGGCATATGAACACTTCCAGTGCATTTAGGATGTCATCAGTGTCTGTCCCTGCCATTCCGAGTACCTTCAGAGCAAGGAGAGAGTCACTGGAGGCTGAATCAAATGTCTTCTAGTAAGATCATTTGGTCTTTCCAGCCAACCTTCCAGTAGTGTTGCATCCTGAAAAAGCATGGAAACCTGGCTGTGCAGTGACTTTATTGGTCCACATGATAGGAACACCTCTCTGAGAGATACACAGCAATTCTGTTCCCTAGCAGCAGGCACAAAAACAGAATCTTGCGGAAGTCTTGAATAGCGTCTCAGAGACAACAGTGGAACATCTGTGTCTTGTGCAAAAATCTGGAGTTAAACAGCACCTTTCTCTGTGGCATTGGTGGCATGCATGATAATTTGAGTGTCAACCTCCTCCTGGGAGCGACAAAGAAACTCCACTGAACAGTCAGCAGCTTTATTATGCTATGCAATGATGAAATTATTCAAGCAATTCTTTGCATGCTGTAGCATTTGTCCTGCAAGGTATGCAGTTAACATCCTTCTACCCCATACTTGCATGTAGCTTCTTCACTGTAACGTCTGGAGATGTTCATGAAGTCAATGATTTTGTACTGGACAGTTGCAATACCATGGAGTCTCTTCTTTCTGATAATATTTTAATTGATCCCTCTGCATGTGTGTCAAACACGAGGTGAACCTTGACATAGGTCCAGTATTTTCTCTGTAGCTTCATAATGAAGTGTTCAGCCAAATCTCGGCAGCTGTTAACAGTTTATGGTTTGTGGAGAGCTTGTACCTCAGCCATACCATCTATGATTGCTACAATGAAAGGCCTCTGCTGGTATAAGGTACTGGTCACATTGTCAATAGGTGCTGGCTTAGGAAGACCATGCAAGATGTGCATTAGTTTGCTTTTCACCTGGCACGTAATGCATGATTCCATCATACTGAAGTATCATAAAATCATAGAATATCAGGGCTGGAAGGGACCTCAGGAGGCCATCTAGTCCAACCCCCTGCTCAAAGCAGTGCCAATCCCCAATTTTTGCCCCAGATCCCTAAATGGCCCCCTCAAGAATTGAACTCACAATCCTCAGTTTAGCAAGCCAATGCTCAAACCACTGACCTATCCCTCCCCACCCCCAAGGAGAAGCTGGGGGCGCCTTGAAAAACTACACCAAGATACCACAGAGAAATCATAAGTACTTTCCCTAAAACCTCATGTAAATCAACATCACTCTGAGACACAGATATGACCAAGAGACAAGCAAACAGTAACCTGTCTGCAGTTAGCTCTAGAATGTTCCCTGCTACCTTTACTCTACTTTCTTCTTTATATTCGAGCACAGCTTTAGTCTGTTCTTCTTGATTGGAGCCCATAGACTGATGGAGCCTTGGACAATTCTCTGGGTTTTGAAGGCTTCATGCAAGTCATGACCCAAAGTATTCATCCAACTGACATCTTTAGCTATCTCCTCACTTTCACGCTTTCATCATGATATTAATGAGCTCTGGTCTGTCATCATATATGAATGGGTTGCCAGTGTGAGGAAGCTCATCCAGTACATTTAAAATTGCCCCTTTTTGGCATTTAACAGCACCTAATGAGTCTGGGTGGTGCTGGGTTACTTCTGGGGAAGCCATCCCAGCACGTTTCATTTGAAATTTGATGGAGTTTTGGGGTTGTCCGGAAAAAACAAGGAAGAGCATTTAGATGCTGTGTTATGCCCACCAACCCCACGACTTCACTGCTCTGTTTCGTGTTCTAGAGCTTCATCTGAACCACATGCACAGAAGGGAACTGGCAACCTTTTAACAACCCAACTTCCTTTTCAAAATTCCTCACGTATGTCAGGGTAAGACTTTTCTACACTTTTTATTTCAGCGAGGTACCAGCCAATCATCGCAGAATAGCTGGTTAAATCGAAAGCAAAAAAGTATTTCAAAAAGTCTTGCAATGCAGCGAGATGCAAATTCCAAATAGCAGTCCTAACAGATCAAATAAAGGGTAGCAAAGAGTCAACCATCTTCATGAATCGCTGCACCATCCCCAAAATTGGCTTCATCGCTGATTCAATCTTATCAAATTGCTTGATCCATTCTGTATAATGGCAGCTCTCCATCGTGCGCAATGGGTCATTGAGAGCTGAATGTACACTGGATGTGTGGCCCTGGGAAATGACTTCAAACACATCAGTGTGCTTTTCAAACAAGACATCTAGGTGGCATTTTCAAAGGGCAACAAATGTTTGTGTGTGTGCTTCCTCACTAGAATTTGGTTCGCAGTATGGTGTCACTGTCCAAAATACCCCAGATCCACATCCCATTGGCGTATGAATTAGAGCAATTTCTAGCTGGATGCTGACATCTCAACCAGTGCCTCTTTACAGCTCTTTTGACATAATATATGCTCAAATAAATTTGTTAGTCTCTAAGGTGCCACAAGTACTCCTTTTCTTTAAACAAAACTGATAATCGGTACCACTGAACTGCTTCTTTTTTGCCAATGATGGCTGTGACATTACTGACATAACCTGTGACCGTATAAATCATTGTTGTAACCACTGTTGTATATTTGCAACAAGTATTGTACAAAGATTGTCATGTAAGGTGTCTATGGAAAGGTTATGATTTGCTAATTATGATTATGCTATCTGTGTGTATCATTTTTGTAGCTGAAGTTATGAATATTGGCTATGTACTTGTATATGAATGAGTTTTGATTCCAAGTAGCCTCAGTGTAGCATTTGGTCAGCTTCTTGAGAAAGGAATTTGCAAATTAAGTGCCCAATCAAGAAACACTTAACTGACAATGGACCTTGGAAGACTCCAGTCCACATGAGAAGTCTTCCTGGGAATGTTCAAGATAGCATGTGAGCAGTGGCTGCTGCCTGTAAAGAACTTGAGTCATGAATGGACATGTGACTGCAAACTCCATTTTACTGTAATTTTCCACAGTAAGAACAAAGAGGTGTTCTTACACATGGAAGACACTATAAAAGGCTGATGCCTCATCTCCATCTTGTCTTCAATCCTGCTTCTTATCTCTGGAGGGACTTTGTTACAAACTGAGCTCTGAGCAAAGGCCTGAATGACCCATCCCAGCTGTGGATGTACTCCAGAGATTTGATTTGTGCCTGCAGTTTATTCCATCACCACTACAAGTCTAAACCAAGAATTTTGCCATTACTGTATGTAATTGATTCCATTTAACCAATTCTAGCTCTCATCTATATTTCTTTCTTTTTATGAATAAACCTTTAGATTTTAGATTCTAAAGGATTGGCAACAGCGTGACTTGTGGGTAAGATCTAACTTGTATATTGACCTGGGTCTGGGACTTAGTCCTTTGGGATCGGAAGAACCTTTTTCTTTATTGGGATATTGGTTTTCATAACCATTCATCCCCATAACGAGTGGCACTGGTGGTGATACTGGGAAACTGGAGTGTCTAAGGAAATTGCTTGTATGACTTATGGTTAGCCAGTGGGGTAAAACCAAAGTCTTCTCTGTTTGGCTGGTTTGGTTTGCCTTGCCTTGGTGTGCAAAGGAACCCCAGCCTTGGGCTGTAACTACCCTGCTTTAAGCAATTTGTCCTGAATTGGTACTCTCAGTTGGATCCCACCAGAACCAGCATCGTTACAATGGCAAATCAACCTGAAGTTTTTCTTCCACTTCCAGTAATCTGTAACATAAAAAAAAAAAAAGCAATCAAGTATCATGTTCTGAGCATTAACTTGCAACACGGTACCATCATTTGAGGGCCACAATTTAACTTTGTGAGGACTGCATGTTTGACATGCCTTTGTAAAAGTATAATTTTAAAAAGTTGATTTTTAAATGTTTTCCAGGTACATAATTATTCTAGGTGTGTCATATCTGGTACCATCGTGTTCGTGGGAGAAAGGACTGTCGACTGACGCACAACTGGACCCGCTTCCGATGACACTGTATTGTCAAAATTTCCACCAACCAGAGAACTTGGAGCTGGGAGGCAGCCAATTTTTCCAATTTGTTCAGATCATTTTGAATTATAATCCTATCCTCCAAAACATTTGGAACTCCTTCCAGCTTGGTATCGTCCACAAACTTTATAAGTGTACTCTCTATGCTGATGAAGATATTGAACAGAACTGGCCCCAGAACTGATCCCTGCGGGACCCCACTCATTATGCCCTTCCATCATAATAATAATAATCCCATAGATTATTATTTTGCGGTAATTCCAGATTTATGGGTGATACAACCATTTTGCTTGGCACTAAAATAATTTGTTTACCTATTACACTAACACCATAGATTATTAAAAGTGAAAGAATTTTAAAGTTCCAGTTTACCTCTCAGTGTTTGTTTACTATTTCCATTTCTCTGAACAATTAAGTCAATTTCACCTTTCTCATAGTCACTTTTACTTTTGAGTTTCAGACATTGTGGGGGAATGTTTATTTGTTTTAAAGTAATCTGTTTTCATTGGAATCTTTTAAACACTGTTGGGAACATTTCTACTACTCTAAGGTTTTATCTAAGCTTGTTTTTAGAAAAATTTCATTTGGGAGCCAAATTTAGAGTTGACAGTGTCCTTTAAAAACCAAAGAGTGAAGGACCAGATTCTAACTTCACATGAACTTTCAGCCCAATCCTGCATCACTGGTGTGAGTGGATGGGTTCCCATCAGCTTCCATGGGAACAGGATTGTGTCCATTATGTAGATCTGCACATTTCATCTCAGATAATCCTTTTTTGTGTATTGAGTTGAGAATATTTCCATGAATATTTCTGAAAATATATGCTTATTATTTGTAGATCTATATTTAAATTCCTATCTTTTCCCCCTCAGGGTTAAGCCACAGCTTTCTCACTCTTTAACCTCTTCCCAATATTATTTGTGTAACTAAAGACATGAACATTTTGGTTGAATCAAAGGTTGTGTTTTGAATTTTTGTTTCCTCGTCTGTACAAAGGTTAGCATTTCAGAACATAACCTACAGACACTTTTACTCCAGAGAGAGAATTCAGAAAGAAAACTATTTTAACTCCAGTTCTGTTGGGTGTAAAAAGTTACACAAGAAGCACAGCAACCCTGGGGAAGGGGAATCATAGTTATCAAATGGATTTTGCAAGAGCAGCAATCTGCATCTTCCAAGAAAACATCCTGAGACCACACACAGCACACAATGTGCCAGACATTTCATTACCCAGTAACCGCTCAGGTTTATATTTGGAAACAGTATTTAAAAACAGCAAATAACTAACTCGAGATAGCTTCATGCTGCTTCTGAGGCATTGATGGGTTTTGCAGAGAGCCTCTATCCCCGTTATAGAAATCCTTTAATTTTGTACACAAAAGTTCTTCTAATATTAGTTGTCAGAAAAGTAAACCTACCAAATAAGTGCAGTAGACTGATGGGAAGATCCAGCAGAGAAGTAGCAAATCAGCAGGACTTCATTCTCAGAGTCATCCTTGAGCATTGTGAGTTATAGTGAAAGATACATAGTGCATCCGACGAACTGGGTATTCACCGACGAAAGCTCATGCTCCAATATGCCTGTTAGTCTATAAGGTGCCACAGGACTCTTTGCCGATATATAGTGACTTACTCCAGGAAAAGGATCCATTGCTGATACCCAGTCCTCACCCCACCCCCTTTGGTGCTGAAAGTAATGTAACAGACAATGGAGATGAGACTAAGCCACTTTCAAAGCATGATCAAGACCTGGTAAGACCTCTGAGAGACAGAAGGAGCATGGGAAACAGAGCCTCAATCCCCTTTTCGTCTCCAGTCAAGAGCACTTAGCAGCTAAACTGTTTGAACAGAAGTTGATAGGGGACCAAGGACAAACCTTTTGTCAGCAATCAAACCTTTAACCAGCGTAGAGAGCACACAGGCAAACTCAAGAAGAGCTCATAGTAACGGAAGCTCTGACCTGCCACATTCTCAGAGTTACCATAGAAATAGTTGAGTGCTAGGGATGAAATTCAACCCTCTGCAGAGAGCCCCTCAGCATAGTACTTATGTGGGATTCAAGTGGCAAATGGAGCTTCTGCTGGCCCTCTCTACAGGGTGAACTTCACTCTGGGAAACATATATTCCATGAGTGCTGCTCTCTAGGGAAAGGGCCAACTAACACTTTCCATTCTCTTAAACACACAAAATAACCCAAGTTACAGCAGTGGCTGCCCCTTCCAGTATCTCTAGCTCCATCCTGAAGTAATTTATATTAGTCGCACCAATGCCCTGACTCTAGTATGTTAACCAGAGCTGCAGAGATTGTTCCAAATGTGCTTTTATTTCAGGCTACAATAGCTTCCATCAATGCAATATATTGTGCTTTATACCATATTATAGATACAGTATAACCCAAGATCTCATTTGCTTTTTAAACACTGCATTTTATCTCTGTGTACTACCCAGGGCATGTTGAAATGTGCCATACACCTGTCACTTATTAACGTTTCAAGAATCTTCCTTAAAACATACACGAGGCTTATAGAGGATTTTGTCTCTCTTGATCGCTCTCATCAGGCTCTGGTTTGATATGCAGGAACATACTGTAGCTGTTTTTACGTATTTTCATTTTTAAACCATTTTAAGAATATTGCCAGAATTTGTCCTTTTTTCCTTAAATATGAGATCTAAATTGGATTTCTTGATTCAGGCCCCTCTAATGCCCAAGTTCAATTATTCCTGCAAAATTAATCTGCAGGCTTCATTTCATACAAATTTAATCTGCTAGGCTTCCGTCTTGGGTTGGATGGTGCAGCATGCCTTCATTATAGTCTCCACATCATCTCACAGCAGCATCTGGTACTGTCAAAAAGATTTTGTGCACTTCATGGGCAGGGTCCCTCTGATATGTTAATTGCATTTACCTCACTTCATCCCTCAGTCTCTTTGGATCAGGGGTTTCTGACTGGTCCCTTGCTTCACCTGAACTCTCGGGGGCTGGTGTATTTTCTTATGTGTCCAGTTTGTGAAACTTACTGTTCGATGAAAGATAATGTAGACCTCATTCTTCTGCTCTAAACCAGCATAAATCAAGGTTAACTCTTAAGAACAGTGGCTTACGACTGATATAAGTGAAATCAGAAACAGATCCTCCAAATCTATGTTGCCTTTATCTCATATTTGAGATCCCTCCCTGCTCCATTAAAATGCCTATGTTTAAACAACTGCATTGAAAGATAGGAACATTATTTTTTCCAGGGGTATTAAGAATACTTCTTGTCTGTCCATACTATCCCTTCTACTATTATACTACTTATGAATAGTGTTTTAGATTAATCCAAAGGAATTTTGTATTCTTCTTCCATTTTTAACATTGGGATTGACTTCATTTTGCTAATTAGAGACCTGATCCTTCCCTCCTTGAAATCAAGAGCAGGTTTTGCTGTTGAGTTCACTGAAAGGACGATTGGGTTCTCAATGACTATACAAGAGTGTCTACAGTATCCACCACAATCTAAAGGTTAAAACTTCTAATGAACAACTACTCTAGCAAAAATGAAAGTCACAAAACCTTTTAACATTTCACATTCCCCCAGGCACATGCTTCTATTCTCCAGGATGTAACCTTCAGTTTCTCAGGTGGATGCTGAAGAAAAGCACATGATGAGGATCTCAGTGATCTCAGCAACATCTATCATTCACTTTTTTTCCACATAATTGTGTGTGTGAATTTAATACTTACAAAAGGTGTTGGATTGACAAACCCTAGAGATTGCTGTCCTCTCTTCCCAAACAAGAACATCATGAGTAACAGAAGTGCAGACTTCTCCACACTCTACAGCAATGTGCTTCAACTCTGACCTCTGAGAAAGGACCAGTCTCATTGCCCTGGTTGAGACTGCCTGCCAGCATGCCCTCTGGTGTTGGTTGGGATGTGGAGGTTGGGATGTGGACACTTATCCGTCATGAATTAGATGAAGACATCAAGATCTCCACGCTGGTGTAACTGAAGACTACTAAGCAAGGAAAACTGATATGAAGTATGCATGTGAGAGAGGCTATATGAGGGAGAAAACTTTAAAACTTGCCTGTCCTTACCAAACTGTTCCTACTATGAAAACACACCAGTCATGGGAATAATTATATGGTTCGTTTTAATCCTTTAAACAATATTGCATGCTTATCTTGATGTTGATATTGTTTCCCCTGTTGGTTCAATTGCTTTCTAAGAAGCCTGTTACAACTTGCACAGGACTACTCACAAAAAAGGATTTTTAATTGAACAGGATACAAGTTCATCTCTATTAATAAGTTTCCCAGAGTCCTGGTGAATTTTTTCCCATGTAAACAAACTTCTGCTATGCAGAGCTATATGCTAGACTTTTGAACAGCTTCAGCTCTCTAGGATGAACAGGTGAGTGTATAATATGCAAAGTTTGTAAAAAACTATGAATGTCTTTTGTTAGAGAGTGTTTGCTCAAAACAAAATTGGCAGTTGCAGCATGCTTGGCTTTGAACCTCCTTATTTTCAGAAAACCTAAAATAGTGTATCTGGGAACCAAATTTCAGCTGCATGTTGGCTGGAATAAAAAAAACCCTTGTTTTATGGTGTTAAAGTCTGCACCAAGAGCAAAAAGAGACAGACTTCCAGCCTGGAGGAAAAATTTAGAAAAATACAGTTCAGTTTTTCCACTCTTTAACTAATGTAACAAACCCTATAGGTAAATAAGTCTTTTCACTCTCCTACATTTGTGCCTCATAGATGCACCAGACAGTACTGGACAGTAATTGTTAAATTTCATAATTATCAGGTACATCCCTCATAAGGTTACCCACATAGCTCAAATGTCTGTCTGGAGCAAGAGATGTTTTAAAAGATATCCTGCTATTACCCTTTATGCAAGCAATCCTGTGTTAGAGTACCTGCAGTACAGACAGGTAGTCAGCAGTTAAATAAGCTAAGGAAAATTCCCAAAGTGACAGAAAAAGTGTGTGTTGTGTTGAGGGTGGAGTGCGTGTTATACAGGGAAGGTCTCACTAACTGATGCCTGATTTAAGATACAAGTGTATAGATAAGAAAAGTTATTCACTTATATAATTAATATATTCACCAGTACAAATGGTAATTTAGGGAGGTGGCAATAGGTGTATAATTACCAAAAGAAAGATGAAAAATTCACAAATAACAAACAACAAGAAACCAAGAGGCACAAGATAGAGTTTTAGAGGAATTTACCTCAATTACATGCCTGTTTCTGATCTTAGTTACCCAGGCATAGGTGAGAAGATAATCAGGACCACAGCCTGCATCTTGGTAGTCTAGGTATGTAATCTTTTGTCAGGTTTCAGAGTAACAGCCGTGTTAGTCTGTATTCGCAAAAAGAAAAGGAGTACTTGTGGCACCTTCGAGACTAACCATCCGATGAAGTGAGCTGTAGCTCACGAAAGCTTATGCTAAAATAAATTGGTTAGTCTCTAAGGTGCCACAAGTACTCCTTTTCTTTTTGCGAATCTTTTGTCAGGAAGCTCTTGCAGTGGTTTGAGGAGGATCCATGATTGTCCAATGCAATATATATCTGGGTGGGTAGGAATATTCCTGTACATGTCGAGAATGTTATAGGAAGCTTGTCCAAACAAGGAAAAATATGACTTCCAATATTCTTCAATCTTGCTACCGATATAATCATTAGATGTGAGAACATTGAAGGTTAGAGAAATCAGTAGGGCATGGGAGATGAGGGATGATGTTTGCACACAAATATATCATCAACATATGATAATTATCTTTGATTATTAGGGTTGGCTGAACCATATTCTGCAAATACCATATTCAATCAATAAATAAAACATATTAAACACATACTTTGGTCTCTTATTCAACCAGCTGTAAGTATTATAAGGCTTAATGATTCTGCCCCACTCAAAGCTTCTCCAGGGTCTGACATCAATTATTTCCCCATCTTTCTTCAGACATAAAGCTATTTCTACCTCTTTACTTCTTTTATTTCTTTCCAATCTCTTCTGAAGTCCATATCCCTCAATACAGATGTTTATTTCTGCACCAAGTTGCCTGAGATTTCTTTTGTTGTATAATGACCCTCAAATATGTTTTCCAGGGTCTGGCATATGAACCTTAGGTGTGATCTTTAATCACCCATGCCATAAAATAATCTTTTATAAGCACCAAGACTCTAGTTTTTTCATACATTATTTAAAACCCAAGCCACATACACAGAGCTCTGTGGTAAACTTTTGTTGACTTAGACTTCCGAGCTCCAGCCATTAACTTCTGATGCATTCCACATCAATATACATCAGCTTTATTATTTCTCTCTGTGCAGCATCGCTGGTGAATTATTGAAATCAGTTTTCTTTTAACTACATTGCTCATTCAAATTAAATTCGATAATTTATGAAACAGTTTTCCTACTGTGCTCACTACTTGTTTTCTGAATGCACGTAATGAACTAAAACAAATCAACTCAGAAACAACACTACTTATAGTTTGGACAGGTTTACTTACACCAAAGTAAACTAAAAGTAACTCCACCAAAGACCATGGAGTTATCCTAGTGTCAGCGATACCAGAGTCAGGGCTCCTAAGCCTCACTCTTCTACGCAATAAAGTTGCTCTCCAAAGCCCTTCACAGCAAGAAAGCAAAAGGCAGAGCAGAAGGCAGAAGCAATGACCTTTGGCCCTTTTATTTGCTAACCTGCAGCACTCCATGTGTAACATATCCAGGGAGGCATACCTACAGACATCACAGGTCATCAGAGGGGACTGAACCCCCAAAACGTAGGCCCTTATATCTGAAGGTAAAGAATAATTCCCTAACAGTGATTAAGCACTAAGCCAGGGGTCGGCAAAAGGTGGCACGCAAGCCAATTTTTACTGGCACGCTGCTGCCAGCCGGGGTCCCGGCCACCGGCCCCGCTCAGCCCACTGCCTGCCTGGGTGAACGGAACCCCAGGCCGCAGCGGGCTGAGTGGGGCCAGCGGCCAGGATCCCCAGCTGGCAGGAGCCGGCGGACGGAACCCCAGACCAGCAGCGGGCTGAGCCGTCGTCAGTCTGGGGTTCTGTCCGCCCGCCCTGCTCAGCCCGCTGACAGTCCGGAGTTCGGGCCGCTGGCCCCTTGCCAGCCAAGGTCTTGGCCACCGGCCCCACTCAGCCCGCTGCTGGCCTGAGTGAACGGAACCCCTGGCCGGCAGCGGGCTGAGCAGGTCTGGCAGCCAGGACCCCGGCTGGCAGGAGCCGGCGGAACCCCAGACCGGCAGTGGGTGAGCCGCTGCTGATCTGGGGTTCTGTCCGCCACCCAGCTCAGCCTGCTGACAGTCTGGGGGTCCGGCCGCCTGCCCCTTGCCAGCCGGGGTCCCGGCCATCTGCCCCGCTCATCCTGCTGCCAGCGTGGGATACCAGCCGCCAGCCCCGCTCACCTTGCTGCCGGTCTAGGGTTTCAGCCACCCGGCCCCCGCCAGCCAGGGTCCAGGCCTCCGGCCCTGCTCAGCCCTCCTGCCGGCTTGGGGTACCGGCAGCCAGCCTAGGGCTCTGCTTCTGGCCTGGGCCCAGCGCTCTGCAGCGCTTATCAAAAATTACACTATAATTAGCTTAAAAACTTGAAAACTTAAAAACGTAAAAGCTTTGTATATTACAGTAATCGTTAAAAAATGTATTATGTTAATAAATACATAGGTTTAATGACACAAAGTAGTTGTACTTATGTGCCTGTGCTTAATTTGTGTTTTTGATGATTTACCTTCCAAAAAAAAATCTCACATGTCTCACACCCCCAGAAAGGGCATCTCGCACCCCCAGGGGGTGCATGCACCCCAGGTTAAGAACCACTGCACTAAACTGATAAGATCTGCATTTTAATTTAATTTTAAATGGAGCTTTCTAAACATTTTAAAAACCTTGTTTACCTTACATACAACAATAGTTTAGTTATATAATATAGACTTATAGAGAGAGACCTTCTAAAAACATTAAAATGTATTACCGGCACGCGAAACCTTAAATTAGAGTGAATAAGTGAAGACTCGGCACACCACTTCTGAAAGGTTGCCGACCCCTGCACTAAGCTGTCATACTTCCCAGGACCAGCCACTAAAGGGAGACAAGACCACATTCACTAAATCAGTGTGACATACATACATACATACATACATACATACATACATAGAGGCCTGAGGTTATCTGTCAAATAAATCATCCATTTGTGGCTCAGGAAATGGAACTCAGGACATTTATTTCTCTACTAGCAGTCTAAAATTGGGCTGATGTCCTTTTTTCCAGAGACTATAAATTGTAAAAACCTTTATTTTTACTAATCTGATATCTAAATCTACCAAAACGGAACAGGGACTGGTCTGGCCAGCAGCTGGAAATTAAAAAGAAGCTTCCACTGTTTAAACTGTAGGAGTTATGGGGTGGGGTGGTGGGGAGAAAGTTCTGCATTCAGATTTATTAGTCTTCCTGTTACTCAAACCACAGAGGGCTAGTCCTGTTTGCTTTACTCAGATGGCTAGTGCCACTGACGTTAATGGGACTACTGCTCACTTGACTCATGGCCCATTGTTTTCAACTAGAACATTTCTGGGAATAAATATTTTTCTTGAATTACTTGCTTTTCCTGTATGGGGGAGGGAGAGGCGGGAAAACACACCTTATTAATTTAGAAGACTTGACAACTGTAGTTCCCTAGTTACTCTGTTGGAGTGAACATTCCATAAGGAATTTTAACATAAGAACTTTGTGAACATGTGCAGGTTAATCCAATAGGCCGTAACAGTGAAATTCCAGAGACCCAGTTACCATTGGGCAGGGGGAAAGGATCTGAATTTTATTGGTCCCCTAAATCTAATTTCACATAGGAAAGTCAATAGTTACGATCATAAAAAGGGAAATTAAACTGCAAAAAGAAAGTTAAAATAATGATAAACCTACAAAACCACAGCAACTGAGAGCTGGACACTTGATCTGACCCAGCAACGCTTCAGTGCTTGCAGGAATAGGGATGGATTTAAGCACATGTGCCAGTGCTCAGATGAAATGGAGCCTCCCCTTATCTTCCAACATAGAGTGATCTTTAATACCTATGCTCCACTAATGTACATCAACTCCTAGGGACAATCCAGCATCCCTTGATTCTCGTTAATTCCCATGAGAGTTTGGGAGCACAACAACGAATTCAGACTTGGACCCTTACTATACATCTATCAAGCAAGTTAGAGAAACAGGTGAATTTCAGCCTCAACTTTCAGTTACTAGTAGGGTGATGAGCAATTAAAGAAAACCCTTTAGATTTCCTGGGTTTCACAATTTACATTGGACCAGTCAAGTTACTTTCAGCATGACTTCTGTGCTGCATTACTAAAGTGAACTACATGGTAACTGCTTAGCATTTGATGCTATTCTCTTACACCAGTTTAAATAAGTAACCATATTGAAGTCAGTGGACTTACAATAGCATAAAAGGACACTCAGGCCCTTATGAAATAGCACAGCTCTCAAGTTCTGTTGATTAACACATGCCTTTTCTGCACTATCGTCTTCCCAAAGCTTAGACATGCTATAGTCCCTGAACAGAGCCACAATTGTATTTGGTAAATAAAAATTCCCACACAGAAATATATATTAATCATGTATACAAAGAGGTATGCACAGAAGCATTTCTCTTTGATGCCTCATGAGATCTAAAATACGTTAAGCTAGACTGCACAGTGCTACAAAACAAAAATCACACAACCCTGTTGCTCAAAATATTTATAAGACATTGCCCCCTGGAGGAAACAGAAAAATCTATGTTGTGTCTGAATTTTTGTTAAGGGTTTTGTTAAGGTACAAACCAGGAAATCTTGTAGATTAAAACAAAAGTCTACATCTTAAAACCATTTTAACAAGAACTTCATGTCCAAAACTGTCTTACTGTCATTATCACGGCAACTAATTTTCCAGCAGAGAACTTCACAGCTTCATCATGATAGAGCATTTTATTGCAGCTCCTTTAATTAACTGGTGATTAGCTTGGCTACTCATTCAGAAGGTATTCCAGAGTCTACTGGTTACGAGGTTCAGTTCTCGATTGGCCTTTGGGCACTATGCAATAAAAAGAATGATATTGGCCATGCAGGACGTGTGGGCCTTTCATAGACACATGGGCCCTAGCACAACATAAGGATGGGGCAACACATCTATTTTTATTTGAACATGAGGTAATTTAGAAGGGCATCAGTAAACCCTTTCTTCCTACCAGTTAGCTAGTCTGGACTCGTTTGTCCCAGGGACAAGGTTTCTTTAAAAAACAATGAGGCGTCCTTGTGGCATCCTAGAGACTAACAAATTTATTTGGGAAAAAGCTTTCATGGGCTATAACCCACTTCATCAGATGCACGGAGTGAGTTTTAGCCCACGAAAGCTTATGCCCAAATAAATTTGTTCGTCTCTAAGGTGCCACAAGGACTCCTCGTCATTTTTGCTGATACAGACTAACACAGCTACCACTCTGAAAGGTTTCTTTAGTAACTGACCAGGAAAACTCAATCACAACAATAATTCTTTTTCCCTCCAAGAGAATTACATCCATCCCTAATTTCCATATATGGGTCTTACAGGAAACCAAAGGGCTATCATGGCCCTGGAATATTTAAATGCATGTGTAACGCCGACAGACCCCGGTCGTCAGCAAGGACCTCTGGAGCTTAGTGCATGAGCCTCTACCACATGAGCTAAAAGCCAACTAGCTCTTAGCTAAGGCTGTAGAGCAGACTCATTTTATCTCTCTCTCTAAGTGGTCTCGGTGCCACTAGCTGGGACAGAACACCACCCCCAGGAGGTGTGTGGGTTACACATGTACACGGTTCATATGTGCAAAAAACAATTAATTAATTATAAAATCGAAGGAGCAGAAACATGCATACTTATACATGAATCCTTTCTAAAATGTGCCAGTAGGTCTTAGTCATCAGCAGGAAAAATAACCCCTTAGTTCAACTTGTCAAGAATTCTCCCATTTAATTTTGCTCTTCTGTTTTAACATAGCCCAAATAAGTTTTCTTCCTAGTCATGTCAGTTTCTTATGGAAGAAGTTTTAACAAAAGCATATCTTTGGCAGGGCTTCCGGCCACAGAGCACTGGGTGGTGTAGAATAGGATTTGCTGCTGTTTTTACTGGCTGCAAGTTAATTATGTTACCCCTGTAATGACAGGGCAAGAATCTGTCAAACTACATCTTCCTGAGCTGCCGCAACCTGCCCACCATATCCAAATAGTTCCATTTGTTCTTGCTCATGTTATCTTTTTGCTGATTACAGCCGTATAATGAGCTCTGTCTGAAGGCACAGTCTCTGCTATGGTGAGTGTGCTGCCTTTCACTCAAAGTCAGCAATGGAATCGGAGAGAGCTATTAAAGGCTGGCCTGTGTCTGGTACATAAGCCCGTCATACCATATCCTGCACATGGTTCAAAGAGGGAAAGTGAGCATCCGGGAGTGCGTGACACCACTCTTCACCTGGAGGGAAGTGTCATATCGGATAAGCAGAGTGTAAAGCTCTTCAACAGAACGAAAGAGACATTGCCCCAAAATCATTCACCAAACCAGCTGTTTCTTTTCTTTTTTACAAAAGTCATCTGCATTCTCTGCTGAGCAGACTTCCACTTTCCATCTGTATCCTTCTCGCTTCTGTTCCTAAACAGCACGCTGACACTCGGTGCCTTGTTTCTTGGCCTGAGACTGAGCATGACCTTTGCATGAGTAACCCACTAGTCGGTGTGTCGGGAGTCCCCCTTATGGCTGCTCCACGTAGGATAAGAGTCTTACAGCCCTGCTGAGAGAGCCTGGACTCTCTAGCCCAAGCTGTGGCAGCTCATGCTTTTACCTGTGTGTCGCTCAAGATGGGAGCTGTCACGCATGGATACACAAGGTGGGTGGGAAGGTGCAATAGCCTTCCTCCGCTCCTCTTGAGCCCCTCTCGCCTACGCAGGAGCACTGAATCTTGGAGTTCCTCTAAGTGCAGGGACTTCTCCCTGGGGCAACTACTCAAACAGGATGGAGGGGAAGCGTGGCCTAGCTTTTTCCTATATCCCCACCACACCAGCCAACACAGCTAAAAATGGAGATCATGCTGCATGTTCTTAATAAGTGTGGCAGCTTGCCCATCCCCGTGTTTGGGTCAGCCCTCCCACTCCCTCAATTAGGGCAGCTCTAGTCTACACCATCTCTACGCAGGGCTCATGCCTTAACCATACAACCTGGCCCTATGCAAACTTTCTTTGACTTCCAGCTTATTAAATGTAGTTGCTTCTCATTAATAGACTGGAAATACCACTGAGAATGACCGAACACTGTGAGTCAGTGAGTGAACACACAAGAATTATAGAAAGAGTGAGGAGAATGGGCACAGAATGTTCTCTGTGCCTTGATTTGAACAATTACGTCTTTAATTATGCATGGCTAAAGCACTCTGTGCTGTGCTAGCAAATGCACCATCAGTGAGTGTGTGAAAATAGCAATGCCCTCCTGGTAGGAAACCTCACCTGCTCTTTGCTGAGGGGCAGAGACAAGTTGCCATATTTTGTGCAGTTTGCAGATGAATGAGATTCACGTGGAATTCTGCAGGGATCGTCAGAGACTGCCCTGTAGCTTGGGAAGCAGAGGTACCCGCTGCAAGACTGGAACTCCCAGGGAAAATGGCAACTTGCTCTCTAGATCTCGTAGTGCAAGCACTTTTCAGTCTGATCAGCTACCATCTCAGAAAAATGCTTGCGCTACAAGATCATATACTGAAATGGAGATACGTACCATGCCTTTGGCACCGATGTGCCTCTGTCTTAATAAAGGGTCTTTCAGCACTCTGGTGCTAACGCACTTGTCAGATTTGTTATTTACCACAAAGCCTTTTACGCACTCAGGGGCGGCCTCACCAGCCTCCTCCCAAGCCTGTTTTTTTTGGCGGGGTGGTGGGTGGGTGGGAAATTTGTTTGGAACACACGTAGGCATGATCCAACACCCTTCAAATCAGCGGGAATCTGTCCATTGCCTTCCATAGTCACTAGATCAGAGCCAGAATCTCTGAACTGCCCTAGGCTTAAAGGTCCCTCTTCCAACCCCAATATTTTCATTCTAGCCTCCCTTCCAGTGAGCTTCTCTGCCTTTTGATGGCTCCAGGCTTCCCATCCCCCTTTCCCTGGAGAGGGAAGGCAACTATGGTACCAGCTATCCCAAGGCGCTTTACAGAATGGACATGAGACAGAAGACTGGACTCTGAATGGCGTTCAGTCAGAAAGCTAACAACCAAGAAGGGAAATCAGAGGCAGGGGCAATAGAGATTTGGAAAGTGATCGTGTGTGGATGAGCCAGGGATAGACAGTATGTTCCAGCAGCAGGGGAGAAGGCTCTCGTCTCAACAGTAGAGCGACCGTGCAAGGAGAGGTGGGAGAGGGAAGCCAGACGTTATGTGAGCAGAGAGAACAGAGAGGGGGAGCACGGCAAACCCAGGCTCCCATTCACAAAACAAAGAAGGCAAACAAGCTCTGTGATGTCTGCCGGCTCTGGGGATTAGTGACCCTCCGCTAAAGTCCTTTACTCTTGAAGGAGGATTTTGGAGAAAGCTCATTTCTTCCTGCAAGTTATTTCTCAACATGTTTAGCTAGTCTGCCTTTATCTTTCCTGGGGACTTAAAGAAAGGAAAAAAACAACACCGCACAAATATCTTCTAGTCCTACTAGCTTTTGAAAGGGCTTAACATCCATCGCCACAGTGCTTTGGGGAAGCCCCGCAGTGGACTTGGGACTCTGAGTGCCAACATTTGGAGTGTAAATCCTCTCGGTGGGATGATCTACTGTGTCTGAGGAGTATTAGCCTCACGTAGGGCAGATTATTTCTCGTTTTGCACAGATCCATCGCACACTGACTGGCTCTGAAAATACAAATTCCATTTGAAAAGAATAGCACAAGCCAAGGTTTTCTTGGGCTGTTGATTCATTATCTTCAGAGCACATCTGCCGGGGGCTACCAAAGCATTTCGAGCTGCACACTTGTGCTAAGCAGACCCAGGTCTTTGGGCTCCGTAACTGGAGCCCACTGTGGTTTGATAATTGTAAATAAAATGAAGGCAATAACAATTATCTACAGCAGCTTGGGTTTTTAGGTTAGTCGAGTGAAATTTAATCCCTTCAATTCTATGAGGAGGAGCCACTGTTTTAGGCTTTGGAGAAAACAATGTTCTGAACTCGGTGAAATGCTGTAAGTATTTTAACAGGAAGTTCCCATAATAATTTTGCCCGTTGTCCTGGAACGAGAGGTCAGGAAACTTATTCATTTGTTTTCACATTAAAACAAAAATATTTTCTCATACACATAACCAAGGAAAGAACACTGGGCAAACAAACTTCTCTTAAACTGCACTTTGTTGAAAGTGTTTATACTTTGTTCCTGAAAAAATATACTGAATCCATTTCCAGTAAAGCACAGTGATCCGCTTGTCGAATTTCAAGTGTTTGGGGGCATCTGGTGTACTTTTCTCTGGAGAATTTTTTTTTTAAATTGGCAGTTGGTGCAATCTAATTTATTCCACAAGGCAAAAAGTGGAATGACAACAGCTATCAGACAGGATGATTCTATCAGGCAGGGAAATCATCCCAACTTTCTGTAAATTTTTTCACTGTATAAATTGTGTGTATGCATCTATGTGTAGTAGAATGTTCTAGGAAATTCTAATGACTGAGCCTACTAAGGAACATCTGGGCCAAGAAATGTATTTCTGTGATTACTGAAAACAGAAGTATTTCAACCACTGCCCCCAAATGAATCATCATTTTGAACTCTTGTGGCTTCTCCAAAGATTGCCACAGCCACCAATGGGGAAAACAGACAGCGATTATGGCAAAATACTTATTGCACTGCCAGTCTCTCACCACAATGTGGCAGAAAGCCGTGCCTTTGTGATAAAATGCAGAATAATAAGAGCACTTCCCTCTGAAATAAGACAGCTCACATTTTTGTAATGAAGTCTGTGTTCCCCCCTCCTCCCCCGACACACACTGAAAAATAGCCTTCTCTTGAAATCTAGAACTTTCAAAAAATGTTTTTTCAAAATGTTTTGGGGGGAATTTAGCTTTTTGTCTTTCCTCCCTCTTTTACGCCCCCCCCCACTTTTTCAGTGGCAATGTGGAAGAAGGAAGGAAGGAGGGGAAAGGAGAAGTAGAATAGAAGGGAGGGGACAAAAACAAAGATCTTTAATAAAAATGTTCATAAAAAATTACAAATACACAAAAAAAATTCTTTTTGAAACATGCAGAGCAAAAATGACCAAAATTTTCAAAGTATTTTGCAAATTTTCCTCCCGATTTTTTTACCAGTTCTACTCAGAAAGGTTTTAGATCTACCTTCTCCATTCCAATCCACACAGCAGATGTCCTGGTGTCTATTCTGCACTCTCTCTGTGTACAGAGCTCCAGAAGAGTTATAAGCTCTTGAAGACCACTACCCCATGGAGTGCAGAAGAGAATTTAGCTCTTCATACACATGGAACTCTTGGATGTGGTGCATACAATACCAGAAGCAACTGTAAGAAAACAGAACCTCACTAACTCACACTAATGACTGAGCCATTGCAACTCACCAGTTGTGACAAGTTAGCAAACAAAATCTACCTATTACTCCTGCGGCAATTCTGCACCAAAAAATTAAAAATTCTATGCACAATATTTTAAAATTCTGCATATTTTACTTATCAAAATAACACAATATAATCATGCCAGTTTCAATTATTTTGGTAATTTATTTCAAAATACCTGTCAGCAAGTATGTCTGTAACAATACAGACAACAAAAAAGATTCAGGAAATGTTTTTTGACAAATAGATTCCTTTCTAGACATATTAACACAGAACTTGATGCATCTTTTTTGACAATTATCTTCTGTTTCAGTGAAATTAAATATTTAATTTAAAAAAAATCATTATACAAAAGTACTGTGACAACCCGGCCTAAGAGAGCACTAGCATCTTTAAAGACTGTTTTATGTGTCTGTCAGTCATGTCTTGTCCAGGTTCAAGCTTCTATGTGTATTGTAAGGTTTTTGCGTCCTGCCACTGTAGCAGGAGGGAGGATTGGTGAGTTAGCAGTAGTTTAGTTGTAGGATAGCAGGCGGTTTGCATGGCGAAGGGAGACCCAGGGTAGAGTGTGTGTGTCGGGGAGAGTGTCTGTGTTTGTGTGGGTTGGGTCAGATACATGGTTTGCCAGGAACACCCCTTTGTCTCTGGAGGTGGTATGTGCGCCCCCACGCCAGGTGCAAGCAGGAGTGCTGGGGAGGGGTGCAGTCATAGGTGGGAGCGCAGGGGTTGGGTTCAGGTTCATATGTACGCAAAGACGTTACATGTATACGAAACTAATCCATATGAAACACATAAAATTGGGAAAAAAGGAGAATTTTGATGGAAATCACAAATTCTTCATGAAAAAATAAAATTCTGCTGGGAACATTAATTCTGTGCAAATTCTGCACTGCACAGTGGCACAGAATTCCAGCAGGAGTAATAATGTATTTTGTTCGTTTTGACAGGGGTAATTTGGCTCTAATTCTAGGTCTCTAGAAGTTCAACACCACATTATCACACTACTGAGAAGTGGGGAGAGAAAGCCTGAGTTGAGTTTTATCAAGTTTGCATATTTAACATGTGCAAGATTCTACTCCAAATAATACTGATCAGTTTAATAGAAAAGCTTTACAACCCATCACAGCTACAAACACCATTGAATATAAAATACAGTAGCAGTAGACATTATGGGTAAGATCCTGGCCCTACTCAAGTCAGTGGGGCGTTTGCCATTGTCGTCAATGCGGCCAGTACTTCATCCTAAATAGTTCAGCTTGAAGCTAACTCCCCATTATAAGTCTGATTTGTAATAGTTGGGGCCCCAACTTCTTTGAAAAGAAATCAATTCCCCTGCAATTTCATATGCCACATCTCATCCCATGGTAAAATTCTTTGGGGAAATTTGAGGGATAAGGGGTGCGAAGACCGGAAAAATAATTTTCAAGTCATGTTGTCAAAATTATCCTGGGTTTGTGGGTGACAGAAAACTGACTGGATCCCTTAACTGTACATTTCCAGGTTTCAGAGTAGCAGCCATGTTAGTCTGTATCCGCAAAAAGAAAAGGAGTACTTGTGGCACCTTAGCGACTAATAAATTTATTTGAGCATAAGCTTTCGTGAGCTACAGCTACATCTGATGAAGTGAGCTGTAGCTCACGACAGCTTATGCTCAGATAAATTTGTTAGTCTTTAAGGTGCCACAAGTCCTCCTTTGTACATTTCCAGACATTGTAATGTTTGGATGTTTTAGGAGGTGTAGAATTTTTGTAAAGCAATGTAACGTGATTTTGGGGTGGTGGGTGGACTCCTTTGAAATACACTTTTAACTGTAACTTACTTTTTCCCCCTCTTTTCCTTTCCCTCTTTTAGTTGGGGAAAGTTTTTCAGTTTTGATATTAAAACTAAAAAGATGACATGTCCAGTCATCCAAAAGTATTGGTGGTGTGATTTGCAATTAAATTTATCAAATGGGTGGATGTTCATTACCAAACATTTCTTTGGTAATCCTCCTGGGGCTTCCTAGCTGACATGATCACCCTCAGAGAAATGAAGATTTAATCTCTCATCTGCTAGACTACTTATGGCCTCTTACTGGTAAAAAATTGGAGGAATGGTTCAAAATAATGGGGGCATTTTTGTTGTGGAAGAATACATCAAAGTACAAACCTCGCAAAACAGACAGAGGACAAATAGCTACTTGAAAGTTTTGATTTCCATTTATTCATTGCTCAAAGTACATTTGTCTGCAATAAACATTTCACCTATCCAATTATATTTTTAAATATTAATGTTTGCCAGACACACTGATTTAATATATAGGACCAGAGTTAGTATTTTCACTGAGTTAAATAAGATCTTGAGAAACAACACATGCTAGGTGATGTAAGGAAGTTCACTCTGTAATATGGTAGCCTTCTGACAAATAGAGAGATTTGATGATACTGCACAATATTTCTCTAAACAGAAAGAAACACGCAGCAAAAAATAAATAAATAAATAAAAGCTCAGAGATGATTAACGTTTTATTTCCATTGTTTCCATGATAATGATTTGTAAACTTGTTAAAACTTCCTAAACAAATAAGTACTAAAAAAAACAAAACTAAAACCAGACTCAGCTTTCCGAATGCAAAATGGCAAAATTGGTTACACTAAGGGCCTAATCCTTGGAGATGCTGCGTGCTTCCCCTCAAGGTGCTGACTGACATCAACTCCCATTGACTTCACGAGGAGCTCAGGGTGCTCAGGACCTTGCAGGAGATGCTCAGCCCTCACAGATTCAGGCCCTACAGAAGCACAGTCCACAGACGTGAGTATGCCAACACTGGACGAATGAGGCAGAAGTAATAGGCTGCTATTTAAGGTGCAGACACGATCACTGATGGGAAAGGAAATGCAGAAAGAGTACATGGATGGTTTGATAACCACTTTACAAACAGATTAAGTCTGCTTGAGTAGGAAAAAGGGCCCTCTAACTTCTGTAGATTGTCAGCTGTCTTTTGTGACACATTCTGTAAATGGCGTGGAACAAAATCGACTACGCCCCTTCCCTACCCCCGACCCCCAGTTCCTGCCTTCCCTTTTTTGCCTATTTGTGTGTGTGTCTTTTTAAAAAAAAACTATTATTACCCCCACCCTAACGTGTTATGTCTCTGTAATATTGTCTGGTCTTGCAGCGCCAATAAGTTGTGAAGTTGCGTAATTGTGTAATTTTATTGGCTGCCTGGTGAAATGTGTGGTATTTGGTAATCTATACATGCTGTCAGTCTTTTTTGAATTTTTATTGTTTGTTTCTTTATGAAAATTTATTTTAAAAAAAATTAAAAAAGAAGAAAAAAAATAGAGTGGCTATCTCCCAAAAAGTGCCCTATGCAGACTGCAACATGGTCATTCCCTGTATGGGCAACAAGGGTGCGTTTCTGGTACACGTGTCAGAGCAATAACTATAAATTAAAATTAAACCCCGTTCTCACTCACTCAAGCCCAGGCTAACCTTGGCATGAGCCACAAACAGAATTTTAACTCTGTGAATCATGCATGCACTATGCAAACTGAGTCATGCATCAACGCACAGAATTAATGCCCCTTCACATCAAACAAGGATGTTGCCCTTAATAAGCAAGAGAATTCCAACACAGTGGCTAGCACTGAGAAGCACAGAGGCAGCCCTGCCTATCCCTGCTGAGAATCTCCATTACTACAGGCCCCTGCAGTTTCAGTGAAACCTGAAGAACCAGCAGGAACAGGCTCTGAGACTATAGCAGTAACACAGAAACAGTGAGTGGTATAATTTTGAAATAACCCTAATTAGAGGCAGCAAAGAGTCCGCAAACTGACTCCCTCTTTCACTCCGCCACATTTACGTACTGCATCTTACAATGGTGGGTAGGAGTCATCACTGTTTTGAGATCTCTGAGAAACCTATAGCTTTTAAAGGGTGCTGAACCTTAACATGATTTACAAGATGGTACCTACAAAGTCATGTGCACACCCCTTACGCTTTAGTAGGGCCATTTGCTACTCAGGGCTTGTCTACACTTGCCGGGGGATCCACGAGCGCCGATCGATGCATTGGTGGTTGATTTAGCGGGTCTTCGCAGATCACTCTCCCGGGAGAGTGTCTCCTGTCGACATCACGTAGCGTCAACCCCATGGTAAGTAGATCTAAGCTAGGCTGATTTGAGTTACACTATTCACGTAACTCAAATTGCACAGCTTAGATCGAATTTCCCCTGTAGTGTAGACAAGGCCTCAGATGATGAATCCAAGCATTCACAACAGCATCAGAAGTGAAAAACTCCCATAAGGTCCTGAAAGTTTGTTCCATTAGCATCACATTCATCAAAAAATGGCAATGATTCAGGGGCAGACCAGACCGGGGTGCTGAAAATGTCCAGGTCTGTCTGCTAAATGGCCTATATTTTTCCCTGGTCCAAGAGACCATAGATCATTTTAGGGTAGGAGCTCATGAACTGGCAACAATTAAAACTGCCACACACAACCAAAATCTAGGCATTCCAGCTTCCCAGTGAGGTTTTGCAGGGCTCTTCTAGCTCTGGGAGCTCACAGAATATCTGAGATGGAAAATAAAAAAAAGGAAATTATTCTAATTATCGGTAGTCTCCATAGTTTACTGATTTAGTTACAGAGCCTTTAAAAAACAGCACGACTGGAGACTCTCAGGAGTGGAAAAATAAAAACTGACACCTGAAAGTCTCAGACTCCACAAAGCATTACCTTCCTTGGCATGAAAAATAATGTGACATTATCTAGCAACAGATCACCTTTGATTTAAAGAACAGGTCATTCTGTCTGAGGGGCAATAACACATCATGGTTCCTCACCCATAGGTTAAAGACTGCTTTTAAGAAATGGCCTTCTATTTTGCAGGCACAGTAAGGTGGTTAGATAGCATAATACTACCACTTGTGCACACAATTAATTGCAGAGACATTTTATTGCAAGACAGAGGCTGGGTTCAGGCACCTTTGAAAATCAGATCTGATACTGTGTGAGACATAGCTGCATCTTTCTCACCACCTTATCACATGCTCTCAATTTGTTTAGCAGACGATAAGCCTCTTGCTCACAGCAGAATTAGATGACATGGTATAAAATCACCTCCCACCTTTACTAATATCAGTGGAGCTCAATAGTCTACTACTATTGATTGTTTGTATTATGGCAGCACCTAGTGGCTACAACTGAAATCAGGGCCTCATTGAGCTAGGTGCTGCCCAAAACACAGAGTAAGGGAGAGCTCCTACTCTGAAGGGTTTACAATCATAACAGACAAGACAGACAAAGGGTGGGGGGAAAGGAGCACTTTTCTAGATGGGAAAGTGAGTCAGAAGGTTTGTCTACACCGGGGGGAAATTCACCCTATGGGGGTGTGATTTCTAAAGTGCACTAATGTGCTGCCCATTAACTGGTCTGTTTAGACCTTGCTGGTGCGCACAAAAGATCCCCTAGGGTGATTTAAGGTAGGACTTTACCCCACCATGTAGAAAAGCCCAGAGAGATTAAATGACCTGTGAGGAATGTGGAAATATTTGTAATATGTTTACGAACTATCTGTATGATTCTGTACCTGTCCACCTGGCATCACAGATGACTAGGGAGAAGTATAAATATATTGTTTGAGCATGCAGGGATGTAATCAGGAAGGCCAAAGCACAACTGGAATTGCAGCTAACAAGGGATGTGAAGGGTAAAAAGAAGGGTTTCTACAGGTATGTTAGCAACAAAAAGGTGGTCAGGGAAAGTGTGGGACCCTTACTGAATGGGGGAGGCAAGCTAGTGACAGATGATGTGGAAAAAAAATGAAGTACTCAATGCTTTTTTTGCCTCGGACTTCACAGACAAGGTCAGCTCCCAGACTGCTGCACTGGGCAGCACAGTATGGGGAACAGGAGAGCAGCCCTTAGTGGTGAAAGAACAGGTTAAGGACTATTTAGAAAAGCTGGACATGCACAAGTCCATGGGGCCAGATGCAATGCATAAAAGGGTGCTGAGGGAGTTGGCTGATGTGATTGCAGAGTCATTGGCCATTATCTTTGAAAACTCATAGCGATCGGGAGAGGTCTCAGATGATTGGAAAAAGGCAAATATAGTGCCCATCTTTAAAAAGGGGAAGAAGGAGAATGCGAGGAACTACAGACCGGTCAGCCTCACCTCTGTCCCCAGAAAAATCATGGAGCAGGTCCTCAAGGAATCCATTTTGAAGCACTTGGAGGAGAGGAAGGTGATCAGGAACAGTCAACATGGATTCACCAAGGGCAAGTCATACCTGACCAACCTGATTGCCTTCTATGAGATAACTGGCTCTATGGATATGGGGAAAGCAGTGGACATGATATATCTTGACGTTAGCAAAGCATTTGATACTGTCTCCCACAGTATTCTTGCCAGCAAGTTAAAGAAGTATGGATTGGATGAATGGACTATAAGGTGGATAGAAAGCTGGCTAGATCATTGGGCTCAATAGGTAGTGATCAAGGGCTGGATGTCTAGTTGGCAGCCAGTATCAAGCAGAGTGCCCCAGGGGTCGGTCCTGGGTCTGGTTTTGTTTAACATCTTCATCAATGATCTGAATGATGGGATGGATTGCACCCTCAGCACCTAGACAAATTGGAGGATTGGGCCAAAAGAAATCTGATGAGGTTCAGCAAAGACAAGTGAAGAGTCCTGCACTTAGGATGGAAGAATCCCATGCACTGCTACAGGCTGGAGACTGACCGGCTAAGCAGCAATTCTGCAGTAAAGGACCTAGGGATTACAGTGAACAAGGAGCTGGAGAGGAGTCAACCGTGTGCCCTTCTTACCAAGAATACTAATGACATATTGGGCTGCATTAGTAGGAGCATTGCCCACGGACTGAGGGAAGTGATTATTCCCCTCTATTCGGCACTGGTGAGGCCACATCTGGAGTAGTGTATCCAGTTTTGGGCCCCCCACTATAGAAAGGATGTGGACAAATTGGAGAGAGTCTAACGGAGGGCAACAAAAATGATGAGGGGGCTGAGGCACGACTTATGAGGAGAAGCTGAGGGAACTGGGCTTGTTTAGTCTGCAGAAGAGAAGAGTGAGGGGGGAGTTGATAGCAGCCTTCAACTGCCTGATGGGGGGTTCCAAAGAGGATGGAGCTCGGCTGTTCTCAGTGGTGGCAGATGACAGAACAAGGAGCAATGGTCTCAAGTTGCAGTGCGGGAGTTCTAGGTTGGATATGAGGAAACAGTATTTCACTAGGAGGGTGATGAAGCACTGGATTGGGTTACCTTGGGGGGTGGGATCTCCATCCTTAGAGGTTTTTAAGGCCCGGCTTGACAAAGCCCTGGCTGGGATGATTTAGTTGGGGTTGGTCCTGGTCCTGCTTTGAGCAGGGGGTTGGACTAGATGAGGTCTCTTCCAATCCTGATCTTCTGTGGTTCTATGATCACTACCCCTGGGGGGAAGAGCACCCATGGAAAAAAATTAGTGGATGCTTAGCCCCCTCCAGCAGCCAGCTACCCCCTCCCGCACAGTGCCTCTCATCCACTGGCAGCCCTGCCAATCAACTCCTCCCCCCCCCAATGTTTCCCACCTGCCGTGATCAGCTGTTCTGAGGCATGCAGGAGGCACTAGGGGAGAGGGGAAAGAGTAAGGATGAGGCATGCTGGGGGGAGGGGGCGGAAGGGGAGTGGGGGGGCTTGGGAGAAGGGGTCAGGTGGGGGCGGGGCCTGGGGCAGAGCGGAGCGGGGGGTTGAGCACCCCTGGGGCCTGGAGGAAGCCAGCGCCTGTGCATCTAGTCACTCGGACTATCAGGGCTGGAATCACCACATTTGAATGGAAAACCCTACTGAGACAATGGACGCCTCAAAGACCAAACATCAAACCCTAGAGCAAGTTACTTCTTGCTTGTTTGCAAAAAAAACATACTTTTGATAGCATGGTGGAAACAATGCATTTTCCAACCAGTGCTAACTGATATTTTCCTCCCCAATGGAGTATTGGAAAATTTCTGTGAAAGTTTTTACTCTCTCCAAGCAGCTCCAGCGACATTACTAATAACAATCCTATTCATTTCCCCCACATTTGGGATTTTACTTACTGAGCCAGAACCTCTGCTGGTATAAACTGACATCTTCACTGAGGTAAATGAAGCTATGCTGGTGCACACAATCTGAGGATCTGGCCACTTTTGTTGTACAGGTGACTTGTCTGACACCGTGCATCACATTCTAAACCATTGCTGGAGGTCAGCCCTTTTCCTAGAGGGAGGAGATTTTGTGCCCTCTAAAACACTACTGCACTTGTACTTCCCCATCTTAAACCAGTGAATGAACCCCACCACTCACCCCTACCACAAGAAACAGGAAGCATAAGATATTCTGCTGCCTTGGGAAGACCTTCTACCACCTCTAGCACAGAGGTCCCCAAACTGTGGGGCACACCCCCTGCAGGGGGGCACAGAGGAATGTTGGGAGGGGGCTGGGCCAGCCCCCATGAGGGGCAGGGAGGGAGAGCCATCCAGCTCCGCCCAGCTCTGCTCTGGCCCCGCCCCCAGCCGCAGCCCTGGCTCCCAGCCCCATCCCCAGCCACTTGTGCATCCCTGCACCAGGCTGCAGGCCCAACTACTGGTCCCCACCATGGCTTGGCTGCAGCTCCGCCTCCAGCTTCAGCTCTTGGCCACGGCTCTGTTCCCAGCTGGGTGGGAGGCGGCGGGGGAATGGAGCTGCACCGAGCCATGGGCCCGGCTGCCAGCCCCCACTGCAGCCTGGCTGTGGCTCTGCTCCCGCTCCCGCTCCCGCTCCCGGTCCAAGACCCATCCGCAGCTGTGGCCCCAGCCTCAATCCCCTTATCCCTGTCTCCATCCCTTCCCCCGAGCCATGGCCCTACTCCCAGCCCCAGCTTGGGGTGGGGGTGGGGGTGGATAGAGATAAGGGGGAACACGACCCTGAAAAGTTTGGGGACCACAGCTCTAGCAGATCAGTATTAAAGACAACCCATTGTGTTACGCAGCAATCCCGATGCACTGCAGATCTGCAGTAACCGCTTTGCCCCTTACCTTGCCCCACTGACATCCACGCCGACCATTAATTGTCCGTTCAGGGAAAGAATCTCATCTCTCAGTCGCACTTTCCCACATTTCCCTGCCGGGCTATTTTTCTTTAAGTCCGTTATCCAGATACAGCCAACATCAAGCACTGGGCCTTTGTGCCCTTTCCTCTTTTTCCCTCCTCTCCGTTTCTCTCCATAGTCTCCAAAAGCAGGGATGTTCCCAAAGCTTAAGCCAAGAGCCTCATTTTTGCCCATCTCCTTAGCAAGGTAGAGCGTGCAGATTTCCATGTCTACAGTGCTGGGACCACTAGGCTGCAATTTGCTGTCATCCACGGAAAAATTTAGCTGTATGTACTCTCTCAGCTTCTGAATGGCAGACTGACACAGCCTCTGCTCTGGCCCTTCCACTTCCTCCCTCAGGCTGTTTTGCAGCCACTGATACAGGAGGGGGAGGAAAAGCATAGCGTTCTCTTGAGTGATGGGCATTATGGGCACCCAAGGATCCCATCATGTGAAGGATGGCTTCCTGGGTTCACTATGCAGGGCTTCACTGATCCTCCTTTCAGAATCACGGTATCCGTCAGCGTCACCCCCAGCCATGTTCAGAGAGAGAGAGAGAGCACACATGGGGAGCCACCACTCAGGTCCAGCGCTGTTGAACTGTTCAGTCTGGCAAAGAATAACAGGACGCTTTTATGAAAACACTGAAACAATTGCTGTGGACGGCTCAGCAAGAGGAGGAAGGAAGTGTCAGTGAATTCTTGTTGGGCTACTTTTACAGCTGGCCAGCTACAAATTACACTGGAATCCAATGAGAATTCATTCCACAAGGAATGTTGTCAGTTCATCACCACAGCCACTCAACACCTGCTTGGCCTGCAAGATAAAAACAGAAGCATTATGATCCTGGTCATCGTTCCAGCTAAAATGCTGCTCAGCTGCTCTGCTCATTAGACACAAAAGAAAATTTTCCTAACGTGTGTTTCATAGTCTATTTTGTTCTCCTTTTAATTTTTAGTTATCAGGTTATGCCATTCTGTTGGCTTAGAGCGCAGGGTGTACAGTTCTCTCCCCAATCACCGTTTTTATTATTCTCTTGTCTACCACTTGGGGGCATCACCTATCCTTCTCAGGAAGAGAATAAAAGGTCATCCAAACAACCTGACCTGCCAATAGAGATCAAGGCCCTATAAACAACAGTATACTCCGTGTCGGGAACAAAAGGCTAATACAGCAACTCAGAGGCAGTGGTAAAAGCACCTGGAGAATGGTTCATAGCCACTGCAAACAAACAGCTTCCATAAATTTCAACAGGAGCTGTTCAAAGTCAGGACTGGAGAACCAGACCCTTAGATTCTATCCCCAATTCAACCTGAGATGGCGAGGAACGTTAGGGATGTTACTTATGAACCTCTTTGTGCCTCAGTTTATCTGTCTGTAAAATAGGTACAACGTAATACTTATTTACCCACTTCCCAGGGCTATCGTAAGACACAATAAATGGGCACAAGTGATGCCTATAATCCTGTGGATCCCCAAGTTATAGGTGCAAAACACTCTCATCATATACAACTTCCTCCACCAAGCTTTTAAAGTAGTGTTCAATGCCTCTCAGACGCCAGTGTAAAGTGCGTGACTATAGTGACCACCACTCATAAAGCTGACATACAATGGTGTGACAGCATGGCCTGCCTTATGAGCAGGAGTGACTAGTGGTCAGCCCAGCCCACCATCCGGCATGGCCCTTTAAGGATTTTCAAAGGCCCAATAAACAAGAACCTAAAGAAGGATAGGGATAGAGAGATAAGCAGTGGTTGGGAGAAAGGCCCTGTTTCTTTAAAGGCCTGGCACCAGGAACCTGGCAGAGTGAGTGGGGCAAGACTCCTCTTTCCCCCAGTCAGGGGATACACTGGGAGGAAGGGGCCAGCGTAAAGGCTTCCTTCTCCCTTCCAGGGTGGGCAGACACTGAGAGAAGGCTGGCCTGCTAGACCTTCCAGTTTGGAAGGCTAATTACTAAGGGTGTTCAGCTGAAGGGAGCTGGAAAAAGCTTTGCAGCTATTACAAGACAAGAGCCCTGAGATACAAACTCCAGCCCAGAGAGAGGGCTGAGAGGGGGGACTTCTGCTTGAAGGAGACACATATCAACTAAAGGTAAGTGACAGAGGGCTGCTTGCAGTATAGCCCAGCTGCTGCAGAGGAGGCCTGGGAGTGGTCTTTGAGAAATCACCTTCATAGCTGGCTAAGGAGACGCTGTGAGGAACCACAGATCCAGGCAGGGATAGCAGAGTCCAGAGACCTGGTGAAGATGTTGACAAGTGGGATGAAGTTAGAAGCAGCTCAGGAACGTGGCGGAGGGATCAAAGAAACATGCTTTATCCACCCAAAACTCGATCCCTGGGCTGGAACCTAGAGGAGAGTGTGAGCCTGGTTTCCCCTCCCTAGTTCCCAGCCAGACCAAGAGAGGGGTGCACAGGAATTAAAAGAATAACAAAGGCCACGAATGAAAAGTTACAGATAGATAAACATTGGGAGACCAGCTCGAAGGCCATTAGATTTTGAGTTTACTGTTTTGGGACTTTTTCGTATACTGTGGAAGGAGAATGGACTGAATAGTGACCTGACTGGAGAACTAGGCCACAGGAAACAACATATCACTGTGCACCAGAACGGCTAAAGGGGGCACTACACTGAAAAACCCTGCAACATCACACCTGGATATGTGGAGGTGCCTTGGAGGTGAGATTTCAGGACTAATTGATCATACAACTTTCAATAACTATAGACAAGGCTCAGATTTATTTTAGGTTATGCAGAAGGTTAAACTCATGGTTCCTCTGGCCTGAATCTATGAATTTCTAAATTTTGTTCCCATTTGGTTAGAGCTGACAGTGTTCCCAGGGGAGCAGGCACCAGCTGTTAATTTGGGCCACCCTCCTGCAAACAGTTCAGCAGAATGGGGAATCTATTAGGTTCTGCACGGGCATAGGAGTCCACCCACATGGAGCGCATTCTAGGTTTGGGGCCATGGATTGCACCAAGCAAATCAAATGAGAGTACTGTATAATTAGCGATGTGATTATTTAAAACACACACACGCACACACACAAACACACTTTTTTCCCTTTGACCTGGGAAAAAAGACTATGGCAACCATCAATAGGAAATAGGCTTCTGAATGAAACAAGCAGCACCACTGTACAGAACTAAAACAGCTCCATACCCAACAAAGTCAGTGTCTGATGTATCAATTGAACACATCCAGCCTGGTGAGAACAGCAGTTACAACAGCCCAATATACACACTAGTAAAAAAAGGTGACAAACTGGGTGGCAGATTTCTTTTTGGAAAAAGAAAGATCTCACTGAGAAAAATAGCAAACTGAGCATTGAGCCAAAATGGAGTTTTACTCTGGACTTTGGGACCTCTTTGTGAACTTTTTTATTCATCATCACCCTGTGTTTGCTTTTGTGTGCAATGCGTTCCCCAAACAGCTATTTTTACTCTCTCATGTACAAGACTTGTGTACAGAATGCTGTGGCTTTTTTTTTTTCCTAGCGCTGGTACTAGTCTTCCCTCACAGAGCTGGCACAGCTGGGAAATGGGGAGCATAAAACAGGATGATGGCACTCCCCCGCCACTGTGTTAAGATTCTGGTTGAGTCACTGAGAATGCTTCCGGGGGCATTTGCTGCATGCCCACTTGTTCTGGCCTGTGGTTTAAACCCACGACCTGGCTCTAACTAACCACATTGATAGGGATTTTTGTTGTATTTTTTTAAAAAAAGCACAAAGTGAATTAGCTAAACTTCACAAGTTGCACTATCAGTGTCCCCCTGCCCCCCCGTGCATGGGCACTGGGGAAAAGCCACCAAACTTCATACACTGTACACAGCATGGTATAAATTAGAGTCTCATTTTAACAGACAGGTTAAATGGTGCTGCTACCTGGTATTAAACTGTGTGAGATTAGAAGGCTGCATATTACTCTAGCATACAGCCCCAAACACCCCTCCCTGAGGGAGACCTACAGCTGTACATCCAGCAAACCCACACAGATTAGTAATGGACAGAGCCTCTTCCTTTTCTCCAAAAATGAAATTAATGAGTCAAATACTCTCAGAGTTTGGCTGGAAGCATTTCCATCACCACCATCCCGGGTGGTTCCACGTGGGGATTTAATCCTAATTGGTTCCACAGATGGTGGCTGTTGTAAGGGAGACATGGATATCAGTGTGTTTGCAGGCAAGGTCACGTCCCCTTCTCGGCCAGCACTGCTCACAATTTGTATACCATGGTCCTCTAAGAACCTCCTCTCCCCACGCAACAGAGGCTTTGAGCCCTTTGTGCTGCTCCCGCTGCCACTCCCTGGGCTGGTTTTCTGCCTGGAGATTTTCATGACAAGGTTTACTGCAAAAGCATAGACCTAAGAGTGAATCTAGCCCACAGGCCCTGCAGCCACTGAGAGCCTGGTCTCCGCCAGGTTCCACCTACAACTCTCACATTAAATTTTCCCCCAAAGACTGAGTCGACAGTGACACCCACACACAATGGGGAGGTCTCACGAAGGGCATGTCTACACTTGGAGCTGGGGGTGTGATTCCTAGCTTGCATCGAGCAGCATGCTAAAAATAGCACAGCCGCAGTAGCATGGGCAGCAACAAGTGGCAGCATGGGCTGAGGGGTCGAGTACAAACCCGCCTGGACCCTGCGGGTACGTACTCCGTACCGCGAGCCTGTGTTGCCTCTCACGACTGCCCATCCTACACGACTCTTTTTAGTGCACTAGCTCTGGGTGAGTATGTCTAGGTGATGTGGGACTCACACCCCTAGCGCTAAGTATAGACACACCCTAACATGAAGATGTTTTTCCCTTCTGATAAAAGCTTCAGTTAAGGAGGGATTTAACTGGGTAGAGAGAACACACCTGTTTCTGTGGGTCTCCAGTCTTTTTTGCTCCAGAGGCTAATATGAGTAAATGGCACATGTCGGGGTGACTAGTTTTTTCAGTTGGATCTCTCAGACTAGCTGAGTGGTGGGAAGAATGGGCTCCAGAAGTGGGTGTATATGAGAGGAGAATAATACAACAATATTTCTTTAGATGACCCGAGGCTTAGACTTTATCACAAGAACCCCATTGCGTATTTGGATATCCTGATTCCATACATACTTCTGTTTCTTTTTCTGACAAATTGAGTTTTTCCTTCCGTGGGTGCCCTTTTCAAAAAGAACTATGGAAGGAGCTCTCGAGCCCCACTTCCTTATGTGTGGAAAGAGAAATAATAAAGGTCATAAAAATGTCCCACTACTGGTTTTTAAAAGTTGATTTATGCGCGTGACCCCAGCAGATACAATGGTTAGGGTTAATATTCCTGCCATATCAAAGCCCAGCCCCAAACACCGGGAAAATGTACATATGGTTATATCCTTTTCACTCCTCCAGTGGGATCAGATTAGAATTGTGTTAGGTTATATCTTTTCAGCTATTTGTGATTTCCCCCGAATATGAAAATAAAAATAAATGTCTTTCCGCTCTTCAGCCTTTGGGAGGCTAGTGAAACAAGCCCATTACCAGTCAGACATTCATTCATTGTTTTTTTTTTCCCCATTCAAATTGAGTTTTCATTCAATAGTGCCTAGTGGTCAGCCCAGCCCACCATCCGGCATGGCCCTTTAAGGATTTTCAAAGGCCCAGTAAACATTCTTTTAATTCCTGGTGGCATCTAACAGCAACCACATGACACTGAGAACAAAATAAATCTTAATCTCAGAAATAGAGTCTAGCTGTCAGAGTTAATGGACATCTTACTCCTGCAGGAATTCAGCATAGGAGTAATTCATAGGATGGGGCTGTCACCACAGGAAAGGTCCTATTGGAGTCATCAGCAAATCTCAGGTTAAGTTTCAGCATGAGTAATAAATTTGGATCAGGGAGGAAATTAATTGACACTAAAAGCTTCTGATTAACCACAAAAATTAGAGATAGAAGAGATCTATTAAAGTCATCTAGGTCCCAATTCAATGAAACAGATGTGAAACTTTCCACTGAAGCTAGATCAAGTGCCTAATCCAGCCCAGTGCAGACGCATTCCCTACAATGCATTCTCCAGGGCTTATACCTGCCATACTTTTCTTATGTTGACTAAGAATCAAAAGAAGTCAGATCTGTTCAAGCATCCAACCTTCCTTAATCAGCTACAGTAATTGACAGGATTCTATAACATCCGCCTAAGCAGGCTCGGAGGACCCAAACTTGTAACTGTTCAAACAGAGGTGCATAGAATATGCCCAATTCTGCGGGAACATTTGAGAATGGGTCAAATGTCCTTTTGGAGTTTTCATGGAAAATACACCAGGCCAAGCACAAAGCAGCACCTGCATTTCTGTCCATCTTAGAGACTTATGTATTTATCCTCAACACCCCTGCAAGGTAGGAACATACTATTATCCGCATTTTTCAGTTTTGGAATCACATAGGCAGTCTGCGGTTGAGCAGGGCAGTGAACCCATGTCTTGTAAATTCCAGCCTAGCACCCTAAGCACTGGATTATCCTTCTTCTTATACATAGCACTAAGGCTTTGTCTACACTAGGATTTTAGCTTTCTCAGGGGTATAGACACAGTTAACGCTGAACCAGGGTAATTTCAAAACTGGGGAAAGCTGCACCAGTTCCAATCATTAATAATAGAGCTGTCACGTTTTCCAAAAACCTAATGGCACCTTTTTCTAATCACTTAATTTTGTAACAGAAGAACTTGCTCCGAAATCCTGTCCATTATGATCTTTCTGCAGGATGGAAGAGCTGTATTGATAGAAACTGACCTTTTCTCCCCATGTGGAGCATGGTATCTGCAATTCTAAACTTGCTCAAAGGCCTATATGTCTATTACCTCCCTGGGCCTAGTAACCTTTTTTTCTTTTTTAAATGCACTGCATGTAACGGATAATGGAGTGCTGGTTTGAGACAGCAACACTGTGAACTTTAAAGGTTTAGTACTCAGAACAAGATTCTGACATCTCTTACACTGGTGTACATCTGGAGTAACATGACTTCACTTCATTGACTTAGCCCAGAGTTCCTGTACATAGGTATAACCATGATTAGAATCTGGTCCTAGGTGTGCAGTTTCCTAGAGAGTATCCCCAAAGTTTTAAAATATCATTGCATCACTATGTGGGTAATTGCCAGTGTCTGTGTGCATGTAATATTTCACATATAGTGCCAAGCTTTTATTTTCAGAGGGAATCTAAAGTTAGAATCTTAAGTCTATATTTAGACACTTAAATAAGTGACCTCATTTTCAAGACTGCAAAGCACCAACAGCTCTCGCTGGTCAACTAGTCACCTATAAAAAATGTAATAAAGAGTTATCTATATCTCCTCAGTATCTGCAATGCTGTATTTCACATTTTCAAGCCATTACCAAAGTATTTCTGAAGTAAGTGTGCTATGTTGCTATGGGTTTGTCTACACTGCAGCTGGGAACATGCTTTCCACAGCGGGTAGACATACAGGCACTAGCTCTGCTCAAGCCAGTGTGCTAAAAATAGCCACATAGCCGGAGGTAGCATGGGCAGCAGCTCAAACTGGCTGCCCGAGTATGTCCCCAGGGGTCCAGGCAGGTTTGTATTCAAGCAGCTAGCCCAGGCTGCTGCCCCACTACACTGCTATTTCTAGTGCACTAGCTCAAGCAGAGCTAGCACATCTGTTTGCCTGTGTCGGGAAGCACACAGCCAGCTGCAATGTAGACATGCCCTAATCCCCTATAGGAATTCGCTGTTTACAGTAGTCCTTCCTCAAAGGGACATTTAAAAAAAATTTATAAATATTATAAAACATGTCTGCAAGTGCTTTTAAATGTTTCCACTTTTCACAAAGCCTTCCTGTGGGAAAGACCTTGGACAATAGTTATTCATAAAACAAGAAAAGCCAATGCATGTAACCTGTGAAATTGGATCCATATTGGTTCAGAAGGTAAGGAAACCAGAATTACAGACCAAAGCATATGACGTTGTAATGCTTACATTCTAAGCTTAAAGGAGCAAATGCACTTAAATTTGTAAAATGCATTTATGATACATACCAAGAAAAGGAAAACGTGCAGATTCAGCACTGCAAATTGAATATACTTGGAAACCTGTCTGATGTAATTTTACAGTGTTATTGGAAGTGTCACAAAGAAAAACAAGCTGCATTCTATGATCACTAACCTCTGCAATCATTAAGCCTAAGAAAATTATTGCCAGATGTAACAAGATGAACTTCCACATAAATATTTCCAAAATCTATTAAACTAATCACCTCCAATCTCATCTGATCATCACATAGCTAAAAGTAATTTATTAGCAATCTACTGCAAGTGTTCAAATGCAACTGTACCAAGCAGGAATTTTGAAAGACAATATTGTAAAGTAGATTTTATGTTAGTCTATAATCTCATCTCTATCATCTCTTACTTATTAGTCAGTTTATCTCTGATCTATTTTTCCTTTAAGTTCAAGTTGCATTTCCCTCTTAATTTGAGGATTTTCATGCTTTAAATTGTATCTTTACTTTAGTTTCCACTGAAATTTCTTGAGGACAAGCCCGCGTTACAGCTATATGCAAATTTTATGCCACACAGTAGGACCACACTCATTCTTACTGATGTCTGGGGAAGGTGTTGGAGACGACTCCGCTATGTGAAACAGGGCCTGGTGCCACAAGTGGCCCCACACAGATAGCTCCCCCTTCCGGCGCAGTTGACTGCAACGGGACTCTATATGGGTACAAATATCCACTAGTTTGGAGCCAGTTGCACAATTTGGACCTCAGTAAGCATGTGAATAAAGACAATAGATCAGCTCCTCAGCTGGTGTAAATCATTATAGCTACACTGAAGTCAATGGCACTATGAAGATTTACAGCAGCTGAGAATCATTGCCTCATAAAAATGTATTTTGCTATTTAGTTCTAGTCGTATCCTCCTATACATTGTAGTGGTAAACTCAGAATTTATTTCGTCTGATCTCTTGGGTAACATTGCCCATAGAACCTCATCAGTAATGCCTGCATCAAGCCCTGTAGCGCGTGGTTGAACTAGACAGAGTACCTCACTTAAAAATATATGTGCTGCAGTAAATTTTATAAACGTAATGAAAGGCTTAGCAATGCACAGCTTCGCTACAGTTCTGTGCTACTGAACCTTGGAAGGGCAGCATGGAAAAAACATCTTTTTGAGGCAGCAGTTTACAAAGGGTGCCGTTTAATGAGATTCTGCTGCATTTCTGCTTGTTACAGTGGTCTGAACAAGACCTTTCCCGCCTTTCCTTCCCATGTAGAGGTGTATATTTCAGTGGGGTGGGAGTTAACACAATTAATGTAAGTGCCTGAATAAGCGCTGTTGAGAGTTCACAGCACAATGATAAAAAGACTCAAGAAACAGAGAAGGTTTTAATTCTGTATTTGCTTGCAGCTAAATAAAATGCCAACTCCATTACGAGCGTGCTGTAGAAATACACAACACTTCTTGGAAACAAAATACCAAACTGTACTGCAGAATTGTCTTCAAGTGTCTCAAAAATTAACACCCCCCCCCCTTTCTATTTGTTATGACTAAATTAATTTTTGTTGTTGTTCAAACATCTGTACAACCGAAGGCTCATCAGGAAAGCATGTGTGATAACAGAACATTCCTTGCTTGACCCTTCTAGTGAATCCAGGGCAATGTACACTCCTATTTCCTGCTTTTTGAGGTTGGGAAACTTTATGGTTTCTTCTGGAGTTTGAAAAAATAAAGGATGGTTCTCACATTCCAGCAATAGCTGGGTGGGGTATAATGTCATGGCCTTCAGTCCAGTGCCTCTAAAACAGCTTTTTCTGGCTGGTGCAACATCTGTATGTGGCTTTAATAAAATAGCAGTGTAGGAGCTGAGTTTAGTTTATTGAAATGTTAGCTTACTCTTCCTTCTAGCAACATTTAATAGTTTATTCCAGAATTGCAGGGATCCACAGGTGACAACTACAGTACCTGGTATTACTGCAGCTTTGGGATTCTTACCTATTGGACATCTGCTTGTGAGAGTGAAGACTTTATAAACACAATGTTCCCTAAAACTTGCCCAAAACTTTTGGCAAAATCTCTGGACCCTGTTCTTCAGGAACTCCTCTTATCATCAGTCATGTTGGTCAGCTACATGTTATTTCACTGACAACCTTTTTATCGTCTGAGGCCATAGTTTCTACTACAGATTACCAGACAATCCTTATTACTGTCATAGTAGCTTCTAGGATTCTTTTAAAATATTTGTGAATCAAACCCCAAATCTTTGGAAGAGGGTTGTTGCTTTTTTTAAAAGGTCTATTAATCCTAACTCAGTACTCCTGCCATTCATGCTGCACACACAAAGGAGGGAATCCCATCTTCCTCAGCATCCCTCAGCTAAGGCCAGAGGAAGAGTCTTGAAAGTGAAGTCTGGCCTTTGGGCATTTTAAATATTCAGGACCCTGACTTGTGGTCTTATTGGAATGCATATAACTCTGTTCCCGGTATGGGATTACAGACATGCTATGTGAACTTCCCTATTTTAGAATCTATATATGTGTATAGGATAGTATATGATATTTCAAATGTGTAATGTAGGTCCTGTCTATGGGACACTGGAAGAAAATATGAAAGAGGCAGCAAGTTTTGTCCCCACTCTGAGCCTTTTACAAGAGTTTTAAAAGAACTGGCCGGGGAGCTCACTGGACAATTAATGTTGATTTTCAATAAGTCTTAGAGCACTGGGGAAGTTCCAGAAGATTGGAAGAAAGCCAATAATGTGCCAATTTTTTAATACAGTAAACAAGATGACCTGGTTAATTATAGGTCTGTAAGCCTCACATCGGTCCCAGGCAAGATAATGGAGTGACTGATATGGGACTCGATTAATAAAGAATTAAAGGAAGTTAATGTAATTATGGAAAATAGATCCTGTCAAACTAACTTGATGTCTTCTTTGGATAAGATTACAAGTTTGGTTGATAAGGTAATAGTGTTGACATACTAGATTTCTGTAAAGTGTTTGACTTGGTACCGCAAGACATTTTGATTAAAAAAACTAGAACAGTATAAAATTAACATGGCACACATCAAATGCATTAAAATCTGGCGAATGGTTAGATCTCAAAATGTAACTGTAAATGGAGAATCGTTGAGTGGGTATAATTTCCAGGTGGGTATAATTCCACAGGAATCAGTTCTAAGCCCTATGTTAATTTAACATTTTTATCAATTACCTGGAAGAAAACATAAAATCATTAATGATAAAGTTTACAGATGACACAAAAATTGGGAGAGTGGTAAATAATGACAAGGACAGGTCACTGATTCAGAGCGATCTGAATCGCTTGTAACACTGAGCACAAGCAAAAAATGTGAGTTTTAATACAGCTAAATGTAAATGTATACATCTGGGAACAAAGACTGTAGGTCATACTTACAGGATGGGGGACTCTACCCTGGGAAGTAGTGACTATTGAAAAAGTTTCAGTGGTTGTGGTGGATAATCAGCTCAACATGACCTCCCAATGGGACCCTGTGGCCAAAAGGGCTAATGCGATCCTTGGATGTGTAAAAAGGAATCTCAAGTAGAAGTAGAGAAGTTATTTTATCTCTGTATTTGGCACTGGTACAACTGGTGCTGGAATACTGTGTCCAGTTCTGGTGCCCACAATTCACAAAGGATGTTGATAAACTAGACAGGGTCCAGAGAAGAGCCAGGGAAATGACTAAAGGATTAGAAAACGTGCCTTATAGCAATAAGCTAAATAGATTGAGCTCCTTGAGCCTAACTCTGAGAGAGTTTAGGGCTGACTTGCTTACAGCGTATATGTGTGAAAGGTCTCAGTAAAAAAAAAAAAAAAAAAAAAAACCTATGTAAAAATCTGAAATTCTATTAACAATTATGAAGCTAGAGGTCAAGTCTAAAACACCTACTTTAGCGGTTTAAAGCTATAAAAAGGGGGGAAAGGGAAGAACTAGCAACATATAAATATAAAACACTTTTTAAAAAAATCATAATTTTAATTTTTAAAAAAATTATTTTATCCAACCTGCTGTGTAGAGAGCCTTTCTTCAGCAGATTTCTGCACTTCTTTTAGACTGCCTTAAATGCCAAGGCAATCCAAATCTGACCTGCAGTTAGACTGTATCAGTTTGCAATTTGCTGTGTTTTTCTCTCAGCCAAATAGTACAATAAACTTCTGAATTCCAACAGCTCTGCTTTCATTAGCAGTCTTACAATAATCAGTGGACAGCTCTGAATAATGAATCAGAAGCCGTGGACCTTAAATTGTGCATGGGGCTAGTAACCCCATCACATAAAACAAAAATGACTACAGAAACGAGCACCAGGACCCATATGGGCATGTAGCAGGCTCGAATAAGTGATCATCTTCATGTGAAGAATATGACAAGTATTGGTCAAACCTGTAAGGAAGTCCATGTCCTGAGAAGTCCCTTGTTCAATGCAAGATCAGTAATGAAAATCAGATTTTGGAAATGTGAGAAAAACGTCTGAAACTATTAAAACTTTAAATAATTGAAGAAGTGGACAGATACCATCTTGTGATGTCCTTGGAATCAGTGAGTGCAAGAGGAACAGGTTTGAACAAGGTACAATTTTTGAGAAACAAATAAGATGATTATTACTCCGGGAATTTGGATGACAGACAAAGCTGGCATAGCAATACTAATGTCAAATGACACAGAACAGGCATTGACTGAACGGAAATCAGTCAGTGAAAGAATTACTAGAGCTCACTTTCAAACCAGATTTTTTAAACCAACAGTCATACAATGCTATGCACGAACCACCAATGATGGTCACACCACCTTAGATGTCAAGCAATGAATATCAAAAGCAACAAACAACTTTCATGAAGTTGAAAAGTTTTGGGAAAGTATCATGATCGGCAGTGATACAAAAATATGTTCTTAACACCGGTATCATGTCTATCCTCCTCTGTGGAGCAGAGACATGGAAATCCATAAGAGCAATTTATAAGAAGTTCAACTCATTCCAAAGTAAATGCCTGAAGAACATTTTCAGAGTTCACTGGAAAGAGTTTATTACAACATCAGAAATCCTAAGTAGAGCAAACCAATAAAAAGCACGACATATGGCAAGATGACGACTATGGACATATTTAGGACATGCTTTAAGGATGCCACCAACACAATATACACATCGAGAAATAATACTGATACCATCTGGAAGGAGAAAAAGAGGGCAACATAGAGAAATATTACACAGAATAGAGAGAGAACCTAAATTCATCAACGTGACACTTGAAAGCCTGAACAGACCAGCACAAGACCAAAACAAATGGCAGAAACTGGTGGATGTTCTATGCACCTGGATGTGGGAGGATAAAGAAGAAAGAATAATCAGTGCATTAAAGAATAAGGAGTGGTTAGGTAGTGGAATGTGCCTTCAAGGAAATATTCAACACCTTACAGTAACTGGATGCCAAATCCATTCCACTGCATCATGGCAGTTTGAGTTCATTATTCCTAAAACACTTCTGCATCCGATGAAGTGAGCTGTAGCTCACGAAAGCTTATGCTCAAATACATTTGTTAGTCTCTGCGGTGCCACAGGTCCTCCTTTTCTTTTTGCGGATACAGACTAACACGGCTGCTACTCTGAAACCTTCTAATAGAGAGGTGTCTAAACTAGCCTTGGACATCCAGTCTGGCACTGCCATAGTCTTCAGTGACAGATTCTTCTTCTAACTGTTCTTAAAGTTTTTCCTAAATATTCCCTAATGCAGCTCAGTCTCATTATTTCTGATGAATCAGAATAGCTGATCCCTGTCGTCTTTATAATATTGCTCGTGTATTCTCTACACACCCTTTCAGGCTCATTTTCTCTAGAATGAGCATACCTAGCTCCCTTAACCTTTCCTCAGATGTCTTGTTTTCCAAACCTTTTCATCAGAATGGCTGTTCTTCAGTGAACTCTCCCAAATCAGTCTACAGCTTTTCTGGAGGTGTAGTGTCCATCACTGAACACAGGACTCCAACACAGGCGAATTCTGTCCATCTTTGGTGGGGGGGGGGGGGGGGGGGAACGACACCTATCACCAATGTATCTTGGTACTGGCATGAAAAGTATAACCTGTGCCAGACGGCCCAGAATAAATATCCCACTTGTTTTGGCTGGAATGATGAACACACACCAAACAATCAATATTGCAATTCACAAATAAGCAAGTCATCTAGGGCTGGACGGCTGAGGGGCAGATGAAAGGCTATTATTACACAATAACTCCCAGGAGGTGAACAATGACACAGCACTTGGCAGAGCCAGGTTTTTCAGAGAATATTTTTGCAGGTAGCTGCATTTTCAGTTCCACTGCAGTGCTTTGTACAAACATCTCTCCCGGTCTGCTTTACAAACTACTTACAACGGTTACCGAATCAGCCATTGTAACACAAAATATTATCAAATTTATACACAGGCTTCTTAAAATTTAAAAACCTGTTCTGTATGGTAGGAGGGAGCTCACACCTAACTAAACTGTTTGGCACTGAAATCAAATGAGAGTCCTATGGGCTCTGGAATAGTCTCTGAAGATCCCTCACACACTCCCATCTCTGATTCAGCATACCCTCCTCTCACTCCCTAATTAGCCCCACATCACCATCACCATCCTTGTTTATGAGGGAAATAATGGTTAGAATTTCTTATTACTAGGGCCCTATGTAAATTTCACAAAGGGTATGAAACAGTGAGATTCATTCCATCCTTCAAATTAACTACGTTTGTTGGTGAAATTCTTTCTGTGCAGACTCTGTGAAATTCAATACTTCGTCATTTATGCTGCTGTGAATTTTCTTTAAAAAAAAAAAAAAAAAAAAGATTTGCACAGGGACCTATTTATAGGACACCTTCACCACTGCTTCTCAAGTCAGCAGGAGCAGCCCTCAGGATTTTTTCCTGAGGCCAGAGCTACACTAGCAACCTACGTTGGTATAACTATGTCACACACCCCTAAGCAACGCAGTTATACCGACTTAACCCCTGGCATAGACAGCGCTATGTCAGTGGGCTTCTCCCATCAATATACCTACTGCCTCTGGAGGAGGTGGAGTACCTACACTGATAGAAGCTGCTCTCCCGTCAGCGTAGGGAGTGTCTTCACTAAGCATAACAGTGCTGGAAGTGTAGACAAGCCCTAAGCCACAAGGGATGGTAGTCTACACACAACATATAGCAAAGCTATTGGTGACCAGAAGGAGCTGGAAAAGGCTTGGAAGCCAGATCCTGCCATATGGAAGGCCATGGATTCATGGGGCTCCCTGGTAGCATCTTGGGTTGGCCACTCCTCCTCCTGGATATGCTGTGCTGCCTGCCCTGCATCCAAAAGGGGAAGACACAGTGAAATATCAGACACTCGGGAACCACAGATCTGTCCTCCCATTCTGTCTTATGAGGCCTGAGGTGGAGAATCTGGCCCACCGGGGAACAGCCCTGGTGGTTTAGCCAGGTACTGCTCTCCTGCATGGCAGCGCAGAGCAGTACCAGTGAGGCTGCCCACCGAAGAGTAGTTACTTACTGTAACTGGAGGTTCTTCCAGACGTGTGTAGTCCCTACTTGGATTCCAGACATAGGTGCGCATGTGTGCCATGCACCGGAGCCAAAACTATTTTATAGTAGTGTCTGTTGATCCGCATGTGCGTCATCCGTGTGTCTGTGTCTAGGGCTATAAACGGCTGTGCGGGTCAATGCTGCTCCAGTATCCCTCTTACCGTGAGCAATAGAGTCCGCAGCAGAGGGAATGGAGGGTGGGGATTGGAATCCAAATCCCATCTTCGAATGATGGTTCCTATATGGTTCCAGACATGGGTGAGTGGTGAGCAGTGCTCAGCGTGAAGGTGGGTGTGTAGACTCAGGAGAAATCATAGTCTGTAGAACGGTTCAGCCAACAGCCGCATCCGTCGCCACTGCCAGGACAATGGCGTAGTGAGCAGTAAAAGTGGGAACGGAGGTCCATGTGGCTGCCTTGCAAATGTCCTGCCAAGATAGGTTTGCGAAGTAGGCCAACATAGCTCCAGGGGGAGGAGGAACATGGGAGAGAGTGCAGCATTCTGCATTGCAACAGGAGATCCATTTAGAGATGCACTGCGAGGAAAGGGCCTGCCCCTGCAACGTTCCGCAATGGTGACGATGCACCTGAGCAAAGCATGGAAGGCATGGGTGCATTGGAGGTAAAAGGCCAGTGCCCAGCGGACATCGAGACAATGCAGTGTTTTTGCTCTGGGGAGCTGTGCGGTTTGGGTTAGACGATCGTAAGGTGGATGCTTTGGTTGAGGTGAAACAGGGAGACCACCTTGGGGAGAAACTTAAGGTGCAGGCACAGGGAGATTTTGTGTTTGTGAAAGATGGTGGTAGGGGTCAATCATCATAGCCACCAGCTCGCTAGTGCGCCTCACTGAGGTGATGGCCACCAAGAAGATCACCTTCATGGAGAGATGGGTGAGGGAGCAGGTCACAAGGAGTTCAAAGGGTGGTTTAGTGAGGGCAGAGAGGATGATATTTAGGTCCCAAGAGGGGGTAGGTTTCCACACCAGCAGGAAGGCATTGAGCAAGACTCTAAGGAAGCGAATGGTGTTTGGGTGAGGGAAGATGGAGGAACCATCCACAGGGGGGAGGAAGGTACTGAGCACGACCAGATGGATCCATATGGAGGAGCGAGCAAGGCCCAACATCTTAAGTTGGAGGAGGTAGTCCATGAGAATGGGAATGGAGATGGAGATGGACTCCAGTGGGTAATGGTGGCAGTGTGCCAGGCGGTGAAGCAGTGAAACGCTTCCATTTCGCTTGATAGCAGGCTCTGGTAGATGGCCTCCTGCTGTGTGTGAGGACGTCGTGCACCAGGATGGAGCACACTCTGTCTACATGCGAGCCCCATCCAAATACCAAGCCGTAAGGTGGAGCGGGCCCAGGTTGGGGTGTCACAGGCATCCCTGCGTCTGAGTGAGGAGATCCGGGTGGGTGGGAAATCAGATTGGAGGACAAGCAGAGAGATGGTGGTGTTCAATGAACCAATATTGGCAAGGCCAAAAGGGCGCTATCAGGATGACCATCACTCAATCCCGTCGCACCTTGCGCAGGACATGTGGGAGCAGGGAGATGGGTGGAAAGGTGTAGTGGACTTTGGTAGTCCAGGGCAGGAGAAGGGCATTGACCCATGAGCCCACCCCGAGGGACCCGCTGGAGCAGAAGAGGGGGAGTTTTCAGTGGTCACGAGCATGGTCCCAGCACAGCGTGCCCCACTGGCAAAAGACAGAGTAACGAGTGGGATCATGGAGCTCCCAGTTGTGATTCACATAGAAGGACCTGCTGAGCGTGTACATCAGGGAGTTGCTGGTGCCCAGAAGATACATGGTGTGCAGCGTGACCCACTGTTTAATGCACCAGTTCCAGAGGTGGACAGCCTCCACACAGAGGGAGGGAAACCTGGTGCCATATTGCTTGTTGATATACACAACGGCTGTCATGTTGTCGGATCGCAGCTGAACATGCTGTGATCTCGTGAGGGGGACAGGCAAGATGGGCAACTTGGGAGTTCCAGGATGTTGATGCGCATCCTCACCTCTCTCTGCATCCAGAGGCCCTGAACCCTGTGACCATCAAGATGGGCAACCCACCCAGTGAGGTAGGCATCTGTGAGGAGAGAAGTGTGGAGAGTGTGAGGGGTGAACAGGGCACCAGCCAAGACTTTGGACGGATTGCTCCACTATGTAAAGGAAGCCAGGACAAAGCAGAGGAGCAGGACTGGCTTGTCCAGATAGTCCATCTAAGGTCTGTAGATCAACCAGAGTCATAGTTGAAGGCAGCACATATGGAGGTGGGCATGGGGCATTACAGTCAAGGCAAGAAAAGCATTGGCAGATACACGTGTGTGAATTGCGGCATAGCTGCACAATGAGAAAGGTGAGGAAAGCACAGCACGTAGTCGAGTCCAGGTGTGCCCCAATAGAGGTGATCTCTTGGGTAGGGATGAGGACTGACATTTCTTTGCTGCTACAGATACCCAGGCTGGCAAGGAGATGGTGAAGGATTTGGATAGTGGAAAGGAGTCAAGCAACCACCATCACAACGAGGAGGCAATTGTCCAGGTAGGGAAACACAGAGTGGCCGAGGCATCGCATGTGGGCTGTGACAATGGTGAAAACTTTTGCGAACACACAGGAAGCTTTGGCAATACTGAAGAGGAGGACACAGAGCTGATAATGGGAATAACCAACAGTAAAAGGGAGAAATTTCCGATGAGCCAGGCGGATGTCGATGTGGAAATAGGCATCTTTCATATCTAATCATGAACAAGAAGCCCTGGGGGATGGATGGAATAACAAGTGGGAGCATGACTATCCAGAATCAGAATTTGCATATGAACCTGTTGAGCAACAGGAGGTCCAGAATGGGGCAGCAGCCACCCACCGCCTTTTTTTTTTTAAATAAAGAAAATAAGGGGACTAGAATAGAACCCTCAGCCCTACTAATAGCGGAGGATGTGCTCTTTGGCGCCCTTCCAGAAGAGGGCATCTACCTCCTCTCAGAGAAGATTGCAGTGGTAGAGATCTCCACAGCTACCCTGGGATAGGCAATGAGGGGGGAAAACTAGAGGAACTCCATCAAGTACCCCTGGTGAATGATGTCCAGCACCCAACTCTTAGTGGTGATCTTGCCCCAGTTGTGGGCGAACAGGGCAAGAGGCCCACAAAGATGACCGGGGCACCATGGGAGGGGATTTGTGGGTCTCGATAGAAGAGTCAAAACAGCAGTTTGGATTGCAGAAGTGGTAGCAGTTGGGTAACAGGGTCATTGAATGTGTGGACATTGGTGAGACGGCTCCCGTGGGTGTTGAAAATAGGGCTGGTAGGTGGTGTGGGGGTGGAGACGAAAGGACAGATGTTTGCTGCCTGCAGGGCAGGGCAGGGGGGTAGATACTGAGCGATTGCAGAATGGTGTGGGAATCCTTGAGGGAGTGGAGGGATTAATCCACCTTGTTGCTAAAGAGTTTTTGATTGTCAAAGGGAAGGTCCTTGAGAGTGGCCTGGACCTCCTTAGGAAATCCAGAGGACTGGAGCCAGAAGTCTTGGTGGAGTACAATGCGAGTCACTAGGGGGCGGGATGTAGTGTCAGCAGTATCAACCATGGCCTGGAGGGTCACCTTGGTGACCAGTTTGCCCTCATCCACGATGGTGTTGTTGTTGAGCGTGTTCGGTTGCCGCATGCACCATGAGGGAGTTGTGGGGGGGGGAGAAACAGGAAGCCCATACCCTGAGATGGGACAAAGTATTGCCACTCAGCACACTTTGGAGTAGGGGCACAGGAGGCCAGCGTGTGCCAGACTGACTGTGATGGTTGTAGGACAGCTGCATGGATAGGGAGGGCAGTTGGAGAATATCCAGGAACTGGTTTTGCAGGTCCTGGACTTCTTCCACCATGAGGTCAAGAGCCCTCGCCACATGCTGAAGTAGGTCATGGTACTGTCTATGGTTGTCCAGAGGGGAGAGGGAAGGTGGAATTAATGGCTCATCCAGGGACAAAGAGGCTCTGGTGGGGATCGGAAGGACCGGTGGTGCCAGTTGCACAATGACTATTTCTTCTGGTTCGTCATACCCAGAGGGTGGCGCAGTGTAGGCAGGGGACAGCTAGTAAGATGGCAGCAGTGGTACCCCACGGTTCTGGTAGGGGTCCCAGGGAGGCCAGGTAGAGCCAAGCATATGGATCACCTGGCATTGGCAGGTCCCAGGGCTAACAAAACCACAGCTCAGCGGAAGGGTCGTACGTGGGTGGATAGGGTGGGTGTTGCCTGGGATCCGGACTGTGAAAGCGTGCAGGTGAGGAAGAGGGTTCTGGCTCAGAAAACTAGTCAGACTCTGAGGATGAGTTCAGTAGAGGTGGAGCCGACGGTGGTGTGTGGGTGGAAGAGGTGCACTATTCTGGGAGGAGTAGGAGAAGTTCATCTGCTGGAAAGGGAAGCAGCTAAGGATTGGGGGTGGGGAGTGAAGTGCAGTGGGGAACCGGTGTACAGGAGCATCAGCTTGGCTGTGGGCATCCGCGGTACCAGGCATCCTGGCGCAGAGGGAACCGGGCGTGGCAGTCCAGAAGGGCCCAGTGGTGTCAACGGTGCTGGCGGTGAAGATGGTGACAGACCAGTAACCGCAGGTGAAGGCGGTACCTGTGGCTTGTAGTGGTGTTTCACCTTATGCTCCATCTGGGGCTTCTTGGGAGCTGGAGCAGCCAGGTCAACGCGCAACTTCTCACCTGGCCTGACTCAGGGAGGCAACGCTGCATTTAGGACCAGTCCCTGTCAGGGAGCCATCCTTTAACCTATGTTCGTGCTTCTGATGCCCCTGGTGATGCTTTGGCGGCTGCAGCAGTACAGAGAGTTCCAGTACTCGGGAGGAAGACGGAAGGGCGTTCACCGGTGGTGACAGGTGCTATTCTGGCAGAATCACCAGTACCAGATCTCACTGTGCACATGGGTGTATTATAGCCTCCTCCATCAGAAACTTGTGGACATGAAATTCTCTAGCTTCCTGAGTCCGAGGCGGGAACAAGCACCAGATGGGACAGCAGGCGACCACTGGTGCTCATTACGCACAAAAAAGGAGCACGGGCACAAAGTTTTTGAAGAGGGCTTGCTCTGAGCATAATCCCCAGAAAGGGCGGGGGGTAATCTCCCCACTGAGGGAAGAAGTCCAGCAAGGGAGGCTAACAAACCAAGAACTTTACAAAGGCTACTATATACAACTCTGGCCAAGTGGCATCAACCTGCACACCTCTTATAGTCTTGGACGCAGACATGCGGACGACACACGTGCGGGTTAACAGACCCTACTACAAAACAGTTCCAGCTTCGGCACATGGCACACATGCACACCCGCGTCTGGAATCCATATAGGGACCATCACTCAAAGAAGAATGCTAGGTTATCTACCACCTTCAAGGGTCCAGATCACTCCCCGCTCCCTTTCTCCTGCCCCGCAGGGATCTGAGTAATCCTTCAGCACAGAATTGAGCCCCTGGAGTTCACAGTGATACTACCAAAAAAGCAGATGTCAGTTATGTTACTTCAGACTCACAGAGGGCTTGTCTACACTGGCACTTTACAGCGCTGCAAATTTCTCGCTCTGGGGTGTGAAAAAACACCCCTGAGCACTGCAAGTTTCAGTGCTGTAAAGTGCCAGTGTAGACAGTGCTGTAGCTGGTAGCTGCGCCTCTCGTGGAAGTGGTTTTTTTAGAGTGCTGGGAGAGAGCGCTGCGCTGAGACTACACAAGCCATGCTTTAACATTACCAGTGAAGACGGGAGGAGGGGAGCAAATACACTAGAGCTCTGCAAACTGTAGAAGGAGCTGGTCTCTCCAAGTGTGAAAGCTCTTGAGGACTTGGAAGCAAGCAATGAGAGTTCAGCAGCTAGGAAAGCCAGAACATGAGTCAAAGATATTCTTTCCATCAAGTGCCAGGCGGTGTTCATGCAACCTTCAATGCTTTGGGAGTCCCATGTTCTCTCTCTCTCGGCAGTTACTATATGACAAGTAAACATGGACCCGATTAAAAGCCTCAGCTCTGTCCAAACAGTTGTGAACATGTTATGACTGTACGGGGGGGGGGGGGGGAGGAGATGGCATTTCTAAAGCCTAACAGAAGAATTGAAAGGACATCAGTGACATACTGTGGAATTGAATCAATTGTACTGAGGGGGAAAGTGGGTGGCGGCTTCTATTACATCACATCTAATCATGGGTGACTGGACTGAGAATCAGCCTATTTCTTCGCTAGATTGTTCAGTCCCTTTCAGAGTTTCCCATACACATAATACATATTATAAAGTGGCTTCAGGAAATATGGAAAAACTTACTGGAGAAATGAAAGCACCAGAGAAAGAACAGTGCAGTGGTTAGGGAGCTAGCCTGCAACTTTGGAGATCTAGATCCAATTCCATGTTCTGCCACAACCTTCTGGTCTGACCCTGGGCAAGTCACTTAGCCTTAGTTGCCTATATGTAAAATAGAGATTATACCACTCACAGGAGCGTTGCGGGGATAAATACACTAAAATATTGTGAGGCAAATACTATGGTAATGGAGGCCACATAAGTATGATGGAGACGGGACACACTGCAAGAAATGATCCTGCAATGATATGGGGAAGGGCAAGATCCCACTAGGTCTTTTCTCATCTACAATTCTACTAAAATACGTAAGACTCATTTCTGGTTATTGACATGGACATTTCTGTTCCAGCTGATGACACTACAATTAGATGCATTATATCGGGTATTACATTGCTTTAAATGTTAGAGACAGCTGGAGTTACCCACCCCTTCCCCACAAAGTACTGAGAACGTGCATTCTCTGCTCATCTGTTTGCCATTAGACAGAGAAACATGTTTTGATTTCCAGCTTCAGGCTTTTTATAATTATTTTGCTCCCAATGACTGGAAAACTCAGATAACATACACCAAGTTTCTTCCATGCGGTTCTTGGGGGGGGGGGGGCGGGGGTTATGCATCGTATGGCAGGTACCCTGCATTTCTGGCATTTTCTTTTTCAAAATCTCCTCAAGGGAGGATCACATCAGCTGCTTTCTCAGGGGTACTGTGGAGAGCAGATGTAGCAGACCAAAAATGAGGCAGTAATGATCAGTGTGGGTCTGCTGCCCCTGTTGTGTGGTGGGAGATGTGCCTATGGTGAAGTGCAAGAGAGTGGCTGATGGGTCTGCCTCTCTCCCCCCTGCATCATCCACAATGAAAAACACCAAGCCTCTCCAACTAGAGACAGGATTGCCAGGCTGCCACCATACACAGGGCTCTGTGGGAGGAGCTAAGAGAGAAAAGGTGGGAACCCAGAAGACAGAGACTAGAAGAAACAAACATGTAAATAAGACAGACAAAATTCAAGAGACAGGAAGAGAGAGACACCCAACTTGGATGTGTGGAGTCAGAGGACAGCTTATTTTGGAGGCATGGAGAGAAGTGACAATGCTAGACTAAGCTCTCATCCCTAAAATGGTCAAGTCAGCTATTGGGATAATATGCTGAACAAGACCCCAAAACACAAATTAAATCAGAGTTCTTCTCCTACTGGCTTGAATGAGGCAGCTTCCTTTTATCTCACCTGGCACAGCTTCTCCCTCCAACCATGAGGGTCCTAGTTTGGATCTTGGCTGTGGCAAAGTTCACCACAGACTCACAAAGTTCAGGCCACAGAGGGGAAAATTCACAACCAGTTAAGTCCATTCTATTGTCTGAATATCAGTCGGAAAACAACAGTCTCTTAACCCTGCTGCTCTGAGCTTCGTTTGTAAGGCACATTGCAAGGTTTTATAGGCAACGTTATAGCAATTTACAGATTAATAGTTTGGTAACTTTGGTCTCCATGTTCTTTGTTCAGAAATCTTGAAACATTTCATTTGGGATTGGTTTGATGGTCATCTGTGTCCTCCAGAGCTGGTTTGGGAGTTGTAGTTCAGGTACCTCATACCTCCATTCTCCTCTATGGGACAGGATGATTGGGTTTAACCTCCATAACCTGCGAGGCTAGTGAAGGCACCCAATTAGTCCTGCTTTGCCCCTGGGGAGGTGAGTAGCTACAGCAGAACCTCAGAGTTAAGAAATGACTGATCAACCACACACCTCATTTGGAACCGGAAGTACACAATCAGGCAGCAGCAGAGACCCAAAAAAAAAAGCAAATGCAGTACAATACTGTGTTAAATGTAAATTACTAAAAAAATAAAGGGAAAGTAAAAAAAAAAAAAAAAAGATTTGACAAGGTAAGGAAACTGTTTCTGTGCTTGTTTCATTTAAATTAAGATGGTTAAAAGCAGCATTTTGCTCCTGCATAGTTTCAAAGCTGTATGAAGTCAATATTTGGTGTAAACTTTCGAAAGATCAGCTGTAACGTTTTGTTTAGAGTTACGAACAACCTCCAGTCCTGGGGTGTTAGTAACTCTGAGATTCTACTGTAATTGGCTCCTGGCCAGATGAGGTGGAGCTAATCCATAACAATTAGACTGAAGAAGCTCAGCTGAGTGGGGAGATGACCGAGGAGACAGGTCTCTCTGGCTGAGAGAAGCTCAGGGTTAGGGCACACAGAGACAACAGGAGCCGCACACTAGAGAGACAGCATATGCTCTTGCAAGGGAAGCCCTAAGAAACAGAAGGAGAAAAGACTTCAGTAGCTCAAGAGGGTAAAAGAATTACTCAGTTTTGTTTTGACTTGTTTACGATACCCTGAAAGGGGTCTGAAATTAGATGACTTGGCCAGAGGGTGAGCTACAGAAGATCAGGGGCAAGAGGCAGGTGGCCAGCAGGCGATGCTGAAGCTGAAGATAGCAGCAACATCCCACACCAGGGGGCGCCCTGAGAGAGTGCACTACACCTTAAATGATGCACTATGTTTATGTGACTCCCATGATGGACTGTGTCACTTCAGCCGGATGGGAGAGCATGATGCATCACAGGAGATGCAGTCTACACAAGAAGTTTAGCCCATAGTGGATGATAGGGGCATGAGGCACCCAAGCTATAATTCCTATGAGGCACCATGCAACTCAGATGGCCATAGTCTGATATCAAACTGACCCAAAATAAAATATTTTACTTGATTCTTTTTTGACAGAATAAAGATAAAAAAATTTAGCAAAATCAAAAACTTTCTATGGAAAAAACCCAGGATTTTTACAGTTATAACCTGGGGAGAACTATTTAGCCATTCTTTTAAAAATGTTTCATATCCCAGTTAATTTAAAAAAAAAACAAAACAAAAAAAACCTTCTGGGTTATGTCTGCGCTCCTCTCCCTCTGGAGTCTAACATTCCAGCACTAGAGAGTCTTCTGAGGACCCAGATATTGCTCAGGGCCACATCCACAGTTCCTGCTGCACTGTGAAAATCTATTTGTCCATTTACATTTCAAAACGGTTCATTTTACATTAAATATTAATTTTACGTTTCTAGACCTCACAAAAAATTAGGACACAAGGAAGGTTTTTAAAGCATCGAGAGAAAGATAAAAATAAAGCAGCTTTCAGAGACAAGGAAAATCAGATATTTGCTGGAGGATTTTTTTGTCTATTTTCCTGCAATTATCACTGCTTTCTTTTCCAGCTAGCCAAAAAAATGACTAAAATGCTCCATTTTAAGTATGTGTCCTAATTTTGAAGTGGCACATTTTTCTAGAATATTAGCATCAAGATCAACATCTGCATGTTCCCTCAAGTCTCCCAGAAGTGAAAAAATTATCTGTTAAATATTTTTAAATGTTGTTTTATGCATCAACTGTATGTGCTTCTTTCCAGAAAACTTAGGTTCAATATGACATTGTGTGTGTGTGTGTGTGTGTGTGCACATGCACTCATAATATAGATGTGTGTGCATGCTCATATATATTGCAGGTGTGTAAATTCACACACGTGTAAAATCTAAACTCTGCTGTGTGTGATAAACATAAAAGAACTATGTTAGCATTATTTAGCTTGCAAAGTCAAGCGCTCAAAAGTTAAGAAATGCCAGAATGAACATCGCCTGTGCAATCTTAATTCAGCCCTCTTGTACATATGCATTATGATACAGTCTTTAATTACATGATCATATACTATATATATTTCTTCCACAGGATGCTGCCTCATGCCGCATACAGCATGAACAGTGCTCACTTAAGAAACAATTTGATATTTTGTTCTATCCTCATTGGTCAATCTGTGACTCCAGGCGTTATTTCCTGCACGCTGTTCAAACTCTGCTCTGAAGACAGAATTATTCATTTCCTTGGCACTCAGAACTATCATCCTTAATATCTGAGTACTTCACAAACATGAATGAATGTATTTTCATAACACCCTTGTGAGATGCGGAAGTGGTATTATCCCTCTTATACAGATGGGAACTGAGGCACAGAGAGATTATGTTCAGAAGTTTCCACTAATTTGGGGGGTGGAATTTGAGACACCGAGGACCTGGTTTTGTGAAGGACTCACATTTTTGTGTCCTACACACACACACAATGCACTGACAACCTTAATTCTGGCATTTCCCAACTTCTGAGTGCTTGACTTTGAAATGTTAATGTTCTTTTAACATGGGGGTGTGTGCAGAGGATAATAGAGAGAGAGAGAGAGAGAGAGAGAGAAAAATGCTATGTTGTGGATGAATTTGGGCCTTTTGAAAGTGAAAATATAACAGCATCGACTAGTCTCAGCTGCCAAAGTATGAGCAGGCACTATATCAAGCTTCTTCACACAGCCCAACCAAATAAACCCAATCCTGATCGGCAGCCACCCCTATTAATTCATTCCATGTGCAGATTACCAGCCACGTAGAACTGTGGTGGTTTTTCATGTGGAAAAGTGTCTAGTAGGGATTAGGATGAGGAAAAAAAAATCCATTTTCATTGGCAAGCCAGACACTCAGCTAGGCTAGCTATGGAGAAAAGCTAGTTCATAACCCAAGGCACTGTAGATGCAACCATGCATTAGACAAGATGGCGCAATGAACCCCTTCTGGAGACTGGTGAAACACTTTCACAAAAACCCTTACTATGCCACACACATCAGCACTTACATCAGATGATTCCACAGAGGTATACAGAGAACATACTTGAGGGTTCTGCCTGAATAGTTCTAGGCTGGGGAGAAGCAAAAGTGTGGAAACTGAGACCTTCAGTGCTGCAAACACTTGGTACTGTGCCAGATAGCTCAAAACTTTACATTGAAAGCATTACAGCTCAGCTCTTTATAATTCTGCACTTTAAAAGAGCAGGCAGAACTCCCAACAAGCAGCCCTTTTCAACAGCAAGCTGCAAGCCAAGAACTGGAAACATGCCTTCAAAGTAATAACCAGGGTGGAATTCACTTTTATCTGGGGGACAATTTCTAACTTCCCACCCACGCATGTCACTAGATCCCTAGACCTCAGCCCACCACCACCATTTCTGGATGTTGTGGTCAAGTTAGCTAGGCAGGAATCAAAACTTACCCTGTTCCAAAGTCTGGAATTTGTTTTATTAAGTCCTGGAGCAGTGCCCAAAGAGTACTACAAGTCTGAGCATCAGTAGCAGCTTTAAAGCCCTAGGATGGGATTTTCAAAGCCACTGAGGGGATTTGGATGCTAAATCCCCATTAATGTTAATGAGATGTGGGTGTCTAAAACCCTTAGGCAGCTTTACATATTGCACATGCACACCTACAAAATGAGGAGAGGTGATTTCTCAGTTAATTAGAGAAAATACCAAAATCAAATACATCCTCCACTTAACTTCAGTGGGCAGTAGTAGCTCCTCCTGAGCATGAAAGTGGCAATTATTTTAATGTCAACAGAAGTGTGGCACTGAAACGGATATCACTCTTGGATATCACGGAGAATCGAAACCACATTGAAGGTACAAATATTAACCTTTCTTTAGATTTTCTGCAACTATTAACTTTTTAATTTAGTAAAACTTAATCATGAAAACATTTTAACAAGTTAGGGGACTCAGCTTTTGATCTGCCAGGGTTAGAAGCATCCTGATGGGCCAATATAATGACTAGTGCACTTTTTCCAAGCTATTTTTCTGGACTTATGTTCAGAAGGAAAATAAAAATTGGGTCCCTATAACTGGACCTGCTGGCTTTAGCCTTAGCATCCTCCCAAGAAGCCCTTAGGCAAGATACTCACTGTTAAGAAACCCAAAGATCTGGAAAAAAATCAAAGTGACTTCCTCCAGCCTTGGGGATCTGAATCTTATTCTGAGACAGCTGACCTCATTTCTGCTCACACGCACATAACTTTTTAATGTCAACTCTTCTTTGCATTAACATGTTTTTCTGTCTTGGGTGAAGAAGTGGAAATTAGCTCTTCTGTTTTCTTCATTTTAAATCATGACAGTTGCCTTCAAACTAGGGCTGGCTTCCCAGTTAGGTCAGAGTAAAATGCAATGTTCTCCCAATTTAAGCCCCTTTCTTGATCATGTCCAGGATTCTTAGAAGACCACAGAAGTGGAACAATCCTGAGCCAGGAACAAGAGAGATACAGAACTCAGGATGCATTTGCTAACTCCTAGAAAGAACAGTTTTACTCTCAAATACAAAAGCTGCTGCTGCTGCTTTTTTTTATGCTAACATTTGGCAACACCTGGACTATCAGTTTTATTGGGTCATAAACCAGTATGCTGAGATTTGTGTTATTTAAATGTTCATCCACATCATAATTCTTCTCATAGACCCAGAGATGCTTCAACAAAACAACCCCCCCCCCCCCGCCAAAAAAAAAAACCCCACACAGATTCACTTTGGGACCCTTGAAAAACACATGCATGATGAACGACGCTACCTCAAATCACAATCCTACAAACCCCAAAGCTTTTTGTCTAATGAAAACTGTTATTGCTCTTTAATAAGTTCTTCAGCGTTTAAAAATAGGATTCCTCATTTCCTGCTCCACTGAACACCACCTCGACTTCAAGTCAAATTATTCACAACTTTTTCTACTCCAGCCCTGGGGGATAGAACTCCTGTGTTTTGGGGCTAAGTACTTCTCTGAACAGCTGTGAGGAGTGTTCTGAAGGGGGACAGAGCAACAAGTTCTTGACAGTAACAGACGTCAAAGTTAATCCACCATTTTAATTTTTTCTACCATTTAACACAAATTGTTCTGGGATAACAACAAGCAAGGCAGAAAGCCAGTCTTGTTCTCAGAAATGTTTCTCTGAAGTAACTTATAGCCACAGGGCAACTTGTGTTGGGAGTAATAATCTAACAGGAGTCCACTGAAAAAAAGATTAATTTTACTACACAAGCAAGATGCAGTACAGAAGTTCTGGCTTATTCCAAAATGCTACCCTGATGCAAGATACTGAGGGGTAACATGCTCACCAATGAAACAAAAGACAAAAGTGCCATATCATCAAAACAAACTCACAGTGGCTGATCACAAACCTTATCTAGCTGCTGGTTTTAAACATTGATGTTTTTATGGCTGTTATGTACACTAGACCAGAGATTCCCAACCAAGGAGCACATCAGACTTTCTGGGGGAGCGCAGTGAGCCTTCTCATTCACTCATGGAGTCAACACACATGGAGGGTGATTCAAAAAAGGTGGAGAACCCCTGCACCAGACTAACGCTCTGATCCTGCAGTGAACTCCACAAGGGCACAGTGGTCTGCCTGCATGGAGTTCGCTGCAGGATCAGGGCCCAAAAGTGCTCCTATTATTAAATTAATCTACTATCAGAAATAAGTTGGAGTCACAACGTTCACTCCTGTGTAGAGGATCAGAACAAGGCCTATGCACCACTTAAGTTCCATGTGACCTTATTGTGAGGATTTAGTATTATATAGACCTTGTGTTGTCCTACTCTGCACATGTGAATTACAACCCATGGAGAATTAGCTCTGATCTGAACTTCCCAAAAGTCTGGTTGGGGGAGAGGATGTTAGATCTGGTGTTTCCTATAAGGTCCCATTTCTTATTTACATTTAACAAGGAGTACTGCTATGAAAAGATTTTCTATTCCTTTCCTCTCTTCACACAGACATCCTTTTAATATTTTCTTTTCATTCACAGATGTAGCTGGTACAAGAATATTTGTGCTTACTCATGTATAAAAAGAGTCATTAAATGACATGCCTTCTTTCTGTAAAACTGAAAGTAGTTTTAACAAAGTATTAAAAAGAAATTGAAAGTTTGTACAATATTTTCTCCTCACAAGTTTTCTGACCGCCCCCTGCCCCGAAATAACCTGACAGAGTTAGGCAACATCACTCATTGGTACTCATTCTTTGAAATGCTTTACCCTTGCATGGTATCCCATCACACAGCTGATATACAGCAGGTGATACTCCTGATCCAGGGGCAAGACCTGGTCCCACTGAAGACAATGGGAATTTTGCCATTGACTTCTAAAGGAGTCAGGATTTCATCCCTAGTGTTTGGGCTGCGACTGGAGGTTAGTTAGGCAATTTAAAATTACAGAGTGGCCATTACATCCTGTATTGTAAGGGGCACAACTATCCTTTTGGGGAAGGGGACCTGTTTTGATGGTCCATCCTTGAGAATTGATGAGAAAAAATTCTTCTAAAAGGCCTTGAGGGAAGATAAAAAGGCCTGTCAGAGCAGCATGAGCAAGGATTTGGTAGGATGTTATAATAAACTTCCACCACCCACAGAGTAGCCCTACCCACCATCTTCTCTGTTTTTGTCCTCATGGGTCACCTTACTTTACAGATGACCTACGACACATGCAACAGGAGGAAAAATAGCTACAGCACTAATTATGGGAGTCTTGGGCTGCAGCTGAATGCATGTCCTAGAGAGTTTTTGGATTCTAATACTGTGGATGTGCAGAAGACAGAGGTTCTTTGCTGCCAGCATCACACCTGCAAAATCTCAATCAGCAGATTCGTTTGCAGTAATGAGCAGTTTGGTTAACGCAAGCTGCTCTCACTGGGTACCTGATGTGAAAAAAAATTGGGTTACTTTGCAGATAAAAATCCAGCAGTTTCAGGGTGAGCTGTCTGCTTCCACCGATACAGAGCAGTATCTGGAAGGGACTACAAACAGAGGAGAGATGAACAGAGGCGCAATGGGGAGGGATACATTTGTGGAATTTAGAAACAGGAAAGCTCTCCTTGCAGGGTTTTTACTTCAGTTTCCCCCAAAAGACAGTGAAATACCCCCAGAAATGGTTTTTAAAACTTGTCAGAGGTGTTCGGCCCAAAAGTCACTTTAAACATTACAAAACTAAATAAAGAAAAGGGGATTACTTGCCCAAAATATCCAAGAGAGACCATGAGCAGATCCCGCTTCTTCTAGGCCTCGCCTATCTGTGGAAAGAGTTAAGAATATACACTTCCCTTATTTCCAAGCACACCTCACCCAGACTAGGGCTACCACTCATCCAGACAGGAAACCTCTGTAGAATAAATGGGAGTTTCGCATAAAAATCCAAGGGAGGACTTGGCTTGATTTTTAGACTTTTTACACCTCATACCCGAGGGCTGATGTTTTACTGGGGTTATATCTTCAATATGTGATGGGCACTTGCTTTGGAAGAAGTTGGAATGGGGTATTTGACATTTTAGCTTTAGCTTTAGATTTGTGTGTCTTTTGATAGTTTGATATATTGTGAGGATAGGGGAAATTTCTGTCTATGTTGTAAAAGCAATCAGAAGTGACAGTCTCAGGCACTTAGTTATAAAACTGACCTTTTACAATGTGTTTGGACGTGCATTTACAATGTGTTTGGACGTGCATATTTTACAGCGAGAGAGAGAGAGCAGGAATGAACAATCTAAGGGGGAAAAACTGCCTAAACTCCAAAAGAAAAGCAGTTTAAAATGTGGATACAATAAGGCTACAAAGATTTTACTTTAAAATAATCCTACTTAGGAAATAGCTTCTATTAATTACTACAAGCATGTTAAACACCTTAAGAAAACAACATGCTGCCTAACCTCGTACACCACCATTGACTTGATCTTATTATGTATTCTACACAAGTTGGATTACAGCCACAAAGTGTTTTTGCACTGCCTTTAGGAAAGCTTTCCAAAATCATCATAATCCATAAACACCAACAATATATGTGTGTGTCTTGTGCCAAGGAACAGACCTGATTTAATAGACTCCTAATTCAGTTAATAAAGAGTTGGATAGCAACATTCACCAGTAAATTTTAACCCTTCCGCCATGTGTCTTATTACTTCCCTCTCCCCGCCATTAACTACACATATAGTTATTAAATTACCGAGTGTTTATAATTACTGTGTTTTCCATGAATGAACAAATACTGTTTATCAGATGTCCTAATAAACAGTGCTCGTTCATGCATGGAATGGGATTACATACATATGTATGGAGGCCAGCCAGCATCTTAATAGCATAACAGCAGTCAATGGAAGCACAGAGGCAGGTCAGTACACACATGTCCTGCCCAGCAGAAAATACAGGATCAGAACATACAGAGTTCCTGCTTTGAGCATTCAAGGCTGAAAGATACCCCACTGACTGACTACACATCAGAGCCAATGGAGGACACCCTCCATATTAAGACAGACTCATAGGTTAAAGTATCTATAGGTCTGATAGGTAACAATGTACATTTTTGCTACAACTTTAAAAGTCAGATCAAAGTGCCATTAAATGCCAGTGACCTGAAGAAGATCTCTGTATAAGCTCAAAAGCTCATCTCTGTCACCAACAGAACATATTATTGTGATGGGTTCCCCCTGTGGTGCCACCTAGAACTGGGATACCACTGAGCCCGCCTGACCCACAGCTTGGGCTACCATTACCCTATACTGCTGTGACAGGCCCTCAAGCCCCGTCCAACACACACACAGGTAGGGACACACCCAGCTGCAGCTTCACACACAGATGCTGAGATTAGCTCTGCATGGGAAGGCTCAGCTAAGGCATACCCCCTCCTCTGGAACGTAAACCCAAAATTATACCATCTTGTGCTGCACAGGAAACTGTACAGAGTAAGCTTATAAAATTCACCTCCTCCCTCAATGTGGAGAGAGATGTGCACCAGCTTTCTGCCCCAAGTTATAATTTCCACACACTGGTTGTAGACAAAAAAAAAAAAATTTACTAACTACAAAAGATAGATTTTAAGTCATTATAAGTAAGGTTGCGAATCATTCACAGAGGTCACGGCTTCTACAACTTTCCGTGACCTCCATCATTTTGCAGCACTGGTGCAGCTGACCCCAGGACCACCCCAGCAACTGGGGAAGCCCAGGGGCCAGCCTCACCAGTCGCTGCTCTGGCAGCCCCAGGCAGCTGGTCCCCAGTGTTGCCCTGGAGCAACAGTCCAGGACCAGTGCCAGTGGTGTCGTGGCCCTTGGCCGCCCCCAGCCCAGACCAGCAGCAGCGGGGTCATGGGATACCCCCCACCCCCAGCCCGGAGCAGCAGCAGGGCCATGGGCCACTCCCCACCTGGACTGGTGGTGGCAGCAGCGGGGCCCCACGCTGCCCCTCCCCTGCCCAGCAGCAGTCTTCAGGAGTGCCCCCCTCCCAGCAGGTAAGATTTAGTCACAGGTATTTTTAGTAAAAGTCATAGGCAGGTCACGGGGCCGTGACTTTTTGTTTATTGATCATGACCTGTCCATGACTTTTAGTAAAAATACCTGTGACTAAAACGGAGCCTTAATTATAAGTGATAGCAAACAGATCAAAGGAAATTACCTTAGTAAATAAACAAAACCGCAAACTGAACTTAACACAATAAATAGGTAGGATATGAATTAGCAAATTCTCATCCTGAGTGATAAACTGGCTGGCAAATTCTTAAGGCACAAGTTGCCTTGGCTTTCCCAGGTTTTCATACACAGGCTAAAAATCCCTCTAGCCTGGGACCATCACTTCCCACAGTTCAGTTCTTGCCCCTCAGGTGTTTCCAGGTGTGTTGTTGTAGGGAGAGTGAGGTACCATCACAATGTCATTGTCCCCTTTTTATATCTTCTTCCCACGACCTGAAAAGCTCTTTTGCTGTGACCCGGGACAAACAGTTCCCATTGCGTAGTGCTATCATGGAGAGTTTTCTATTATACACAGTTCCTGGGGTAATCCTTGTGCTTGTGTGTATTTCCTCAGTAAGTCATTAACATTGTTTGGCCTTTTTACTATTGTACCTGAAAGGCTTCTTGTGGGTGTTTTCAACCTCACAACATGTTTCAGTAACACATACGTAGCCAAACTTCATAACTTCACATACGATGGTAGCACATACAATTCAACAAGATATTAATGTCTAGCAGATCAAGACTTTTAGAATGATACCTCACAAGGCATACTTTGTACAAAACATATCCTAATTACATGACAGTGGTGAATAATGGGGTGCCAGGGTGTCACAATTACCTCACCCACCTGGTCTCTCTACTATCCTGGGACTGACACAACTACAACACCACTGCATAGTGCCTCTTTCTGTCAGTTAAGTGTTTGGAAATAGTCTACCTACATGCAAGGGCAGATGGTGAAAGGAAGAGGCCAAGAGAAGGGTTATTCTACAGAACCAGTTCAACAATTCCATGAGAACCAACACCTTATGGTCAGAAATGGAGACAAGTGTCAGATCCCTCTGCTTCTAGGGACACAGGCCTCTATAACTTGAGCTGAAGGTGTTTGACGCTCCTTTAGCTGTAGCAGCATTAGGGCTCAGTACACACAGGTAGGTTTGACATTCTATTCATTAGCAGGCAGTGATGAGACACACCTTAGCCAGAATGTTACCACAGCGCATTATAAGTTTTAAGCAAAGGACGATTTCTCAAGAGCAGGGCCAGTGTGTGTGACATGATGCCCCCAACTGACCAGCCAAGGATTACCACATCACACCCTGGCCCCACACCTGACGCTAATCAGGGCTCTGAAACAGGGCTACATATTTCTACTGCTGTACTAGAGGGTGGTTGTGTCTTTTATGGCTCCAGTTCTGTATCTGACAACCTGTAGGTGGACTGCTGCACGCATGGTGAGTCCTGCATGAAGCTCAGCAGTTCGCCTGTGCATTGTCAATTGCAGGTTCTGAGTCTAAGACTATAGATGCTCATTTGTGCAGCAGTCTCAGAAAACCAGGAAGAGGGGAGGAAATGTCAATATATTTAAAGGGCATTAGTGCACCTGTTCCTTTTAGAATAAATTTTGGTCACAGAAAGGTCATCATGCCCATCAATGACAGTTTTGCCCACTTAATGCATTGCAAAGTACCCCTGAGGCTCAGTGACAATGCAGGGTGCTGCAGTGTGAGATAGTCAATACAGGTACAGAATGATCCTTGTGTCTTTGCTCCTGCATGAAAACAGTTTCTTCTTTTAATCTCGTTTTAGAATCATCTTTAAATTCTAATTTGAATTCCCCTCATGGCTAGACAGCAGCACCACTCTCTCTCTCAAATTGCGTTAAGAAGTTTTCATCTAAGCTCTTTCACAGCAGTTTAAAATCAGCATTTCACCGTGATGCTCACTGAACACGCCTGCAACTCAAGAGCAATGACCCAAATAACTTATTATTTTATGGCTTCCTAGTTTGTCTCTGAGCTATCATTCTGCATTTCCATCCGTGGTCCTCCACATTCCCATCTCCTCCATTTGTAATGCCAGCTTTAACATCTGGGAATATTTTGTCCTCCAGTTATAGGAGTCTTTTGAACAGTTCCCCTGCTATGTATTAAACGGAGCAGAAGTCAATATGGTTACCTTTAATTTATGGCCCTTCCTTGTGCATGAGCTCCACTAGCAACAACCTGAGCAGGAATATGCACAGGTTTGGAAGAAGCATTTGGTTTCTGGCTGTTTACCTGCACAGCACAGATGGAGGGAAATCAGACCTGCTTTATTGATTTTTTTAAAATCCCAAAACAAAAAGATGGAATAAAAATATTAGAGATTGGCCTGAGTCACAAAATGTGGACCCAGATTTCAAAAGCTTTTTGGATTGGGGCATCTATTTAGAGTCTGTTAAATGCTTCATACTAGAGGAGATGACAAGACTGTAGCATATATAATTTTAAGGAATACAGATAAGGTTAAAGCCCCATGACTAGATGAGATGCCAACAGGCTCAAAATGAAGGGACATAATAATACTTTATTGCAGCTGGTAACTGGCACCATCCACTATATTTAAGGTTGCAAATCAATTTGCATAATAATCCTCTAGTTTTGTATGCTCATCACTTTTCAAATCTGGTCTTTGTGGATTTTTCTTTGGTGAGGAAGAGGAGTTTGAACAACATCCTTTCAACTATTGTTGCATTGTGGTGAAAGTGAGTTGGGGGGAGAAATGGAATTTTTCTAGTTGTGGATGAAAAAATTATAACCATAGTTCATTTGAACAGCATTTGAAGTGCTGGAATTTGACATTGGGCACAATATAGGCCTCACTGAGGACCAGTGCCATTGCTTGTTTGAGTGGCTAGGGAAGAAAAGAATACAGAAAAATGAGATTTTAGCAGAGCCTAATGAAGTCCTGCCCTCTTGTGATATCACTGGCCTCACCATCTGGTCAGAGGCAGGGCTACACTCTCTGCTCTCAAGCTGCTACTAGAACAAATTTGCATAACTAAGATTAAGTGTTCCACTGAAATACATAGTAAAACCCTCCAAAATACAAACAAACAAAACAAAAAACAATCTGAGCACCAAGAATAGGAGAAAAATCAAAGCATGAAAAAGTTGTTGATTACTTAATTTTAAGAGATCGCTGCCATACAAACTCAAAACATTCATTAAAAAAAAAAAACACTTTTGTAAAGATGGAGCTCCCACAGTGTAAACAGGGGCACCGTTATCCCAATCTTGCAGAAACCAAACCTTGTCAAACAAAACCATAATAGCAGCATAGATAGAAACTCACTCCTTCCCCATCCCAGGGCTCCTCGGTGGTGGGAAATTCAAACCCCAGTGCTGATCACTTAGATTCTAAGTGATTATAATCTAATCTAATATTATATATTATCTAATATTATAATTTAATATATAATATTAAACAATTATTTTTCCTCTCTCTAACTAAAATTAAGAAAAAAATGGGTGAAAGGAGAAATCAGGAAATGTAAAAGTTAAGGGTATGGCAGCAAAATTAGCTTGGCCATACTGCACATATGCTGTTTTTTTCTGTTCCTTGTTATTTTGGTAATGTGTTAAATGTGTATATGCCAGAAAACATACACTGAAATATATAGGTTATGGAATGCAGCCAAGTTAGTGTTACTTCTGGAACCTTATCACGTTGACAGTTCTTTTCTTTACATTTAGTAATAATACTTTGCACGATAGAGCCTCTCTTCTTAGAATCTCGAAGGAGTTTTATAACATAGTAGTCAAATCTCAAATACATATTGTGCTGTACGTTGGGATAAACTGAGGTCCAAAGCGGTTCAGTGACTTCTCCATGGTTAATAAATCAGTTACAGAGTCAGGAACAGGTCCCAGGAGTTTCTGATTGCTAATGAATGGAAGCTAGAACAACACTGAAAGTTCAAGACCAATTGTTTTATACACAGACTAATTATCTGGTGGAGGAGATTACCAAAGGAAGCACCAGAAGATGCAGCTGAAAACACATTTTATTTTTAATAATAAAGTGAGAGTTAGAAAGGTGCTCAGTGGAAGACAAAGCATGACAGGGCACACATGCTAGACAGATGTGCTCCAAGTTCTCCCTTCCTGTCAAAAGGAGTGACACTCTGCTGTCTGAGGGATGTCAGTTTGGTTCAAGTTCTGTTGGCCAAGCAAACCTTGAGTGTATTTTTGTTCTCCTCTCCGTTATGTAACCGCTCTCCTCGATATACACTCAAGGGTCAGTCTGAGGTTAGATTGCACCTTTCTGAAAAGTGATGTGAACAAGGCTCATTGAAATAGTGCTCTGTTCAGATGTTTATTATTTATTTATTTCTGCGCTTGCTCTCTCTTGGAGTTCTGAGAGTCCAAATGGGGCAACACCCCAAAACGCAGATAGCTCAGTTCAAATGCTCATCAGTTAGGTCAGGAGTCTATTCAAATGACTTGCTGACAATCCCACATTTAAAAAAGGAGACAGATTTCCAAAGTCGTCTATACCATTTGGCTGTCTATGTGCCATTAATTTGAAGAGGGTTTGGGCATCCTAATCCTGCAGGGTTTTTTTTTTTTGGGGGGGGGGGGGGGGGAAACACAGCCAGAACAGATTTTTGGAATGTGTATTAGAGAGGAAGGATAGCCCAGTGAACTAGCCTAAGACTGCATGAGTCCAATTCCCTTAGGCAAGTCTGCATGAGTCCACCTTAGGCAAGTCTCTTGGCCTCTCGGTGCCTCAGTTCTCCATCTTTAAATTAGGGATAACATTTCCTGACCTCACATTGGTGTTACAAGGATATACATTAAAGACTGTGAGATGTTCAGATATGCAGGGGAAGCCATATAAGTACCTTAGGGTATGCCTGCTTAGGAGGAGAAATGTATGGCGGCTCTGCTTGAGCGAGTGTGCTTTAAAAATAACAGTCTGGCCGTGGCAGCTCAGGCTAACTGCCTGAATACAAGCCCACCCCATCCACCTGCATACATATTCGGGCAATTAGCCCATACTGCCACAGCCAGGCTACTTTTAACCCACTAGCTCAGTGGTGAGCTGGAGCCGGTTTGCACTGGTTCGCTAGAACCGGTTGTTAAATTTAGAAGCCCTTTTAGAACCGGTTGTTCCGCGAGGGACAACCGGTTCTAAAAGGGCTTCTAAATTTAACCGGCCAAAAGTGGCGCCTTAGGCACCGACTCCATGGGTGCTCCAGCCCTGGAGCACCCAAGGGAAAAATTTGGTGGGTGCAGAGCACCCACCGCCAGCTCCCCGCCCTACCCCCGGCCCCAGCTCACCTCCGCTCCGCCTCGGCCTCCTCCCCTGAATGCACCGCCCCACTCTGCTTCTCCGCCCCCACAGGCTTCCCGCAAATCAGCTGTTCGCGTGGGAAGCTGGGGCAGGCTGAGAAGCAGGCCGCGGCTTCCCGCTCAGGCCCAGGGAGGCGGAGGTGAGCTGGGGCGGGGGGGCGCAAGGAGGGCCTCCCGCACCGCAGCAGGTAACCTGGGGGGCGCGCAGGGGAACCGCTCCCCGCTCCAGCTCACCTCCGCCACCCTCGGCCTAGCGGGAAGCCGCTGCCTGCTTCTCAGCCTGCCCCAGCTTCCCGCCTAACAGCTGATTCGCGGGAAGCCGGGGGGGTGGGGGATGGAGAAGCAGAGCGGGGCGGTGTGTTCAGGGGAGGAGGCGGAGCCAGAGCAGAGGTGAGCTGGGGTCAGGCGCGGGGCGGGGAGCTGCCGGTGGGTGCTCTGCACCCACCAAAATTTTCCCCGTGGGTGCTCCAGGGCTGGAGCACCCAGGGAGTCAGCGCCTAAGGCGCCACTTTTTATGTGACCAGTGGGGGAGCAGCCACTCCCCCTGCTCCCCCCCCAGCTACGCTCCCCTGCCCCTAGGAGCCAGAGGGACCTGCCGGATGCTTCCTGGGAGCTGCCCCAGGTAAGCACCTCCGGGACTCCCCACCTCGCCCCCCAGCAGGTGCCTCTGGCTCTTAGGAGTGGGGTGGGCACCCACTACGGTGGCCCACGAGACCCTCCTGCCTGGTTCTGGGGGCAGTCAGGGGACAGGGGAAGGGGGTGGATGGGGCAGCGGTCCTGAGGGGCGGGGGGGCATCAAGGAACGCAGGGGGTTGGATGGGGCAGGAGTTCCGGGGGGCGGGGGTGGGCAATGACCCCCTCGTGGGGTGAGGAGGGAACCCGTTGTTAAGATTTTGGCAGCTCCATCACTGCACTAGCGCAAGCAGATCTAACCCCTGGCTGTCTAATTCCCTGTGCTGGGAATCACACTGACAGCTGCTGTACAAGGTACTGTACAGACAGAGGTAGAAGTAGTTCTTGACCCAAAGAGTTTACAGTTATAGAAGTATACAAGCACACTTCAGATCTAGCGGGAGTCCATGTGATGAAGCCTATACAGAAGCTAGGGGAAGGTAAGTGATGGTTTGTAATTGGGAAGGTAAGTGATGCCTTGTAATTGTTCTGCAGTAGCTATAGCACTGAAGTTAGCAGACAGTAATTGTTTTTTGATGCCAGTGTTGTTTTTTGATGCCCTCTCATTTTCCAAGCATAATTACCCAGGCTGTGTGCAAAGTTCATTAGCTAATTCTCTTCACATCAAAGCATTAACCAGATTTGTATGGGTAACTGCCTGGACACTGAAGGAAAATATACCCCCGAGTTAGGAAACTTGTTCTTCAAAGATTAATGGACTGAGCTCACAGGTGCACTGGAACTCTACGCTCTTGAGGACAGGGAGAGCAGATAGTTTCCACCATATTTCTGAGCCCTTCAGTTTGGGACTGGAATTTGGCCCCCAGCATAGTTTAGAGTAGCCTCAGGGCTGCTTTAAATGGCAGCAGCGTTCACCAGCTCCACAACGTCCACCCCACCCTCCAACTGCATGCCTCTCTGGCGGTGGATCAGCAAGGGTGACAGAACAGTCTAGGCTGGCTCAACACCAACTGAGGATTGCCGAACAAAAGGGAACCTGAGCAGCCCATTTGGGGCAGCCTTAGGTATATTTTGTGCTACCAGAGTGCAAAAGTGACTTGATGTGAGCCTGAATCTGGACTCTATATACTTAGCCTATCCTCTGTTAGTGAGCCCTGGTGCCTCCCTTCCCTCAGAAACCTGCTTCAACAAGAAAGAAGCGGACCGCAGCATCTATACTGGACAAGGAAACTGAGGGAGTGGGTGTGAGGGTGGCCAGGGAGAAAGGGCCAGGGCCTGGAAAGGAGGCAGTAGGTGAGGGGTATCAATGACAAACAGAAGTTACCAGTCAGGACGAATAAGAGAAAGGGGACAATGCTGTTTGGAATGGGGTTACAAGGGTTACTTTTTGAGGAGAACAAAGCTATACAGAGTCCTGGCGTTTGGGTGGGAAAATAGGAAATCATTGCTGGCCGGGGAAAGGGATTAGGAAGTGCAGCCTGGTTGTAAATTTAAGCATGAAGTCAATAGGAAACAGGAAGAATTAATTAGGAGTGACATAATTAATTTAGTCTCCTCACATCTCGGAATACACAGCAGCTGTTCCACTCTGTCAGTCACTCCTCCTTTGGAGAGTGGGTGTGTGAGAGAGAGAGGCTTCCAGAGCAGAATTTGAGCTGGTTCACACAGAAACTGGCAAGTACCAAGCAACAAAAAAGCCAAGGCTCTTGAGGAAGGGGGAAGATTTTCAGAGGCACAGGGACAGTTGGGATTGCCCTATGCACCTTTGGAAATATCCCGAGATCTCCAAACTCCTCACCTCCACATGCACATCAGGTGTTTAGGCACCTCACGTCCTACGCACATAAGGAAAGGCAGGATTTTGCACAAGCAGGCAGGAGTGTGAGGAAATTTCACATTGGTGAGAGCCCACTGATAATCTGGGCCAAATGCTTCCTGCTTCACAAACATTAGTGATAGAAGCCACTGAAGAAAACAACTGATTTGAAGCGAGATTTCAGTTTGACATTGCTAAAGGGGAGTGAGTAGACCAGCTACGTAAATGATCTCTGGGTTGACAGTGTCCCTTTTATTAGTGCTCCGGATCTGTTGTTAGATTTAACCTTGGAATGGATGGGAAAGGAATGCTCAAACAAAAGCTCTGAGCATCCTGACAGTCGTTACACTTACAGCAGCAATCTCTCAGCAGCCTGAATACTGACCTATGTCGATAGTCTGCAATAGTCAAATGGAAATATCACCATTACAAGGCTAGCTACACCTCTGCCTGCTTCTGGTCTCTCTAAGACCCCCGCCACATGAGTGCTAGACCAAGACCAAGACCCCAGGCACACTATCCTGTGTGTACCAATTGCCGATCACCCTGCAGGTCCAACGGGATTACAGGCACCTCTCACAGGGGGCCCCTCCCCAGATCACACCCCCTTGTGGCACAGCGTGGTTTCGCAGGCATCCCACCCTCAGCTCCTTCAGGCTTCTTGAAATAATTTGCTCACATGCCAGAAGAATTAAAATAAGATCCCCTCCCCCCGCCATGAGATTTTATTCATTAAATCTTTTCAGAACACAGACCCTTTGGCCCTTCAGTCCAAAACCCTTCCTCCCCTTGGTTCAGGAATCCCCTAGCCACCCCTTCTGGACCGGATTGCTACTTCAGATTCGTTCCCCCTCTTTGGGTCAGGAGACTCCCAGCCTTCCTTCTGGGGCTGAGTCAGTAACTCAGGCCAGCTGCAGTCCTCAATCAGCTTCTTGCAGCTGGCTCTTTTAATCCTGTCCTTTCCCCTTGGGCAGGCAGGCTAGAGGTATACTGGGACCTAATTTTTAGGCCCAACCCAGACCTGAACCAGACCCACACTCACTTGACTTGAGCCGAGAAGGCAGAATCATTTTCCAGCCCAACTCAGTCCATCCCTACCCGTGAACTGGAGTTAGTGACGCTGCTGCCTCCTGCCCGTGGGTTCAGCTCTCCTCCTCCTGCCCCTCTCAGGCCAGCCACTGCCTCCTCTGGCACCATGTGCGCACTGCAGAGCGAGAGGCCCTGGGACCTCTGCAGCGCACACACAGCGCCATGAGGTGGCGGCCGTTGGCAGGAGAGGGGCACACAGCCCCTGCGCTGACCCCACAACCTGCAGGATGAGAGCCAACCTGAACCCAAGAGGGTCCAGTTGCTTTCCTGCAGCATGCACAGGACAGCGAGGTGGTGGCAACCGGCAGGAGCAGGCCACGCAGACGATGATGCACCAAACCTACAGCAGGAGAGGAGAGCAGCTGACCCAACCTGAGTGGGTCTAGCTGGTTTCCCACCTGATCTGGACCCAACTCTTGTAGTTGGGTCCCATCAGGTTCCAGCCAGCTCTTTCAAGCTAGCTGCTCTCTCCCCACTCTTTTGACTCTCTGGAGTCTTCTCTTTTATCCCTAGGTCAGGGATTGATTTAACCACATGACCTGGCTGTCATGTGACTGCAGTAACCTTCCCTACCTGGGGAGGAGAGCTGAGTGAGGCACAGGTGGGCTGGACCCATTAAATCTCAAAGGGGTCAGTCACCCTGTGACAGTCACTAACAGCTTTCTTAAAACTAAGGACTTATTTAACAGTGGGAATGAAACAGAGAAAAATGGATTTTAAAACAACAAGCACCCTGCCTGTGTATATTTAGGCTCATCTAATCTTATGCTCTGCCACAAGTCAGATAGGCTTTCCTCTTCAATTACAGGAAGAGAAAAGAACCATGCATTCTTCTAGCCAAACCCAGATCCTCCTCTGTGTCTGTCTCTCTCCATCTGGTTGTCTCTGCCTGAGCCTACACTGTTTAAACAGCCTCCTTCCAGTCCGCAGGAGAATCCAACGGGCCTTCTCCAGGAGAATGCCCCAGTGATGGCTACTCCATTGCTTGGGCAGTTAGTCCCATACATTCAGTCTCAGTGGGTTATATTCACCAGCCTGATGGCTGTCTTCCCCCTGTGGATGAAGGTGCTGAAGCTGTCTGATCCCCTTTGTTAGTCTAACACACCAACTTAGAAGTCAAGCACATAAATCACCATTTGCAATACAAATTGAAATGTGCAATTAATGCAGACATGTATAGTCAGAGTTCATCCCAGGAGACAAGTGATTATCCCAGCCAGCTAACAACAAAAATCCAGAAAAGCCTCTCAACCCCAAATCACACCCAGGAACACATCCACATCCTGCCCCCAAAAACCTTATCAAACAAAGAGCTTTTGCAGCATGACCAGAGTGGGGGAAAGTCATTGCCAGACTCCCATAGCCAGGACCAAAAATGCCCCATCCCCTTTTTAAAATGAGAGGATCTGCTGACTGCAGCTATGGCAATACGTCAGGTAGGCATTTCCGAGGCCAATTAGGGCTTTAGAGGTCATCAGTAGAGCTAATACATTTGCCAAAAAATGTAGTTTTGAAGATGACCAAAACGATGTGCAAATAAAGGATGAATTTGGCAAATAGTTTTGGCCAAATGCAATTTTTTTGACATTGTCAAAACGGTTCCATTCTCAACTGACATTTTCATTTAAAAAAAAATGTAGGTAGATTTATTTTTTAAAATGTTTAAAGGGTTAAAAACGTTTAAAGGGTTAAAAACACCCAAAAACTGAACTAAATGAAAAACTGGAAAAAAAATTGTTTTGGGTGAAATGAAACATTTTGGCAGGGGGAAAAAAATCAGTTTTGGTTTAAAATTAACTGGTTGTTTTTTTTGGTTTGACCACTGATTTAAAAAAATCATTTACTCAGCTCTAGTCATAACCATCAGTTTAAACTCACCCAGGAGACCAATAGGCAGCCACTGCAGACTTCAGAACACTGGTGCCATGTTCTCCCAGAAATATGAACTGCTCCATAGCTATCTGCTGCTTTCTGGACCACCTTCCGTCTCCAAAGGATTTTAAGGTGTAGCCCCATGGAGAGCGCACTGCAATAGTCTAACCCAGAGGTGATGGAGAGATGGACAACACGGACAAGACCCACTATAGTGTGAGGCTGTATTAATTAACTGACCTCCACCACTACCTTCTATGAAGGCAGAGAAAGCTCTCAGGGAAAGAATCCAGACCAGAGTAGTGGATCTTGGGATTTGTCCTTCCAAGAATGGTGGTCAGTCACAGGCAGCTGGGGAAAAACAACAGCATAAATGAGCAGCTGCCTACTATAGACTTTGCACCACTGCATACCAGCAAGCCAGCATTTCTTATGTTTGTTCAGAGGGTGTAGCCTGGGAAACCAGAAAAAGAAAATTTTAGGCAGCAATCAACCTGGTTGCAGCCCTGTATTAAACTTGTAATTAACTACAGCCGGGTATAACTTAAAGACAGGATACCCCACACCACATCACACAGCACAAACAGCCTTCCATGTGGTTCAGATTGAGCTTTTTATATACCAAATAAACACCAGTTTCTGTTGAATAGGATGACTAGCAACTACAATGTTAAATATAGTGCAGAATAATGTTTGGGGAAATGTTACCATTTGCACGCACGCGCGCACGCACACACACAGCACCAAGATGCATGTTTAAGTGACCTCAAAACACAGTATTGTGTTTGAAAACCATTGAAAGCTGTGATTCTGTACACCGATTCCTCTCTTCCTTTGTGACTGATCTCAGTGGGATGGGTTGTGCCCACAGGGAGAACAGAATGGGGGAGCTGAGACCGGCTAAGGGAGTCCAAGAGCAGAATTTTATCCTAAAGGCTGGTGGTTTTTTGCATCTTTTCATAACATATTTGGAAAAAAAAGAACAATTTTTAAAAAAACATGTAGGGCCAAAGCCTCCGCTGATATAAAACAGCACAGCTTCATTGAAGTCAATGGAGGCAAAACAAGGAGTCAGCAGCGCTTTCTTTCAGCAGCTGTGGAATACATGTGCCCCTGTTTGCACAAGTGGGACAGTCATTTTCAACCCCTGCTGCATGAAAGGAGGTTTGAGAGCGAGGGCGGGCCGATGTGTTTCACCATCAAATAGGGCAACTCTCTGTACAGATCCAGCCGACAGATATTACAATGGCTGAAAGGAGTCTAAGGGGGAAAAAACCGGTGGCCAGCCTGTTACACACAGGAGGCAGAGGCCACTATTGCGCACGCTGTTAGGACTGATGATGCACTGTTGGAAAGTCTTCCACCAAATCAAAGCGTAGGGTTGGGGTGATTTCCTGGTCTTCCAGCAGCGTTCTCCCACTCTCTGGATACTGCTGTGGTATACTGAGGACTGTGCTGGAATTGCAAGCTATCACTTTAAGATTGGAGAGCTGTGGGGGAGGAAGGGGGTGTATCCTGGTCCTGCTTGCAGGCTCAGGGTCTCTGTATCAAAGCGTGCAATACCAAGTCAGTCTGAAAAGAGACAGCTTAAAGCAAGGCCTGGCGTGGTGTGCTTTGCTGCCTTAGGAAGCAGCCTGTTTGCCTCTGTCTCTGTGTTTGGGTTCGTGTGTGTTATCACTGTGAACTCTAAGATTTCAAATATAGCACTCCATTGCCACCTTCCAGCCAGAGGCCACCCAACACAATCCAATGCCCTAGGCACCTCTTCAGTATGTCACTCCCCCATGCCACTCAAATTTGGCCTGGCTACCCTTCTGTCATGATGGAGAGGTGGCTGGGCCAAATTTGAGTGAGTGAAATTGTGCCGTGGCACCTACGGGTCACAGTGCCACTCAAGTTTGGCCAAGCCACCCCTCCATCATGACGGACAGGTGGCCAAGCCAAATCTGCCAACCTCTGCAGTTGCCCAGCTTGCCTGTGGCTAGAGTGGCCTCTGCTTCCAGCCAGGGTGTTCATGGGTATGCTGTGAGACAAAACAACTGCCAGTTTTATCCCTGCCTGGGGCTCACAGAAGTTGCTGAAGCTTGGCAGGGAAGGACCAGACTGCACCAAATGGCAGGTATTTTCAGCAACATTTCCCAGACAAGCAGAATCCATCTAGCACCACCCCCAAAGTCTTCACCACCCACACTTCCAATTAAATACACTGAACACTGTGCTTTACTGTTAATCGACTCAATGTTTTTCAGGATCTACGAGAAAAACATTTCCGGCAAAGTGCAGCTTTCTATGCATGTGATTTTGCCAAGCGGAGCTGCCTCCCCACTGGTTGTGGTTATGAGGAAACATTTTTTTCATTTAGCTAGGAAAACAAATGACTAGAACGCCGCTCACTCAGCCCTCAGCTCGGCCAGCACACGCACGCCCCAGAACACAGGGCTGCCATGTGATAAAGTGGACGCATTTTGTGGGGGCCTTTTCTTAAATATTGGTAGGACACCACTGTTAATGCCCTCGAATGATTTAGAATTAGAGCATGTCTGCACTACAAACCTAAGTCGACATATGTTAGGTCAACTTATAGCCACCGCAGGAATTACTGGGCTGGCTGATGTCCACGCTACCTCCCTCTAACGGTGGTGTGTGTCTTCACGAGGAGCGCTTCTGCCGACTGAAGATGGGCAGTGTCGGGGGCTGAGAGTCAGGGCTCTAAGTTCCCCAGAGGGATCCCAGCTGCCCCTCCGGACTCTCTCTTCTCCGCTCCCAGCCAGGAGCGGCGACTCCCTGAGTGAGGAGCCTCCAGACAGCAGCCTGGCTGGGAGCGGGGAGCCTGGTGGGTGCAGCCCGGTTAAGAGCAGGAAGCCTGTGGGGTACAGACAGGCTCTAGCTGCCTAGCTTTCTTGTCAGTTTTGTTTCTCCATTGACAAGACAGCCAACAGCAGATGTAAGTAATGCAGTGTCTATGCAGACACTGCGTCACTCAAACTACACTGACATAAGCCCTACGCCTCTTATGGAGGTGCAGTTATTATGTTGGAGTCGTATGGCACTTACATAGATAGGACAAGGCTGTAGTGTGTACACTGACATAATTAGGTTGACATAAACTGCCTTACATCAACCTAACTGTGTAGTTTTGACGCATGGCCAGAAAGGGTTAAACGTAACCTGCAAAATAAATAACCCTCAAAAGACATGTGGGAAGATAATGTTTGTGGTTTTGTGTCAACAATGTAATCAACAGTCCCTGTCTATGGTGAATTCTATTAATTCAGAGATCAAAAGGACATCCTGGCATTTAAATGAATTGTAAACACCAGATATCTCTGTATTCATCTCTCTTTGAAATGTATAGCAAGTCATCTGTGAATGATGGAGGAACAAGCAAATTGCCTTATGTTAATTCGTATAGCTAAGTACCAGTTATGGACCTCCTTCAAAGTCATCCTAATTACCTTTTGTTCCCCAATGAACTCCAACTTTTCAAAGAGGACATGAAATTGAATAAAAGATCCTTGGGTCATGATTCTGTCATCTCAGATTTGCTTAAGCTTCATCAGGGGAAGCTTGAGTCACAAGACTGAGGTCCCAGCTACGCTGGTACACTCTGAATATGATATTTGGTCATTGGACGATAAATTATTAACTAAATATAAAGGAACTCTTTGCAATTACACAGCTCACCATCTCTGCTATGAATCTGAACCTCAATGGATTGAACTCATGTCTGTATGTTTATTGGTCTTTTAAACATACTCTCTCGCTCTCTTGTTTTTTTAATAAATTTTAGTTTAGTTAATAAGAATTGGCTGTAGCATGTATTTGGGTAAGATCTTGAATATTCAATAACCTGGGAAGTAATGGGTCCAATCCTTTGGGACTGGTAGAACCTTTTCTTTTATATGAGGAAATAAGATTTTCAGAAATCATCACATTTGACTTGGGTACTTGGATGGAGGCCAGAGGCTGGGTTGTTTTAAGGGAACTGAATAATGAGTAAGATAATAAAGAAGCTGTTTTATGCTGGCTTGGTAAATCTAAGTATTGGAATATCCACCAGCTTTTTGGTGTTTGTCTGCACCATTCTTTGCAGCTCACCTTAATTGAGTGACCACAGCTTGCCCACACTGGGACCCCAGATACAGTAGTGTAGACCAGGCCTTAGAAATTTGAGGTCAGCTTAACAAAACAAACAAATAAAAGAAACAAGAACCTGGAGACCCAAGAAAGTTTCTTGGCTAAGCGGATTGGATCACAATTGTCAGAAGGGTGCCTAGCACACACCGGGGCACTATAGAATTTAGAAGTCATGGGAGTTAGGTAAGCGCATCAAAGCCACTGAGCTTGGTATCTACTATAGGAGGAGCTCCAGGCAAGCTGTGTTGCTGTCATCACTTACATCACCACAAACCAGTTGGAGACACATTAATTAGCCAAGAGGGAGATATGTGTTCAGCACCTAAGAAATCCTTATCGCTGAAGGAGCTGCAGAATTGCCATTTGCTCTGCTCTAATAAAGAAAAGGAATATAATTTTAGAGTGCAAGCCAGCAGCACCATGTGAGGCTGTAGTTCACAGCTCTCAGCTCAGTGACAGGTGCAGCTAGAGTTTGAAAGCAAAGAGTTATTATTCTGGCTGCTGGGAGAAGCCAGTCAATTTACAAAAAGTTAAGAGACAGACATTTACAAGGCCTCTGAGTACCCTATGGCTCTAAGGTGCAGGCTGGATTCTCTGGCTTGATTTACACTCAGAGTTTGTTATGATGAAGTACTTATTTCTCTGTTTTGATTTTCAGCCTTTTAGATTTTCTTCCCATTAAGTAACACTTCAGTGCGTGGATGCTATGCCTAATGTGGTTTCCAGATGGGAATGTGTCACATGTATTCCTGAGATGGGTGAGCCAGATGTTTCATTTATGGGAACTTTTCAATAAGTTTTATTCTTATACGGACAGAATACTCTCCTCTGTTTACATGTGCTTGGAGTTCAAGGATATCAGGCCCGATCCTGCTGTCCTTAGCTGCATTCCAATCCTTGCTTTGACACCAGCACCTTTTCTGGCCTTGAGCAAGCGACTGATCCATTTTACCTCTGTTTCTCCATCTGCCCAATGGAGTTAACACCTACCTCCCAGCAGCCATTGTAAAGATTAGTTCGTTCTGGTTTTTCCCTTGCAGATGAAAAGCACTGTAAACTCCTAAGTACTTGATATGGCTCTGATCCTGCAGTGAACTCCATGCTGAAGCAAGGATGCAGGATCATGGCCTATTATCCTCACAATAATACATGTGTCTTAATCCTGGTTCAGGACTTCCCAACACACATCTGAATGTACTAGCTGTGAAACATCAGACTGTGGTGGAATGTAACCTACTCAGTTTCTTTTCATTCCTTCCATTGATTTGAAATCTGTTTAACAAAGTCCTACAGGAGGACAATAACTTGCGCTTGGTGAAGCATATATTTTCAATTGCCAAATGATAGCTCACAAAGGAACTTTAAATTGTCCCCATTCCCTGTAATGTTACCACCTATGTGATGGCTGCAGACATGACAAACACAAAAAAGGCACTTCCAGCCTGCTGCCTATACACAGATACTAGACCCAAGCCCCAGTTGCTGACAACACCCTACTGAATGTTAACCCCTTAGTCAACAAACAGCTTGAAATAAATAAAGGATCTTCATAGAGGTAATCAAATATTTGTGCTCAACACAGAGTTTGGTGAACGATCTTTAAACCCACTATTCTGATGAAACTGTCATGAGGTCTTACAGGCCTGTGGGGACCAGACAGAACCTTGGTTTTTAAGATCTTATCTGCTTGGAACTTAGTTTTATTTACCTAGGAAGGATGAGTTGATGCTGGTGGGATCTAATTGTGTGGTTCCAGGGAGTCTTTTCAGCCCTGAGACTAAGACACTAATCCATCCCACCACGTGAGAAAGCTTGAAAGTGACTGAAGCCACTTTTATAAGGACTAAATTGAGTTCTAAATGTTGAATGGAAATAAAAACAGTAAAAAAACAACAATAAAAAAACAATAAAAAAAGACATTATCATCCTTTTTGTTGATCCAATATTCTGCTTAAAAAGTTACACTCCACTCAGTTTAGCAGCCCTTTTTCTGGATCAATACTTTGAAACAAAAATACAAATTACAGACCGCCCCTGTTGAATCACTCTTGTGGTGGTGTTTCTTCCAAAAATTCAAAGCAATAAAAGGAATAAAAGAAAGGTACACATTAGTTAATAAACTATGCCTTCAGAAATCAAACCCTAAACCTCTAATGATACCTTGTCTACAATTCTCCAATATCCAGAAGTTTTTGATGAAAGCTGCATAAAGTCAGCCTGCAAATCAATTCCAGCTTTCTCTGCTGTAACGCAATACACACAAGAAGAATTTATAGCCTTAGGGTAGGGAATGGGGAGATGAAGCCTTCAAGATGAATTTCAGCTATATGTCAGGCCTATTTGCAGATATATGAATATCTATCACTAGCTACAAGGCTGTAGAATTATATAGGCCAAATCAGCAATAATCAACATCACATTTCCAGGAAAACAGGTCACCAAAACAATGGGCAAGGGAAAAGGGACACTAATTTGCCCATAACCATTTTTCAGTCTCAAAATCTCAAGTCTGCACACTTTGTGAAGCCCATTATTTTCCTGACTGGTTCTCAATTTGATATGGTCAATTGCAAGGATTTCTCAAGTGTCATCTGATGATCCACCCACTTGCACCTCTGTATATTTTTTAAGATAAATTTATTATGAGCTCGACACTTCAGGCCACATCATTTTAGAGATTTAATTAACTTGAAAGTCTAGAGCCAGGCAGATGGAGGGGGAAAAATCTCAACTCTGACTAAAAGATTTAGTTCTCAAGAGTAACGCCCCCTCCACAACTTTGGGAAACTTGCATCAAACAGAGGCCAGAAGGAAGGTTAAAAAACTTCTCTCAATTCAAACCCTGTTAAAAACATGACAGACAAGTTTTCTAACAACTACTCGGATTCTATAATCTTTGTTCTTTATGACTGATTAGTTCCACTTTCCAGCACCTCTCCTACAGACATACTCTCCAATTGAAAGCAACATATACAATAACAATTTAAATTCCTGTTGGAGCCTCAGCTTTTAAAACATCCATATGCTGTGTATAAAGTCACATAATGTAGCACTAGGTCACATGCACTCCATAGCTTGCACAGGCCAAGCTCATTGCATGCTCCAGGGGCTCCTGTATCCCTCCATTCTCCCCACCAGCTCCCTGTGTGCCACCCTCCCTGCAACTCCCCTAGTCTCCCCGCAGCAGGGGTTTTGTTTGCCCAATGGTCCCTCCTCCCCCCATGGTAGGGTCTCCCATTCTCCCCCCAGGCCATTAGCTCTGGGTGTGACCCAATTCCCACTTCCCCTCATGCCCTCTATTCCTCCTTCCCACCCCCAAGGCAGGGGCTCTGTGTGCCCCCTATTCTCTCCTTCCCCCAGTCTACCCTCTACTAGGGGTTCTGACCCCCCAACACCCTTTCTCCCCATTCCAGGGTCTTGCATTCTCTCTCTCTCTCTCTCACACGCATACACACACACCCCGAAGGGGCTCCATGTATGCCACCATTCCGTTTCCCCTGATGTCCCTCCATTCTCCCTTCCCCCCTTACCAGGGTCCTCCAATCTCCCCCAGTCAAACACAGAAATGCCATCAGGTTGAGTGCAAGGCCTTCACAAGCTTGGCCAACTACTTAAGAAGTCATTCCGCCAAAACAGGCCTTCTGCAAAGAAGAAAAAGTTACAAGTTGATTTCTTGAAGGAGTGCATGAGCCGAAGATACGTTCTCATTTCTTCTCTTGCAAGCCTGGAACGTTTCTGCCAGTCCACCTATGTATATGGATTAAGACGATTATTTATACTACCGCAGCGCAAAGGAAACCCAGTCATGCCCCAGGACCCTGTCACGCTAAGCGCTGTACAAACACAAAACAAAAAGATGGCCTCTGCCTCAGAGAGCTTACAATCTAAGTATAAGACAGTAGACAACAGGTTGAGACAAACAGGGTGAGGGATGGACGACAAGTAAACAGGGACAGACGACAAGTAAACAGGGTGAGGGATGGACGACAAGTAAACAGGGTGAGGGTGGAGGACAAGTAAACAGGGACAGACGACAAGTAAACAGGGTGAGGGATGGACGACAAGTAAACAGTATCGGTCAGCATAGTCTGCAGTGGTATCAATGCGCCAGCAGCAACCTATGTATTGAAATTAAATATGGTATTCCATTTATCAATTAAATTTGCCTCCTCTGTCATCAGGTAACCTTACCTCCACCATTATGGGACACAGCATAAATAATTATGCTTCTTCATATGGAAGCATGCAATACAATACCTACTTCTCTTTTCTGAAAACTCAGGCCAGGTCTACACTTCAAAATTAGGTCAACATAGCTACATCGGTACGACATAGCTATGCTGACCTAACCCCAGTACAGCCGCAATGTCAGCGGAAGGTGGTCTCTATTGACATAGCTACAGTCTCTGGGGGAGGCGGTGTTCCTACTCTGACAGAAAAAATGCTTTCATAGGTGTAGGTTGCAACGTTGCTATGCCACTGTATCTCCATAGTGTCCATGTCCCCTCAAATAACTGAGCAGCTACATGCACAGAATTTTTAAGAAGTTCATTGTAAGTTTAATAAACACTCTTCATGAAGAAAATAGTTCAACAGACTATTGCATTAGTCTATCTCCAAAATCCCATATTCAAACCCTGGAATAGACATATGGAGAACATCTCCTCCCTTCAACATGAAGGTGGTTTGTCAGGCTTAATTTAATTTTATCTGCTTGCAGAAGCTGTCCTACGGTCCTAAAAAGGCAGACACATCTACTGGAAGCTATCAGTTACCGCCTTCAGATGCAAGGCAGCAGACAGTTGATCAGCTCTGCTCTTATCAGCAGAAGTCACAAAAATTTATTATCCCCAGTTAATCCTTTTACACCGGTGAATTTCCAAATGCTTTTATGGTGGAAATTGATGGGATGAAAACTTGTCTAAATAAAAATGGTGAGCTGCCATTTTGTATGGCTTACTGTGCACAGGAGCAATAGTCTACATGCTTTGGTGAGCATATGCTGGCACCCTAACTGGATCATCTCCAGTTTTGTGGTTTTGTACTTGTATGTTCCAACATGGTGCTTTTTGCAAAGCCCTTTATGCAGATAAATGATTAGGCCTTTTGGTTTTTTAAATAAATTACTTCAAGAATAATTTACACTATGCAGCACTTAATGAGCTAGTTCACTCATTAATCACAATTTTCTTAGAATCCAAGCAGTAGAAGGCACGATCCCGATGAGATTAATGAGAGCCAAAGGGTGCTAAGCACCTCCGGATTAAACTAACTAGAATGTGATGCTCTGTTATAATGTAATGGTTCTCAGAGAATTATGTCTTAAAGTCTTTAGATTTTTTTCAGTTACCCACTCCCACATGAAAAGACAAAAATTCCAAACAACTGCATGAAAATCCATCTCTGGGAACTAAAGTGTGTTCCCTTTAAGACTGAAATATGCAACTAGTAATCGAATCAGGCTTAATAAACATTTCAGATTTACAGAACATGGACCCTGGCCAATTATTAGTGAAAACCACCCATTCTGTCACATCAAGCAGTGAGCAGACACACAGAATGAAACAAGGAGTTAATCTTAATGGTTATTTCTTTGTTTATTGGATTTGCTTTTTCACTCTGCTGTGGAAAGCTGCCATGCTGTGTTTAGTGACACCGTACCTGATAGTTCCTTTGACAGCTCTAGAAGAACACCGTTGTTAGACTGGGAGGGATCCAGTAATTATACCATTATAGCGGGGAAAGAAAAAAAAATCTAATTCTATTACCACTGTGTTCTTATTTCACTTTCCAGTTCAAAACATTTGTTCTACGCAGCTACAATGAGCCATTCTGCATACATATCATTGTGTAATCCAGGGAACCATATTTCATGAATTAATCCATAAGGCAATGTAGGTACGTTGTAGGTACAATGTAGGTACACTCTGACCTCCGGAGCAGAAGGCTGTATGTTGAAGTTCCATACCACAACTTGCACGCTCTTCTGGCACTGCAAAGTGATACTACCAGTGTGGTTGCTGCACTGATCTAGGTCCAAAGTCTTGGTTGAATATCCAGGATAGAATGTGTGACCCTTCTAAAAAGAGCAGGAAAATAACCCCAAAGTTCTGGCTAATATTCCTTCCATCAGTGAAGGAGATTCTGCTGTCCAAGGCTGTGTACAATCGATTATTGATATCAAGATGGCTGCAGTACATTAGTTCCCAGTGCGGTCACTGTATGAGCAGTACCTAATTTGCTAGTTACTTTGTAAATGGTTTGGGGCCAAACTCTTCTCATAAATTATTCCGTCGACTGCATAATTTTGCCTTAATGGAATTATACTAATGATTAATTTGGCTTCTTTCAGTATATGAAATGTAAAATTTGATTTTACCCTCATTCCATTAAAGAACATCTAGGAAGAAAAAAAAAAAGAAAAGAAAGTTACTTACCTTATAGTAACTGGGAGTTCTTCAAGATGTGAGATTCTTATCTATATTCTACTGGGGTCGATGTCAGTGCTCCATGAACCTGGTGTTGGAGAATTCTTGCAAACAATATCCTTTTGGCCCACTCATGCGCCCTTGCCCAACTTATGTTTCCAACCAAAGGCATGACGGCGGAGCAGACCAACCTCCTCTCCACTTCCTTCTCTACCATGAATCCAATTATGACCTGAAACACAGGGGAAGGAGGGCGGGTAGTGGAATACCGATAGGGATCACACATCTCGAAGAATCTCCAGTTACCATGAGGTAAGTAACTTTCTATTCTTCTTCGAGTGCTGGTCCCTATGTGTATTCCACTGCGGGTGACTGACAGGCAGGACTCAAGTAGGAGAAATGTGCAAGGATACAGATGGGAGAGCCTCTTGGAGGACCGCTGTCCCAAAGGATGCAAGAGCTGAGAAGTCCTGTACTAGAGCATAGTGTCTCGTGAACATGTGGCTGGAACTCCACATAGCTGCCCTGCAAATGTCACGTAGAAGTATTTCCTGAAACAATGTCACCTGAAGCCAACAAGTCTAGACGTTTAGACTTGTCAGGAGGAGTAGATTTTGGACATAGTCATCTAGATCTCTCCCTGGCAGCCTGTACGACTGGAGAGTTTGGTGCAGTCACAAATGATCTGGAAAAAGGGTTAAACAGTGAGATGGCAAAGTTTGCAGATGATACAAAAGTATTCAAGATAGTTAAGTCCAAGGCAGACTATGAAGCGTTACAAAGGGATCTCACAAAACTGGGCGACTGAGCAACAAAATGGCAGATGAAATTCAGTGTTGACAAATGCTAAGCAATGCACATTGGAAAACATCATCAAACTATACATACAAAATGATGGGATCTAAATTAGCTGTTACCACTCAAGCAAGAGATCTTGGAGTCACTGGATAGTTCTCTGAAAACATCCACTCAATGTGCAGCTGCAGTCAAACAAAATGTTAGGAACCGTGAAAAAAGGGATAGATAAAAAGACAGTAAATATCATAATGTCACTATATAAATCCATGGTGCACCCACATCTTGAATACTGCGTGCAGTTTTTGTCACCCCATCTCCAAAAAAGATATATTAGAAGTGGAAAAGGTACAGAGAAGGGCAACAAAAATGATTAAGGGCATGGAAGACCTTCCATATGAGGCAAGATCAAAAAGACTGACAGTTCAATTTGAAAAAGAGATGATCGAGGGGAAATAGGATAGAGGCCTATAAAATCATGAATGGTGTGAAAAAAGCAGGGTGGATAAAAATTAATGATTTAAACAAAAATCAAAGAAATCAGATTTTTTTAATAAAATGCTTTTTGAGGAAAAAACCTATCTAAAGATAGTTTTAATTAAGATACATTATAGCTCAAAGATATCTCATCATGGAATAGGGATTATAAATTCTAATTCTATAGTATGAGACAATATATTCATGTAATGTTTAAGAAAAGTTTTGTAAATGAGTTCCAATAGTTCATGGATTAGGGACCCAATCTTATGGGGTTCCACGGGCTTCTGTATAGATTATTTAGGTTAATCTTTCTAGCTAACTAATAGGACTCAGTGCTCAGTCTAGAAGATACCATCAGAGATGCTTAGCTCGATTTGTGTCTCCAGAGATAACATGCTTGTTAACAGGAAAAATATGTTTTAAATAAATAAATAGTATATAGAGGTGAGAAATAACAGACCTCAAGCCTATTGTCCCTCTGCAAATTTGTGTACACAGAGTCAATCCCTTACCTCTCTCTAAAAGTGCAAAGTTTCAGAAAGGTCAATGAATAGAAGACTGTTGTGGGCAGAACAGATCTGGACAAGGAGAAGAAGTCTGGAGATAAATGTGAGAAGGGAGGGACAGGCAGTAGAAACAAAAGTGAAACTGTTTGAGCAGCATATTCCAGAAGTCTTGGTCTTTCTGAGTGGAGCCTTCACTGATTTGCGATCTACCGTACTATTCTCTCACTAGAAAGGAAAACCTATAGTGGCAGCAGGCTGTAAAAGAGACCCAGTTTGGGAATATTTTAATGAACTTCCTCTACCTGTGGGTAAGACAGGCATATGTGCAAAGTGCAAACAGTGCAACAAAGAAATGCAAGGCCTGGTCGCCCAAATGAAACAACATCATGAGAAGTGTTCCTTCTCAGGAGGAAGCTTCATTGAAGATGATGAAAGAAACGTGTCTGAACGTGCAGAATCTTCAGGTTGGTAAACTTTTTTATTTCGCACTTCTTTCTTAAGAACTGCCTGTCTTCTTTCTGGACTGTTCTTGAATTCTCATGTTTGAGCAAAAAGTATAGTTGTTACTGTATGGTGCTATCATTTTAGATCCAGTTGTGATAAAAAAAATAGCTGAAATAGGCAGATCTTCCTTTTGCAATTTCACCTTTAGAGCAGTACTGAGTGCCAGTGAATGCAATGAGTAATACTAAATGAGCAGTATGGTAATAATAATTAAATAACTGCACTGACTTATTTTGTGTAGGAGAATCCATCCTCAACACACAGGCTTCTGAAGACTATCCACCTGCAAGATCACTATCATTTTCGATAGTTTCAGCGTTATCTGCCAATGATAGTGTTTCAGTCACATCAGGTACGTCACATAGCCACAGTATATCACCTGTAGCAAAAAGGGAAAAAAAATCTCCATCATCCAGAAACAACCATAAATAAGTTTCTGATAAGAACCAGCAGTTTATAAAAAGAGATAATTGATGAAAAAATTGCCCAGTTTGTTTATGCAACAAACTCTCCTTTCCGTATGACTGAGAACCCACACTTCATTAACATTGTTCCATCATTTAGACCAGGATACAGTCCACCCAACAGAGCAGATGTCACAGGCAAATTGCTGGAAAAAGTGTATGAAAGAGAAATTGAGCAATATGCAAAAGGTGCAAAAGGTCTAGAGCAGGGGTGGGCAAACTACGGCCCACAGGCCGGAAGGGAAACTGTGACCAAAGGGAGCTTCGGGGGAGGTACCCGCACGCAAGGGCAGCGCACGGAGCCCTCTGCCTCTCCCCCCAGGGGCCGCAGGGACATAGTGCCAGCCGTGGCACGGGGCCAGGGCAGGCAGGCAGGCATGGGGCCTACCCTGGCCCCTGTGTGCTCCGCTGGCACCCTGGAGAAGCTCCAGGGAAGCGGCACTGGGCCGGAGCTCGCACCCCCAAACCCCTCCTTCACCCTGCCTCCAGTCCCCTGCCCTGAGCCCCCTGCTGCACCACGCAGCCCTCCTGCACCCCAACCCCCGGCCCTGAGCTCCCTGCTACACCCCATACCCCTCCTGCACTCAGAGGTGAAAATAAGCCAGTACAGCGTACCGGCAAGAGCCAGTGCACCATACCGGACCAGCTTCCCCAGGCCGGCGATTTAAAGGGCCTGGGGCTCCCGGCCGCCTCTACCGCAGCCAGAGCCCCGGGCCCTTTAAATCGAACCCAGGCCCTTTAAATCTTGATTTAAAGGGCCCAGGGATTTAAAGGCCTGCCCCTTCCTGTTAAAGCCACGCCCATTCCAGTTGAGGCCCCACCCCCTGCTTGGGACTCCGGCGTACTGGTAAATCCTTTAAGTTATTTTCACCCGTCTGCACCCCAACCTCCTGCCCTGAGCCCCCTCCTGAACCCGCACCCTTCCTGCACCCCAACCCGTTCCCTGAGCCCCTCCCACACCTGGCACTCCCTCCTGCACCCCAGCCCTCTGCCCCAGACCTACATTCATGGCTATGCATACAATTTCCCCAGCCAGATGTGGCCCTCGGGCCAAAAAGTTTGCCCACCCCTGGTCTGGAGGGTAAAATTGTTAACCTAAGTCTTGATGGGTGGAGCAATGTTCACAATGATCCTGTTGTATGTGCTTGTGTGACAACAGAAGAAGGGAATGTCTTCCTTACAGAAACAATTGATACATCAAGAAATGCATACACAGCAGAATACTTACAAGAGGTAGCAGTAAAAGCTATAACAAACTGTTGGGAAAAAATTCAAATGTCTCACACACAGCTTGGTCACAGACAATGCTGAAAATGTATCCAAGTTGAGAAGAAATTATTCAGAAGAGAGTCCCAAGCTAACAACATACGGTTGCAGTGCTCATTTCATGCACCTCCTAGCCAAAAAGACTTCAGTGTTCCAGAAATAAAGACTAATGTTGAAATTGCAAAATACTTCCGTAACAGCCACTTTGCAGCAGCTGCTCTGAAAAATGTGGGAGGAACCAAGCGAACTCTCCCACCAGATGCGTGATAGAACTCAGTAGTGGACTGTTTTGAGCACTAGATCAAGAACTGGCCTAATCTGATAACTGTTTGTGAACAAAACTGTGAAAAAAAACAGATGGCACTGCCACAGCCAAAGTTCTCAACATTGGGCTTTAGAGAAATGTTGAACACATGCCAAGTACCCTGAAGCCTATTTCTGTAGCCTTGAACAAAACGCAGGGAAATAGCTGTTTCATTGCTGATGCTGCTGACATTTGGAAGGAACTCAGTGAGATCTTAAAAAGAGAAATATGCAATGACCGAGTTGAATTACAAGCATTAAAAAAAACGAACGGGACAAGCATGATCTCCAGCTTGTTTTCTTGCAAATATTCTCAATACTCGGTACCAGGGTCAAACCTTGACTGCTGAAGAAGAGGAGCTGCCTATGACATAGACATCCAGCAATCATCCCTCCATAATGCCAACTTTAATAAACTTGAGGGCTAAGCGTGAACCATTCAAGAAATATATGTTTGCTGATGATGTTTTAAAGAAAGTCACACCAGTGAACTGGTGGAATTCACTTAAGCACTTGGATTCAGAGACTGTAGAAGTGATAATCTCACTTTTAACAGCAGTAGCTTCTTCTGCTTGTGTAGAAAGAATATTTTCTTCCTTTGGACTAATTCATTCCAAATTGAGAAATCGTTTGGGACCTGAAAAAGCAGGAAAGCTTGTTTTTCTTTTCCAGATTATGAACAAACAGGAAAATGAAGGTGAAGAAGACTGAGTTAACTGCAGAAGCCAATATTTTAAGTTTCTCATGTTGACCTGGCTGACCTGGTCGATTTAATTTTTGTTTTGTTTTTTAATACTTCATTTAACTATTTTTGTTAAAATTGTATTTAACTAAAACAAACCTGATTTTAGTTAAACATTCAAGTTTTTTAAATTCAAAAATTCATATGCTTGTTTTGTTAAAATATTATATGTTTGCTGTTGAAGAAAAAAAAATCCAGAATACATAATGTTGTTGTTTTAGTTAAATAAAACAATTTAAAATGTCTGTCTGGTGATGTTCTCCTCCTAATACAGCATGGCAAGAAAATCCTCCAAATATTAATGATTAACTTCTTTAATTGGAGATAATTCACCTCCCAATGACGTAATAAATATCTGTTTCAATTACATTTGGTAAATGAAATAACCAATCATTCCTTTTCTGATATAGCTGTAAAACTAATCTGAAAAGTTTTCAAAATAAATCACTTAAAAATGTATAGTATAAAAATGTATAAATCACTTCTAAAAATGAAACCTACATCTATCTCTGAGTTGTGAAGAATATGTATTAAGATAACAACCAACAAGAATGCACTTTTATGTATTAATCCATGATTAAATTGAGTCTTCCTGACTCATGATTTAAATCATGACTTAAATCAATTTGATTTAAATCAAATCCACCCTGGGAGAAAGTGAATAAGGAACTGTTATTTACCCCTTCACATAACAGGGATCAGGAGTCACCCAATGAAATTAATAGGCAGCAGGTTTAAAACAAACAAAAGGAAGTACTTCTTTAGACAGTGTGCAGTCAACCTGTGGAACTCATTGCCAGGGGAAGTTGAAGCCCACAACTATAACTAGGCTCCGAAAAGAATTAGATAAGTTCATGGAGGATAGGTCCACCAATGGCCATTAGCCAAGATGATCAGGGATGCAACCTCAGGCTCTGGATGTCCCTAAGCCTCTGATTGCCAGACGCTGGGACTGGACAATAGAGCATGAATCACTTGATAATTACTCTGTTCTGTTCATTCCTTCTGAAGCACTTTGCATTGGCCACTGTCAGAAGACAGGATACTGGTCTTGGATGGACCATTAGTCTGACCCAGTATGGCTGTTCTTATGAATCAAAATCTCACTAGTGAGAGAAGGTCCCACTGACAAGATAAACTGAGTCAGTGGAGGGAGGCTCTGTGTTGACGGTGCATGAGACAGCAACAGTACCATCTGTGGTTGACTCTCTGGTCATGCTGAAACTGACAGATCCCAACATTTTGGCTTGGATGGTGCCAGTGGTGATGTCACTGGTCTGAGATCTGGTACTGATCGAGCCCTGGTTTTATGAGCTTTTGAGTCCTGGCCCTAGGACTCAGAGGATGTACTAAGTCCTATGAGCAAATCTGCTTGTTCAGCCCCAATGCAGGCAGAGCTGTGTCAGTTGCCTTTGTAGCAGACTTAGATGGACATTTGCCCTTATGCTTGTGAGCGTGTTCTCTGCTTTCCCTACAAGACTGCAAGAGGGAATTTGTGGGAATGGACTCCCTTGCACCAGAGTCGGGCCTCGTGCTGGGAGGCAGTCAGCGTTGATTCAGGTTGCCATATGGTGGGTCTCGGCTTGGGTCTGACTGCAGCCTCACAGCCTTCTCCATAGGTTGCTTTCTAAGCCAGAGTTCCTGCACCTCACGGGTATAGCTAGGAAAGAGTAGAAGATATTGCACCAAGCTGTGATGCTGATTGCCATCACTAACCAAGAAGGAACAGGGGCAGGACATACAGTTTTTGTGGCTTGGAGTACTGGGCATAGTCCATTACTCATAATAGGGTGGGACAGGGAAGGGGCTCCCAGAGGTAGGGAATCTAACTAGAAAACATAAAAATTATTTTAAAAAAAGAAAAAAAGAGTACTTGTGGCACCATAGAGACTAACCAATTTATTTGAGCATAAGCTTTCGTGAGCTACAGCTCACTTCATCGGATGCATACTGTGGAAAGTGTACAAGATCTTTTTATACACACAAAGCATGAAAAAATACCTCCCCCCACCCCACTCTCCTGCTGGTAATAGCTTATCTAAAGTGATCACTCTCCTTACAATGTGTATGATAATCAAGTTGGGCCAAGGAGAGTGATCACTTTAGATAAGCTATTACCAGCAGGAGAGTGGGGTGGGGGGAGGTATTTTTTCATGCTTTGTGTGTATAAAAAGATCTTCTACACTTTCCACAGTATGCATCCGATGAAGTGAGCTGTAGCTCACGAAAACTTATGCTCAAATAAATTTTTTAGTCTCTAAGGTGCCACAAGTACTCTTTTTCTTTCTGCAAATACAGACTAACACAGCTGTTATTCTGAAACCTATTTTAAAAAAAAAAAACTTACTAAAAGTAATAAGACCTATGTACAAAATGCATTGAAAAGGCGATCTTTAAAATATTTACAGACTGAAGAAAAAATAACAAAGAAGCAGCTCCAGAGACTGGAGGTTCTGACCCAGGCCATGTGTCAGTAAGAAGAAACTGGAGAAGTAGTTAGTCCACTCCACCCTTTAGGCCCTCAGTTGAAAACACAAGGAGGGCAAGGGCGCATGCACGAACCGACAGACCCTGCTTGCAAGAATTCTCTAACTCCAGGCATGCGGAGTGCATGTACATGGAGCGCATGCAAACTGACAGTGGAATACACATAGGGACGAGCTCTCAAAGAAGTTTTAGTTTGGGGACTGACAAAAATTGTATTTAAAAATGCAAAGCTAATAATACACCGATTTTTCAAATTATTTACATAGAAATAAATACATCACCCAATTTAGACATTTGCATCATTAGAGAATTATAGATGACAGCTTCTAAGAAAATTAGAAGGGAAAAATTCATGAAAAATCATTTTTTGTTAAAATATCAGTTTTTGTCAATTTTCAAGTCAGAAGAACTATTAGGCTACAAAATCACTAAAACAGAATCAAAGATTTATTGCCTGGGAAAAGAAAATGGTATAAACTCATATACAAGTTCATGTAAAAAACAAAATGACATTAATAAGCAACCAATCATTTCTGTTCATAAAAACGTGCCCCTTTGTGAACATATGGCTGCCTTCCAGATGCTCCCTGGTGGCCTCAGAGTGGCCCTGCAAGCAGCCCCTCACCTCAGTTTCCCTCATTTCCTCAAATAAACTCAGTACAGCTTAAGAATTATATAAATAACCCTTTTTGAAGGGTTAGTTTATTACCAAAAGTCCCACTGCCATAAACCAGAATCCCCCCAGCACAGTCCAAACAATACATTCATCCCAACAGTCCAATACCAAACATGGCTCTGGACTCTCTCACCACACCCCAGTGGCTAGGTATGGCTCTGGCATCTCTCCTCATACCTCACTTCAGCCCCTCAAGATGGGTGTTTCTCTGCCCTGCCTCCTTCCCCCGTATGATTCAAGTTCTTGCCTGGAGACATCAGCAGTCTCACCCCTCCATCATTCCTCAGCTTTCTCTGGCCTTCCTGCTTCAGCCCTCCAGCTCAGAGCCAACAGGCATCTCCCTCTGCTGCTCTCAGCCTTCAGCGTCTCTGGCCTGGGGAAGTTTGTAGGTGACCCTGACTGCCTTCAGCACTGCTCCAGCTGCTCCCTCCTTCAGGGCCATCCCCTCGCTGAAGTGCTCATCCCTGCTCTGCTCTCATTTCGAGCTCCCACTCTGGACGCTGGGTTCCGGACTCCTCCCTCTCAGGATTCTGAGCTCTCATTTGTAACTTCCAGGGGAGCGCCACCCTCCTCCTTACAGCACACTAGGATGGTCCTGCACTGGAAGAAGAGTGCTGGGCCGGATTCCATTATACCTTTGGTGTTGGAGAATTTCTAAGAAGTAGCCACAATGTGAAGTTAAGGCACCATTTTTGTCCTTATCTTGCCCTTTTCTGTGTATTTCATATTTTTCAAGTAAATACCTGAGCGTCAGCCTTTGAAACTCTTTAGAGCATTAAGATAATTCCCTATAAATCTGAACCAAGATCTGCTTTCTCAACAAGAGCATTCTGCCCTGGAGGTGCCCACTTTTGTTACTGTGAGGGCTAGAGTAGGGCTGACAGCATTTTGTTGCTTAAGGATTTTTTTTTTTGGGTGGGGGGGCAGGGAATAAAAAAGAAAGCATTTGTTCTGAAAAGAATAAGATCAGGGAACAACAGTAGGACTGACTTTATCAATAGATTACAAGAAGTGGGAAAGGATAGCAGTACGGTAGGTCAAATTTTGGGCCTCAACCGTTCATTTCCTTTCAGCTTTGAACTTCCTGGCTTTGTCTATCTAATCTGTTCTATATAGGTTCTTATACTGCCCTCGTCACTGGAGTGTTTAAGCTTATTCCAGTAGCGAAGTAAACAACATAAGTAACATCTGTCCCCTCTGGTTCATTCTCTCTCATCCTCTGTCTAGGGGAAGAATTGTGCACACAAGGCAGTGAATTGGGTTAGTGGGGGAGCGTCAAGGTTCCTTCCCCATTCTGAACTCTAGGGTACAGATGTGGGGACCTGCATGAAAACCTCCTAAGCTTACTTTTACCAGCTTAGGTTAAAACTTCCCCAAGGTACAAACTATTTTACCTTTTGCCCTTGGACTTTATTGCTGCCACCACCAAACGTCTAACAAGTATATAATTGGGAAAGAGCCCATTTGGAAACGTCTTTCCCCCGAAAATCCTCCCAACGCTTACACCCCCTTTCCTGGGGAAGGCTTGATAAAAATCCTCACCAATTTGCATAGGTGAACACAGACCCAAACCCTTGGATCTTAAGAACAACGAAAAAGCAATCAGATTCTTAAAAGAAGAATTTTAATAGAAGTAAAAAGAATCACCTCTGTAAAATCAGGATGGTAAATACCTTACAGGGTAATCAGATTCAAAACACAGAGAATCCCTCTAGGCAAAACCTTAAGTTACAAAAAGACACAAAAACAGGAATCTACATTCCATTCAGCACAGCTTATTTTCTCAGCCAGTTAAAGGAATCAGAATCTAACGCATATCTAGCTAGATTACTTACTAAGTTCTAAGACTCCATTCCTGTTCTGTCCCCGGCAAAAGCATCACACAGACAGAGAGAGAGACTTCGTTTCTCCCTCCCCCTAGCTTTTGAAAGTGTCTTGTCTCCTCATTGGTCATTTTGGTCAGGTGCCAGTGAGGTTATCCTAGCTTCTTAACCCTTTACAGGTGAAAGGGTTTTTCCTCTGGCCAGGAGGGATTTTAAAGGTGTTTACCCTTCCCTTTATATTTATGACAGGGAGTTGGGTTTTTTTTAAATGTAAACACTGCTCTGCGTTTATATTACAGAAGGCAGATCAAAGACATGCAGCTTGCATATCTACTGTAGTTCCCTGTTCTTATTTTTTTCAGAACAAGTGCTTTTTTTTTTTTGTGGTGGTCCTTAATATTGACTGTTACGCCCTTCATGTTCTGTAAATATAGTTTAGTGTATATACAATAAAATATTGTTTGAACTTGTTTAATCGGCTATTAAATGGTCTTTGGGAGTCTATGGAAGTAAGTAGGTACAAATACAAAAAGTTAACACACACACAAAAACGTACAAAATCTATTCCCAGCCTCCAGTGAAGTAAAAATCCAGAGACAAACCAACAGATTGTTAGTAAGAACAGTATGAAAGATGATTATAATATACTCCATGTCTAGAAGGCAATTATAAACCTTTGTTCACATGAATGTGCTTTGCTGGAGTTATTCAAGCACCTAGTGCTAAACGAAGTAGCACTTTACCGTTGCTGGAATAATGATCTTTTTGAACATTATCATTATGCATAGTGCTGTACACACAAACACACTACCCTGCCCCAACAATTTTACAATATGAGACCCCAATGCTGCAAATATTTATTTATGTGCAAAACTTTACATATGTGTTTCTAGGATCAATGCCTAAAATACAAAAAAGAGCTCAGATGCAAATGACGGATCCATCTGTGCTGGGCAGAGTTGCTTGAAAACAGAAGAGGGACACCTACTCAGAGTGTGGGGAGAAGATAACATTAGTTATCTTCCACAGCCTTTTATTTATCTCTCTTGTCCTCCTTCCAAAATCTTAAATGATGTCAGCAGGAAAAAGGCTTTTCTATAAATACATGTAAAGGATGAATACCATGTGTGTTGGGAAGGGTTATTGCACTTGCCTTCATCGCTGGGCTTAAATCCTGGAGAGATCTCAAGAGAAAATGAGGTTGGTGGTCTATTGCAGTTCCTGTCCATACACATCACAAAACCACCAGACATTCTGGCACAGCTCAACCCCCATTAGCAAGCTCTGTGCTCGAGAGCCAAGACAAAAATACTCAGGGTGGGAAAACTTGCAGAGCTCTTACCCACACAATTTCTAACTCAACCAGTGCTACTGGTACTCATTTTCATGAGTGCTCTACTTTCTTCAGGAAACATGGAAACTAGATAAGGGCTCGGAGAGCAGGGAAAAGCCTTTGCTGCTAAGTGCAGCCCTGCTGAAATTTTTCAGAAGATAAGCGAGAAGCGAGACGATGGATGGACAGTGTTATTGGCTAAAAAACTAAATGACCTTTACAAGCAGCCTTGAAACATCCATCACTTTCCATGTGGCTGTGCTTTGCATGGTACTAGAGTCTCATTGAGGGTGAAGTTTATGCACCCCTCCCTGTGCCAAGCCTGGGAAGTACAGCTTTGTATAGGAACCTCCAGCAGGGCTAAGCAAGCTAAAATTCACAAGGTCCTGCTCTAGTGCCCACGACCAAGTTCTAACTGGTTGCTATCAAGACTTGAGCCATTCATATGTATTGATTAGTAACACTGTGAGGGATAATTTGCTCCAGCAAGCTGTTAAACAAGATCTAAGCATTTCAAAAGAAAAGAAGAGAGAAGACGAAAAAAGGGGGAAAAAAAGAATAAGAAAGAGTAGAGAGAAAAGAAAGAAAAAGAAAAACGTAGTTTGTAATAAAGGAGAGAGAAAAAGGGCAGCCGAGTGAGAGCAGAACGGGTGCATTCAACCCCTCCTGCATACTTCAGAGAGTCAACATACCCCACAAATCTTAAGTCTCCTTGGCTCCTACAATCCCAACACCCTACCACAAACCCTACAAGGCTCTTCACAGGCCTTGATAGGCTAGACAGGTCCCTCACAATCACCCCTACCCAGTGGAAGCCCAAAGACACACAGCAGATCCCAATGAGCCTAAATAGGATCATCCATCCCTCCCAAGAATCTGTAGGTTGTGAGGTGTAGGTGGTCTCCCTGACAAGTCTCATAAGTGGGTGGCAACAGGAAGCCCATTTTCAGGAGTCCCACCATAGGCTCTGAAGAGTCTCTTAAGACTGATTTGAGGGTGGAGAGACACAAACTGTTTTGTCTCTTTCACTAGCCCCTTGCAGTTCCTTCCTGTGTTCTGTAAACTTGTTCTCAGCAATCAAAAATAAATAAAATCACCTTGATAAACAAAGGTATTTCAGTGAGCACAGAACTGCAGCTGAACATTAACATCCCAAAGTGAACCCGTGCGCTCACTGTACAGCTGTCAGAGACTGTCTCTCTCAGTGTAGCAAATCTCTCTCTCAAGGGTACTAAAGCTACATGAGAGACTTCTGCTGGATAACAAGAGTTTGCCAGCAATCATGTTATTCTATTTAATACTAATCAGTACAACAACCCCGTGCTTACAAAGAAGTAAAGTGGAAAGAGATTTTTTTTTTAAAGTGTGGGCTCAATGGACTGATTTACTAAGGATTTTTTGGTTACACCATCAATGGTTTAAGTTTGTTTTTCCTTTTAAAAAACAATACTTGATGTGTTAATATTTGTGCATGTAAGCATACAGAGCAGCATACACTCCAGTGCTATGTATTTTATGTGCCTGCTTCTCTCCAGCATTAAGCCTCAATATGCAGCACTGTAGAAGACAAAAATTAAAGGCAGTCCTGGGTCCAATTTAAGGAATTCTCAGAACAGCCTAAGTGCGTTAGGAACTCAAGTCTCACTGAAAGTCAATGGGACTTGTGCACTTAACTCACTTAGATTGTTTTGAAAATCTCACACTTACACAAGGAGTGGGCGATCCAAAGAAGGAAGCTATAATTCCTCTCTCTTACTTGGATTGTTATTTTGATTTAAAATACGCCACCTTTAAATATAACAGTGAGGCATAGGTGCTGTTTAACACAGGTTCGTGTTGGTAGGTTATGCAGATGAAGAGTCTTTTGGAAACGTTATGCCAATAATGTATGTTTAAGGTTTATATTGGGAAAGTCAAGATGTTTCAGAAATTGTGAAGCCTCCTGACAACAGCCAAAGGACTTCCCCCCACCCCCGGATATTTCCAACAGGTGCCATGTAACCCAGTGCAGTCAACATGTAGGAACTCTTGGGGGACTAACATTTTACTGGCACTTGAACAGGTGAATGCTAGCAGACGGCACATTGTAATAGAAAGTTGTCTCTGTAAAATAATCCCCCTCCCTCAATTATATTTTATGCATTTGACCCTGTGATCCTGGCACAGGCAAAAATACCTAATGAAGTCAAGTCATTGGGAATGAAGGAAATTCCTCAGAAATCATCAGTGACACACCTTAGACAAACTTGTAAGGCATGGGATTCTACCAGGTGGTCTGTGGGGGCCACCCATTAAGCAAGTCACACCCTGGTCCTGATTTCTGGCCTCACCGCCCTTCTCAAAGTCAGGCATCCAAAGAAAATATTCACTTCAGAAATCAGTGGAACAAGGGTTGGGTGGAGAGAATACTCCGTACAGAAAGAAACTGAGCATAGTAATTATGTGTACAGCATCTAAATTCTGCTGTAATGGGCAATGGAGACAGTTATGCCCACATAAGAAATACGAGATTGTTTATCCGAACAAAACTTTTGAATCTCTTGCTGGACATGCAAAAAAACCCATCAATAATTCATTTTAACAAAAAGAATGGCAAACAAAATGATCGTTTGGTACTTAGTTTGACAGTGAGATATTTTATTAGGGGTGTTTTTTAACATAATATGTAACAATTTATACACCCAGACACATACACAGAATATATGGAGTTCATCTATAAATATCAATTGCACTTGCACATTTATACGAGAGTTGAGCAAATATATTAAAGAGTTTTCATTAATATTCACTCAGATTTTAAAATGAATTCACAGACTGAGTTTAACACTCTTTCTGGGTTGATTTTATCCAAATAGTCTAGCAAGAGCATTTAATGATACTCACACAAACAGCAAATGTTACAGAATGTTTCCAAAAAGCAAATTTCAGATTTGTAATTGGGTGTATTCCCACCTGATTCCCAGTGTTACGTTCATCCAGTTAAGGATCAGAAACATGCCATGTGACTTAATGTTCAGCCAAAACAGTTTGAGTATCAGAGACTTGTAATGAACTGCTCATGAACAATTTATAGATCAAGAATTATTCACGGATATTTAAAGAATAAAAAAATACATTTGAGAAAGTTTTGATATGTTCAGACCATTTGTCAACAGAAAGAGGTAAAATTCAAATAAATTGTTACAAGTCATTTGCTCAGTCTAGTTTTTACAGTTTTATCTATTGACGTGCTTTGGCAACTTAGCTTGTGGTATAAAAAGGAATTCTCTTGTTTATTCTTTGCCATGCTTTAGTTTCACCAGAGTCAGCCATCCTTGTTCTCTTCTAGTGAAGGCAGGAAACTGACAATAAGAGAGAAGCACCTGGAATTCCCATCTCAAGACAGACAGGTCTTGTCTACACTGCCCTGCAGTTCAGATTATGGGGGGTGTGAATAGCAGTGTGTACCAAAGTGCTGTTCTGTAACTCCTCTGTGTGGACACTGCAGACACGAACTAAAAGGTTCCTGCTTTGCATTAATATAGTCCTCTTCAAAGAGGATATAACTAATGCGAAATAGGAACCTTTTGGTTTGCACTCACAGTGTCCACTCAGGGGAGTTGGTGCGCATTGCTATTCACACTCCCATAGTCTGAACTGTGGGACACAGTGTAGATATGCCCACAGCTTTCCTACATTGAGAGCTTCTGAAAACCGAGCTTTATACTGGAGAGTTTCAGGAGTTTCAGGCAGTCAAAGATAGAGTGGGTAAAACATTCAAGAGTGAGTCCTTTAGGAGCATAAGACAATAGGGCAATTGAAAGTTAACAGGACTTAGGCCTGGTCTACACCTAAAACATAGATTGACCTAGCTACATCGCTAAGGGGAATGAAAAATTCATACCCCTGAGAGATGTAATTAAGCCAACCTAAGTCCTGGTATAGATCCACTAGATCAACGGAAGAATTCTTCCATTCACCTAGCTACTGTCTTTCAAAGGGTGGATTTACTACAACAATGGAAAACCCCTTCCATCACTACAGCAAGTGTCTGCACTACAGTGGTATAGTGCAGACATAGCCTTAGGTGCTTTTGAAAATGGGCTCCTAAGCCACTTGAGTGCTTTTACAAGTGTTACCCAGAATCCGAACTGTCAATAAAACCTCTGCCGCTGCCACTCACGTGCTGACATGTTACACTGTGAACCATGAAATGAGGAGACGCGCTTAGGAGAAGTGTTCTGGGGCAGAAGGTGCTAAAATGCTACAACTGGCTGTCATACGCTTGATTGACATGGAGAAGGGTTCCAGCTCACGCTAATAATAGCCCAGACAAGTTTTTCTTTTCAGTGCTAATACATATCTCCTGTTAGATCATGGGCTCTCATCTTGCAGACCATGATCCCTAGGATGGGATTGCAAACAGCCATCGGGGGGGGGGGGGGGGGTCATGACTACCCTGCCCTTCCCATGTTGCTCAGATGGGGCTCCCAGTTGGATGAGAGAGAAGTCTCAACACAGAACAGGTTGAGACCCACTGCACTAGACTATTATTGTTTTAGATTTGAAGGCTTCATTCTACATGAGGGAATCAGCCTACTAGATCTTATTTATATAACCAATTCAGAAATTCTTGTTTGTTTCCTAATGCATAAAACACACACAAAGACATTATTTGAGAGAGAGTGTACAAAGGTTAAACCTTTAATCCAGACCACAAAAATGCATAATAGTGCTTGATCTACAGCAGAGCCTAGGTAACTCATGACTACAGCAGTTTGTTCAGAAATTTGATCCTGTATTTCTTTTGAAACTTTAGACATGCTTGTGTTTTTATTTGCAATTCTTTAAAGCGAATTACTGGCAATTCAGTAGTCTGAAGTATGCAACATGTTAGAGCTGATGAAGTGAATTTAAATTTTGAGGATTTGCTTTGTTGTGGTGGATTTTTTACTAATAGATTACTAAATTTCCAGATCTTCCCTGCAAGGCCAGGATTGCCCACCTACTGATTCAAAGGTCACTTTCTCTTGAGGAGCAATGTTTCTGCATAGCTGTCACCAGGTATGTAAAATTGACGCACAAACTATTGTCTCAAGTAAATTGTTGGCAGTGAGAGAACTGCAGGTCTGAAACTAATTAATTCTGCACTCACCGACACGTTTCCTTATGCTAACTGGAAATTGCAGTCAGCTCCAGAAGGCACTCTTGACATGCAGAGAGAAAATACAGATTTTTCTTAACAAAACCAAGAAGTGTTTAATGCAGATGAGTGATCTAACAGTGACATAAAGAAGCAGAAGATAATTGTGGGACACTATATTAGGGATCTGAGAGAGCTGCTACATTGATTATATTATAAAGGAAGCATTTATTGTGATTTTAACCTTACTGTGATAAGTCCCAATACTTTTTCTATTCCTAGAATGCAGTACAGTGATAAGCTGATATCAGTACAGTAACCCTAAGGGCTAAACAGATGTAGGGCCTGATCCAAGTCTACTGGACTAATGCAAGTTCTTCCACTGATTACTAGGCCCTAGCTCAGCAAGCTATTTGAGCACATGCCTAACTTTAAGCTCATGAGTAGTTTCATTGACTTCCATGACACTACTCATGTGGTTCAAGTTAAGCACACTTGTTTAAGAATCTTGCTGAATCAGGATCAAAATGAGCTGCCTTTGCCATTTGTACAGGCAGCACAGCCAAAATACTCCTTGTTCTCTACAATCCACATTCCATTAGGAGTTATCAAGCTGCCACCTTCTTTACATTCAAGTCCCGCATAAAGACGTACTTCTATGATCCTCATGAGAAAAGAGCCAGAAACAATTAAATCCTAATCCACGTTGTCCCCGTGGAGTCTGGCTCTCTGAGGCATCCTTATCTATTCTGCATATACCTTTTCCGCTGTAACTCACTCAATATAAGGGACTGTCTCCATTTTTTTTTTATATTGTAATAGCAGCCAGTACATTGTCAGCCCTTAGCAAATAATAAGACACAACAGAAGAGTTAATAACATGGCCATAACCCAATCATCAAGCATTTGCCTGAGACTGCTGCTACAATCTTATTTCTCTTGGCACCCAGGCTCAGATGCACTTTTAGAACACTGCAGCAGTTCCTACTCCCTTAGCCAGTTCTGGTGTAAGACAGCTTGGGTCTAATCTTTCACTTGGACCAAGGTCAGGTTTGAGTCACACTGACAGAGCCATCCAGTGCTGCAAGATTGCAGTGTTGTACACATTCTGTGGGAATATCGGGAAGTTCAGTCTCCAGAACTGTCACTTTGGGATATTTCACAAACGCTAGATTCACATAAATAATTCTCACAGTGGTACTGAGCACCAGAGTCCCCACAACAGAGCTGCTCATTCTGTCTGCCAGACAAAAGGTCCCCAGGGCATCCAGAATAGTGGGTCACACAAAGAAGGGAATTCAAGGGAAAGCAGAAAGATACCGGTTAGACACAAATTAAAGAGACAGGTAGCTACTGCCCCATATATCGGTGCACTGGGGTGGAGGAGGAAGAATGAGCGCAAGCAGCCTTACCCTGCACCCTGCCAATAGGGATGCTCATAATTTCAGTCCCTACATTCAGGGCTCAGTCTAACTGAATGTAATGGGATGTAAATTGGCACAAATTAGACATCATGACTGACTGCTGCCCAGCCGGTCTTTGGTGACAACAAACTGTTTGAGCATATCAGTTCGCAGTGAACAACTACGGGAAAATGGGAAAGAGGCCAAACTCACATTCAGCTTTAAGAATAAAGCTTTCCGCAGGAAATCTACCAAAATGAATTAACTGATGAACGAGAAGGTTGAGCGTTATAGGGTGGCCAGTGAGCTAATTTTTGCAGAACAGTGACGGTTATGGCCTGTCATAGACCTGTCTTGGTCTAGTTGAAAAAAAGATTTCCTATTGTCAGTTTAGTGCATCTGGGGCTCAATCTAATTTTGCTTCCTGGTTCTACACAGAAATTCTACCCCCCTTTGCTCAGCTTGCTATTTATAGGTCCAGCCTTGCTTCCCCAGACTTGCTATTTATAGGTCCAGCCTTGCTTCCCCAGAAGACAACAAGAGTGTTGTGTCAATTACCCTCACAGTAAACTTTGACCTTTTGTCATCAGAAAGAAGTGGCACTTGCTTCTGCAGAAAGAAAAAAGGGCTGCAATTTCAGATGGCAGCATCTTGGAGAGGGGAGTGGAGCAATGTACTATGGAGACCAGTGAGAGCTCAAGGACAGGTAACTTGCAAAACACCAAGACTAGAGCTGAATGCTATGCTCCATGGGATAGCCAGGCTCCCCACTTGTCAGAGTTCAGACAGCATTCTTAGCCCTGGCAGCTCAGAAGATATCTGTCTGTACAGCCGCATCATTCCAATTACCAGTTTGCTTTCCCCAAACTCCATAAGCTTCAATTCAATTTTAGCAGCCAGAATCTCTTGAATATTGTAATTAAAGATTAATGCTTTAAACATTCTGAAAGCTGGTTTTGGAATGGCATGCAAGACACCATTCATTTTTAACCTGCCCTAGTGGTTTGAGATACCAAAAACTTTAAGTGTCACTCATCCCCCACAGACTAGAACTGTCTTCTTCCCTTAAGCTGTTAGCTAGATTTGCTGGGGGAAGGGCTTCTTCCCCTCCCCCCTTTATTAAATTATTCACTGTAATACATGAAACAAGCAGTAGCTTCTCTCTCCCTGTAATAATGAGTGCCGCCTGCTGCAGACAACATAATAAGCAACCTCAGCAGGAGAAATATGGAGTACATCTTCCCAAAGTAAAAGAAAGAAAGAAGGAAAGACAATGACAGAAAGACAGAGGGAATTTAGGTGCAGGTGGGGGTGCGGGGTTCAGGCTCTAGGCTAGGGCAGGGGGTTGGGGTGTGGGAGTGGGTGAGGGTTCCATCCTGGTGGTGCTTACCTTGGGTGGCTCCTGAAAGTGACCAGCACATCCCTCTGGCAGCGACTCCTAAGCAGGGGGGCTAGGAGGTCTCAGTGCGCTGCCCCTGCCCTCAAGCATTGCCCCCACAGCTCCCAATGGCTGCAGTTCCTGGCCAATGGAAGCTGCAGAGTCGGCACTGGGGGCGGGGGCAGCGCATGGAGACCCCCTCCCCACCCTGGGCCTCAGGGACATGCTGGCCGCTTCCAGGAGGTGCGGAGGCGGGGCAGGTAGGAAGCCTGCCTTCGCGCTGCCTGAATTTTAGCATGCACGAGGCTCTGGGAGGAAGGGGGAGGAGTTAAGGGCGGGGGAGGGGTTGATCAGCAGGACCTGCAGAGCCCCTGGGGTGCCCTCAGAGACCCCAGTTTGAGAAACGCTGCTCTAGACAATAGGAGCACACAATAAAAAAACCTTTTTAGCTAAGCTAATTAGCAGGTTGGCAGCTTAAGTATCTGAAAGCGTGCTCCCATCAGTTTCTGCATATTGTACTCTTTAGTATCTAGTAGAAGAAAAAACCAAAACCAAAACCATTTGTTCTACCTGCAGTTACTAAACCTGAGTCAGAATGTTAAACATTCTAATCCTGGGAAAGGGAGATAAAAGAAAATGAACAGTCAGTGTGACACTGTACAGATTCTAGACTTTAAGGTTTCTAAAGAACAGACTTCAAAGAGAAATGCTGATATACAGCAGTAAGAAATACCAAAACCCATGAAAAAACAAGTGACAAGAAGCAGAGGTTCATACCTTTGAGGGAAGCAAAACGCTTCCTTACTAAAAACCTACATCTGACAGCAAGAGGGAACATTTTAAGATGTTAAGAGGCCTGCACCTGGCTAACCTTTCCTTGTTATTCTCTGTAAATTGGAAAAGTTATGTAAATACAATGTTAAAATAATACTAACACTAGGTATGCTATATCTGCAGTTAAATGCACGCTTATGTATGCCAACAACTGTGTGCACAATCCTAGCCACTGTGCAAACAAACTTTTTCATGCAAAAATTATTAAAATCTGGGACACAAATGTCAGAAAATTAAAAAAGATGGTTCCCACAGCACCTGGTAGTCACTTTACTTCCCAAGTCTTTATTGCTTTATTATAGAGGTACTTCAGCAGTTCTGTAGCTAAGGCAGCGTTTAGTTTTAAACAAGACTTGCAATAAAATCACAAGCAGCAACAACGCTTGCAATCTCAAATGTCACACTCCTAAAATTTCACAAAGGGCATCTTACTACAGAAGAGCCCCCCCAGAGTAATTTTTTAGAAGAACAGCTATTTGGTTTCTTCACCATTAATTGATTTATCTTGCATCATGAAAGTCTATGTAGAGTGGCATCTTGGTGGAAGATGCCTCCGCTCTCCAGTGCTGCCTTTCTAGCTCCCTACCCCTCCTGTGTTCCCACACTACAAAACTTAACAGCCTCTCATCCTAGCTGCCTCTCTGTCCCCACACCTCCATCCATGTCATCACATTAAGTGGCCTGCTGGCAACATTCCTTTATATGTAGTTGGGGGCAAGCGGAGGTTTATAAAGCCTTAATTTCTTTTTGTCTCATTATTTCACAAATACAAAAAATAAATCACAACTAGTCCTTAAAATAAATGTACTGCTACCAGCGTTGCTCAATATTCCCACCACCCTGCACACATTCATTTTAAGTCTGATTTGTGTTTAGGGGCTTTGTGAAATGGACACATTACATTAAAATTAGCGTTTTCTACGTAACAAGATTTTTTTTGCCCTGGAATAAAACATAAGTCAAACATTTTGCATTCAGTGAAACTACTCTATTCCAAGGTTTAAAAGTTTGGAGGATCAGGGCCTTAATGATTTACTTTCCAAAATTATGGCCGTGAAGATTTCCTTATGTAATTGTTCTATAAACTTTCTCCTCTGCTAGTTAAGTTAAAAACCGATCCAACCACAAAAGGGAAGCAAAAGTGTATTGGCTTTAGAATTCATCTGGGACACCAGTGAAGGAAACATGAACACAGAAATTAGGCTCCTCATTGATGAGGAGCGGACACTGTACATACGAAGAGGGACACCAGCAGATTTTTAAAATTGCATACTCAATGCTATTACATTTGCATCGTAAATTACGATAGGATGTAAGAAGAGAGTCATTAAAGCCCAGCAAATCTGATAAAATGTTCTTTAAATTAGAACTGGTGTTAAATAATCCAAATCAAGGGTTTAGGCTTCCCCCTGGGGAATACTTCTGTCAAATGTGGGCGAGCTACCAATTTCTTTACCTTCACGTTTTGGCAGACAACACAAATAGAAGAGCTGCTCAGATCACATCCAGGCAACTGAGGGGTTCAGGGATATAATTTAATTTGAGGTTCCGTTGACAGCACAAACCACATAAGCAAACTAAGTATTTTGCTATCACCAGGACTCCAAAATGCAGTCACTGACATCTACTCAAAACGTGGCCACAGACTCCATTTTTACTATCATCTCTGTAAACCAGCACCCTGACATTGTCTCTAAACCAGCATTTCTCACATGCAGCCACCGTGGCCGCATGCGGCCACCAGGGGCTTTTCCTGCGGCCAAGGCCTCCTGAACAGTGATGGGGAACGGGAGATAAAGCAGTGGCCCCCACCTCCGGGGCCACCAGAAGGGGTTGGGCCCTATCCCCCTCTGGAGACATAAATGCCAGAGCAGACAGCCAATGTGAGTTCCCCACGTTCCAGGGGTGCTGGGGCTCAGGCTTCAGCGCTAGGGTGGCAGGCTCCGGCCCCGCGGTAACGGGCTCTAGCCACGGCTCCGACAGCGCAGCGGTGGGCTCCATCCCCTGGCCCCAGGGCTTCGGGATAACCACTCCCCTCTTTGCCCCTGGTCCCCACTGTCTTTCCCGGCCCCTCTCCCATCCACCCCATCACCCCCAGCCCCTACTGCCTCCCTACCCACCTTCCCATCCAAGGCTTAGTTTGTCCCCCAGCTTGCCAGGGCTGAGTAAGTCAGCTGTGAAAAGTACTATTTGTATGTTTATAAATATCACTTTTCACTGCCTCCCAGCTAGCTGACAATTCCGCTGCTGTGAAAAGTGCTATTAACAAACATACAAATATCACTTTTCACAGAAGCAGACTTACTCTCTAGAAAGTCTTAAAAAAAAAAAAAAAAAAAAGACAAAAGAAACAACAGACAAGAACCTGCAAAGCACCTTGTGCTTCTATTCTGTTTAGTCCAGTAAAGAAGAGAGACAACTGTACATTATTTTTATTATTGAGTCTGCAAAAAAACCCTACATAAATAAATTACTATGATTTGGACATGTCTATGTGCATATTTATTTGTTTTTCCTAAAGTTAATTAAGTATTTTAGGAAAAATTGTCATAGCGACCACCACCAAGAGTTGCACTCTTGGCTGCACTCTGCACTCTGAGACCACTCTGAGGCTGCACTCTGAGACCACCAAAACATTTGTTGTGAGAACCCCTGCTCTAATCCATACTGCTTTTCCCTTGCAGAAGATGACTCCGCTTTTACTTTCAACCCACACAGTTAAAACTCTTTCCCAAGGCCACAAAGTGAACTGCACCCTCCTCCTCCTCGGTGGCCCTGACAAATGCCATACTGCCTGACTTACAACTGTTCAAAATGCTGCTGCAAAAGATAATTTTGCTGGCTCAAGGATTCAGCCATATCAATTCCCTCTTTGCTCTCCCTTCTCCACCACATCAAGCACAAACCACTTGTCTTCACTAAGGCCCTTCACAGCCTGACCCTGCCACACCTCTCAGCTCTTGTATGCTGTTGAGTTGTGGACCCCTGCTTCCACTCTATCAGTGATACCAGCTGTAATTGACCATTTTTTGAGTTTTCTAACAAGCACCATTGAACTCTCTTCCATGACACGGTCATGCTTGGGAGGCGCTCCCCATAAACATCTGCAACTCAATTTAGTGTCTCCCTTCAAGTCCCTCCTTAAACTCTCCTCCATGGTTATGCCTACAGAAAACTTCACAGGCAGCTGGTATACTGTGACCACTGCTTATCGTGGTGACCAGAGTAGTCTCATTGCTACCATAGGCTCTCCACAGCTGTCTGCTGTACACAGCTGTTTTCTCGTGTTTTGCACTTAGATTGTAAGGTCTTCAGGGCAGAAACAATCTCTTTGTTATACATGTTTGTGCAATGGGATTTGGTCCCCTAGGTGCTATCACAATAGAAATAATCTTCCCTTTCTCCTCTTCTGCTCCCTACCTATTTTACTATCACCATGGCCTTTTCATGCCTCTATCCTGTGAAACCAAACTACAGTGACTGCTCTGTATCTAATGGCAAATTCATTTCAGAGCACCATAAACGTAATGCAGTTTTGCTTTAATAAGGATGCACATGGTCTCACCAGGGATAGAATGAAGAGCCTTGTGCTTCTTGCAGGTGTGTCATTATACATGTTCGTATACCAGAATCTGATCATTCATTTTAGGATATCATGGCTGCAAATGTTCAGTTTGTGTGTGTTGAGGTCTGCATTGTTCTGTACTTCTGTCCAAGTAACATACATACTGTACTCTCAATGGCACAGTGGAGTGCCAAAGAAACAAAGTGAACTTCAAGAACAGAGACAATGAAAGGGAGTAGGGAACTGCACCACTTAAAAATTAATACTCCTGTTGAAAACAGAGTGTGAATATGCAGTCATTTCTCCTGGCTTCCGGGAGCCTTTGTTATTTTAATAATTCATATTAATCCAAGCTTTTTATAATTTTACATTACTTTTACTTTGTGCCAGATTTTGCCCAGTGTATTCAGTGGAGACACACTAGTCTAACTGTGAGCTGGATTTGGCCAAAACATCTGTGGAAACATTTTTAATGTGTTTGCTTTTGTAAGGGACACCATCCGAAAAAAGAAAAATCACACTTCTGTCTCAAAAATGTTACCATCTACTACTGGTACAACCAAGAGGCGAGAGAAACATTTTTCCAGGGTTGCAGCCACCTCTGCCGCCTTTCGTGTGGTTTTCGCAGCACTTTGGGCACAGTAAGTTTCACTGCACCTCCTATGTAGTCCATTTCCCCTATTTTCATTGGTTTTACTCACAGCAACAGGGGAAAAAAGGAAAAACATGTTTGAGTTTCCCTGGGGTTTTACAGATGCAGGCACCCTGCCTGCAACTGTATTTAACCCCCATTTTTGAAACTGACTTGGGCCCTGCTCCTGCAATTTACCATGTACTGTTACAGCAGCCTGCCTGCATGTTGTAAATTACAGCATAGGGGGGGCCAAATCAGGGACGTCCTTACCCATATGCAAAGCACGCAGCTGCGTAGGGCACCAGGGAATTTGGAGCACCACATTTCCTGGTGCCTTGCGCAGCTGTGTGTTGCTCCAGCCCCTGCTCCACCCCTTCCCCAAGCCCCTGCCCCTGCTCCACCCAAGCCCCACCTCTTCCCGCCCCCTGTTCCGCCTCAGCCCTGCCCCCACTCCCCTGAGGACTGCTGCAGGGGCTGGGCCTGCACTCACTGCATGGTAAATGGAGCGACCTGGCCGCAGTCTGCTCCACTCCACTGGCTCCCAGCCACACTGCAGGCGAGTGCTGGGGGGCGGTTCCCCTCTGCCCCCCAAGGCTGGGAGCCAGGGGAGCAGAGCCCAGCAGGCTGGGGGGTGGTTCCCCCCTGCCCCCGAGCACTCTCCCCACAGAGGCCTGGGGCCCACCACAGCCCCCCCCCCCCCATAGAGGCCTGGGGGGCTGCGTAGGGCACCAAAATGGCTAGGGACAGCCTTGGGCCAAATCAGTTTTCTTAGGCTCATACCTATTACCAGTGTAATTTACATCTCCCTCAAGAGTGTGTCACAGTTTAAGGGGAACTGCTCCTTTAACCTTCCTCCGTAATTTGCTCAAGGAACGCCTTCGCTGGCCAAGGGATGTGCTGGCTGCTGCTTCCCGCAGCCCCCATTGGCCTGGAACAGCGAACCGCGGCCAGTGAGAGCTGCGATCAGCCGAACCTGCAGACGCCGCAGGTAAACAAACCGGCCCGGCCCGCCAGTGGATTTCCCTGACAGGCCGTGTGCCAAAGGTTGCTGATCCCTGGCTTACACAATTCAAAATGTTAATGCAACTACTACACATGAGGTTCTAGTTTTGCCTTGTGCAGATAAATAAATTCCATTCATGATTACAGGATTTAAGTTCCCCTGCCCATACGCTTAAGCAGGAATACACCCAACCAAGCATTAAGGGAAAGCATACAAAAATATTAAGGCTGTGTCATACCATTCCAACAACAGAAGTTCTTTGCACCATTAGAGAATATCTACGGAGGATCTCAAAACACCTGAAAAACAATCCAGCCTTCCTTTCCTGTGTTAGGTAGAGAAGGATTATCACCCTTTTACAATATACAGAGTTCAATAAGGTCCATAAATAATGAATACAGTATTTCAATGCAAGGTTTTATTCTCTCACCCTCAAACTTTTCATACAGAGTGTAAGAGATTCTATTACGAGAATATTGGAAATAAGAAACAGACACACAATGTCAGTTCAATCGTGTTTTTATGCAGCTGTTTTCCCTGAACATCAGGTATCACTTCTGAAAACTGAATTTTGAAGTGTAGTTCCAGATGCATCACAGAAACATACAGGAATTCTGCATCTTATGAGCAAACCCTGAACTCCAGTTCACTCTGACATGTCATCACCATGATTCCCCCTCTCTCCCTTTCAATTGACTTGAAATGCTTTGGAGAGTTTCATAAGCTGATGAAGCGGTAACTTTGCCCTGTTACAAACTGCACCATTCCATCTGCCTTCATACTGAGCGTGCTAAAATTAGATTACTCTAAACATAAATGTTCTTTGCTTTACTTCAGTTATTACTACAATCAATTATTATCCATTTAAAATAGACTGAGAAGCAAATGTAGGTATAAAATAATGAACAATTTAGCAGTATGTTCTCTAGATGGACACACCTAATTCAAACAACAGGAGTCAGAGTCCCCATTGATGAGATAATCTATTCTTTAACAGTGATCGCTCTAGGCATCAAGATGTGCCACTTGTATAACCAGACTTTAACACGTATTTCTATGTTATTGACAATAGAACAGCTACCTAGAACCATCCCTAGAAATGCTGAAAAGTGGATTAGAAATGTATAGTTTTATTAGAAAAGACCATTTACTAATACAGAGGGCAGGGAAGATGGATCACATGACCCAACAGGTCTTTTCCGTCCCAGGTCTCTAGGGTGCTATGATTCACAGCCAGGGGTGAAAGTAACTTAAAGAACTTGCCGGTACTCCAGAGTCCTGAGGAGGGCGAGGGGCCGCAACCTGAAGGGGCGGGGCCTCTACCAGAAGAGGCGGGGCCTTTAAATCCCCAGGCCCTTTAAATCAGGATTTAAAGGCCTGGGGCTAGGGCTGTGGTAGCAGCAGCTGGGAGCCCGGAACCTTTAAATCACCCCCCTGAGCTCCCAGCTGCAGAGGTGGCTGGGAGCCCTGGGGCTCAGAGGTGATTTAAAGGGGGCGATTTAAAGGGCCCGGGGCTCTAGCTGCCGCAGCAGAACCCTGGGCCCTTTAAATTGCCGACAGAGCCCTGGGGATCCAGCAGCAGGGCCCGGGGCTCCGGCTGCCACTACCCTCCAGGGCCCTTTAAATCATCCCTGGAGCCCTGCTGCCAGAGCTGTGGGGTAGCGGTGGCAGCGGGGCTCTGGCAGCTATTTAAAGAGTCCGGGGTGGTAGAGGCAGCGGGAGCCCCAAACCCTTTAAATAGCCACCGGAGCCCCGCCGCCACTACCCCAGGACTCCGGCAGGCTCCAGGGGCTATTTAAAGGGCCTGGGGCTTCCGCTGCCTCTACCACCCCAGGCCCTTTAAATCGTCCCCGGAGCCCTGGGGTAGCGGCAGGGGGGCTACAGCAGCGACTTAAAGGGCCTGGGGCGGAGGTGGCGGCAGGAGCCCTGGGACCTTTAAATCACCAACCAAGCCCCATTGCCACTACCTCAGGACTCCGGCAGCAATTTAAAGGGTCGGGGCTCCAGCCAATGCTGGGGGCCCCAGGCCCTTTAAATTGCCGCCTGGGGAAGCCGGTCCGCACCAGTATGGCGCACCGGCCCTTGCCAGCAGGGGTGGCAGGTTTGTAGAAATTTTGGTGGTGCCCAGAACCTGCCCCTGCCCAAACTCTGCCCCCCCGCAACTCCACCCCCCACCTTCCCAAGGCTCTGGGAGGGAGTTTGGGTGGGAGAGGAGGTCTGGGGTGCAGGCCCTGGGCTGGGGCAGGGGATTGGGATGCAGGAGGAGTGCAGGCTCTGGGAGAGAGTTTGGGGATGGGAGGAGGTGCAGGGGTGCAACGATGCTGGTTCTGGAGGGACCCAACTGAGAGTGCCGATTTCAGGACAAATTGCTTAAAGCAGGGCAGTTACAGCCCAAGGCCGGGGTTTTTCCACCTCTAAGGCAAACCAAATCAGCCAAACAGAGCAGACTTTGGTCTCACCCCACGTCACACAAGCAATTCCCTTAGACACTCCCGTTTCCCAGTATCTCCAGCAGTGCCTCTCGTTATAGGGATAAATGGTTATGAAAACCAGTACCCCAGTAAAAGAAAAAAGGTTCTCTCGATCCCAAAGGACCAAGCCCCAGATCCAGGTCAATTTACAAATCAGATCGTACCCACACATCACGCTGTTGCCAATCCTTTAGAATCTAAAATCTAAAGGTTTATTCATAAGAGGAAAGAAATATAGATGAGAGCTCGAATTGGTTAAATGGAATCAATGACATACAGTAATGGCAAAGTTCTTTGTTCAGGCTTGCAGCAGTGATAGAATAAACTGCAGGTTCAAATCAAGTCTCTGGAGTACATCCACAACTGGGGTGGGTCTTTCAGTCCTTTGTTCAGAGCTTCAGTTTGTAGCAAAGTCCCTCCAGAGGTATGAAGCAGGATTGAAGACAAGATGGAGGAGCTGCAGCAGCTTTTTATATTCTCTTGCCATGTGGTCTCTCTTTCTTTGTCCCAAGGACAAGCTGTCCATCACATGGGATGGAAAAACCGTAGAGTTCTGTCCATAGGCATGTCCCTGCATACCTTGCGGAGTGCCAAGGCGCGTCTGCCTTCTCTCAATGGGTCAGTTGTGTAGCTGATGGTCCTTAATGGGCCATCAAGCAGGCTAGGCAGAGCTGACACCAGCTTGTCTGGGGTGTCACCCAGAAGCATAGCACAAGTTTGAACTACAGACAGTATAGAGCCAATATTCATAACTTCAACTACAAAAATGATACACATATACAGATAGCATAATCATAACCAGCAAACCATAACCTTGTCTTAGACACCTCATTTGACCCCCTTTATATAAGATTTGGTGCCACTACAGGACCTTGGTTGCAACGATGATCTATACGGTCCCAGATTATGTCAATAACGTCTCAAGGGGTGAGAGCTGTGGGGTGAGGCTGGGGATGGGTTCGGGAGGTGGCTGGGGATGAAGGTTTGGGAGGGGGCTCAGGGCTGAGGTGGGGGGTTAAGGTGTGGGGCGGATAAGGGCTCAGGAGATGAGGTGTTTGAGGTGTTGGAGAGGCTCAGGGCTAGGACAGAGGGTTGGGGTGTGGGGGAATGAGGGCTCTGGCTGGGGGTATGGGCTCTGGGAGTGGCAGGGCTGGGGATGAGTTTGGGGTGCAGGCAGGCTGTCCCGTGACTGGAGCCAGAGAGGAGAACTCCCCCCAGCCCTCTCCCCGCCGGCAGCACACTCACCCCTACCACTGTCACTGCACATGCTCCTAGGGCCCCTCTCAGGTCCAGGAATCTCCCTCGCCTCCCTGTGATGGGTGCAGTGGAGGGGGGGGACAGCCATCATTTGTGCACCTCGTCCCATGCTGCTGCCCCTCACTGTAGCCTCACTGGGGGTGGGAGATGGGGCTGCCCCTTGCCCAGTGTGGGGCAGGAGCGGTGACTGCAGGCATCGGGGGCGACTGTACTGGTGGAGGGTCCCCGCTGGAAAATGAAAGGGTCTGAGGGGGAAGGGCAGCCTGCCCTGGCACTACTGCATGGGGGGCACTAGGACCCTGCAGCGACAGTTGATGCAGGGAGGCTGCATGGAGCTGCAGGGGAGAGACAGGGATGTTCTGCTCCAGGACCCAGGGAGGCATTCAGGAGGGAGCGGGGAGGAGCGAGGACACGGCGCACAGGCTCCCCCCTCCCTCCCCTGCCTCTTGCCCGTGGCAATCAGCTGGCTTGCAGCGGTCAGGAGGGAGGAGGGAGGAGCGAGGACATGGTGCACAGGCTCCCCCTCCCTCCTTTGCCTCCTGAATGCTGCAAGGCATCTGATTGCCACGGGCAGGAGGCAGGGGAGGGAGGGGGGAGGCGCACCGTGTCCTCGCTCCTCCCCCCTCCTAGCGGCAATCAGCTGGCTTGCAAGGTTCAGGGGGCAGGAGGGTGGGAGAAGGAGTGAGGACTCGGCACGCAGCCTCCCTCCCCTGCCTCCTGCCCGCGGCAATCAGCTGGTTTGCGGTGTTCAGGCGGCCGGGGAGAGAGGGGGAGCCTGCACGCCGAGTCCTCACTCCTCCCCCCTCCTTCCTGAACACCGCAAGCCAGCTGATTGCCCCGGGCAGGAGGTGGAGGGAGGAGGAGGGAAGGTGCTGATCCACAGGGTATGGGGGGTTCCAGCTGTGGACAAAGCAGGCAGCCAAACGACATTATAGCGAAGCATTTCACAACTTTAAATGGAGCACGTTCTGTAATTGAGCAGGGACGTAAGATCGAAACAACGTTAAGCAAGAGGACGTTAAGTGGAGAGTTACTGTATGTCCCTTGGACAACTACTTGGAGTGGCCAACAGAGTTGAGCAATGTAACTACGAGTTGGGAATATGGAGAAGCAAGGGATAGCTGGTGAAGTTACTTTCAGAGGCATGGGTCTGGCAAGCCCCAACGTGGTAGGAAAAAGGAGATAGTGCAAGCATAGAATTAATCATTTAAGGCAAAGCAAATGGTTAATGTTTAATACCTGTCCCACTTGTCTGAATTCAACACTCAGCCTGCATAATGTCAGATGACAGGAACTTTAATCTTTGATTCGTAGTGTTTAAGTTAAGTTCGGTGGCCATCAAATTTACCATCATCCCTGATTAGACCTGACTGGATGACAGTAGTGCTAGGTAACTCCAGCAGTGTTACTATCTCCTGACAGGTATTCTTCTCAGCATAAACTGAGGGAAAAATCGGGGAGGTAGCATAACTGTGCTGTTTGCACCTCATCTTAAATCTGACCCGTCAAAAAACTGATTTGATTAAATGTGGCCACTTTTCACAAAAGTCCCGGAATAGGGTTAAAATGGAGATTCTCTCAATATAGAGGCCTGTTGTGATAACTGGGCCTACAAATTTATCCTTATTATGAGCTCAACTCTAAAAAAAGAGTGAAAGTTCACCAGCTGTCACAATAACCTATAACAACAAATGATGATGATGGGAAAAGGTATGAAAGGGAGACAAAAACTGAATTAGTCCAAACCAAAAGGCCCCCTAACTCAAGGACTGTGTTAAGATCATGCCAGTAAACAATAAAAGCGTGGGACCCAGAACTCACTGAACCAAAATTGGTGTGTCAAAAACTAGGCCTAATTGGTGAACAAAATAATGAGGGGACAGGCTATTCTGCCCACCACTCCTTTGCGAGTCCTTAAAGAAAGACTTTGGGGAGAAATATTGGCCACCCTCTGCATCCTGGAGTCCATTTTTTATCTGAGTTCTTGATTGGTTCAGTGATGACTGTACTAGGAGGGTATAAATGTTTGTACAGATAACACATCTAGGTTGGCTCAAGACCATCCCAGCCACCATGATTTCTAGCTCAATGCATAAAGATGAACTTCTCAACACACTCTAGACTCATTTTGTGGGCCAAGCCTGGAGAAGTAGGGCTGTATTATGTCCTTTTCATAGCCAGATTATGATTACTGGTTTGTATTATGGTTGTACCCAGAAGCCCCAATCAGTATCTACCCACTGCTGGAATGAAGGTTTCACCACCACTCCCATCAGAGTAGAAGACCCATTTTAATAGTCCACCCTGGGAATGAACAAAAACATCTGGAACACCAATACGTTAGAAGTCTGTTTCTGTGATGCAACACTCTATGGCTGACCTATAGGGATTTAATAATCTGTTCTCAGTAATCAATATGGTGGCCCCTGGATGGTCTTTTCCATGTGTCATCATCGCTGGTAAGCAGAGGGCTTGCAAGAAATAAATCAGAAGATAATTATACCACCATAGTTAAGATCAGCTGAGTGCTTGAGGTGCTGGTCCCTAAACTGAAACATCTGGGAGCCAGTGGAACAGGGTATTCACTGGAAGAGAGCTGAGCCCTGCAATTCTCACAGTGACTCAGTTCAAAAGAGCCCAGATTTGCTGAACTTCTGGGCACAATGCTAAGTCTAACTGTTTAATCAGGATTTTAAGGAGGAGGAAGGTTCAGTGATGAAAATCTCCTTAGTTTTGCAGTTGGCATAGTGTCAGTTCAGATTTATTCTGCAAAATGCATTTAAATTTTTAATTATAACTGCACCCAGAGCCTTTGATTGATTCATTACATATTTCAATTTATATCATGATCCTAAGCATCACTGTGTCCAAATCATATATATGAGGTTCTCCCAGACGACGAGTGTTAGGACACATGCTCCAGTTTCACATAATGCATGTCACACTGAAACATCAGCAAGATATTCTAGGTTTCTCAAAGTGCTGTAGCCAATTACTTAGATTTCAGTTGGGATGAAAACAAAGCAAGAGGAGCACAACAGAGAGAGTTTAAAGAAGTTTGGATTTTAACAGCACAGACAAAGCACATTTTTAAGACTACTTTAACAAATATCGTTCAATGCCTGCCACAGGGACCCATGTGTCCAGTGTGGAAAACTTAGTCACTTTTCACCAAGATGGCAGGAGGCTCAGAGATGTATAGTTAGGGAGCTGATTGTCAAACCCATTTCCCAATTTTTAATCCTTCTGAGTCTGTGAGCTCTCACAGCACAATCCTTCAAGGTGCCTCCCACTTCCAGTGAAATAATTGAGGACACTAAATATTTCACCGTAATGACATTGAAAATTGTGTGCCCATTTATCTTGATTTTCCTACTTAGCAAAGATGGGCCCAAGTCTAAGATCAGACCCAGACTTTCCCAGAGATCAGGGAATTTGGAGCCAGTGTTTCAGTTCGACTCCATCTCCAGTGTTTAGATTATTAAAAAATTATGTTATGCTTAAGCAGGTGTTAGTAACCACATTTTAGATAGTGTGATGGGGCAAGGCCAGATGGCTATAGAAAAGTAGTGGGAGATAGATATATTAGCTCCAGGCTAAACTAATCCCTGGTACCAGGTTAAGTGAAATGGAAGCTGCTCCAGGTCAATTAAGACACCTGGGGCCAATTAAGAACTTTCCAGAAGGCAGGGAGAATGCTAGGTTGATTGGGACACCTGAAGCCAATCTGGGGCTGGCTGAAACTAGTTAAAAGACTCCCAGCCAGTCAGGTGGGTGTGCATGTCAGGAGCTGTGGAAGGAAGTTGTGCTGTTGGAGAGGCTGAGCTGTACACACCATATCAGGCACAAGGAAGGAGGCCCTGAGGTAAGGGTGAAGTGGAGCTTGAGGAAGGGAGGGCTGCTGTGGGGAAAGTAGCCCAGGGAATTGTACATGTTGTGTTTCTAAAAGGTCAGCTACCATAGCTGATACTATTAGGGTCCCTGGGCTGGAGCCTGGAGTAGAGGGTGGGCCTGGACTCCCATCCCCCCACCTTTGCCCCCTGATTAATCACTGAAACTGGGAGACAACAGAGACTGTGCAAGGAAGGATAACTTCTCCTCACCTCCCTTGCTGGCTTATGATGAAAATGGCTCAGTAGACTGTGACCCTTGTCTCTAGAGAAGGAAGGGTTATGTGGAGGGTCACAGTGAGCCTCTGAAGCTAGTGGAAATCTGCCAGGAAACGTGGGACCCATAGAGGCAAGGACAGAGCTTTGTCACAGTAGTTGATCTGTTTTTTCAGTGTATAAAGGAATCTTAATGTCATTTCAAAATTTTGTCAAGAATAGTATTAAAAACACATTTCAGCTGTAAGTGGGATTTATCCAAAACACAAAATAAGACTGAAATAAACGCACAATATTAATCCCCTAAGAAGTTTTAGAATACAGCACAGAATGTTAAAATAAGATACCATCCAGACCAAGTGATAATGAAAATAAACGCTGTTGGTATCATTTATAGCAGCTCTCAAGCAGCATACCTTTTATTAGGAATGTTGTGCCAAAGGCAAGCCACTTTAATTTTTTTTACATATAAATGTCATCTTAGATGGGGAAGTTAAAGCTCTCTGTTCTTCCCTAATTATGCTACTTCAGACTCCCCCATGAAGCTTTATAACTCAAAAGTTCGTAATCATAGAAATGTAGGGTGGGGGGGCATTGATAGGTCATCTGGTCCAGTCCTCTGCACTGGAGGCCAGACTAAGTATTATCTAGACCATCCCTGACAGGTGTTTATCCAGTGATGAACAGGTCCTTAGAAGGTTTTAGGGAGATTCCACAACCTCCCTACATAATTTATTCCAGTGCTTAGCTACCCTTACAGTTAGGAAGTTTTTTCCTATGCTGCAATTTAAGTCCCTTACTACTTGTCCTGTCCTCAGCGGACAAGAAGAAAAAATTATCACCCTCCTCTTTGTAACAAGCTTTTACATACTTGAAGATGGGGGGGGGGGGGGAGGAAATGAGAACAATCTTCTCTTCCCCAGAAAACAAACCCAATTTTTTTCAGTCTTTCCTTGTAGGTCACATTTTCTGGGCCTTTACTCATTTTTGATGCTCTTCTCTAGACTTTCTCCAATTTGTCCACATTTTTCCCAAAGTGTGGGGCCCAGAACTGGACACAGTACTCCAGCTGAGGCCTTATCAATGTCGAGGAGAGCAGAAGAATTACTTCTCACGTCTCACTTACAACACTGCTGCTGCTTTTTTGCAAAAGTAATACATGGTTGACTCATATTTAGTGTGTGATCCACTATAACCCCAGAGCCTTTTCTGCAGTACTCCTTCCTAGGCAGTCATTTCTCATTTTGTATTTGTGAAATTGATTATTCCTTCCTACATATAGTACTTTGCATTTGTCTGTCTTGAATTTCATCCAAATTTATTTCAGACCATTTCTCTAGTTTGTCAAAATCATTTTGAATTCTAATCCTGTCCTCCAATGCACTCACAACCCCCCTTCCAGCTAGGCATTGTCCATAAACTTTATCAGTGTACTCTCTATGCCATTGTCTAAATCATTTATGAAGTTATTGAATAGAATCAGACCCAGAACAGATCCCTACAGGACCCCACTCAATATGCCCTTCCAGCTTGACAGTGAACCACTGATAACTAGTCTGAGTATGCTTTTCCAACCAGTTGTGCACCCACCTTCTAGCAGAATTCATCTAGGCTATATTTCCCTAGCTTGCATATGAAAAGGTCACATGGGACAAATATCAAAAGCCTTACTAAAGTTGAGCTATATCACATCTACTGCTTCCCCCTGTCTACAAGGCTCGTTAATCTGTCAAAGAAATCTATTAGGTTGGTTTGATGTGATTTGTTAGTGCACTAAACACTTGCTAAATGAAATGCCACTTTTAACAACAAAGTGAACATTCATTTGATTTTTGGTAGCTTTTTCCAGAGAATGTAATCACAGATGAACATCACGCACACTGGTCAACCTTGTTATGGTCAAGCATCTACTGCTGAAAGATTACACGCTCCATAATGGGTTATGATAGTCCGTATGCAAACATTGGGCTCAGTACAGGGATAACTGGCTGAAACTGAAACTGGCTGTGACACAGGAGACCAGACTAAACAGTCCAATGGCACTTTCTGGCCTTAAATTCTCTAATTCATAGATTCAATGAAGTCCGTTAAGATCAAACAACATTTTATTTTCTAAAATTATAACAGACTATTAATAAGGTTGGTGTCGTCCATTTCAGATTATTATAATACAGCATTCCCGTCATCTTTTTTGCATATAATCTACTGAGAACTGGCCTAATGAACTGCTACCTCTGTCAGTGGGTAATATTTCTTGGCAGCTGAAAGGAATTGGAGATGAAGTGATAGATCCTTTTGTTAGGATCTTGTTGGTCTCACAAACTGAGCTGGATTGAAGACTGGCCAGTTCCAGAATAGCAAATTTATAAGAAACCCCAGTGTGCTCCAGGAACCACTGTCAGCAATCCAGTAAGTAACACATTCCTCTGAGTCATTACTGAACATATTTTCCAGAACGGTGTTGGGGGGGCACTGTGCGGTTGAAGGTCTGATGTTTCAGATTATACATAAAAACCAACTATCACATGTGGACTCAGACACACTCTGCCCATACATACTGTCTTCTACTCCTGTTTTGCTAGTTCTATTCAGCTGTCCACCTATTCCTGTTTATATCATAAAATTTATGCTATAAAAACATACCGGATATGTAGTGCAGCCAAGTTAATATTGCTGTTGGAACCTCAGTTTTTGCATTTCCTGACTTTTGCCATTTTAACTGTGCAACATTAAGATGCATTAACAAGTTGTTTTTTAAATATATAATAGAATTTGTGAAAGGCTTTGGAATTCTTAGGGATGCGAATGCTATATATATTTTCTGTAGACAGAAAACAGAAAATGCAGAAAAAGAACACTCTTATACTGGACAACAGTAACTTTAGAACAGTAATGCTTTAGAAGCATGTCTCTGGTATAAGACTTTATTCTCTATACTGAATGGTTAATATTCACAGCCTTTAATTCACTACAACTGAACTGACCTTTAAAGGACTGAAATGCATTTGATATCAGTGATTAAACAGTAACAACAGCCAAATTACTCATTCACAGCTGTTATTTTACTTTGATTTTTTGAAGATAGACATCAGTTTTGTTTAGCTTTAAAAAATAAAGAAGAAACAGATTTCAAAAGCATTCTGCAGACCTTGGCAGGGCTGGACTAAGTCATGTCTGAGTTGCTTCATTTCTTTCTTTCAGAGAGGATTGTGGGGTGATACTGGGCAGTCGCTCACCTGCCCTGAGGATTGAGCAGTTCCATCTTGTCACCGTCCTGCTCAACTATGCAAGGCTGGGGGGAGAGATAGTGAGATGCTGGCTGCAGTACCACAAACATTCAGATGAAACTGAGCTGAACAGTACCTTTTCATTGGGCCCCAGTGATCACCTCTGCTTTCACACTGAGTAGCTAAGACAGGAGCTTGGTCTAGCTAAACAAAGAGCTTTGAAGCAGTTTGGATGATAGACACTATGGCCCCGTGTGGAGGAAACGTAGTTCTACCACCTCAGAGAATAGAGCATTCCAAACTTCCATATACCCTTTACAAAGTCACTTGACCTCTGTCCATCAGTTATCCATTTTTCAAAATGGATATGTACACATTCCCTTATGGGAATGGAGCATACTGGTGAAGAATGCAGGACAAATAATATTTCCAGACCTTGGTAACTGAAAGTTTCTGTTGCTGGTTTAACAGGTCAGCAGTGAAAATTCGTATTCTCCATCACGAAATTTTATTTTTTCCTCCATCAGCTTCACAGTCAGAAGATTGTCTGTTCCAAGAAATGGCCATTATTTGCAACAACTCATTACTGCTGCTCTCAAAAGCTTCTTCTTGCAGGAGTCAGTGTGTCTACCCATGTTTATGGTGTACTGCAATTTTGATGGACAAGTAAAGGGACATAAAAAGTAGACACTTTGTAAAAATAAATAAATAAAATAAAGGAGCCATTTTGAGTTCTTTAATCTAGAAATACTCACCTTAATCAACTTTTTCAGAAGATTTTTAACAGTCAGTGATATTTACTAAATACCAAAACAAAACTTGGACCGCCTTTGCTCCAAGCACTAGAGACAATAAAAATATGTATATTTCAAATATATATATTTTACATGAAGAGATGTCTTCTAAACACACTTGTGCATTCTGGTTTTCAGAAGATTTTCTGTAGTGAAATTTTGGGAAGGATTCTCCCATAGGCTATAGGTCTTAGCAGGATGGAAGAGAATTCCTCCAGTGCAGGAATGGTGTAGGACAGCCACGAGCTGCCCTCACAGGCCCCTCATAAACCCCAGCATATGAGGAGTGCCAAGAATAGATTATGAGTGAGAGGAGCATGTGAGGAGTGGGAGTGGATATTCTTGCCAATGCCAGGTTGCAGAGCCATCCATAAGCAGACCGTCAGGGCTTCTGTAACTTAGAGCCTCTTAGAACACAGCAACTAAATGATGTCAGGCATCATTTCAGTCCCCAGTGAGACCAGAATCAGGAGGGAACAAAACTGGAGGCAAAGGTGGCTTTTGGACAATTCTCTATGAGCTACAACCCCCTGTGCTGCACCTCCAAGAATCACTGCACACAATCTCACTCTGCAAATAAGTGGTAATAAAGATGCAACAGATGAGATTATGCATGGAAATTCATGAAAACTGATGTACTTACTGGAAGGGTCTTACAAGAGGAAGAGCTCTTATATTCCATAGAAACAGCACAGATAGGCAAAATAGATGAAGTTAAGGATGGAGTAAGATCCCACTTTATTCTACAGAGCACTGACCTAAAACTGGGTCACTATAATGTGTCAAGTATTGCATAGGAGGCAGGGATCAGGACCTGACCCTGGGAAGTGGGGGTCAGAGGCCTAGGGAGGGATGGAAAGCCAATCCCACACCCAGCCTGCATCAGTGGCTGTGGTCCAGCAGGGCTGGCTGGGCTCAGCACCCTTCTCCAGGAGCTGTGACCTGACAAGCAGGGTCAAAGCACCCCTCAGGTTTGGCCCAGCTGCCCCTCTGCCATGATGAAAGAGAGCTAGCCAGGCCAAATTTGATTGAGTGGTGTTGTGATCGCACGTGCCAGGTCGCAACACCATTAACACAAACAGGGGCCAGGTCAAACCTGAGGTCACAGATCCTGGTGTGGAGGGCTGAGCACAGCCACTATGATATGCCTGGTGTACTTAGTTAGTACTTATTGCATTAATGTGTATATTACACATTGTGCGTAAGAATTATTTAGTGAGTCAGATTTTTTTTTTTTAAACACAAACTATTTACTGGGTCATGACAGGCTATCAAGGTTTACACATGGGTCCTGAGCCCAAAAAGGTAGAGAACAATTGTTCTACTGCATCTTTAAGGGGACGCAGGAGCTTTCAACAACAGAATGTCCCATCATAAGACAGGCACAGAGTTCTGCAGGCCACCTGAAAGACAGGCAATGCATTTAACTCTGAGTTGTTCCGTTTCTCTAGGTTTTAAGGTCAGCCCTTGATGTTTTCCTCCCCCTTCTGTTATGGTTTTTTAATTCCTCTTGGGCTGCTTACACCACTGTATATATCAATACCTGGTTTGTGTAGACAAATGTATTTAATGACACGAACTACTTTCTGGTAATAAAAAAAAATCTGCCAGATGTTTCATGCTGTCTGATTTTATTAGACTGCTGCATAAAGGGAATTACTTGCTTTAAAAACATACAACTGATTTCCTGCTTGCTAATATCCCCAAGATTCCCTTCCACTGAAGGACAGCCATGCAGGTAATTTTAAAATGAATTAAAATCCACAATGCAGGAGGAATTAATTCAAATCCTCAAGGCAGGGGTTGTTGCTTGGTACCAGCTGTGCGTGTACCAATAATCTACTCCAACAGCATGTGACGGAGAGTCCAGGCACTTGTATCCAGGCAGGAGGGCGAAGGACACTGGTCTCTGAATCTCCACTACCCTAAAGGACTCAAGATTTCCAACAAATTGAAGTGCAGGTTGTTAAATGCTCCCCTGCTAAACTTATTGCTTCTGTGCTATTCAGTTTTGTCCTATTAAATGTGGAAAGGTTTCCCCAGTCTTTCAAAGTACAGACAGTACTGCCACCAGTGATTTTTCTAGGCGTTATAAAGGGTGAAATCACACAAAGGTCTGGAAGCTGCAGACCACAGCAAACACAATATTTAGCAAGTGGTAATGCAAACTACAGATAGATACATGAAGGAGCGATTGGTGGGGAGGAAACGTCCATGGAACCACGAAGTTACTGGATGCATAGAGAAAAGGAACAGAGCTATGGGGGAGGGATTCACTTAATTTCCTTGATTTCTGCCATCCCTGATCTCAAGACTGTTACATTTGCTGACAAGCACCAATTTAAAAATACATTTGATTTCCCTCCCTGCCTCCTCCCTCTGTTAAACCAGCATCTGGTGTCATTTCTGCCCAGATCCTCTGCTTGAGGAGAGCAAAGCAAAACGGGATCCACTCACCTCCTACTAGGTCCGATGGCCCCATGACCAGTCCCAGGCGATGGCTCTGGGCTCCTCCGGCCCGTCCCAGGGAGCGGGGGATCCGGGCTGAGCAGCGTACTCCTGTCCCAGAGTTTGGGGGCGGCTCCTCTCTGGCAGGCGGGCGAGGAGGGCTGGGCTCATGGGGCTGCGGTCGGGGCGGGCGCTCGCCCCGGAGGGGGTGCGGGGTCACTCCCCACCTGCTCTCCCGGTGGGGCGGGGTTGCAGGGCCCCTCCCCCGGGCTGGCGAGACTCTCCCGCCCGCCGCAGGTCTCCGATTTGGCGGGGCTGGGCTTCGAGACTTCGCTCGCTCCGGCTCTGGAGACAGGGGCGCGCCCCGCACAGCAGCCTCCTTCCCTCCCCGCACCCCAGCCGGCCGGTGTCACACCGGCTCCCAGCCCAGCTTCGACGAGGCGGCGTCTATTAATGCCTTGACTGGGCCCCCCCGTGGCGCCCTCCCCGCCCGGGCGGACAAGTTCCCGCAGCTGAAATGCGCTCCTGTGCAGCGAGCTACGAAGCCCGGCTCCCCAGCGCGGGGCCAAAGCCGCGGGCCCAGGGGAGGGCTGCGCCGGACGCAGCTGACCGTGCAGCGGGCGCCCCCGCGGGAGATGGGCCAGGGGACTCCCTGCCCAGCGGCTGGGCTCGGCCAGGGGCTGCAGAAGCCCCCTCGCCCCGCCGGGCCCAGATGGCACGAATGGGGGGCGGGGCAAAGTCGGCGTCCCCTTCAGCAGCCCGGGGATCTTTCTCCCCCCCCCCCCAGCACCGCCGCCACCGGGGTCCCCCCCTGCAACTGGGGCGGGTCACGCAGCCTGCGGGTCCCCGCTGCAGGAGCAAGCCAGGGGGCCTCCCTGCAAACCCCCAGCCAGCTCCCCACGCCGCGCAAGCAAGGACAGCACGTGGGGGGGGGGACACCGCCTGCTGTTGCTCCCCACTTAACCCCAGGCAGCGCTTCAGCCGGGGGGAGGCTCCCCGCAACCCCAGTCCCCCGGCAGCCTGTTGAACCCCGCCTCCCACGCAGAGAGCCCCTCCGGAACGCCGCCGTGGGCGGGGATTCCCCTCCGCGTGAGTGACAGAATAGGCGGGGATTCCCTTCCCTGGAACTAGGAGCGGAGAGGTGAGGGGCGGGGATTCCCTTTTGAGTGACGTGAGCAGGAGGGAATTCTGCCTTCGAACTCCAGAGTGGGCGGGGAGCCCCCTGGTTGATTGACAGGACAAAGTCTGTTCCCTCCGAAAGTCGTCTCCTGCTGGGAGGTTTTCCTCCCCTGGCGGCAGGGGTGGCCGGGTGTCTTCAGCACGGGGATGCGAACCCGAGAACAGCCTCTCCAGGTTCCACAGCTGTTTGCTCGATTGGCAGCTGTGTAACCACCCTGACAGGCAGGAACAAGCCGTGAAATGTGGCTTGCAAATATCAAACAAGCCGGGAGTAACTTGCTTTAAACTAACCAGGAACAAGGCACTCTGTTCTGGACTAAGGGTGCCCACACATGGAATGAATCGGGAGTAATTCCACGTGGAGACAAGCCCAAAGCTATGGCCATGCATGAGTTTATCCCATCTTGTAGTGACTGCTCAGAAGGACTGTCACCGAGCGGTAAAAAGGATGAGGGTTTATGCTAATCTCATGTGAATGATTGCATCTCAGGCGGACAGATTTACTAAAGAGCGCCTCCAAGGTTCTGGCAGGCACATTGCGCTGAGCCGCTGTTTCATATTTTCACAGTCTTTCTTGGCTTTGTAGAAGTCCTTTCAAAAATACTGCTTAGGTCTCCTTAATCTTCTAGTCCGCCTCCATCGGGATCAGGATGTTTAGAGAAGATGATGTTAGTTTAAATGACTAATACTTTTAAAGGAATAGAGACAAGATTCAGAAGAATTTAGCTGGAAAAAACAGGCTTCGTTCCCTGTTTCCCCAGTAACTTCAGAGTATTAAAACGTGGTTTTTGTGCTTTCCACTTCAGACAGGGAAAGGGGAAATGGCTTTGTTTTATTTCCTCTCCACTTCACTTCCTGATTCTCATGCACTAATACACTGCTGGTGTGTTTGTGCTCCCAGCACTGCAGAGGAATGTTCAAATTAAAAGGAAAAGTTGTGCCGCCCTAGCCCATTTGACAGTGGCCTTTAAATGGTTTCTGTATTCAAAGCAAAAAACAGGTTGCTCACTTTTGAGTCTTTATCTCTTTTTGGAGATTGTACCTCCGAATCCTTTGAGGGTGTCGGTTCATGATTATAATGTCTGCTTTCTTTGTACGAGAATTAACCAGTAAGGTCTAGCATTTTAACCTGCAAATTGTCTGGCAACTCTTGCTGCAGAACCAAAAAGCTCAGCATGAGTCTCTAGCACTAAGCCTCCACCCTCACCATCAGATTGGCAAACTTTTCAGATAAGTGAAACACACACTGGTAATTCCTGGGAAACAATGGGGGGAAGTATCAGTCTACTGAGAAATTAATCCACTGCTCACTCAAATATTTTTCCGAACAGGAAAAAAATGTCAAATCTAAACAGCTGTTTCAAAGTACCATCATATATAACAATGCTACTAAAAGGTCACTAAAATGTTATCAATATAAAAAGTCAAGGCCTAACAAAAAGGCATCTTTAAGTTATCCAGTCCAAGATGTACACCCAAAAGCTCAAAACTGCTTCCAATTTTCACCTAGGGGGAAAAGTTAATTAAAATAATTCAATATTTTAAGAATACGTACAAATCAAAGACCAAAAAAATCCATTTATGTTTCAGCAAAAGGATATGTGTTTTGGGGGGCTTTACGTTAAATCCATTGAGTATATACATTCATTTTGCACAAATTCTGCTGTTCAGGCTATGTCACTTGCACTATTTACAACTACGCTCCAGTTCTAATACAATGACACCTATACAAGAGACCACCCATTTTTAGGCAGCCTCTTAGGAATGCACATACAGGAGTGCAAAAAAACAGTGTTCTGCATCATCTTTCTTAAAGGATTACCTCCATTAAGCAACAGATTGTCCTCAGACCCTTAAACTGCTTCTGACCAGTTTCCACTGCATTTCAAATCCCAAAGGAAAAGCATGTGTTAACAAAACAGAAACGGCTTAGTGCACACTTTGTTGACCTACTATTATCGAAAAGCATAAAACACAGTAACCAATACAACAGTGTATGAAATAGAATTTTCTATTTAATCCAGGCCTGTTCAGCAAAGAGCCCAGCTTTAATACCTCGTTTCCATTCAGTCCTATTCAAGCCCATTATATTTTTTAAAGCAGAGCCATAGCCATGGGGATTATTCTTCTGGCAATGATTCTAATCACAAATTACTCCTTTGCTGGTTCTGTGAAAATAATATGGGATTCCACACAATTTCAATTAGATATTGGCATGACAAGATAGGCAAGTCATGCAAGTTTGGTTATTAACTTCAGCAGGAACAAGGTCTGGGCCAGTTTTACAAAAAAATAGGTGCATTAGTTTTGGACCATCATTTACCTTCATTTTTAAAGGTCTACAATTTCCAAATAAACTGTTCTGCACATCTCTCTGGCAGGAGCATATATTATATATTCACATTCAAAATCAGAAGTAATTCTATTGAAGTCAATAGAATGACACTGATGTAAAACTGGTTTGAGAAGAGAATTGGGCCCATACTTCCCCCCCTCCTTACCGCCTTGCATAATAACTATCACTAAAACTTTTGCAGAGTTAATCATAGGTAGGCTTAGAAGGATTAGATTTTTATCTGTAAATGTTGTTCAACATCAATTTCACCTTACACAAATGGACAAAATATTTCCACTGATAATCATACAAATTTACAGGCTGCCAAAGTAAGAAAACTGCTGCTTGCAAATTTATTAGTTTGATTTAAGGATATTTACTATACTATACTTTGATATGTGACATTAACAATTTGTGTTTTAACAGTTATAAATCTTTAACTTTTTGAAATTCAGTGTCTACTGTCATTTAAGACCCCTCCCATAATCTCCCACAACTGTGAACATTTACATCAATAAAAATAAAAAAATGCTTTAAAATAACTGATATCTGTCAAAATTACAAAAATATAAAACCAAATTCTGCCAAGTATACTTATGTGAATGAACACTGCTTTATATTTGGAAGCTTCTTCAGTAGGGTTGTGATCTTGTGAGGCACTGAATACCTCTTGAGGCATAATAAGCACCTTTACCTCCCACTGGATTAAGTTAGAGTTGAGAGCACTCAGCACCTGGCAGGATTATACCCATTGAAGCAAAACTCAGGGTCATAAACAATCTCTTCCACTAAGCTGTATCATGGCCATCTGCGGACACTCAGGCTATGGCTACGGCTACACTGTGCACCTTACAACGGTGAGCCTGTGGTGGTGCAGCCGTGCCGTTTTTAGTGTGCAGTGTAGCCACTCTTTGTCACCGGGAGAGAGTTCTCCTGGCAACAAAATAAAACCACCCCCAATGAGGGGCAGTAGTTTCATTGCTGGGAGCGCGGCTCCTGCAGACAAAGTGCTGTCCACTCCGGCACTTTTCCTTGTTAAAACTTTTGTTGTTCGGGGGGGTGTTCTTGAGTTTCCTAGAGTTAAAAATCAAAGTGTAACTCTATCATTGTTTATATCTTTTTTTAACATCAGGCCCAGTGAAGTGTTGGAAATAGTCTGTTCCATACGTAGCAGTATTGGGTTTTTTTCTTCAGATCCCTGTTAAAGGGTTATCCTTACCAACTGAAATCAGTACCAACACAACCTTCTAGCAGCTGCAATATCTAACATTCTCTTACTTTCACATCTATGTTTAAGTTTTCTCTTATATTTCTCCACCTATAATAAAGTGCAAAGGCAGGATCTCCAGCAGTTTATGGATTCTGTACATTTTGCAGTTTGTAATCTGGTTGATGGCCAGTGGGAGCTGTGTTTTGGGTTAGACACTGGCAGGGTGAAGATTAGGTACATTCTATAGTGCACCAGATTCATTTCCAAGCTTCATCTCCCAAAGAGATTCCAAGGTCTTAATTTAAGTTTGGTCTAGATAAGGGGAGGGCATTGAAGGGAAAGAAGAGTCCTGCGATCTGCGGGAAGGAATGGGTGCTGGGGCATAAGGGAAGTGGAGGGATCCAGTGGGTAGGGAGGAGATGAGGTTAAGCATGGGAGAGAGGCAAGTGGAATGCAGTCTACTATTCAGATTCTGGGATTCAAATGCTCTTCCCCCTCCCCCCCCCCAAAAAAAAGAAAAGAAAAGAAATAGGACCCCAAATGGGAATATAAAATGAATCCAAGTTCCAGACTATTTGTTCATCTCAACTAGGACCCAGAACATTTTTTGCATTTTTTGTGTTATAATGCAAGTTTTAGTTGATTGTTACTATATTTTAACTGTAAATTTGAAAGTCTAAATGTTCTCACGCATTCCAATGGAAGCAGGATTTGCTGTATCCTGTCCTACATTACCAGGCTGTCAACATGACAACTTCCTACTTGATATTATATTCAGGAACCATAGGAACAGTACTCTAGGCTCCAATTCCGTGAGGTGTCAAGAACCCTCAGCTCAACTCATTAAGATCCCAGGATGTAGTGGTTCATAGACTTATGGAGTTTAAGGGACTACTAGATCATCTAGTCTGACCTCCTGTATATCAAAGGCCACCAACAGCTGCACACTAAACCCAGCAATGGAAATGAGACCAAAGTAAATGAGACCCACATGAAGCTAGACTATTATGTGCAGAGGTAGAGAGCAGGAGGGACTGACGTGCACCAGTGCTCGAGGCACCTGCAATGGCATGGAATGATTGAGACATTCCCAAATAATGCTGGCAAGTGACACGTTACCCACATACTGCAAAAGAAGGCTAAAGCCCCCTAAGGTCACTGCCAATTTGACCTGGTGGAAATTCCTTCCCGACCCCACTCATGCTGATGAGTTAGACCCTGAGCACATGAGCAAGAACCAGCCAGCCAAACTCTGGAGAGTTTCTCCTATGTTGTAACTCCCTGTGATGCTTCTCAGGGCACCCAGGGCTTTGAGTCACCTTGTTGCTACCTTCATCTAACATAAAGGAGCCTTGCCTGTATCAGCTGGGTGTTAGCTCCCTAGCACCACCAGCCTGTCAGCTGCTCAAGCACACTTCTCTGGGCTATACCAGCCCTGCTGGTTGACATTGGATGTACCCCAGCCTCCAAGTCCCTTCAAAGTGTCCCCCTGTGGTATCCAGCTCCTGACCACTGGTTACCCTTGAAATCCCATATTCTCTGTTCCCAAAGGAACAGTGTACCCCAGCTTATGAGTTTTACCTTAGACCACTGCTTCTGTATCACACACAGTATTTGAGTTCAATTCTGGTAAAACAAACAGAAGTGTATTTAAGAATAAAGATTCAAACAGAAACAAGTGTGAGTAGTAGAAACAAACGGTTATATAGAAAACAAAAAACACGAACTAGGGCCTACACTTATTAATCATTGCCTTTTCTATCTAATAACACAGATTGTCACCCCAAAGTTCAGTCTTTTGCCGTGTTTATGAGCCAGGCCCCAATCTTTCATCAAGCATCCCCACTGTTACAAGGTACTGCCTTAATGAACTGATGTTGAGTGTTTTCCCCCATGCTGTGATATAATGAATCAGTCTTTGTCCACATGCAGGGCAATCCCCTCACTGTGATATGGCTCCTTTTCATCTCCAAGTGGTTTCAAGATTTATACCTTGATGATTTTCTATTGACTTTTCTGAGTTGTTGCAAGGGTGGACAATTCAGCAATACATTACATAATTGGCTAGCCACAGAGGAGCGACAACTCTCTACTGCTTGAATGAGGCATCGCCAAGAGATATCATTCCCTGGTGATTCACTTTCACTTCAAGGCCATAAGGACAAAATTTAAATATGGTTATATTATTCCTTAAATATTACCCATACACATCTCACCATGATTATGAATATCAATAAGTTACAAGCTTTCAGTATCCCTTATGGATAAACACCATGAAAGCAGTGTATTAGGTGTAGTGAGTTTGTCAGGAGTTGCTAGTTAAGCATAGTGAACCTTTTGTCACTTGGCACCAACAGGCCTCTGTATCATACTTCCCCAAGAGATTTTCCCCTACCACCTCCCTTCCTGAAAGACTCCAGCTGACTTCAGGGAGCTCCCTATTCCTTACAAGTCCTGTCTCAGGACTTCCCCCCCCCCTCCCGACATGAACTTAGCCTGACCTACTCCCTGTGGGCATCATCCAGCCTGGCTATACGAGGCCTTATCTAAACAGGGAACTCTTTTTATTTCTCTCACAGGAGGCTTCTCCTCTGACTGAGGTCAGCTCTGTTTAAGTAGTCTTCTCTCTGATCCTCTACAGCAGTGGTTCCCAAACTTGTTCCTCCGCTTGTGCAGGGGAAGCCCCTGGTGGGCCGGGCCAGTTTGTTTACCTGCTGCATCCGCAAGTTCGGCTGATCGCGGCTTCCAGTGGCCGCGGTTTGCTGCTCCAAGCCAATGGGAGCTGCTGGAAGTGGTGTGGGCCAAGGGACGTACTGGCCGCCGCTTCCAGCAGCTCCCATTGGCCTGGAGCAGCGAACCGCAGCCACTGGGAGCCGCGATCGGCCGAACCTGCGGACACGGCAGGTAAACAAACCGGCCCGGCCCGCCAGGGGCTTTCCCTGCACAAGCAACGGAATAAGTTTGGGAACCACTGCTCTACAGGATCAGTCATTCTAATTAAGCTCCATCATACCCAGTTGGGATCACTAATTACCACTAAGTTGCTAGAGGCATGAGCGTAGCTGAGGGATAACTTCTAGGTCATAGGCAAGGCTCAGCTTAAAGGGGCCAGCCAGCCTGACAGCTATATAAATCACAACTAAGGTTTGCAAAAACCCGTGTGGTGGGGTGTATACCCCTCACAGGTGACAAATGGGTTAATGTGGGCTGAGAGGCCAATTGTGGTACCTGGCTGCACCTGCGAGGAGAGCCAGCCTTAATTAGAGATGAAGCCCAGATCAGGGAGAAGGGGCTGGGTTGTGATTATAAAGGCAGGAAGCTTACAACAGAAGCGGGTGTAGGGAGTAGTCACTCCGTGGGATGGGAGTGAAGGAAAATAAGCTAATACAGCAATTCTATCATTATAGAGTATTGTCCATTTATAATTTCATGTCTTTCCTCCTGAGTCTTCATGGACTTACTTCAGGCCTTTCGCATGATGTAAAGTTCCCCAGATGCAGTGGATTTCTCACAGAGCACCAAAGTGGATAACCATTAAGGATCACTTAGTCTAAATTAGCATGAATCATGGAAGCATAATTCATCATCTGGTGTAAACACACTGAGAGGTCCAAATATGCTACTGGCTTCAGGGTCTAAAGTCAATAGATATGATACTTGGATATTTTTACTGGAAGTTGGATCTATACACTATTGTTAAATTATTAATTTCCTGCAAGATTCTAAATTATCTACGCTACCTAAATGTTACGGTCAACAATCCAAAATAAGTTTATAAACATTGTCAAAGTGTTTCAGATTCAGACAGGGAGCTATGAATACTTCACATAAATGTTTACCATCAAGGTTCCTGAGGGTAAACACCTCTCTGAGGTTTCTTTGGAATTCATACAAGATGTTGTTGTCCGACGAGTCTCTTCCATATATTGAAGTAAGATCATTGGTTGTTTGGATTTCAGTGCTTAAAGACATCACGGACCAAATCCACGTCACAATTGAATTTGACCCTATATGTAATAAATGCAATATACTATGAGCCCTTATGCAATTATATTAAGTAAGCATGAAATGTTGCATAGATCTTCAGCCTCATTTTACAAAAATATGGTCTGAACGATTCTATGGTATTTTCCAGAAGAGTAAGGTTTGTTCTGGTGTCTCTGGCAAATATGCAGTCTCCTATAGTGTGCTCTGCAATGGTTATCGGACTTGCTCCAGCCAACTACCCCAGAGATGGCTGCATTTCAGTGATGAAGTGATTTCTGAAGTGTTTGGAGATCCTTTAAAATGAAAGGTGCTATATGCAGGTAAGGAGTATCTGCTCATATTATCATCCCCGTCTCTTTGTCTACTCAGTTATTCTTCCACTTTTATGATCAGTCAAATTTCCCCACTAAATGTTGTCTTTTAATTAAATAAACCTATGACATGATGTAGCTTAATTTTCAGAAACAGCCTCTAAATTTGCTCCCACGATTACTGCATGCACAAAACCCCTTATCTGCACAGGCAAACAATCTGCATATGGAAATTAAATAGTTAGATGTTTGAGAGACCAGCATATGTTACTGATAATCACTCATTAATTCACTATGTGCCATCTCCGCAGGAATGTAAGAAAAGCACTAAAGGAAAACATTCTTGCACAGAACTGGCACCCCAGGTTTATAAATAAATTCTTTGCAATAACTATCAAATGGTCCTTAAAGGATGTTCCTTTCTGTAGTAAGCTATCTCTGGGTAATGCACATGTCCTTAATACACAAATAACCATAGGCTGCTAAGTCAGACTGTCAGGTTGCTTTATCAATATCTCATTAATTTACATTGGCTGTGAGGAGATACATATATTTTTAAGAGATTTAGATAAGTTCTCAAGAAATGCTATAATATAAATGGACAGTCATCTGCACTGATCTGTATTTCATGACTGCTCTATAATACGGGTGTTTCAACTTCTTCCAACAGAGGGCCACGCTGACAATTTTTCAGGAGCCTGAGGGACCTGTCACAGTTTCAGGGTTAACTGCTCTTTTGACCCCCTCTCCTGATCTTTCTCAAGTGCCTGCCCCCTCTTAAGGTTTACAGCTCCCAGCCATTACCTCTCTTGAGCCAAGACCTGCGTTTCTCTCCCTCCAGGTCAGGGTTAGGCTTACAGTCCCTCTGCACCTCACTGGTTTCCCCAGCAGGTCTGATGAGGGTCCAGAACCTTTGATTAACCTCTCTCCAGGGGCTATAACAGTATACACCAGTCACCAACCAGCCTTTGCACAGCAAACTGCATTGCTTCTTAGGGGAAAAGGATTACAGAGAAATCCTATAAAAATCAATAAAAGAACCCACATGGACGCTAAAAGCTTGCCAGAGATCACTCTATCTCCATCCTCAGGCTCCGGTAGGTGTCAGTCTTTCAAACACCACAAATAGGTTTGCCCACTTGGTTACAAGTCAGTGTCAGTCTTTAGAGCAGGAACAAGAACCCTGACTGGACAGTTAGGCTGTTTCTTTCTACAACACAGGCCTTTGCTCTCCAACCTCTGTTAGCAGATACTTGCCTACCTCTCATGGGCATTGGGAGGCTAATGTTTCTGAAGTGCTTGGAGATCTCAGATGTACAGTCATTCAGAAGGGCCGAGTATAAATATTGCAATTAAGGGGAAAAACAGAAACTGTGGTTACTTAGCACCATTGCAAATTAGGTCCATAAAGTCTGCTTGTCATACCGCTTATCCACCTTGGTTATTGTAGAGAAACTGCTCATACTTAAATCTGCGGGTTCTCCATGGAGCACCACTTCTTCTGTAGTTGCCTATGTTCAGCTCTGAATTATAAACGTAAAGGGAGCTGTTTGAGTAGTCGCAATTCAGCAGGAGAACTTTTTTAAAACACCTGATTGTTTTTATCAGTCTGAAGCACAATCGCTTTGTTTTCAAATTTCAACTGCACTTCGCTGGAAGCCAGCTTTAGATGCCTTTTACCAATTCAGGCTTTTGTTGTTTCCTTTTCTATCACTTGTATTTTATTCATTTGTAAAAAGATCCAGGGAGCAACAAAATCCAAACTGAGGAATGGAAAAAGCTGCAAAACTCAAATGTTCAGTCATCAGAGTGTGTGATACAGCGACTTGTGATGTAGCGAGAACTCTCTCACCAATACTCCTGTGGGCCTGTCTACACTACAAAGAAAAACCTGTGAGACCGAGTCTCACAGCCTGGGTCACGTGACTCAGGTTTCCGGGGATACACTGCTATTTTTAATCCTGCAGCCTGAACCACACAAGCCTGAGTCAACAGACCTGGGCTCTAAGACTCAGAGCTGTCCCTTTTTCCTTCAGTGTAGACATACCCTAAGATCTTGATTCAGCAGCCATTTTCAAACGAATCGTGATCCATTTTTATGTTTAAGTAAAAGATGTAATTTTCTAGTCACAAAATATCTGGGGCACACAGATCTCCAAATGAATCAGCTCATTAAAAAGTTATATATGGAATTGTATTTTTTTGTCAAATCCAAAACACTGAAAGTCAGAGCTGGTTACTTCCAAATGAAAATCTTTTCTATGTAGCTGAGAAACAAGTGTAGTGTATGAAGCATTAAATATTCAAAGCACCGATGAATCAAATAAATCAGTAGAAGTCCTGGTGGAGACACTGAGAGAGAGACTCGGAAAATTAAACCATTTTCACTGCTCTTAAAGCCTCCAGAGTTTATAATAGAAAAACATCTCCTTGCAAATAATATGGCTGAAAACGTGTGGGAACTGAAAATGTCCAATACTAAAGTGGTTCAGCTACACTGAACATTACACTGACATTAAGGAGTCAGAATGCAGAAAATGAACATCTGGTAAGTCAAGCACTAGCAATGGAAGAAATTGAGAGGTGGCTTAAGATGTAGCAATTCAGCTGATGGACAAAATTAGCAGTGACACCATCTGATGAATTCACACGTGGAAGTGAGTTAGGCACAATAGATTGTTTCTATTAATAATTGTTCAGAGACTGGCAAATAAGTCTTCAGACACACTATGAATCTGTCCGTTCTAATAAAGGAGTGAGTCGGATTTTGGTTTAATTTGCTTGGAGCAAAGGAACCAGAACATCAGTAACTATTCCAATATTAAAGGAGTCTAAGTGAAGATCTTGCAACAAGAGGCTCTATGTTATGCCTAAAGCTGGCTTTTGCATCAGCTTTTTTAGTACTTAACGGCCAGTAAGGAGTCTGAGAGGATGGCCTCAGACGCAGGGCTGTAGGTGTTTACAAGTCCAAACTTCACATTTCCTTATAGAATAGTTTGGGCTTTGTTGGATCTGGACGCAAAAAGCTGCCTTTTCTTCACTCCTGCATGAAGCTACAAAAGAAGATTGCCCAAGAGAGTGGCCAGGGCAGCACAAGCCACTACTGTATGTGCCGGTGCAGTACAGTCACTCTGGACTGGTGTTCACGCCCATGCATCAGCTTTTGTCAACCGTGGACAGAGTAGAGTGTTGTCGGAAGCATGCTAGGCAGTCTACAAACAATTTAATTTCTAGACAAGTGGCCAGTAGAAAAGAATTCGACATTAGCCCTGAACGGTGTAGTCCTTTGTGCTGCGAGTTTGTACTCTACAACGTCTCTTTCTTGCAAACCAGACAGGCACTTGTCCGCACAAAGCGCACAGGCACATCAATGGAGGCATCAGGAAACCTGGTAACCAGGAAACCAGTTGCTGAGCAGAACCAGGCTCTACAACAGTGTCCAGGTTGCTGAGACTCCTGTTATCCCAGTAAGTACATAAGTCATTTAAGACGGTGGTGGTGGATTATTTGCTAATCTGCTTGTTATATTTTTCAACAAGCACCTTTGTGCTTTTTGCTATGCTGCTCTTCACACAGGGGAGGAGCTCCCCATAAACATCTCCAAAGCCACCGGTCACTGGCTGCCTTCAAACCCCTCCTGTGCTGTGGTGCCGACAGAATCTTGAAAACAGTGAGGCACCTGGTGTGCTAAGACCACTTTCATCACCTCCTTTTTCCAACACCAAGGCTAGACAGGGTTGAAGGTAAGACCGGTCTGTTTTGAGCCACCTTTTGAGCCTGTTGGGGGGTTACCAGGATGATTTTATGGACTGTGTTATACCACAGTCTCCTTGGACATCCACAGCCTCCCTCTCTGTCCATTCTTCCACAGAGCACATTTTACACAGTTGGTATGGGGGTCATTCTAGCCACATGGCCAAACCATTGTAGATGGCACCTTTTGAAGACTGAAAGTGCAGTGTGTGACTACAGCCTTTTACAGATGTCATCACTTCTTAGTCTACCAAGCCTGGTCATACCTGGGATACAGCACAGGCTCTTCATTTCAAACGTTCACCGTTTTCGCCCCAGACATTTTGTCAGTGGGTACAGTAAGCATTGTATATAATCTGGTTTTAGCTGACATGGACACTGATGTAAGGTCCCAAACATTTTTATTCAGCTGCTGGCAGTAACTATCTGCTTGTCAATGTCAACTTCATAGTGGCTGTCATAGGTTATGATGGAACCTATGTAGCAGAAACTGTCTTCTTCTTCTTCAGTGTCCACACTGTTAATGTCTAGTTTAATGTGTTTCTTAATTTTTGACGTTACCATTAGTTTGGTCATTTGTTCATTCATTTTTAATCCCCATTCTCTGACTCTTGTTTACAGGTTAGTTGCTACTTCTTGGTTATATTCTTCCATAGGCATTATCATGACAATATCATCTGCAAAGTGAAGCTGATAATTTGCCCCAATATCCTGGAGCCTCCACCAATGTTTCTAAGGGAGTTGGGCAAGATGTCTTCTAAGTACAGAGCAAAAAGTATTCGACTGAATATGCCTCCCTGTTTGACTCCAGTTTTCCCTTTAAACCACTCTGTCAGCTCCCCACTGATTCTTACTGCGTGCCCAGCCGTGCTATACAGACTCTGCAGTATTTGAATCAACTTGCTGCTAAAGCCATGCTGCTTGAGTACTTTCCACAGAGCCTCTCTGTTAGTGGAGACAAATGCGTCATTAAAGTCAAAGACTGGCAAAACAGGCTTTGCCGAACTCTCTCCAAGATTTGACCAAAAAAACCCAGTATCTGATCCATCGTGGAATGTCCAGGTCTAAAGCTAGCTTGCGACTCAGAAAAGATGCCCTCTGCTCCTCTTTTCGTTTGGCTGAGCATCACTCTACAGAATACCTTGCTAAGAATTATAGGCCTTATTCCTCTGTAGTTGTCGCAGTCTGTCTTAAAGAGTGGTACGATGACTGAGTGTGGCCAATCTTCAGGTACTTTACTCTTCCTCCAAATGAAATGTAAAGCGTTGCAAAAGACTTTGCCCATGCCTCTTTTGCCATTTTTCAACACTCCAGGAAGTATGCCATCTGGACCACGTGTCTTGTTGTTTTTCAGGGACCTGATTGCAGCTTCGGTGTCTGCTTCCAATCTATGTGTTTCATTGTTGCCTTCACAGTTGATAGCCTCAAGGACAGCTGGGTCAACTTGACTATTCACATTCAACAGCTGATAAAAATATTCTTTCCATCTTTTAAACTTTTGATCTTTAGCTACTATATAGTTCCACTGACCATTGCTGTGACCCACTGATCTTTTGATGCCAACTGGCAGCAAGCATAAGGGGGGCATAAGGGTTACAGTCATCCCGTGGGTCTGGTATTTACACTCTATTTCACCAAAGTGTATCATGTGTGGTCTCTAATGAAAGTCTGTGTCACATGTACAGATGTTGTGTAACAAGTTATGCATATACACTGAAAATTGTGTTATTAAGGTCTGTGTCTAAGGACTGGTCACCAACAAAGATAAAAAGCAGGTTTTCTTTCAGACAAGAAATGTTTATCTAGCTGTCTGTTTACACATAAATTAAGTATTGTATAGTTCACATTTGCCTCCACTCACAAGTCTGAGCTGAAGGCTAATGAAGGATTGTGAAATCTTCAAAAGAGAAAAAATTAACAGGAAGAAGTAAACAGCAGGAGTTATTCTGTTTAGGGATAAGACAATGAACTATAGTGTGATGGTGCCCCCCATAAGGCTTTATGGTACTATGCTTATGAATGTATATATGACGTAACTGGAATATGTTTTATGCTATATATGCCATGTAACATATCTCTGTAAAGGTTATGATCTACTGAATGCATTCCTCCTATTTGCATGCATGCATCATTTTTGTACTTGAAGTTATGAATATTGGCTGTATACTTGCTTGATTTCAAAGTAAACTTTGTAAGGCATTTGGTCAGCTTCTTTAGAAAGGAATTTGTAAAGTTAAGTGCCCAATCAAGAAGCACTTAAGGAACACTGGATCTTGGAATGCTCCAATCCACATAAGAAGTCTACTTGAGGACGTACAAGGTAGCATGTGCACCACGGCAGCTCCCTGTAGTTTTGAGTCATGCAGGGACATGCGACTGGCCCATGTGACTCCAAAACTCCATAATGTAGCTGGGATTCTACACAGGGGGAGGGAGCGGTGCCCACTCACAAGAGAAAGTCTATTTAAACCCTCGGGAGACCCCTCCATTTTGTCTTCAACTGGCTAAAGAGAGCGCCTCTCCACCCCCAAGCATACCTGAAAGAAACTGGAACAAAGGATAGTAACTACAGGGGGTGAGAGTGATTGCTGGACCCAGGCTAGAAGGAGACTAGTCTGTAAAAGGAAGCTTACTGGGTGAGGATTTTATCTGGATTCAGTTTTATTACTGTAATAGACTTAGACTTGCTTGTTTTATTTTATTTTGCTTGGTAATTCACTTTGTTCTGTCTGTACTACTTGGAACCACTTAAATCGTACTTTCTGTATTTAATAAAATCACTTTTTACTTAGTAATTAACCCAGAGTATGTATTAATACCTGAGGGGCGGGGGGACAGCTGTGCATATCTCTCTATCAGTGTTATGGAGGGCGAACAATTTATGAGTCTACCCTGTATAAGCTTTATACAGGGTAAAACGGATTTATTTGGGGTTTGGACCCCATTGGGAGTTGGGCATATGATTGTTAAAGACAGGAACACTTCTTTTGTTTCCAACAGTCTTACTCACTCTCACTTAAATCTTGCTTCTTTGTTAATAAACTTATTCTTGTTTTCACTACAAAAATATCTAAGTGCTTGGTGTTCATCAGAGGTATGTTCCAAGGTATAACCAGTAAGCTAAGGCTGCATAATTCTGTGAGTGTTCAGTGCAACAGGGGCTGGTCACTACAGGGAACACTCAGAGGACTAGGGGATTGGCCTGTGCCTAGGCCTGTGGAGGCCTGGAAGGCAGTGCTTGTGTTTCATGGAGCTAATCCGCACCAGGCACCTCCCTCACACTAGGGCAGGTGGTGGCAGGGTGCTTCACAACACTGGGTGCCTGAGGAAGTGTCACAGTAGTTCCCGAGGATGGTGTAGCTGACTTGTTACAGATGTTAACTTATTTTATAGTAATGTGACTTTCTGAAAAGGCCTTCTCATGTTACTTTTGAAAGCGTTGTTCAAGCTCTTCACCTTCTCACTCAAGCCAATATTTCATAGCCTTTTTAACCATTCTTCTGAGGTCCATGTTGAGCTGTCTCTATTTGTTTTTCCACTTAGGCAATCTTCAGCTTTCAGGTGTTCTTGATATGCTTCCTTTTTTCCTTCTTGGATATAACCCTAAAGCCTCCTTGCTAGTGTCATGAATGATGTGTTTCACCTCTGCCCAGAATTGTTCCACTGTTGTGTCCTCTAGGTCTAAGAGAGGGACAAAGTGGCCACTGATGGTGTTCTGAAAGGTCACCACCAAGTTTCTGTATTTTTCAAGGCTTTGACACTATAGACTCTCACCTTTTTTTCCCCACATTTTAGAATATTAAGGCCGATCCTAAACTGTAATGATCACTGCCAGATGGCCTGAGCCTTCATTTAGGTATATGTAGACCATGCAATCTAGTATGCTTGTTTTCGAGTGTTGTCTAAGAGCAGTCATGTTTTCTGTAATACCATTGTTAGAAATCCATGTTTCTTTATTGACTTGCCTGTGCTGAAATGTTGTTTGTTATAAACAACTTGTTGATAGTGCAGAACTGAAGCAATCTATCACCTCGCTCATTTCTTAATCCAGTTCTTCCTTTTCCCCATGATGGAGTCTGGGGACTCTCTGCTTGAAGTTAATTCTGAAAATTGGTTTATAACGCTCTTCTACATCTTTTGTGGGTGTATAGACTTTTATTATAGTCACAAGGTCTAGGAAAGAAGGAAAATATATGTGTTGTGTAATATAAGTAAAGTAAGGTGGTTTTAGCAGCCATGAAAAGGCTTTGAAAAGATAAGAAAAAAAGTAATAAGGCCTTGAAAATAATATGTTCAAAAGTTAGAAGGAATGTAGCATCTAGCACGACAAGTTTTGGGGAGAATGCTAAGCTTGCAATATGGCTAATGAGATAAAAAGAAAATTTCTAGGAAAAGGCACTTCTAAATTATAGGAGGTGGTTACAAACAGTTCCAAGAGACAAAAATAAGTTATTTTGTGATGTGATAAACTTGTTGGAACTTTAACATACCAATGTTATCTTTCTGAATGAGGCCCCGTCTTAAAATCTTATCTACTCAAGGTTGGGCAATGGGTCAACCCCAAACTGCCCAAAACTGATTCTTATCTAAAGTTAGCAATTGGCACTTACATCACCTGTTTGGAAAGCTACAGCTGAGTCTCATCCAATATAATGAACATTAAACTACAAGGGAAACAAGACCCTGTGTTGAAAATTTTTTGATATTATTGTTTTTGCAGGATACCACCAGACATTAATTTAACCATAATTTCTTTATTAAATTCAAAGACTGAATAGTATTTATACAGGTGCTTCAAAGATGCCTAAACAAACATCACACCCATAATAACACAATACCAATCAGGTACTTGCAACAGGCTGCGCCCAGGGATGCTCAGATCCATGTTAGCTGGCTCCAACTTGGACAGGCAGATTATAGTAATGAACCCTGTAAATGCTCACATTTTAATACTCCTTAACAAAGAACTGTAAGCTTTTTCTGATAGTATGAAGGCAATTTCTTCTGTATGGGCATTGTCTGTCCATCCAGAGTACATTATTTTTATATTGCTTTATGGAAAGTTTGTCACTTACAGTGCATTGTATCTCACAAATACCATGAATGTCTATGGAAAAGGGAGTAGCTCTAGTGTTGGGTTAGTCAGTTAACATTCTGGCTTTGCTGCATTCATACAGCATTCTCACATTCCATGTTCCAACGTGCACTCTTGTTTGGGGGCTGAACAATCTGTTCTTTCCTGGCCAACTTTTTTCAGCAGCTGAAATTCTCAAACCCGTGGTGCAGGCCTTTGAGGCTGGGTGTTGTCTGATCCAGTAAAGATGTTATGATACTTGCTCATTTTATTGGTTTCTTGTCTTAAGTAAGTACCTAGGCTGTCAGCCATTTCAAGTCTAGGCAGCCTTCTCCTATTGGCTATCCATTAAGGGTGCTGAGGTATCCTTATGCTCATCATGCTGACCAATATTGTCTCATTGATTCCTTGTGCTTTCCTGCCTATCAATCTAAGTATAAATATATCTAAGCTTTTTGAGCAGGGACTGTCTTTTTCTTCTGAGTTTGTACAATTCCTAAGCACAATGAGGTCCTGAACCATGATTGGGGTTCCTAGGCACTACCACAATATAAGCAGTACATTTATTATTAGTTATTTATTATTATATATAGATGAGAGTTCAGCTGAGTCTGCATGGCCGGGTCTTACAGTGGAACAATCTCAGCATGTGGGATAGCAAGGTCTTTGCTGGCTGTGCCTATCCAAAGGAATCTGGACATACCATGACATAGATCTAACTGGCGAAAGAAAATGGAGGAGCCAGGGACCTGGGTGGTGACTTGCTGCTTATACAATTTAAGTCACAATAACACAAATGGCAAGAAGATACTAGGGTGCTTTTGGGGCTGGAAACTTGAAGTGGAATTCACTGTTAGACACTTCAGCTCTCTTCCTCTCTTGGGGTCAATCCTGTCCCCTCCCCTCCGACCACAGATGGTCCTAATCCAAAGGAATAGGTATCTTTTACTGAAAATGTACTCTGTGTTCCATAACATGTTATATGCAGTTAGATTTACGCTGCTTAACCTAATAGTTCAGGCCTTTGGGGCCACATGTACTTACAATGTTTATATTCTTGTTCCTATTTACTTTATTACTTTGCACTTGCACAGTATATATCTTGGACTAGCTTCCCAAATGTAATGTGTAGCTCCAGCAATAAAATGTTCCATTAATTCTCTTCTCTTTGTAAGGATTTCACAGTCACTATTTATTCTGTATAGTCATGGATACATGCACAGGACCTCCGAGCCAGAATTGGTTCCATACAGAATGGCCAAGGGACTTGTCAATTGAAATTGGGGCGAGAATTCAGGATTTTCTGCTCCTGGCGGCCAGGCCCCCATCATCTGAATTAAAGAAGAGTCTCTGTTAGCTGAGTAGCACTGAAGGAGCGGTTCTGTCATCTGTAGGTTGGGACATCAGTGGGCAGCATGATTGGCGGATCACTCATTCCTGAGCAGGTCTGACATTTCACCCAGTGGGGGCAGTGGTCCATATTCTAGTGGATAACTAATGTACACAGCTGTGTTTAGAAGGTCACTGGCTGACTGATCAATAATTTCCACATGCTCATGAGTTGCAATCATGAAATTTGGTTTGCTTGTTCATTACAGGCCACTGAGTACAGAAAAGAAACTCAAATTTTAAATTTCTTTCTTCAGGGTCAGCAGTCATTCTAATCAGCTTTCAACCATCCAAGTGCACTTAGTGCATATCAGGGATAACATTATAAGTGGCTGGTGAAAATATTCTTTGTGGGGACTGAGCCTGCCCTGCTCTCACCCCACTGTGGCAGCTCCTGTCCCACAAAGCTGGGCCCTGCTCTCTGCTCTGGCCCATTGGCTCATGCTGCTTACAGCACTGGAGGAGCCCACCACAGCATCACTTGACATGCACATCTGCATGCACATGGGGACTTCCTCCTTCCTGGTGCCATTGGATGCCGGGGCCTCATGATCTCCCCATTTCTGCTGGGACTCTCATTCTCTCCCATTGCTTCAGGTTCTTCCCTGCCTCATCACCTCATGATCTCCCCGCTTCCACCGGAACTCTCATTCCCACCAATCCCCTCAGACTTCCCCCGGGACCCTCCTTCTCACCCAGCCCCATTCCTCTGGGACTTTTCTTCTCCCCCACCCAATCCCCTTAGGATCCTTTTTCCCCAGGACTCTCACCTGTCCCAGCATACCTCATCCTGATCCCAAACACTGGGACTCGACTGCTTTTTTTGCTTCAGCCTTCAGAGACAAGGTCAGCTCCCAGACTGGGCAGCACAGTATGGGGAGGAGGTGAGCAACCCTCAGTGGTGAAAGAACAGGCTAAGGACTATTTAGAAAAGCTGGACATGCACAAGTCCATGGGGCCAGATGCAATGCATCAAAGGGTGCTGAGGGAGTTGGCTGATGTGATTGCAGAGCCATTGGCCATTATCTTTGAAAACTCATGGTGATCAGGGGAGGTCCCAGACGATTGGAAAAAGGCAAATATAGTGCCCATCTTTAAAAAAGGGAAGACGGAGAACCCGGGGAGCTTCAGACAGGTCAGCCTCACCTCAGTCCCTGGAAAAATCATGAAGCAGGTCCTTAAGGAATCCATTTTGAAGCACTTGGAGGAGAGGAAGGTGATCAGGAACAGTCAACATGGATTCACTAAGGGCAAGTCATACCTGACCAACCTGATTGCCTTCTATGAGATAACTGGCTCTATGGACATGATATACCTTGCCTTTAGCAAAGCTTTGGATACAGTCTCCCACAGAATTCTTTCCCGCAAGTTAAAGAAGTATGGACTGGATGAATGGACTATAAGGTGGATAGAAAGCTAGCTAGATCGTCGGGCTCAACAGGTAGTAATCAATGGCTTAATGTCTAGTTGGCAGCTGTTATCAAGCAGAGTGCCCCAGATTTCGGTCCTGGGGCCGGTTTTGTTCAACATCTTCATTAATGATCTGGATGATGGGATGGATTGCACCTTTAGCAAGTGACACTAAGCTGGGGGGACAGATAGATATGCTGGAGAGTAGAGATAGTCTCCAGAATGACCTAGACAAATTGGAGGATTGGGCCAAAACAAATCTGATGAGGTTCAACAAGGACAAGTGCAGACTCCTGCACTTAGGACGGAAGAATCCCATGCACCACTACAGGCTGGGGACCGACTGGCTAAGCGGCAGTTCTGTGGAAAAGGACCTGGGGATTACAGTGGACGAGGAGCTGGATAGGAGTCAACAGTGTGCCCTTGTTGCCAAGAAGGCTAATGGCATATTGGGCTGCATTAGCAGAACATTGCCCGCAGATTGAGGGAAGAGAGTATTCCCCTCTATTCGGCACTGGTGAGGCCACATCTGGAGCGTTGTGTCCAGTTTTGCACCCCCCCCTCCACCCACGACAGAAAGGATGTGGAAAAATTGAGAGAGTCCAACGGAGGGCAACGAAAGTGATTAGGGGGCTGGGGCACATGACTTATGTGGAGAGGCGGAGGGAACTGGGCTTATTTAGTCTGCAGAAGAGAAGAGTGAGGGGGGGTTGATAGCAGCCTTCAACTACCTGAAGCGGGGGTTTCAAAGAGGATGGAGCTTGGCTATTCTCAGTGGTGGCAGATGACAGAACAAGGAGCAATGGTCTCAAGTTGCAGTGGGGGAGGTTTAGGTTGGATATTAGGAAACACTATTTCACTAGGAGGGTGGCGAAGCACTGGAATGGGTTACCTAGGGAGGTGGTGGAATCTCCATCCTTAGAGGTTTTTAAGGCCTGGCTTGACAAAGCCCTGGCTGGGATGATGTAGTTGTGGTTGGTCCTGCTTTAAGCAGGGAGTTGGACTAGATGACCTCCTGAGGTCTCTTCCAACCCTGATCTTCTATGGTTCTATGACTCTGCTCTGCCCCCATCCCATTTCCTCGGGAACCTCCAGGATCTCCACTTGGACAGGTCTCTCCCACTCAACTGCTGGGGCTCCCTGGTCACCATAGCTCCTCTTCCTCCTGATCTGTTCCAGATGTGGGGTCTAAGCTTCCCCATCTGGCAGAGCCTTCCAAAACTGGCACTTTCCAAACTTCAACTTTCTCAGGAAGCACTGCTCAGGCGCCAGCACACCCTGCTGAGACCGAGGACTCCAGCTCTACCTACTATGATTCCAGCACGCTTGTAGGGCCCTGCTCCCATAATGCCCCAACCCCATTCCTGGCCCTTGCACTGCCAGACATGAGGCTTCCCCTGCTGGGCTAGGCATGTATGTTGCAAAGGGACAGGTAAGAAAAGGACAAGGCAAAGAGAGATTTGAGGGAGGGGTGAGCCCATTCTAGCCCTAGCCAGCTGCCGCCTATGGATAACATTTTCTAAAAATTAATCAAGTTTCTACCATGAGATGAGTAATGAGATAGGTATAATGCCTTCGGTTTGGAGAAGTAAACGTCACTGGTTCTATCTATCAGAGTTTAGCCAAAAAAAACTTCCACAGATACGGTGATTAGGTAGGTGATTACATTAATTGGCAGCAAAGGATGCTCTATAAATACCGCAGATAGACTGCTAGATATGCTGTTGTCTAGAAGTTGGAGATTACTTCAAGGTCAACTGTGGGTTGATTTGTTCGTTGTTTTTCTTTTTCTAAACTAGATTTTCAGCTGATAAGATGTGCTATGGAAGGATTTCAGGCATATGTTTAGTGCTCGTCAGCAAACACAAACAGAGCTGAGGAGTATTCCAGGGAGTGGAGCCCCAACACCTTCATGGTCACAGCCTTGGTATATTTCCCAGAAGTGTAACAACACTGCCCATAAGTTGAGGTCATTTTGTATTTTAATTCATAATTTATCTTTTGGAGACCAGTGACTCAAACAGTTGTATTACAAAAGTTCCAAGGTTCCTTATAGAAACATAGCTGACAAGTAATGACTGTCAAAGGAAAAATCCCTCGGCTGTTACCAAGGAATTCCTTCCAGTCACACAGAACTTGTGACAGCGAGAAGCAATTTCCTGTTTAGCTGGCCTCTGCTTTCACCATTCACACCGTCCGTTACAGGGGCAAATGCTAGACTGTGCTGGTTTGAGTCTGAGGCACTGTGTTTGCTCAGAGGCAGTTGTATGTTGCATCACCGCATATTTGATTTGAGGCTTGAAAAATGTCAGTGGGGAAACAGCCATAAAACGGGAGTGGAAAATATCTGTATAAACCAACTACCCTCATCCCTTATGCTATCAGGATACTACACACAACTTTTATGCAAATACAAGCAATTATACATTCCTTTGATATTAATATAACCTGTCTACCAATTTTATGGTGTTTTAAATTTTGGTGTTTAATAATTCACTCCCTGGCTACCCATCCATGAAATAATCATAAGCAATGTTACGAAGAAGCCAAGAATTAATATTTATTTGTAGTGCAGTAGCACCTATAGGCCCAAGACCAAGAGAAAAGTTAAGTAACAGAGTTCCCCAAAGTCACAGAGGAAGTCTGTGGCAAAACCAAACTTTAAAACCTCATCGGGGTCTTTGGCCGGTGCCAAAATCAGCCATGCGTGTGAATAAGGAATCCCTGATAAATATAAAAGCAAGCTGTTCTTTTTAGCTAAAATGACAAAACTAACACGGCAACATTTCAGAGCTCATTATCGGCAAGTGAGGGCACTACAGACCCCAGTGCTAATAGCAAAGACCAAAGGAGGGTCTGCTATCGACTAGTTTTACATATTCCTCAATAGCTCTGTGTAGCTCGAAAGCTTGTCTCTCTCACCAGTCGAAACTGGGCCAATAAAAGATATCACCTCACTCACCTTGTATCTCCAATATCCTGGGCCCAACACGGCAACAACAACACAACACTCCTCCAGCATCTGTAATATGCAGGCGTTCAAATCTAGTGATTAGGCGACGACGCTATGTGGCCGCACATGTAATTCACACCTGTAATTATTTATTCACTTCACTTTCCCCATTTCACAGGCATCAGCAACTATAGAACTTGAGGTCTTCTGCACCAAGAAGTCCATGATCCTCCCACTTGAGCTAAAGGAGCCTTTTCATTAGCTGCAGTAGCATTCCTCATGGTGGACCAGTTTTTTCAAGGAAACGCCATTCCATTCAGTAATGGAAGTGGTTGTGTTCATAGCTGTGAGCCCATACACTCGTGTAGTGATAGTAGGCAAGACACAGGACTATTTCAGTGCAATGCCATAAGTGATTAGGAACTAAAATAAGTACTTTGTAAATACGCATGTTCACATGACCTGTTTAGATTACAAGTCCCATCTAATTAACAGAGGCCTCCCTAACTCGATTGTAATCAGCACAGATGCCATGTTTCAGCAATGTCAGCTGGTGGTTGGGTGGGTTTTTGTTTTGCTTTGTATCTGTTCTTATCTAGTCTCTCTTAAAAGCAAGTTTGGGTTTTAGATACTTTTGGCAAGATTTTCTCCCAGAAGAGCAAAAGCTAGAGGCTGCCTTCTTGCAGACATTTATCCTGAGAATTCCCATTACTCTTTATTGCCATTCCGTGTCCCTGGTGCACCATGATGAGGTGACATATCTGTTAATGTCAGTGTAATAATTTTGCACTGAAGTAAGTAGCCATTCTCTACAGTCAGTTCCCCTTCTAAGTGCCTCACTTGAATTTTTTATGGCTGAAATGTCTGAGAGTAAGGAACAAAGGAAAATTTTTAACATATGGCTTAAGGGTTGTCACTTTTGATTTGCTTGGGTATTACTTCACTTACCACTTCAGCATCTTGTGACCTACTTATAGTCTAGGATTGGCGCTGGTGAACATTCATGTCTTCATTTAAAGGCTTCTTTTACTGTGTAACTAATAAAAAAAACCTGTCAACTAACATGCAGCTTTTATTTTAAATTAAAAATAACTATCAAATATAAATGTGATAGAAGACACATCTAAGACAATTTAAAGTGACTGCTTCAAACTATGGTGCAACCGGACAATGGCTACGTGGGGCCTGAAATGCTTAGCTTACAGTTTTGAAAATCTGAAAATGCCAGTGGCCAACTTCAGCTCCGGTTAACATCCCTGCCGTGCACCCAACAGAAACTGAGCACAGTTTCCCTTGCATTGATTCCTCCTTTACACCAGGAGCCAGTGTAACGCTGAGACCGTCTCTCCTCTGTCACTCTTAAGCTGCCAGCGTGGGATAATGGAGAGGGGAGAGGAGAGGGCCTTGGTGAGAGGGAAATAAGTGGAGGACAGAAATAGTGGAGCAGGGACACCTCACCACCTTTGCAGCTGAGCAGGTCACTTTTGAAGAGGGGCCAACTAGTGCTGGTTTACACACACCCTCCCCCACTTGTAGTAATTTTTGCGCTCAGTGCAACCAAAATAAGTCTACGCCTAGGACTGCAACCTGGGAATTTGCTGCTTCATTTAACTGCAACACAACAGTCGGGGGGAAACTCCCACTAACTAAACAGGAAGTAAGGCAGTGATGGAGCATGGCTGCATCCCATAAGACTCTGACTAACCCTGCTAACCCCTTGATGACAACTTTATTATAGTAATTTAAAGGAATTACTACTAATATTTTCTCCTGCGTGTATGGCCTACAGTGTGGATCCACAGAAGGGAAGTTAAAAGCTTTGAGCTGAGCATTTTGTGGTCTATGGCAAGAAGAGAGAACAAGTAAACCTTCTATTAAACAGAAGAACTGCCAACCCCAAAAGTTAAAAACTCATGAGTCAGGCCCTCAAAAATTAAGAGATTGGCCCCAAACTCATGAGATTTTTTTTTAAAAAAAAAGAGAATTGTCTTTTGATTTTTGAAGCCTACCTATGTTTCAAAACGCCTTTCATACTGGACAGAGACGCTTATGCTGACATTTTGGAGGCACTATTGAAATCAGAACAAAGAGGACTGGAGAAGGTGGAAGCTTATTATAGCAAAAGTCTAAGTTCTCCAGAGAAATTATTGCACCTCCCAAAATGAACTCCTGGCAGTGGTTAGACCTATAGAAATTTTTCATCACTAGCTGTACGGGAGAAAGCTTGTGATCAGGACAGACCATGCATCCTTGAGATGGCTTTTTCTATTCAGGAATCCTGAGGAACAGCATGCCAGGTGCTTGGAGAAACTGCAGTGCTATTATTTCACAGTCACACACAGTTCTGGGAACAAGTACTGTACTGCTGATGCATTATTCAGACAGCCTTGTTGCGGGATTAATTGCAAACACTGTCCTAAGCAGGAGAGCAAGGAATCAGTTGTTCAAGGGAATGTGTGCGCTGAGGAAGAGACAGCTGTCTGCTCTTGTCTCCTAATTTGCAGAAGTGCAAATGTTCCTCTTTCATCCATTGGGACAGTGGATATGGTAAAGTTGCACAAATGGCCTGCAGAGCCAGAGACAGGATCCCAATATCAGAATAGTGTATGACTGGAAAATCAATTGGCAATTGCAGCCGTCCTGGAATGTAGTGGCCCCATAGCTTTTACGGAGGTATTCTTTCTGGTCATCTTGGGAAAGCTTCCAATTGAAAGATGAAACGTGGAACAGGAGATGGGGAATACCAGCAGGTGATAGGTAGAGGTATCAGCTGATTGTACCAGATTCCTTGAAAAAGGAAGTTCTGAGCTTGTGTCAAGATTTTAAAACTGCTGGACATTTTGGGGTTACAAAAACCTTGGCAAAGCTGAGAGAGAATTTCTATTTCTGCAGGCAGGATATACAAAATTGCAGGAAATGTGATGCTTGCATTGTAAAGGGTCCCCCTAAAAAAGGGGGAGCCCATCTTGTGGGGGCACCAATAGAGCACCGTGGGGTAGAGGGCTTGGCCCTTTGCCTGAGACAGAGTCTAGCCATCACATTTGTTGGTAGCCATGGACTGGTTTATGAAATGGCCTGAAGCTTACAAGACAAGAACCCAAAAGTCTGTGGCAATAGCAGAGGTCCTAGTCAATGAATTCTTCACCAGATTTGGGGTCATGGGTGAGCTGAACACAGATCAAGGGAGAAACCTGGAATTCATAGTATTTCTGCAGGTTTGTGTGCATCTAGAGAGCCACACAATTCACTATAGCACACCTGCAATCTGACGGGATGGTGGAAAGGTTCAATCAGACTCTAGGGCAGGGGTCGGCAACCTATGGTACGTGTGCCAAAGACGGCACGTGAGCCGATTTTTAATGGCACGCTGCTGCCTGCCGAGTCCCAGCCACCGACCCCACTCAGCCCTCTGCTGAACCCAGGCTGGGACCCTGGCAGACAGCAGCGTGCCATTAAAAATTCTGCCCGCCCCGGCCCGCTCTTCTCTCCACCCCCCTCAGCTGCTGCTGCAGGGCGGGCAAGCTCCCCCCTCCCACGCCTCTTCCCCCCAGCGTGCTGGGTTCCTGCCCCTCCTCTTCTCCCTCCCTGCCGCCGATCAGCTGATGGCCCTTGCGCGGGAGGGGGAGAAGTGGAGCTGCGGCGCTTGCTGCTCTGGGGAGGAGGTGGGGACGGGGCCTTGGGGAGGTGGGGGTGGAATCAGGGCTGTGAGCTGCTCAGGGCAAGGGGCTGGGAGCACCCCCACGACACCAGCCCACACCCCTAGCCCTCTGCCCTGACCCTTACACCCCCCTACACACACCCCAGCCCCCTGCCCTGAGCCCTGCACCCCCCTCACACACACCCAGCCTCCTGCCCTGACCCCTGCACCCCCCCCCACATCCCAGCCTCCTGCCCTGACCCCTGTACCCCCCCATGACCCCAGCCCTGACTCCAGTACCCCCACACATACCCAGCCCCCCCACCCCCCTTGTCCTGACTCTTGTACCCCCCACATTCGCACCCCCACCCTGAGCACCAAACGGGAGCTCCTGCATGCCCCTCTCCCACATTCCCACCTGCACCCCTCTCACCAAATGGGAGCTGCCCAGGTAAGCACTCCACACCCAAACCCCAACCCTGAGCCCCCTCCCTCATTCTAGCTCCTGGCCAGACGTACACCCCAACCCTCAGCCTGCTCCTTCACCCCCAGCCCTCTGCTCAGTGCACTCCCACCCTCAGCTCAGTGCAGAGACAGAGAGGAAGAGAATGGGCTAGAACCAGGGAGAAGGTAGGTACCCACTCTATGTGGGCAGGGCCGGGGTCCCAGACCGGCAGTGGGCTGAGCGGGGCCGGCAGCCGGGACCCTGGCTGGCAGGACCCAGTGGACGGAACGCCAGACCGGCAGCGGGCTGAGCCGCTCAGCCCACTGCCGATCTGGGGTCCTGGCCGCTGGCCCTGCTCAGCCCGCTGCCGGTCTGGGGTTCTGGCTGCCGGCCCCTTGCCAGCCGGGGTCCCGGCTGCAGGCCCCGCTCAGCCTGCTGCCGGCCTAGGTGAACGGAACCCCAGGCTGGCAGCGGGCTGAGCGGGCCGGTGGCGTAAGATCAGCATTTTAATTTAATTTTAAATGAAGCTTCTTAAATACTTTGAAAACCTTGTTTACTTTACATACGACAATAGTTTAGTTATATAATATATAGACTTATAGGGACCTTCTAAAAAACGTTAAAATATATTACTGGCACACGAAACCTTAAATTAAAGTGAATAAATGAAGACTCAGCACACCACTTCTGAAAGGTTGCCGACCCCTGCTCTTGGGGCTCAGCTGTATATCTTTGTAGAACACCAGCAAAGGGACTGGGACCATATCCCAGTCCTACTGATGGCTTATGGAACAACAGTCAAAGAATACAAAATGTACCCCAGCACTCCTCAAGTCTGACAGGAGTTAAGGATCCCAACAAACCTCTTGCATGGAGTTCCTGAAGAGGAAGAAAGGAAATTAGACCATTTGGACTATGTAGAAATCCTACAATCCAAAACTGTAAAAAGCTCACCTCTATGGTAGAGGAAATTTGAGCATAGCCTCAGATAAAATGAAAAGACTATGATGTAAGGTCCCATGGGGAAAGCTTTTAAAAGAGGGGACTACACTCTAGTTCCACAATCTTATAAACTCCCTAAGATGAATAAACCTTGGGCAGGACCCTATACTGTGCTGATTAAGGTAAATGAAGTGGTGTACAGGCTACAGTTGGGTCCCAGGACTAAACCCAATTTATCCATAAGGATCATCTCGGAAGGTGCCAGGAGGACAGGATTTAAGAATAGTTACCCCCAACAACTAAGAATATAGCTGTAGCAGCTGAGTCTGGAAGAGTTGTGACAGTAATGAGTTCCCCATTAGAATAAAATGGGTAGTGTTGGGGGTGCTGAGGTGATTGCTGGGATTTCTAAGGAGCATTTTTTGTGAGCAACCTGACGGGAATAGCTGGGGCCAATATTGAGCTGCCTCACCTGCTGTTCCTGCCACCTTCTCTGCCATTCATGTCCAGCAGCAAGAGGAAAGGCAGAGAGGCGACCAGGCAGCCTGAAGAGTGGGTTCCTCCCCCTTTGGCTAGGAGAAGCAGCGGCAGGCTCTCCATGCAGCCCAGCCAAATGCACTGAGATGCCGAGAGAGTTGCCAGAGGGTGGCATTTGACAACCCTGAAGATCGCACAGGAAGTATATAGCAGAGCTGGGGATACAACCCCAGTCCTAAGCCATAACCATAAAGCTAACCTTTCTCTGAAAGGCCTCCTAACTGGTCATAACATAAGCAGTACTCTCAGTGCAATATAATGTGTTGCCAAACTGATTGTAAAGTATAACAGTAAAAATTACAACTGTAAAATAGCAGTAACTCACACATTAAACGGATTAAGAACTGGCTAGTGGACAGATCTCACAAAGAACGTAAGAACAGCCACACTGGGTCAGACCAAAGGTCCATCTAGCCCAGTATCCTGTCTTCCGACAGTGGCCAATCATAGAATCATAGAATATCAGGGTTGGAAGGTGTCACGGAGTCCCCAGGCGATGCTCTGGAACTGCTCCCTATGAAGCTCGTCAGGACTCTGGGGGAGCCTCCTCTCTGGGAGCAGACTGTCTTCAGGACACACAGCTCACACAACTTCCACCTTCCTGGGTCTGACCTCGGAGCATTCAGTATCCTCTGCCCCTCCGTGCGCTTCCCACAGCCAGTCCGCCCAGGCGCACTCCTGGGGAAGCCAGAGGGTCCTGCCCCGCAACTCTGCAGTCAGACGTGACTCTCAGCCAGCCAGTAAAACAGAGGTTTATTAGACAACAGGAACATGATCTAAAACAGAGCTTTTAGGTGCAGAGATCAGGACCCCTCAGCTGGGTCCATTTTGGGGGCCAGTGAGCCAGACAACCACATCTGCACTTCACTCCTCGTCCCCAGCCAGCCCCCAACTGAAACTCTCTCCAGCCCCTCCTCCTCTGGGCTTTGTCCCTTTCCCGGGCCAGGAGGGCACCTGATTCCTTTGTTCCCCAACCCTTTAGCTCTCACCTTGCAGGGGGGAAGGGCCAGGCCATCAGTTGCCAGGAAACAGGGTGTTGGCCATTCTCTGTGTCCAGACCCCTGCACACACCTGCCCTCTAGGGCTCTGCAACGATCATACACCCTTATCCCACCCCCTAGATACTTAAGAACTGCCTAGGGGAAACTGAGGCACCCCCACAATATTCAGAGGAAACATTAAGAACAGTCCCGCTTCGTCACAGAAGGGACCTCAGGAGGTCATCTAGTCCAACCCCCAATGCCAGGTGCCCCAGAGGGAATGATCAGAACAGGTAACCATCAAGTGATCCATCCTGTCGCCCATTCCCAGCTTCTGACAAACAGAGGCTAGGGACACCATCCCAGTGCATCCTGGCTAATAGCCATTGATGGACCTATCCATTAACTTACCTAGTTCTTTTTTGAAGTAGTTCTCATGGGAATTGTCAAATGGAGTTGTTGCTAGTGTGGTTCCACAGGGACCAGTATTAGATCTGACACTATTCATGGGGTTTTTTTGGTCATTGATAAAATTAGCAGATGACACAGACTGGCAGAGTGGCAAATAATGTTTAGGCCAAGGCAGTCACAGTGAGCAATCTGGATTTCTTGGCAAGCTAAGCCCATGCAAACAAAATGCATTTGAATACAGACAGTTGCAAGGTCATACATCTAGGAACAAGGAATTCAGGCCATGCCTGCAGAATTGGGGACTGTATCCTGGAAAGCAGTAGCTCTGAAAAGAATGTAGGGGTCATAGTGGACAGGCCACTGAGCATGAACTCCCAGTGTGATGCTGTGGCAAAAAAAGAGCGAATGCAAACCTGGGGTGTCTAAACAGGGAGGGGTGAGTAGGGATTGAGAGGTGATTTTTACCTCCGTATACAGCATTGGTGAGACTGATACCAGATTACTGCACCCAGTGCTGGTGTCCACGTTTTTAAAATGTTTAAAAATTGGAGAGTGCAGAAAAGAGCAACAAAAATTATTCAAAGGCTGGAGAAATGGTTTACAGTGAGAGCCTGAGGGCTTGTCTACATGGGAAAGTTATATCGCTATCAGTCAAGGTGGGAATGTGAACTGATATTCAGTACTCCCCATGTGGGGACACATTCTGGAACAAGAGTGGCTTTTTGCAGTTTAGTTTATGTTGCTTTGGAAGGAATTTAAGGTAAATAAAGAAAAATGCCCTTCTTATTCCAGAATGAAAGTGTCTATAGGGGGAGTTACACCAGTGGAACTACCAGTTTAATTTCACACCGGAGCTTCCAGTGGTATAACTTTCCTGTGTAGACAAGCCCTTCAACAGCTCAATCAGTGAACCCTTATCAACAGAGGTGACTTGATTACATTATATAAGTACCTTCATGAGGAGAAAATACTAAAGAGCTCTTTAATCTAACCAAAAAACACGCAAGAACCAATGCGTGGAAGCTAAAGCCAGACAAACTGATATGAGAAATGTTTCAGAGTAGCAGCCGTGTTAGTCTGTATTCGCAAAAAGAAAAGGAGGACTTGTGGCACCTTAGAGACTAACAAATTTATTTGAGCGTAAGCTTTTGTGAGCTACAGCTCACTTCATCGGATGCATTCAGTGAGCTGTAGCTCATGAAAGCTTATGCTCAAATAAATTTGTTAGTCTCTAAGGTGCCACAAGTCCTCCTTTTCTTTTTTTGAAATTAGAAATAGAGCACAAATTTTTAACAGTGTAGGTGATTAGCCACTGGAACAAACTACCAACTGAAGTGGTGGATACTCCATCTCTTGATGTCTTCAGATCAAGACTGGATGCCTGTCTGGAAAATGTGCTTTAGTCCAGCACAAATTGTTGAGCTCAACACCAGAGTAACTGAATAAAATTCTATGCCCTGTGATATACTGTGATGAAGTCAGACTATTTAATCTAATGGTCCCTTCTGGCCTTAAATCTATGAAGGCTGTGAAACAGCAATAGAATCATAGAACTGAAAGGGACCTTGAGAGGTCATCTATTCCAGTTCCCTGCACTCAAGGCAGGACTAAGTATTATCTAGACCATCCCTGACAGGTGTTTGTCATTAGACATTTCCATGGAATAATTATATTTCTTGTATTTGTATTGCATTTTAGATCAGTGCAAGTAAAGAATCACTAGCAAGATTTTTAAAAAAACACAATATTACTTATTGTAATAAAATGAAAATGTTTATAAATTGCCCCATGCAGACTGATTAGAACAAGTATGTTCTGTGAAATGAGAATGAGAGATTTACTCAGGCTTTAAAAATACCAGTGAAAGTAGAGGCCCTTTCAGATGTAGCTATGTTAATATTTATCATTTTACAGCACCACAAAGCGCGCAGGGTGCATTACTGCAATCGCTGTCTAACTGTAATTTGTTTCCACCCTCTGCTTTAGATAACAAGCTCTGAAGCATGGTCCTGAGCTGTCTACATGAACATTCAGCGTGTGCTGGTTTGTTTGCAGATGGCTAGTAACATCCCAACAACCCTCCATGACCCATGGAGAATGTTGAGTAGTGCATTGCCATGCATTAGCCTCATTTTATGAGGGGAACTCTCAGTTGTTCAGGGATGAAAGTTGACTAGAAACCAAAGACCCCTTATCTGGGCTAAAACACAGCTCAGGGTGTGTCTATACTGCAGCGTGGGTAGACATACCAGGGCTAGCTTTGATCCAGCTACCTCAAATAACAATAGCAGTGGACCCAGCAGCAGCAAAGGCTGTACAGGCTTCTTGGTAGCCTGATGATCTACGTGAATGGCTAGCCCCAGCTGCCACCCATGTTGCCATGGCTGGACTGCTAGCGTTATCCTATTAATTTCAGACCCGGAAGCTTTATCATTACTCTTCCCACCCTTGGGTTCTCCCCCACTGCTCCCTTCCAGCTTTGGTGTGGCAAACCCAACAATCATGAATGCACACTGCTATTCTTTAAAAGCTCCCATTTTCATAGAGCAGTTGTACGCCAGTTACACTGATATGCAAAAATTGCCCTGAAACTTTCCTTTTCTTGCTCGAGCATTTTGAAGCTCTTCCTAAAGGATGCTCACAGCCAAAGTGGACTCCTGGCAAGGGTGAGGGAACAGAGATTTCTAATTCTCAAGCAGATATAAAATGGTTAATGTAGTGTGTCTTACCGATATTTTTTTTTTTTGTAACCTCAATTTCTGCTAGGAACCGACTGCTTACCAAACTGAGCTTGCAGTAGGATTTGTTTAACTTCCTTTCTGTTTCTTCACTGTAAATGATTGCCGTTAATATTTCTACTTGTGGCAGGATACTGAAAGCTGGTTATTCTTCAGAAACACTGCCTGTTCGCTTCTGACGTGATGTTAACCTTGTCCTCTTCCTGAGGAAGGCCAAAGGCATATGCCACCTTGTTGATTGGTCTTAGGTAAGGAGCTGCCAGAAAAGAAATCTGTAGTTACAAATTGAACAGAAAAATCATAGGTGCTCAAGCACTACATTGATGAGCATGTTAAAAACTACAGATGACTGGATAGACTGACGGTGAAGAGCGGCCATGACGAGAAATAAAATGCATTGTGGGGACACTGGTACCTTTGATACATTCATTCTTAAATATGGACGCATACTTCTTGTTCCTTTCCATTTCCACTTGCTGTGGAAGGCAAATACATTACTGAGATAAAAATATGCCTAACCCCCCTTGCAGAGAGTGGCAGAATTCACTCAAAATGTCAAAGATGATTCACAAATTTGGCAGGCCTTTTATTTGCAGGAAATATACTGCAAGTTTATGCTTTCCCAGCCACACAGATACTTCTTTTTTCCTTGTTTAATGCCAAAGTTCAGGATAAGACTGGCTCATTGCAGTCAACAAATCTGTAGGGCAGTCACAGAACACTATGAATGGAACTCCTTGCCTCTAAAAGTTTACAGGAGTAGCAAGAAACAAACTTATCAGGGCACTGGTCATGGGATACAGGGCTCTCCTTCCACCTATACGTCTTCAGTTTAAATCTAGCCCACACTGGTGGTGGCCTGCAACTGAAGAAGTGAGGTTTTTACCCACGAAAGCTTATGCTCAAATAAATCTGTTAGGTCTGTAAGGTGCCACCAGACTCCTTGTTGTTTTTGTGGATACAGACTAACACGGCTACGCCCTGATACTTGACATCATTGGTCAGTTTTTCGGCGGCCTATTTGAAGTGAGTTTGGTGGGCTTAGTCCTCTTCTCAGTGGACTTGTGTCTAAAACACCATAACCACCCTTGTTGACCATTCATCTGGCACCTGTCTTGAGCAGTAAAGCTCTAGACTATATACGAGTGTGGCATGCAGTGCGGGGCTCAGCATTCAGGTAAGAGCCTTACGATGCATTATATAATATGCCTGGTATGATAATAACAACATTCTCTTGCACAAGGTGTGGTCCACATCCTTAAAACTATTATGGCATCACCCTGGTCCTTTGCTGCAGCCGGCGATTGAATATTTGAACTCTAAACTCAATTTCTGGAGCGTCCCCTTGAAACAACTGAATCATTTTTTGCAGTTGTATGATTCTGGCTGCTGCTAACAGGACAGAACATTTTGCTGGACACTGTTCTTCCTGCTCCAATACACACGAGCAGGGCTGTCCCTAAAGGGGTGCGGGGCCCAGGGTGGAAGTGACGGATTTGTCTCTTTCGGGACGGACTTTGCCAGCCAATCACACCAGCCTGCAGGACCCCCAAAGTGCGGAGCCTGGAGCGGTTGCCCCGATTCGCCCTACCCAAGGGACATCACTGAACACAAGCTAAGAGCAGAACATTTTGCTCACTCTCTGCCATTTCATTAACCTACACACTGGAAAAGTCATTGAAGCAACTGAATTAGGAGTCACAGCCCAGGCCATGAATCTCTTCACTGTGCAACTGTCTCCTTTGATAACGGAAAATTTGCAATTTTCTTGCACTCTCCATCTATTCCCATGTGGCATACGTTGAATGCAGGAAGTCCTGCTTATTCTTGCAGACAAGATAGTGCAGGGCTTTCGACATCTGGCATTTTGCAAGGGTACAAGGAGAGAGGATTCAAGGGCAGCCTTGATGAGGCTCAGTCTTGTCAGTCATCACGACCTTCCCCGCTGTAATGCCTCGGTACAGTCTCTTGAAAACTTTAAGTGGCCGATTTGCAAGTTCGGAGTGGTTCTGAGAGCGTGAGATGTGTGTGCAGAGCATGGCTGAGTGCATGCAGTCATTTGACAGTACAACAAAGAATGCAACACAGGAAAGGCTCAGACCCCATTCATTAGCATAAATCCAAAGGGCAAATGTTCAGCATACTTCTGAATTCTCCTCCGTGCCGCTGATGATCACCACCTGAAGGAACTGCTGACTGTAGGATGGCCACTAACCTGCTCTTCTCGTCCACTTCCATCTGGGCAACCCTCACCTGAAGATTGACTTCAATTATGACTGAAATCATTGGGTCCACTTAGCACTCCCCTTCACCCTCTCTTCACTCCTCCACTGACAAATAAGGTGGATGAAAATGTGCCTCAGGCATCTTTGCTGTTCGCAGTTCACAGATCTCCCTTGCACTGCCGCCATTGTCCTGACCACCAGCCAAACGACTTCTTAACAGTAAGGCTTCTATGCTCTGAATGGTTGGAGCATTGCAGGAAAAAAACCAACATTGCCAGATTGATATGATCAGAAGGGGCCCTTTCCTTCCTCCTCCAGGGAAAAAAAAAATTGTTTGAGAGTAGGAGGCTATTACAAATGCACCCATGTAAGTACCATATATAACGCGTTCTCTCTCTCATAGCAGAGACTACAGAAGCAACTCCAGATTTACTTCACTGAATGCCACAGGTATGATCAGAGAAAAATGTTAAGTAAGAGGGTAGCTTGCAGAAGAGAAGATGGGAACAGCTAATTGTTTACATCAGGCAAACCTTGCAGCAAACAATAAATTCAGTAAGTGAATTTAGCTCCATTTCCTGTTTGCAAATGATCCACAAAGACTTTATTCCAAACATGAGTGTCTTTGCAAGTTATATCACGGCTGTTTGATTTGAACAAATGGCAGCCCGGGCATCAAGGACACACAGTATTCATAAAAAAAAAAAAGAAAGAACAGGAGTACTTGTGTCACCTTAGAGACTAACAAATTTATTTGAACATAAGCTTTCGTGGGCTAAAACCGACTTCATCGGATGCATGCAGTGGAAAATACAGTAGGAAGATATATGTACACACACACACACACACACACACACAGAACACATGAAAAAATGGGTGTTGCCATACCCACTATAACGAGAGTGATCAATTAAAGTGAGCTATTATCAGCAGGAGGAAGAAAAAAAAAAACTTTTGTAGTGATAATCAGGATGGCCCATTTCCAACAGTTGACAAGAAGGTGTGAGGAACAGTGTGGGGGGGGGGGAGGGGGGAATAAGCATGGGGAAATAGTTTTACTTTGTGTAATGACCCATCCACTCCCCACCTTTATTCAAGCCTAATTTAATGGTGTCCAGTTTGCAAATTAATTCCAATTCAGCAGTCTCTTGTTGTAGATCCTTGATGATGCACTGGAGAGGTTTTAGTTGGGGGCTGAAGGTGACGGCTAGTGGCGTTCTGTTACTTTCTTTGTTGGGCTTGTCCACATATCTATTCAGGGGACACCATCATAGGACCTAATCACATCAGCCACACTATCAGAGGCTCGTTCACCTGCACATGTACCAATGTGATATATGCCATCATGTGCCAGCAATGCCCCTCTGCCATGTACATTGGCCAAACTGGACAGTCTCTACGTAAAAGACTAAATGGACACAAATCAGACGTCAGGAGTTATAACATTCAAAAACCACTCAGAGAACACTTCAATCTCCCTGGTTACTCGATTACAGACCTGAAAGTCGCAATATTAAAACAAAAAAACCTTCAAAAACAGACTCCAACCAGAGACTGCTGAATTGGAATTAATTTGCAAACTGGACACCATTAAATTAGACTTGAATAAAAACTGGGAGTGGATGGTTCATTACACAAAGTAAAACTATTTCCCCATGCTTATTTCACCCCCTCCCCCTGTTCCCCACACGTTCTTGTCAACTGTTGGAAATGGGCCATCTTGATTATCACTACAAAAGGTTTTTTTCTCCTGCTGATAATAGCTCACCTTAATTGATCACTCTGATTATAGTGGGTATGGCAACACCCATTTTTCATGTTCTCTGGGTATATATATATCTTCCTACTGTATTTTCCACTGCATGCATCCGATGAAGTGGGTTTTAGCCCACGAAAGCTTATGCTCATATAAATTTGTTAGTCTCTAAGGTGCCACAAGTACGCCTTGTTCTTTTTGCTGATACAGACTAACACGGCTACCACTTTGAAACAATATTCATACACTCTATTACTTTAAGTGCACTTGATCACTCATGTCATGTGATATTTACTTAGATGACTGAAATTTTTATAAGCAGTTAAATAAGTCACCTCCTACATGAACATAGATGCAAACAAATTTGCACAAGTATTAGTTACCAGGGATGCTCAGTATCCCCTTTCCTTCCATTCATTCCTGTGTTCGAGGAAGTCCTGCTACTCTAAAGTCGTCCCCCCCCTCCCCGCGCTCTCCTTGGCTGATGAGAGGTGGATTCACCAGGCAGGGAAATCTGAAATGGAAGAAGCTGATGCTGGTTAGGGTTGTTTCTTGGCTCCCAGCCTTCTCATGAGGAAATAGAGCAGCACCAACACTGGACTGGGAAAGAACCAGTCCTTTGCCCATCTCCTGCCAACTCCCCTCTCTTAGGGGCAAAAGACAGACAAATATAACACAAACTGCTGTATAAGTAGGCTTGGTGGATTTTTTCTTTCTTTATTTTTGTAGTTTTGATGAAGATCAATGTCTATTTTTAAGCATTTTTTCAATTTTTAGCCATTTACATTTTCATAGGTCTGGGAAGATTGGAGAGGTCAGGCAATTATTTTATGACAGTAGATACTGAGATTCAAAAAATTAACGCTTTATAACAGTTACACAAACTGTGTCCACATGTCAAAATATACAAAATAAATAGCCTTAACTCAAACTCTAACAAGTTCTCAAGCTGTAAATTTCAGTTAAGAAAAGTGCTGACAGGCAAAGTAGCACTGATGGAAATATCTTTTTCATTGGTTTGTGTGTGTTCGGTGACATCAAAGTTTATTGATAAAAAACGTATCCTTCCAAGCCTCTGTATAAGATCTTTTTGGAAATGTCCATGAAACCTAAATTACATCAAGGATCTCAAAATTTTCCAGGGGAAAAAAACTGGATCCACTTTTGTTTAGACATTAATATAAATTCTCAAATAGTAGGGGGAGGTCACCATGAGTCTGTGTTACGTGGTGAGTGTCAAATCATGTGGATGCAGCAAGAGAAGATGGGGCGAATCTATCTATTTAGGCTTTTACACCTTCCCCCTCCATCTTGTGGACAGGCTTTCTAGCAAAGGGGGCAAATCAGCATCAGAATCAGGCGGCTAAGCAGGAGGAGTAGGGGCCAGAACAGACCCTACTGCCCGGCCCCTGAGCTCCTGGACCAGAAGGCTAGCCCCTGGCCCCTCCCCTGCCGTTCCCCTCCCCCGCAGCCTCAGCTCACTGCACCGCCGGCACAATGCTCTGGGTGGGGGGGCTCTTGCCGGACAGTGCAGCTGCAGAGCCGCGGCCTGACCCAGTGCTCTGTGCTGCGCGGTGGCATGGCTGGCTCCAGCTGGGCGGCGCGGCTGCCTGTCCTGGAGCGCTGGTGGCGGTAAGAACCATAGAATATCAATGTTGGAAGGGACCTCAGGAGGTCATCTAGTCCAACCCCCTGCTCAAAGCATGGCCAATCCCCAATTTTTGCCCCAGATCCCTAAATGGCCCCTCAAGGATTGAACTCACAACCTTGGGTTTAGCAGGCCAATGTTCAAGCCACTGAACTATCCCTCCCCCCTGGGCAGGGGAGTTTGGGGTGGTGGTCAGGGGGCAGGAGTGTGGATAAGGGTTGGGGCAGTCAGAGGGCGGGAACAGGGGGGTCGAATGGGGCGGTGGGGGGGCAGAGGTTCTGGGGGCAGTCAGGGAGAAGGGGTGGTTGGATGGGGCAGGGGTCCCGGGGGGGGACGGTCAGGAAGGAGAGGAGGGGTTGGATGGGGCGGTGGGGCGCAGTCGGGGTGGGAGGTCCAGGGGCAGTCAAGGAGGGGTGGATGGGGCAGGGATTCGGGGGGGCCCATCGGGGGCGAGCAGCGGGGGGGGGTCAGATAGGGGTCAGGGGCCAGGCCACAACTGGCTGTTTGGGGAGGCACAGCCTCCCCTAACCAGCCCTCCACACAATTTTGGAAGCCCGATGTGGCCCTCAGGCCAAAAAGTTTGCCCACCCCAGGATAGAAGGATCTGTTGTCCTCTTCTCCCCCAGAACCCAGACCATTCCCTAAAAGGCTCTCAGGAGTGGGGAGGACTCTGATCCAGGCATTGTGTTCAGGTGGTAGCTGTTTTTGCATAGATCTGTATATCTCCTCTACTATCTGAGAGAGAGGTTTCTTTGCAAAACCTGTGCTTTTTATTAATCTGCCATATGTTCCCAAAAGATTAAACTACAAACCAGAGTGCCCACGAGAGTGTATAAACTATAGGGGATGCTTGGGGCAGCAGCTAGACTGCAACATCCCACATCCCATGGAGGGATGCCAGACCAGGGACTCCGTACCTTGGGTGCGTACCTGAGAGGCTAGAACTGGAGACACCACCTGAACTCCGCTCAGACCCAGTGGGCTTGGAAAAACATGGGATCCAAAAGATTGGGCCCAATACAGCAAACAGGTGACCATCCACTAGGGGGAACCCCACCAGGGCTGTAACACAAGCATAATTGTCCTCACTAAGGATGAGCTCATTCTGGACATCTCAGAGCTTCACACAGCTCGAGCACACATTCCATACTATCATTATTAAACATTTAGATAGCACCATAATCCCTGCCCCAAAGACCTCACAGGATAGACACAGACCATAAAGATAGAAACAAACAGAAGAGGGTAAAGAACAGACACACACAGGATAAATCCTGTTTAAAAAAAAAACAAACCCAGCAGTCATCATATAATGAGTTAATCTTACAAGTTTGCTGTTGCTGAGTAGAGAATGAGGAAGAGGAATGGACTGGGTAGAACAATGTGCTGCAAGTCAATCCTAGAAAGCCAGGTGAAAGAAGGGGTTTTAAAGCAAGATCTGAAGGGGAGGAGGGACGGTTGGAGTGTCAGAACAGGATTAGAGATAATTAAGAAGAGAACCAAGGCTGGAGACTGGTGGAGACAAGACAATGGGTACTCAAGGATAAGCCAGCGAAGAGTTGAAGTAAAACCTTGGTGTCAGAGAAAAAGAAGAGATGAGGTGGCTGAGAGCAGCAAAGAACTCAGAGGTTGATCGGCTGAGAAATCCGAGCAGTGAGCAATGGGAAATGGGTAGAGGAGAATGAGACACTGAAAGGGAAGTGGTGCGCATCAGACAGGGCAGACTGAGGTAGAGCTTACCAGAGAGGGAACAGTATTGAAAGAGCCTGATCACAAGAGCATGAACATGAGCAAGTCTGGAGCTATCAAACAATGAAGGACAACGCAGGTCAACACGTAAATTGAATTTGCTCAGAATATGGGTATGAGAATGAGCAGAACTGGAGATGGCCAGGAGTGGAAGTCAGATCTGGGAGGCAACGGGAAAGAAGAATCAGATTGTGCACAGTATGAAGGTATAGGAAGTGTGAGGGAGAGAGACAGACAGAAAAGAAGGGCTGGAAATGGTATGAAGAAGCAAAACCAACCACCACTGCCATTTCACCACTGTTTCTTCCCTCTCCAAAAAGAGCCTGCTCTTCACCCCACCAACCCAGATACCAGCCTTCTCCTCTCACTCACCTCCTCTCACTCCATGCAGCCAGCTATTTCTTCGGCTCTGGACTCTTTGCTGGGAAGTCCTCCCTTCTCTCCAGCCTCTTCTAGCAGAGTACTTGGCCTAGCTGCTTCCTTGGCAGTGGGACAGGTCAGGGCCCAAGCACAGGGGCAGAGACCACTCTGGTTCTTATGCAGCCTTTCCCCCACATTCAAAGATTTTCCCTTCCTGTCCAGCACAGCCACCCATTATGTGCCAAGGGGAAAGAATGAAAATTTGCTTGCTTCCAAATTGCTAACAGTTGGAAAGTGTCCAATTTCCTGATGAATCAAACTACTGTACTGAATCATAATGATACAGCATAGATGAACTCATTTTTTGGAGCAACACTGGGTCTCCACGTGCCAGATAGGAACTTAGGCTACAACATATGAGCTGTAATATGACCTGGCTGGCCAAACTGTTAGAAACTAATTCAGCTGGAAGTTAGTTTTAACATTGCTCTTTAAATCCTGTTCCCAGCCCAGGGTAGACAGGGACACCTTAACAGAAATACTGGGAACTCAGTGGACTGATGAAAGTTCATGTAGAAAGATATATCCTGGTATCTTCTCATGAGTTTTTGAAATTAAAGGTCTTTATGTTTATGGTCATGCACCACGCTTGGAGATTTTCTTTTTCCCAACATCTATGTATATAGCTCAAACTACAGAAGTCCCCTAATTTGTTAGCAAAGGCAGCATGTCGTGTACACTGAACTGGTCTGCCTTCAGGTGAAGGCAGCACAAATTCGGTCCCCAAAAGCAAATGGCAGCTGAGTGCTCATGTTTTCACACCTATTTCTCCTGCAAAAAGGGTTTATGACCCAATGTGTTTTCTGTGACCGGGACTGAATTTGGGACTCTCAATATAAATAACGCACCCCTCGGCCTTTACAAGCTGGAAACCTTCTTAGTGTGTAAATCCTTTAATTTCAAAAGCTGATGAGAAGATATCAGGTCTGAATTTATCACCTAGATTTGTTTTTCATATAACCAACCAGTAAGTTTGTTGTAGAGAATAAACACTCAATGCTATTTAGCATCTCTAAAGTTATCAGTGTTAGTGATGTGAAATACTACAGCCCTCAAAGTAAGCTGATCATCAGGTAGGTCCCAGCCAGTCTGGGGACATGCAGCAGCCAAAGCTGTTCCAAAACAGGTCTCCAGTCTGGCATAAAGTGAGCTGCAGTTCTCACTAGTGTAAGATGAGAGCTGTGTAAGAAGCTATATAGAATAGCTAAGTGATCTCTTTTAGCATGGTGAATATTTTAAATTTCCCCAACTAGAAATCTTTCTGAAACAGTGGTGAAGGCAAGAATGTTTGAAAAGCCAGTCCTGTAATGCAGCACCTTATCTTCATTGTAAAAACTCAGATTAGAGAAAATCCCTGGGACTTGATTGTATCAGACATATCACAGAGGTATTCCTAAAGCATTTGGATGAGACAGGAAAATAAAATGCAGCTGACCAATTTTTCTTATCACCTTACCAGTTGCCTTGTGTATGGACACATTATTACACTTCTTTCTACAAGAGAAAAATTGGCTTTACTTCCATATTAGGGCAGGAGAGCAAAACCAGAGCAGGGAAACAGCCACAGAATGAAGATGTAAGTGATGCCAGAAAAGATATTTAAAGGGACATTGTCAACCTGAAACTTGCCTTATTTTTGGAAAACTGATTAGAATTAGTTTTAGGCACTACACTTGTTCCTGAATATTCCTGCTATTTTTGTGGTTTTGCAATCACTTTTTTTCCTATAAGAAATACAGAGGAAATTGACTGAATGTTTTGGGTGGGGGAGGGCATGGGGAGAACAGGACAGAACAGAGACAGTGAAACTGACTATGGACAAAGTGCTGTCAATTAAATGCAAAAAAACTGAAAGAGTAAATTTTGTTTCTCACTTACAGTGATCTTACAAGTTGACAGAAGTGAGATTTTTAAATCCATGCTCTCTCCCGACCCTACCCACTGTGTATAAATCTCCTTAAAGTATGTATTTACGTCAGTTTTGTTTTGGTTACACTGACCTGTGTAAGACATTTTGAGTTTGAAACATCTTACAGCATGTTTTAAATACTACAGAGTTCTCTAAATAACAGCTCTTACGAGCTGCAAGCATTATTAAACGTTCAGGGCTGTATTTTGAAACACCAGGCTCAATTCATTTCCTACAAATTATAAATGCAGAGTATTGAGGTCATTTAGATTTAATTACCTGATTGTATCTGAAAATCAACTACAATATCAGTGATCAAAAGTAAACTGTGGGTGTAAAACTGGGGGCCCAGTTAAGGCTAGGCTGAAAAGCAGTGCTCTTCCACTTTGAGAGGTCTACCAGTGACACATACAACTGCATTCTATTACCCAGCTTTAGATTGTCTCATACCAGTCACCCAAATCTGCAGGACACATGAGACACTAACACTGGCAATAACAACCATTCAATATTTCATTCACAATGTAAAAACAATCTCCTTCCAATAAAAGGGATATCAACTAAAACTTTCAACTCAAAATAAGATTTTTCTAGTCAACACAAAACACAAATGACATGCTTGCTCTGTTTCAGGCACTTTCAAGATCAGAGTTTATTTACTGTAGGTAAAAAGCTAGTATACAGATTAGGGATCCCTTAAACTTCAACTCTACAGTTATACACCACTTAGTATTTTTGCTCTGAATGTTAACCAAAAAGATTCTAAACACCTGTCAGCCCCACTATTAGTATGCATGTTATGAGAAAAAAAAATGTTTAATTTGCTCAATGCATAATATTTACACTGTGAAACCAGTGGCAGATAACAAGCAGCGGTAAAGAGGTAATAAACTTTTAAAAGCCAAAGTTTATATTTTTTACATTGTGCTAATCAACATAATTGTATATAAAATAATGAACGTAGTAGAGCTTCCCATTACAGAAATCTTACTCATCTGAACTGTAGTCATTACTTGCTAACAATTTACATGCAAGACCTCCTAGGTTTGACATTTGATTTTTTTAAGTGTAAGTAGATTATGACATTTAAGAGACAAACATTAACTTGTGAACAAAATTAAAAACTGCACTCAAGAACTGTACTGGTCACAAGCCTCTTTCATACAGAAATAATATAAACAATGACAGCAACTGGTCTCCTTTCCATACATCAAACGTTATAAAAGGCGATGCGTAGGCTGAGTTGTACCTGGATGGTACAACTCCACAGACACTGGGAACACATAGAGTTCACACACATGCTCTTTATAAGAGGCCCATCTTTCCCTCCAATGGCAATGGCTGAAAACAAGTAAGGGGCACAGGTGTACAACTCATTAAATCTTGCAAAATACAAAGATGGGGGGCTGTTAATATACAATTCAAACTATATACAGAATATAATGGAATGTATTCCATCCCAAAACTGGTTTGTGAAACAACTGGACCTTTCTACACTAGCCTCGTAATTCAGAGTTGTAGTATAACAAAAAGTAAGTACACAAGAGATTTACATGAGAGGTAAAACTTATGGGACATTTTACATTAACTATTTACGGAGATATTTAATGGACAGTCTAATTTTAAAATAATTTTGTTAAGTACATTTGAACCAAGGTCTATATATAAAATGTCCTGTTAGACACTTCAATATTTAACTTTGGCGATTTAAAAGGCCTTTTGTGACTTTTGTGAACTGCATGGCAGAATGCTACTGACGCGTGTACACATCTGCATCAACCCGAGACTTGGTGATCCGAGAGCGCATGCACATTTCTTCCTTGAGGAGCTTTCCAAGTTAAACCATTCCAGCAACCAAAGAGTGAAAAATGGATTAAACTAAGAATTGCAGGGAACTGTAATTTAATAGGGAATGGAATGCCAATATGGCAGCAAAACTTTTTTTAAACAGGAAAGCCTCTTGTACCAGCAGAATCCGTATACAGATACACAAAGGGAGAGAGAATACACCACCTATCATTCCTGTGAAACAAGAGCTGATTCATCATGTGAGAAGGTACAAATTACAGAAAACATGAACAGTCAATAGAAGAGAAACAACTGCTTTACATAAAGAAGAACACTTCAATCTGATCGCAGTTATTTTGTGAAGGCGGCTACAACAGCCCACAGGACCTCATTTGTGTTGGCCTTCAGACATTCAACTTCAGGGTCTAAATCCAGAAGCTGCCGCACTCTCTTTGTGGCTAAATCATACTGCTCATCCAGTAGAGGGGCAAAAGCGTTCTCAAGGACATCTGAAGCATGGGCTAAGTAAATGAGAGCCAGCAAGCGCTTGTCCATGCGGTGAGGGTCATTCACCCATTTGTCAAGAACTGCTTCTTGAACTTTCTTGATGAGGCGCTGTTTTATATTGTTGTTGGTGAGAGGGTGGGTAGTCATGTCAAAAAGAAGGAAGTTCTGTTTCTCTGTCGTCAATACACCTTTTTCCACTAGGTTTTTAGCTAATCGTTCACGCACATTTCGTAACTGGTAGTGCAATTTTAATGGATTCCATGTCTCACCTAAAAAAGATTTTAAAAAATCAGTTAATCAGGGTTTAGCTCCTACCTTGACTATTAACAAGGATAAGTGTTTCCTTTTTTTCCTGTAGTGCAGAAATAAAGGCTTCAATTAATATAGCGACTTCGTGCAGAAAGATGCCATACTACTGGCAGCTCTCTTCTAACCTTTGGCCAAGCTTAGACAAGTGGAACATACGAGTGCCTCCCTGAACAACTTCAGGGCACTCAAACTTACATAAAACATATAGCTGGTTTGTTTGCACTCTGCTGAAGGTGAAATGCAAGCTAAGTGATAACTTTGTTACAACTATATATTGGTCATCACTTATGTATGTAAGAAAACCACTGAAAGTGGAGAAGAAACAGAGGAAAACGATGAATAAAAATAATTCTTAGTGAAGAAAATGTCTCTCCAATCTTTCCCAGTTGTCCATTTTCAGCATGGCCACTTGAAAAGGCTGGGAAACTCATTTTCAGCAATTGCCATTCTTTCTGCCACAAAGTTATGCTAATGCCGATTCTTATCCCAGATATCCTTCTCATTGCTTTATCTGGTTAGCTTTATACTTATTTCCTTTTTATAGACAAATCTGAGATAAAGGCGACCATCCACCCTCTACTATACGTCTTCTCATAATGCCTGAAGAAAGCTATGATGTTTACATGAAATAAGGAAAGGCATTTCCAAACACACTGTTAAAGGAGAAGAAAAAATATTTAAGGTTAAGTAAAATACTTTTTAAAATCTTGGGGTAATACCATGTGAATAAGTGCAGAGTATTACAGCAATGGCTACTGCTATAGCTAAGATTGACAAACATTTCAATTTAACTCTTGTTTTTAGTCACCTGTAATCTGCTTAAGCTTTCATCTTGTGGGCTGAAATTTTAGATGTCTCGTCTGTTGAAGGTGATTTTTTTCAGAAAGAAAAAAGAAAAAAGACCCCAAAAACAAACAAACAAACAAACAAACAAAAGTTTCCCTCATATAAAAAAAAAAATCTTTTTGAAAAGCCAGCAAGGAGATGAAAGTTAAAATTTGGCATGGAGATGGCTCTTCTTCATAAGGGCTTTCGTACATTTCTGTGACAAATGTTCCAATTTGGCAAGTTACAGGCCTTTGAAAATGCCATTTTCCATATATACAATAAAAATGTTTAAATTGTAGCGGGCGTAATTCCTTCGGAACATTTCAAGGAAACGCAGAGTGTGCTGCACATGTATATACAGTAAGTTACAAATGTCATCAAAAACTGACTGTAAAGTTTTGCAGTGTGACTCAAAGATCCTGTGAACTTATGACTCCTTCCGCATGCACATTACTGCCAAGTGAACGACACAGGGCTCTCTACAAGCCCTTTCTGATTCAATGCGGTTTCCTCCGGTGGGTCCTGAAACTGTGCCTAAATAATGGATCACAGTAAGAGAAAGTAAGTAGGGAATATTAGCTAATTGTTTCCTTGCTTTTTTAGGTGTTTGTACTACTCAGATGTAGATCGTTGGTGCTAATAAAATGAGTAGTTTGGTGACACCTTGTGTCCAAGCCTCTAAACTACATGGAACTGCACTACTAGAGATTTAGACGTGGTTGTTGTATTTTCAGAAACAGTGGATGTTCTGACACAAGTCTGCATGTTCTATAGGCTGCTTTCCCTAGGGATCAACTTAGGAATCACACCTGCTTGACAAAAGTTGCCTTAAAATGGCCCAATCTGCACATCCATGATGGCTCTGAAAGATGTCACGTAAGCAACCCTCTTAAATAGAATATTCCTTTCTTCCTCACTTACATTATACTGCACTAATTTAAGGTAAGAGTGGCTTTTCCCCAGGAAAAGTCTTCAGCCAAAATACTAAAAAACAAAAACTGTGTGGTTGAGAAGTCTATTTAAAAATCCAAGTATTGTTCTTCAAAAATCAGTTCTCTAAACCAAGGATTCCAAAATCCTACCCCAAAACCAGCCACCAAATAATAGAGTTTAAAGAGGACTGATCTAGCTTTCAGGCATATCCAACTTAGGCTGTGATCTCCTCAGAACTCAAAGCTCAGAAGGGTCAAACCAGGCCAAAATATTGATGAGACCTTAAAGGACACATTACATGACCTTTGAATCAGTACTGGCCTAGTATGCTCAGCATAGGGAAAGGGGCAGTGTGCGAATATGAATGAGGTATTTTGGATAAGAAAAGCAAATGCCTTTACAACCTGTAGAACTATTTGCAAGGTTAGGGGGCTGTTAACCAGAATTCCCACTAAACCACAAAACTGTTCTTTCCCCTCTTCTCCTTTCTTTCTTTCACTATGCATGAATTAATGTGAGAGGGAGAGGAGTGATAATGAATGTGAAGTAGGAAATGAAGTGAGAGAAAAAGTGAATCAGTGAAGAGGGAGGGACGGAGGGAGGGAATGAGACTCCTCTCTAATTTAAATATTGATCTGAGTTATTTGTGCTACACACAAGGGGGAAAAATTCTAAATCTAAAAATCTAATCTATTGATTTTTAGCCCTCTAACTTCATTCTGCCTGTCCTGAAGTCACATTGTAGTTTCCACTGAACATGGTAGTTTTCTTCACTCTCTTTTCTAAACTACATCGTGTTACTCTGTATTGTTCAACAACAGCTGCAATCCATTTAAGAGTAGCTGTATTTCATTTGCATTCTGGGTGAAGTAAGAGAGACAAACAGGATGGATAAAAATGATGATTTTGAAAAATCAGATAAATTTTTGTTTAACATAAACTTGTTTAAAATTCAATTGAAATTATGACAATTTATGTTAAGGCATAATTTTACTATAATCTAGTCAAATAATTAAAATAAATAAATAAAATATGCTGCATCAATGAGCCCTCCTCAAATTTTAATGAGTTGGAAGGTGCTGATTTTTTAATTTATATATAGCATCAGGAGGAAAACCATATTTGAGGTCAACTCAAGTTTTATAAATATGTCACAGCGTTACGTATTACATTAAGTATCTATATTATTTTCAGTCTTTATAATGGAGCAAATGCTAGCATTTACATTTTTACAAATGTAAGCAAGTACTTTTAGTTTCTGCTGTGCAGAGAACCTTTTGCCTTAATTACTTTTGGTTTTAGTTTGCTAGCAGCTGGTGCAAAGAGAATATTTTCTTCATGTGGACTATTTCATTCAAAATTGAGAAACTAGTTGGGAGCTGAAAAAACAAGAAAGCTTTTTTAGTCCTAAGTGGCACACAGGATCTGGTTCAAGAGGTGAATAGAGCTGAACTGCTTAGTAAAAGCAGCCATAATGTAATTAAATTTAATATCTTTCTGAGGGGGAGGAGGAAGGAAAGAAATCCACCACAATAGCATTTAACCTCAAAAATGGGAACTACACAAATACGAGGAACCTAGTTAAACGGAAATGAAAGAAAAGTCACAAGAGTAAAATGCCTGCAAGCTGCATGGAAACTAGTTAAAAACACAATAGAGGCTCAAAAGAAATGCATACCTCAAATAAAAAAAACAGTAAGAGGACCAAAAAACTGCCAGTGTGACTAAAAGAGGCAGTTAGAGGCAAAAATATATCCTTTTAAAATTGGAAGTCAAATCTTACAGAGGAAAATACAAAGAAGCATACACTCTGGAAAGTCAAGTGTAAAAGTATAATAAGGCAGGCCAAAAACAAGTCTGAAAAGCAACTAGCAAAAGAAAAAAAAACTAACAGCAAAAAAAAAAGATAAATACACCAGAAACAGAAAGCCTGCCAAACAATCAATATGGCCACTGGATGATCAAGGTGCTAAAGGAATATTCAAGGAAGACAAGGCCCTTGTGGAAAAGCTAAACGAATTCTTTGCATGGGTCTTCACTGCAGAGGATGTGAGGGAGATTCTCCCACATGAGCCATTCTTTTTAGGTAACAAATCTGAGGAACTGTTCCAGAACAAGGTGTCAATAGAGGAGATTTTGGAGCAAACTGGTAAGTTAAACAGTAATAAGTATCCAGGACCAAATGGTATTTACTTGAGTTCCAAAGGAACTAAGATATAAAATTGCAGAACAATTAACTGTAGTATGTAGCCTATCATTTAAATCAGCCTCTGTACCAGATGACTGGAGGATAGCTAATGTAATGCCAACTTTTAAAAAAGGCCCCAGAGGCAATTCTGGCAATTGCAGGCCAGTAAGCCTAACTTCAGTACAACGCAAATTGGATGAAACTATAGTTAAGAACAGAATTATCAGACACATTGATGAATTCAATATGTTGGGGGGGAGCCAACATGGCTTTTGTAAAGGGAAATCATGCCTCACCAACCTATCAGAATTCTTTGATGGTGTCAATAAGCATGTGGACAAGGGTGATCCACTGGATATACAGTACTTGGCTGGACCTTCAGAAAGTCTTTGACAAGGTCCCTCACCTTACTTTGCGTAAGTAAACAGTCATGGAATAAGAGGGAAATTCCACTCATGGATCAGTAACTGGTTAAAAGACAAGAAACAAAGGGTAGGTCAGTTTTCACAATGGAGAGAGGTAAGCAGCGGGATTCCCCAAGGTTCTGTACTGGGACCAGTGCTGTTCAACATATTCATAAATGATCTGGAAAATGGGGTAAACAGTAAGTTGGCGAAGTTTGCAGATGATATAAAATCACTCAAGATAGTGAAGTCCAAAATGGACTATGAAGAGTTACAAAGGGAGCTCTCAAAACTGGGTGACAAAACAGCAGATGAAATTCAATGTTAATAAGTGCAAAGTGATGCACATTGGAAAATATAATCCCAACTATACATAAAAAATGGTGCTGGGTCTAACTTAGCTGTTACCGCTCAGGAAAGAGCTCTTGGAGTCACCGTGGATAGTTCTCTGGAAACATCTGCTCAGTGTGCAACGGCAGTGAACAGAATGTTAGAAACCATTAGGAATGGGATAGATAATAAAACAAGAAATATCATAATGCCACTATATAAATCCAATGTACACCCACACCTGGAATACTGAGTGCAGTTCTGGTTGCTTCATTTCTAAAAAGATATATTAGAATTGGGAAAAGTACAGCAAAGGGCAACAAAAATGATTAGAAGTATGGAACAGCTTCCATATGAGGAGAGATTAAAAACACTGGGATCGTTCAGCTTGGAAAAGAGACCACTAAGGGGGGGGATCTGATACAGGTTTATAAAATCATGAATAGAGTAAAGATAGTGAATGGAGAAGTGTTATTTACCCCTTCACATAACACAAGAACTAGGAGTCACCAAATGAAGGTGATAGGCAGCAGATTTAAAACAAAGAAGAAAGTAATTCTTCACACAACGCACAGTCAACCTCTGGAACTCATTGCCAGGGGATGCTGTGAAGGCCAAAAGTATTAATTGGGTTAAAAAAAGAATGAGGATAAGTCCATCAGTGGCTATTAACCAAGATAATCAGGAACGCAACCATATGCTCTGGGTGTCCCTAAAACTCTAATAGAAACTGGGGCTGGATGACAGGGAATGGATCACTTGATAATTGCCCTGTTCTGTTCATTCCCTCTGAAGCATCTTGCACCATCCACTGTCACAAGATACAATACTGGGCAAGATGGACCACTGGCCTGACCCAGTATAGTTATGTTCCTTTCCTAGTCAATAAATACAATGGAGGAGGTGGGAGGTGAAATCCACCAATTCTAAAAACTTAAAAGTTATGGGGCCGGATTTTTAAAGACAGACCCCTAATAATGCAAACAGATGCCAGTGGGATATTTAAATAGTGCCTAAGTAGGTTTCAGGTAGATTTCATCTTGATTCAGTGTGAGTTAGACACCTAGCTACTTTTGAAAATCCCATTAGGCATCCATTTGCATTTTTAGGCACATAAATACTTTTGAAAATCTGGCACATGGTGACCAAAAAACAGTTAATTCACTAACTACAGTTAATACTTCTTTTGTTTAATAAGTTTAAAATGCAAAACATGTTCTTGTAAACTTATTTTCCCTTGTGTATACAACACAAAGTAGTTTTATTTTACTAACATAAAACCATTTTAATTCTAATTTCCATCCAAATACAGCTTGACAAATCCTGAGTAAAATGTCATCTAGCAAATAAGAAATGTATCATTCACCATTTTCTAACATAAATAATGTAAAAATTAAGTATCCAAATAAATGTATACTTAAGTTATATAACTGCTTAAATAAATGAGTATAGATAGCGTATCCCCTGGTTAGCAAAAAAATGAGTACCATATTTAACATAAAGGCTATTTAATGTTTGCAAATCAACACATTTCAGTGCTTATACCAACCAATGAGAATGAACCATTTTTTAGGAAAATTCTTAAAAAGCACACAGGTGAAACAAGATTAAAAACAAATGATTAAAATCAAGGTTTCCTGTTTGCTGATTTAAATCATGACTGAAACTGGCAATTTAAATCATTTTGATTTAAATTAATCCATCCTGCAGACAAACAACTTTGTAACGAGTCTTGCTACACTGAGATGGAAAGGCACTACATAAAACAAGATGATCAGAATTCAGTGGTAGAATTCCCTTTTCATTTCAACTGATGCATTATGTGGAGAGCAACTGTCATGGATTTAAGTGTACTTGCAATTACACCATTACTGAAGAAAATGTTAATCTAATTTGCATTCCATCTCTTAATACCTATTTGTGGAATTATATCAAGGCAATTGTGCCCAAATAAGTCATCTTGCATCCTTCATTCTGAAAAGGTTAGAACGGACTACTCTGATTAGTCAAATTTCAAAATATTTTATAAGTTTCTCTGAATGGTGAATTCTGAAGCAAAAGTAAAGGAAGTCGTGGGCTTGTTTTGATTTACCAAAACCTCCAATTTAATTTATTTATTTATGTCCTTGTTTTAAATTTGAAATATCAGTTCCTCACTTCCGTTTCTTCACTGGAGGATGTGGGCAAGATCTTTGGAGGACGTGAACTGAAGCTATCCCTTCTTCCAGATAAGAGGGAAAAGGCTCTTATAACTTGGAGAGGAAGGCTTGTGTTATTGTGGATTCAACTGTTATTTCTCAACAGAGGAGATGTGGTGTTCGCAAATATTTTGGCTTAATATCCCTCAAAATCTGATGTGCCAGGTAAATAGTATCCCCAAATTTTACATCTGGATCCCTTCTATCTAGTTAAGCCAATACCAGCAGTTACTTGTATTGTCCAGCTGGCCTCATTTTGATAAGTGCTGCAACACACCAAGGATCAGTCACTTCCCCAAGAAGCTTACAATATTTCCTCTAATCCAGTGATGACAGTTAACGAGAATTTTTTTTTAAACATTTAAAATCCTATGTCAATATCTTACCACTAAGCAGTTCAATCCAGTTTTGTACTGTTTCAGGAGGCTGGGTTTCCTTTATGTGCTTCAGAGCTTCATCAAGTAGAACATCCCCTGTGGGAGCATCTGACTTGCAGATCACCTGGCGGAAAGTAAAAGAATGCATTACACGTCATCCCTCTTCATCTCATTTTATACACCTTGAACATCTAGGATAAAAACTGGGAAAATGCACCTTAATACCACATAACACTATTACATTTGATCTACAATTCTCAACAGTACACATTACATCTTGATCAGGAACATCCTCTTTGAAACAATTTAAACCCAATTTAAAAATCAACAAACAATTTCCTCTTTCTCTCTGAAGAGCCTGCAGGGCAGCTTTATTTAAAACCTCATTTCACCATATCTGGTAACTTCCAGTTTGTACTTCTGCTGTACAAAAAATTAAGGATGCCAAGAATTTAACTGTGAAAAGTAAGTATTGTGTAATTATCAAGTAGAGTCATTTATAGAAAGACTTTGCAAATACTGTTCCCAACTTTGAAACTTAATTATGTAAAGAGAATCTTTACATAATTATGTAAACGTAATTATGTAAAGTTTTATTAGTCAGACTTACTGAACCATCCAAAGTAACCTTTATTGCTTAAGTTTACTACACTTCAATTTTTAGAATTGACATTTCTGCAGGTAACTATTAATCAAAGTTTCTTTGTGGTCTCCCACCAGCTGCAATTCACTCTCTTCCATAACAATCTTATGTTCTTTCTGTTGTAAATAGCAAACTGCTGCTCAGCTGTGGACATCTGGTGACATGATTTTTATTTACTTAAAAAAAAAGTATCTGCATGCAAATATATGCAGCACGATTCTCATTTCATATTCTACATTAAAGACATAATGCAGAAGAATTGCATTACCGATTTTTAGTATATTTAAACAATAGCAACAATTCCATGCAACAGTGAGATCAGATATTATTTTAACTGTGACCCATTCTCAAATGCAGGTTTCTTGGAGCCTCAACAGTATCAGTGGCATTCTTGAAGAAAATCCAGTCATTTATATCTGTAACACTTACACAAGTTTTCACTTTCAAAGTGCTTTAAAACTAAACCAATCCTCTCAGAACTCCAGGGAAATCAGGAAGTTTTTTGTCTAAAACCCCAAAGAGAGTCAAATCTGCAATTACAACACAAAAGCAGTGTTCCTTCTAATTTTTTCCATCCATGTGCAGAATAAATTTTGTTATATGCACCATATTGAGGTACTGTGCGGATGTGCACCATCAGCAGAAACCAAAAACTTAGATATAATATATATTTTTAAAAAGTTACCATAGGAATAATTACTCCAGCCAAGGACAGGTTAGGCATTTTAGAACTCACTAGTCAAAGAATTAAATGTAAGCGAGAGACAAATAAAAATTATGAAATGCATAGACCAGTCAAAAAACTAAAACACACTTTGAAAGAAGTATCAAGAAGTAACAACAACAACACAAGTATGTGTGGTGAGTTGAGTATGACAGACACAGTCAGTGTGTGTGTGTGTGTGTATTGCCCCTTTAAGTAGATCAGCAAGTTCAGACCCAGCAGCAGTTGCCAGCAAGCTCCCTCCATCCTGAGCCCTGTCGTGTCCCTGCCTCCCTTGCACCTTGGAGATGGGGTACAGGGGCAGGCCACCCAGCTGCGCAGCTTACAGGGAACTTAGGGCAAGAGCAGCTGGCTTCCAATCCTATGCTCATATACAACCCTGTCTACCATCATACTAACTACCTATAAAAAAAAAAAAAATCTGTCAGAGCATGAATATTAAATTACCCTTTCCCCCCAAAATCATGGAATCCATGATAGTGGTAAAATTAGAACTTTCTGGAGTAGGGTGCTATCAGGTGACTGGTAAACGTGAGTCTCCTCTACATGTGATTCGCTATCAAGACTGAATATTGGATGGACTTCAACATTCTGGAAACAACTAAATCACTCTGTTCTAGCAAGCACATTTGATATGGGGACTGATATGATTCAAAATCCAATGTTTTCAATTTCCACTTACTGATGCGGAAGAGGGACAACCCCAAGCGTCTGGATTGTTCGATTTAGTGTGTTGGTGGCTTGTGACAGACAGGAGATTGGACTAGATGATCTGGTGGCCCCTGCTGGCCTCAAACTCTATGAATATTGCTATAGCAGCAAAACTGAGAACCACTTTTTAAAAAGCGAAGATCTGCCATGCAGTTATTATTGGGGCAGAAACATGAAAATCTGAATTTCTGCATTGTAAAGTGTGATGAAGCCATACGACAAAGAAAGTAATACTCAGAAGCAGATGGCATAAAACTAATAAATTAATCTGATAGGACCAAATGCCCAAAGACATTCAAGTGATATGTGGTGGTCTGATCTGCATTAATAGACAATTCCTTAGTTTGTGGCACAAAATGCATAGGTGTATATTTCTAATAGGCAAGGCATCCATCATATCTAATTTCCAGCCAAAGTGGGAAGAACAGATCTATGTGACATTTTAAATCACAAGAACAAATAGGGGCCACAGTTTACTATTACTTTTTCTGGTTATCATAACAGCTATATTTTATAGACTCAGAGAAATGTAGGGCTAGCAGGAATCTTGAGGGGTCATCTAGTCCAGCCCCCTGCACTAAGGCAGAATTACCCAGACCACCCTGTAAGGTGTCTGTCTAACCTGTTCTTAAAGAATTCCACAACTTCCCTTGCAAGCCTATTGAAGTGCTTAACTACCCTTATAGTTAGACAGTTTTTAATACCAACCCTAAATCTCCCTAGCTACATATTAAGTTGATTGGTTCTTGTCCTACCTTCAGTGGACATATAAAAAGGACAGTGATTGATCCTTTGTTAACAGCCGTTCACCTATCTAAAGACTAATCAGGTCCCCCCTCATTCTTCTTTTTTCAAGACTCAACACTGCCAGATTTTTTAAACCTTTCCTCATAGGTCAGCTTTCCTAAAACTTATTTTTGTTGCTCTCCTCTGGACACTCTCCAATTTGTCCCCATCTTTCGTGAAATGTGGCACCCAGAACTGGACACAGTACCACAGCTGAGGCCTCACTAGTGCTAAGTAGAGTGGGACAATTACTCCCATGTCTTACATGTGACACTCCTGTTAATACACCCCAGAATAATATTAGCCTCTGTCGTAAGTCTACCACATTGTTGACTCGCACTCAATTTGAGATCCCTTATAACCCCCAGATCCTTTTCAGCAGTACTACTCCCTCGTCAGTTATTCCCCATTTTGTAGTTGCGCGTCTGAATTTTCCTTATTTCTTTCTTTGTAGTACTTTACACACTTATCTTTATTGAATTTCATCTTATTGAAATCAGATCAATTCTCCAATTTGTCAAGGTAATTTTGTATTCTACTGCTGTCTTCCAAAGGCTAGCAACCCCCTCCCAGCTAGATGTCATCTGCAAGTTTTATAAGCATATTCTCTACTCCATTATCCAAGTTATTAATGAAAATATTGATTAGTACCAGACCCAGGACAGACCTTGCAGGACACCACTAGATACGTCCCCTAGGTTTGACGGTGAGCCACTGATCACTATCTGTGTATGTTTTTTTTCACCAGTTTTACATTCTGTTTATATAAATTTCATCTAGACCATATTTCCCTAGTTTGCTTATGAGAATGTCATGTGAAACTGTGTGAAAAGTCTTACTAAAAATCAAGATATCACATCTACAGCACCCTCCGATCCACTATGCTGGCATCCCTGTCAAAGAAGGAAATTAGGCGGGTTTGGCATGATTTGTTCTCAAGTAACAGCCAACATGGATTTGTCATCACCCTATCATTCTCCATGTGCTTACAAACTGATTGTTTAATAAGTTATTCCAGTAGCTTTCCAGTCATCAAGTTACGCTGATTGGTCTATAATTCCCTGGGTCCTCTTTGTTCCCCTTTTAAAGACAGGTACTATGTTTGCCACTCTCCAGCCTTCTGAGACCTCACCTGTCCACCAGAGTTCTCAAAGACAAATGATGATGGTTCCGACGTTGCTTCAGCTAGTTCCTTAAGTATCCTAAGATGAATTTCATTAGGCCGTGCCAACTTGAACATATCTAACTTATCTAAATATTTTTTAACCTGTTCTTTCTTTATTTTGGCTTGTGTTCCTTCCTCTTCTTGGTCTGCTAAGTAGAGGACTTACACTTTCCTTTGTCTTTCTCTTGCTCCTAATGTATTTAAAGAAGCTCTTCTTATTGACTTCTATGTCCTTGGTCAGGTGTAACTCATTTTGTGCCTTAGCCTTTCCGATTTTGTTCCTACGTCCTTGTGCTATTCTTTTGTACTCATCATTAGCAATATGTCCATGTTTCCTACTATTTGTAGGATTCTTTTTTTTATTTTCGGGTCATTAAAGAGCTCCTGATGGAGCCATAATGGCCTCTTCCTATTCTTCCTATCTTTCCGTTGCATTGGGATTGTTTGCAGTTGTGCCTTCTCATCCTGTAGATCATAACTCCCTGAAGAGATGTAAACAGGTTTCAGAGAGGTTGTTTTCTTATTTAAAAAGAAGGTTTTTTCCTAGTATTTACAGTTGCAGAGATATCCTTGAAAAGGTGAACCGAACATAAACCGATATAGTAACGCCAGCCTAAATTAGCAGCTCTATGAAATGTAAATTGCTCCATTCATCTCAATCAAAGCTCTATGGACTCTGCAATTCTGTGGCCATGGAATCAGGTATTTTTCCATTATGTCTCAAAATGGAGTATTTTATCATGTAATTTGCCATTTACTTGCAGCCAGTTACCCATCATCATTTCCTCGTCTCCCTGCTATACTGGGACCTGCTTCTAACGGTTTCTTACTCTCCAGTTTTCTGCTCAAGGGGAAGTTAATTGGATTACCCAATGCACTGTTATATGGAGGCAAGCAGCTGTGCGATCCCAATCACCCTCCCTTTCTTCTCTCTTCCGTAGATCCTCTGAATGTGTCTCTGCGCTTGCAGAAGTCTACTCTAAATGCTTCTCTTTAGGGACTGAATTTGACATGGGTTTTCACCCTGGAGGTCACTACCACCCTGCCCTTTCCACACTGCTAAATGGGAAAATGATCTTGGGAAATCAATCATAGCACCAGGTGCCCACAAGGGAGAAATCTATTTTAGTCTGGTGAACTCAGGCAGAGAGAGATTAAGGGCCTGATTTTCAAAGGTAATGACCACTGACTTTCTTGCCAAACGTGTCTTTCTGTAACTTTGATAGGAACCTGGTCCAACCAATATTGGCCATCTATTGGTTATGTCTGATATCCTGAAGCTGAATATGCATACTTCTGTTGTATGGAAGTTAGACTGCTGATTTTCCACAATGCAGCAGTGCTGCTTTGGAGTTGAGTGGTACTAAATAAGAAACTTCTCCTCTTCAAGCAAGTTCTTCACTGTATGGACCTCCTAGTCTGGTAATCCACTTGTTTATGGGTGTCTGACTCAATGCTGCCAATCCTAAATATTCAAAAATTATGAGTCGCCCTCCTTCCTCCCCCAATTTTTTTTTAAATTATAACATATTGGGTTCTTTTTATTTGCCTTTTGGTTTCTGACCATTCAAGGTGCACCTGGGTCACATTTTCAACGTTTTCTCCACAACTGGGATAAGAAACCTATTTTTTTTTTTCAAATGAAAGCTGATTCTGACATAAACAGTTGTCTCCAAGATGGCTTTAGATGAAACACCAACATATCAAAAGACTTGCAATAAAATCACGAGACTTGCCAATAATAACTATCATTCTGACATCCTTAAGTTTAGCAGAGTCCATGAATTTGCATGTTAGATTTTGCTGTATTTATCTCCAAATTTAGCACTTAAGTCTGCTTTATGCTCTTGCTTAACATTTGACAGTTGCATTTTGCTTTCAAATAGTTTTTGTTTTGGGACATTATGTAGAAGAATAAATGGAAGAGGCTTGTGATAAAAAGTACCACACTTTTTGGGAGCACAGCAAGCCATGATTACTAAAGGCAGAGAACATGAAGCATACAGTTTCCATAACAACCAGCTACGTATGTTCCCCACCTACAGATCAGTAATTTTTAATGTAAATATAATGATTTAGTGGTCCCCAAACTTTTCAGGGTCACGCCCCTTCCCCTGTACCCATCCGCACCCCCAGCCAGGGCCAGGAGCGGGGCCGCGGGGGAGAAGCCACGGACAGGGGTAATGGGGCCAAGGCTGGGGCCACAACTGGGGGTGGGGTCAGAGCCCTGGCAATGGGCCGAGGCTGGGAGCCGGGGCGCCTGCAGATGGGAGGACCATGGGTGCAGGGCCGGGGGCATGCCACACAGTTTGGGGACCTCTGATTTAAAGTGTATACTACAATCCATCTCCCCTTGCCCTGCACTGAGCAGCACACTCTTTTATAATTTATTTTGCTCAGTTCATTCTCCTTTCCCAATTCCAAAGGATTACCTGACCTGAACATGTGTGCACTTTCCTAGGACCTACTCCAATGCCCAAAGAAGTCACTTGAAAGTCTCCCACTAGTTGATTTTGGATTGGTCTCTGTTGATCAAGTGTAGGAAGGGGATGCCTTAAAACCTACTTGAACATCTAGTTACTCTCAGCTCAGACCTTTCACCTCCATACTTACTTGTCTGCAACAGCATGAGAAATATTGGGGGCCAAGAGGGTGAGGTCTGCCATACATAATTCCTGATTCAACAAACTGTCTTTGGAGCAGTAAGTAACATGAATATGGGAAATGAGGCTGGCAGCAGATATTTGATTCCTGACATGCAAGGTTAAGCATGATCATGTGGCCACATGATTCCAGGAGAACCACAAGTACATTGACGCAGAATGCCAATAATCTGGGGATTTGATTGGAAAGAAGTGTTCTGGGCAGAGACCACCACCTAAATTTAAAAACCTGCCTAAGAATAACACCATTTTGAACCCCCATCACCTGGAGTGAATGTGAACTTTGTCAGGAGAATGGAAAGATAAGACCCTTGACATTTATAATGAAAGATTATAAACGTATTAGATGGTCTCAGTATATCCATAAAGAAATTTACTTTTGCTCAGAAGAAGGGTAATGAAGTCAACCGATATTTAACTTGTGTGGCTGACAATCAGAGTTCAGGCACCCCCTGGGGAGAACAGGCGGTCTGAACCACAAAGAATAAGCAACTGTATCAACTGCTTGTATACAATGTTATTGTACATAAAAATATGGTGAGTAAGGTCTTTTATGAAAGCTTGTAATGTTCTGAACTTGATGGTCATTATGAGATATGTATAGAGACTGTGGCTGTGAATCTACACATTTATATACATAGTATTCTATGCTCATAATCTGTACTACAATTTCAAATACACCTGAAAGAAGGGAGGTACTCCTCCTCAGCCAGATGTTTAGCCAAAGTCAGACACAAGTAACGATCCGTGGTATAACCCAGAAAAAGACAAGTGATGGACCATTACAGTCAAGAGGGAATTTCCCCCTACCATGAACCACTATAGTCTGAGAGAAAACTCCCCTGAAAACACTTAAAAGAGAAAAGGTTGAAGAGAAGGCTATCTAGAACTCATGGATAGTCTTGATTGTCTGTGAATGCTGGATCCCCCTTTAGGACGCGGGGGCATGCTGGGAAACTGTTCAGAGGCAATAGATATCTGGTATTAGAAAAGTGAATTTATCTAACATAGAAGTGGAAAGCCTGAAGTTGCATCTTTATGTTTATTTTGTGTAATTTATATGCATTTGCTTTCCCTTACTATTTCATCTTTGAATCTGTGATTTTTCTATTAAATAAATGTTTTTGTTTATTTTTTATCCCAAGCAGGTCTCTTGTGCAAACTGTGTAGAGTGCATGTGTCAAAGTGAACTGATAATATGGGGCTCTTTTCACACCTTTGGGAATGATGAACCAGAGGGGGAAAGTCCAAATGTCTGGTAGTTCAGAACTGTGGGCAGATCTGTTTGGAGAGACTCAGGACTGGAAGGCTGTTGGGGTTACCCTGCAAAGAGTCACTAGGCTGGTGGAAGCTAGGGCGAAACTTTTAAGCTTATGGGTTGGTTATTGGTGTGTCAGCTGTGATCCAAAGCAGCACAGCATTAAGGCACCCAAAGTTACAAGGCAGGTGAGGTGTTGACAGAATCCCTTACTGGTCTGGGTGATCCTCAAAACTTAGCAGATTAAAATCTGTGATGTTTCAAAATAAGATGGATAAACTGAATGCACTAGCCCCTCCATTTCAATAGGCCTCATGATTTCAATATTTTTGCCACAGTATTTAAGTCTCTCTTCGAAGCTCAAAATAAATCACTTTCTTCAAGATGTTCTTGTGCGCTTTTTATTACGAGGTTGCTGATAGCTGATAGCATCTGTTTTGGTAAAAAGCATGCACACTCCACTGTGATGGAATAAACAATGCATGGCTTTTTTTTTTTTTTTTTTTTTTTTTTTAAAGTAGGTCATATTCTAAGCAAATGAACCTTGAAAGTGCCCCTGTAAGTATGAGATGTGAAAGATCAACATTTTTATTACACTGCTACCCTGATATAACGCGGTCCTCGGGAGCCAAAAAATCTTACCACATTATAGGTGAAACCGAGTTATATCGAAATTCCTTTGGCCTCGAGCATTTCCATTATTAATAGTCACCTCCCACCCCGACTGACCCTTCAGAACCCCCGACCCATCCAACCCTCCACCACGCTCCCTGTCCCCTGACTGCTCCCACCCCTATCCACACACCTGCCCCCTGACAGGTCCCCCAGGACTCGCACACCCTATCCAACGTCCCCATACCCCCCCACGCCAGAACCTCCGAACCATCCAACCCCACCCCCGCCCCCTGTCCCCTGACCGCCCCCCGAGAACCTCTGCCCCTTATCCAACCCCTCGGCCCAGCACCCTTAACACGCCGCTCAGAGCAGCGTCGGAGCCAGACATGCTGACGCGCTGATCTGCCAGAGCGCGCAGCCCCACACCCCAGAGCGCTGCTTTACTGCATTATATCCAAATTCGTGTTATATCAGGTCGCGTTATATCCGGGTAGAGGTTTATTAGCATTTAGGGCTTTTAGCTTTGCTATTCCTTAAGTACCGCATAACCTTTTCATCCACTTTAGGTTAAGTCTTTCATATATGGAAAGATGGGAATATAGAGACGAAAAAAGTATTCTTTCAACAGCGACACACACCAGAAAAACAAAGCACCTAAGACTGAAACATCTTTTAACTCCAAGTTGTCTTTCATTTTATTTTTTAAAAACACACCAACAACAAAACAAAATGCAAGATGGCTATTTGGTTTTTTTTCCTGATTGCACACGTGCACATATTCATATAATTTCACATAATACATCTTTTAGACTCTCATTAAAAGCAGTTAACAAAATTCTAGGAAGAAAAACAGTATTGGTATGAGGATACAGAATAAATATGGCCTTTAAGAAATATTCTTGAACGTCTGACAAACCAAAGAAACTGTATGAGGCTTTGAGAAGGGGAAAGATTCTGTGCAAACAAATCAAGGCTGAATACTGCTGGACTAGACTTAACAGTAGTTAGATCTGTCTGCCTGAACAGAGGTCCAATTCTTCAGAAGTAGGAGGAGGCTGGGAGGAGGTTTGGAAAGTTTTCAAACTCTGCTTTAAAAAAAGCTGACCAAAAGATAACGCTAACAGGGCAGTCTGCCCACAAAAGTACATTTATTTTATGGTAAAAAGGCAACATTTAACCATTTTTCAATAACTTGATTTTATAAATATCCATTAACGCCGCTATGATTAATAACCCCCAAGTATTACAGGAATCTCCATAAAGAGTTACTTTAATTTAAAACCTGCAAAATCCAGGTGCAGAAGTGATGGATTAAAGACTGACTCAGATTTTTAGCTTAATTAGAGCCCTGATTCAATAAGGTACATAAGCACATGCCCAACTCTGAGTACATGAGTAGTTCCATTGAATTCAGTGAGACGGATCTTGTGCTACATTAGGCACACACTTAAGTATTTTACTGAACAGGGGCCCAGATGCTTCAATTTTTTGAAGTTTTGCACATCAATTGAAGAACTTTTAAAAGGAGTTAATGAGAGTAGGGATAGTGCTGAAGCATATACACACACACACAACATAATCAGTATACTCTACAGCCCTTAGCACATTTGGGCCCTGACCATGATTGGGTAACATATCTCAATACAGAAAAAGATTTTTTTTCATTATTCAAATTTTAATTTACACCTAGCCTATTGCTTAGAACACTACAGAAAAAAATAAGATTTTGTTTGTCTCTCTCTCTTACCTTTCTTGTTAATAGACTTTTGCGCCTCATTCCACACGCCTCCAGTTGAAGACGTCCTCTCAATGCCAATTCAATTAACATACAGCCACGCAATCCAGAGGAGATACAATCATTCCAAAAAGATGTGTAACCCTGCAGAAGGGAAGACAACTTTAAGCAAAAGTTTTTCATCTGTAACTGAAAACAGAAAGTCTTGCTGTCTTCCCTAGTCAAATCTTAGAATTTCAGACAAAGGTCAATTTTTGTCTCCCTACCAGTGCAAACCTAGAAAAATTAGCTTTTCACCCACCACTTTATACCGAAAACCTACCCCACATTTATTTAATTGGTTTCTCAATCTCTATCTTTGAAGAGTGGTGAAACATTAGAAAATTAAAACATATATTGCAGTAAATGACAGCTTTTTAGTTATCTTCAGTGTGCTGAGTTAAACATATGCACAAGCAGTATATATAAATTATTTTTGTAATTCATTTTTCAGACCCCAAAGTTTAAATTGTAGTCTAATTTAGACACTCTACTGGTTGAATAGTATCATCTGTGTTTCCTGAGCAATGATAACATTACATTTACATTCATAAGTAGAAAGGCCCTGATGAAATGCTTAATACTGCCTTTCAGACTGCTATTAATGTAAATAGCATGATTATGCATAATAATCAATAAGCAATCCCAGATCATATGAAGGGGTCTACTTAAAATGCAGAGAAATCACATATTTTGCGAGTTGGTCACGGCATAAATAGCCATGTAATACATCTGCGAAATTTGCTATTTATGCCGTGACCAACCCGCAATAAATGTGTGATTTCTCTGCAGTGCTTCTCAAACTGGGGGTCCCGACCCAAAAGGAGGTTGCAAGCCTATTGTAGGGGGACTGCTATATTGCCACCCTTACCTCTGCGCTGTCTTCAGAGCTGGGAAGCCGGAGAGCAGCAGCTGCTGGCCAGGTGCCCAGCTCTGTAGGCAGTGCCAACAGCAGCAGCAACGCAGAAGTAAGGTGGCATGGTATGATACTGCCACCCTTACTTCTCCACTGCCGCTAGCAACAGTGCTGCCTTCAGAGCTGGGCACCTAGCCAGCAGCTGCCACTCTCTGCTCTGCCTTCAGTGCTGGACAGCCAGAGAATGGAAGCTGCTGGCCAGGCACCCAGCTCTGAAAGCAGCACAGAAGTAAGGGGACAATACTGCAACCACCCTCCAGTAGACTTGCGATGCTCTTTTGGGTTGGGACCCCCAGTTTGAGAAATGCTATGTACCTTCGTATACTTTTACCCTAGGGTAAAAAGTATACAAATACCAGATTTCACGGTCCATGCCACAATTTTCATAGCCATGCATCTGGTAGACCCCTAATTATATGCAACACTTTATTCTGCTTGAGAGGAGTACATTGAATAAAGTAGTTTTCCAAACCAATTCTATCATAATTCGCTATTTTTCTAGTCAGTTTTATGTTCTGAATACAACTGGCTAAGTATTTTTGAAGCCTATTGTAAAATAGCATTTATACATGCCACAAGATAGCAATTTAAGGATGTTTCATGAACTACTTTTTCATAAGCAAACTTAAAATATAGGACAAAACCAAACCCTTTAGAAGAAAATCAAAGGAATATAGGAAAAGTCATATTGGATCACACCCATGGTCCATCTGAACCAGCATCTTGTCTTCAGCACTAGCAAGCACCAGATGTTTTAAAGGAAGGTGCAAGAAACCCCCCAGTAGGCAGATATGAGATAATCATGAAAGTCTCATGCTAACCCCCAAAAAAGATTCGATTAAACCATGAAGCATAAGATTTTATATTGCTCTCGAACCAAATATGTCGATGTGTATAGCTATACCAAGCTAAAACGAGTGCATGCATGCATTCACGATTTTGCTATACATTAATGTTGAATATGTAGTTTTTATCAAATTAAATATACATTATTCTCACAGTAATTACGAACAGTAACAAAAATTCTGTCAACTGATCAAAATATTAAAAATGACGAGTAAAGTGTTTTATATATAAAAATAAACAGAGCATTAAGCACCTGTGGAACTCATTGCTGCAAAGTGTCAGTAATAACCCTGGGTTCATTCAGTAAGATTCAAAAAGGAATATTTATGTTATATAAATATTGACAAAATCCACAGCTGTTAGATCAGTGGTGGGCAACCTGCAGCCCATCAGGGTAAGCCACTGGCGGGCCACTTGACCATTTGTTTACATTTGCACGGCCGCCTTCAGCTCCCAGTGGCCACGGTTCACTGTTCCCAGCCAATGTGAGCTGCGGGAACAGCGAACTGTGGCCACTGGAAGCTGCGGATGGCTGTGCAAATGTAAACAAACAGTCTGGCGGCCCGCCAGTGGCTTACCTTGATGGGCCACATGTGGCCTGCTGCAGGTTGCCCACCACCATATTAGATGAAACAAACATCTTAATACAGTTTATTTAAAAAAATAAAAACAAAAAAAACATGCTCAAGAGCATATGCCAACCACTAACTAATGGGAGCTAGAAAGAAGCTTCTTTTATGGATAGGTTATTCCTTAACTTGTCCACGATGGGCTTTGAAACATCTGGTCCTGGCCATCGTCAGAAGCAGGATACTAGACTAATCAGAATGGCACTGTAGTAGGAAGAGAGCCTGAGACATAAGCCCTGTTTTTGCCAGATTCTGTGAGCAGGACCTGCTTCATAACAGGCCTCTGATACAAGGGCTTATGTCTCAGGCTCTCCACTGGCACTTCCTACTAGCATTTCTCACTGAACAGCATCCTTTGAAAGAAAAATTATATACTGAAAAGTAACAAAGACACAAAAACCCACTGACCAGAGTTAAGGTTGTGCCACAATGAAATATGCCTTTCCTTATATTTGATAAAAATGTGTTTATGATATGGACAGTTTAAGATTCATGAGGTTCATAACTATTTACTTCCTTGCTTTTAAATCCTAGTGTTTTATAGAGAGTTGTCATTTAGGAACCTTGATTTTTTTTAAATGAATTGTTTGGATCAGTTGAAGTTAGTTTCACTATTATCACAGTAATCCCTATAGATATAAACTTCCCCACTTCACCAATAATCTAAAAACACACATGACTATTCTTGGGGTGACCAGACAGCAAGCATGAAAAATCGGGACAGAGGGTGGGGGGTAATAGGAGCCTATATAAGAAAAAGCCCCAAATATCGGGACTGTCCCTATAAAAATCAGGAAATCTGGTCACCCTAACTACACTCCTGCGTATGAGTTAAGCCATTAACCATGTAACAGTTTTCAATCAAGTGATCTCGAAAGGCAACTCAAAAGATTACAATCTTAACAAACAATAACTATGCTCCCTCTAGAGGATTAGAAGACATTAAAATAATGAGACCACCTAAGTTCTCATCTTTTTTTTAATTAGTCCTTGATGAAAGATTCAGACAGAATTTAGTTGACTCAAATGTAAAGTAGCATCATGTTTCAAGGAGCACAGATTGCAGTGCTATGAACACAGTCACCAAGGAAAGTATTTAAAACAAAACAAAAAACCCAAACATTCTGGACATTTTAAACCTGCCATGCTAATTGGGCTTTTGATGGCATTCAGACAGAAGCATGATCATATTTGAGTTCACAGCGAAGACCACACATAATAGAAACATTCACATAAAAGGTTGATTTAGCAAGAAGCAGTTAACTCACACCTCCTGGTTCAGTAGAAGAGGAAGAGAATAAGTATTTGTCACCATTATAACAATTTAATTCAAATCAGATCACACTGAACAACTCAGAGCACTATTACATGGTAAAAAGAAAAGGAGTACTTGTGGCACCTTAGAGACTAACCAATTTATTTGAGCATAAGCTTTCGTGAGCTACAGCTCACTTCATCGGATGCATACGATGTAGCTGTAGCTCACGAAAGCTTATGCTCAAATAAATTGGTTAGTCTCTAAGGTGCCACAAGTACTCCTTATCTTTTTACGAATACAGACTAACACGGCTGTTACTCTGAAACCTGTCATATTACATGGTACTATTCCTCCGCACTCACACAACCCTCACCAGAAACACTGCTAACTATCCTTGATTTACTCATCTTATAGAATCATAGAAATGTAGGGCTGCAAGGGACCTTGACAAGTCATGAAGCCCAGCCCCCTGAGCTGATGCAGGATCAAGTAAACGCAGAAAATCCCTGACAGTTTTTTGCTTAACCTGTTCGTAAAAACCTCCACTGATGAGGATGCCACAACCCACCTTGGAAGTCTTGTTTCACCACCTTCTATGACTTTTTGTAGAAGTCTGCTAACCAGTTTTAAACACTTAATTTAAAATTACTAAGCAGAAGGTAAGTTTTTTTAACTCTCTCAACGAACAGGCAAAATATTAAAGAGCTAATTTTCTCTGCTCAAAGTTTGTCTTAGAACAAATGCCTTTAAGTTCAATATAGTTTGGCAAATCAACATTTCACATCAAGGTATTATTTTAATGACCTGTAAATGAACAGTTACACTGATTTCTTCAAATCACCTACAAAAATTCAGCTTTGCCTTCAAATTGAACCTGGCAATTTTCAGGTCAAACAAATTTTTGCTAACCAAAGTTACAGGAAGCTAAAAATAAGGTTAATACTGGAATCTGGTTATGATCTTAACTATGGAAAGATCATTCTCTCAATGTATTTTTTTTAAGTCACATTTTAATATGACACCAGAACATATACGAGTTCCTCCTACAGTTCTGCAGTGAGCGGATAACTAAAATATTACTCTTCAATTGTGCAGATTTATATTCACTTCCACAATGGCACACAGACAGATAAGTAAATGCGCCAGTTTCTGCTTCACTTAAATCAGAGAAAAATTGTGCTAGATGAAGCCAAAGTTGGCAGGAAAAGAACTTTTTTAAATTTTCAAGCCTTTCAAGTCCTTATCTGGACTAGTCTAAAAGCATTAAAACCAACCACTTGAAGCACTGTAAACTTGTAATCCCTGTACATCTTCAACCCACACAAACACAGTAGCTATGCCAGGCATTTTGAAAGCATTCTTTGTACCAAGTAGTTGTAAACCTGAGAAAGTGTTTCATTCAAGTCCAGTTGAACCAGTGCAATCTACAGTCGTTTCTCCTACAACTGTTCTAGCTCTATCAGATCAGATAGTTCTAATTCCATACAGCAATTCAAGATATTGGTACAAGTACTTTCACCTGAGGAGATTCATTTCCTACTGTCACTATGCCTTGCTAGTCCATAAACTTGGCTGGCAATAATAAAGTCTCAAATTAAAAAAATTAAAAAAAAAAAAAAAAAAAAGTACAGTAGGACCCTTTTTATCTGAGCCTCCATTACCTGGCTCTCTGTATTAACAATCCCAGGGCTGATGGCCCGAACCCTGCTGCCCCGGGGCTGAAGCTCTTTGCCCATTCTCTGGATTACCCAGATTTTTGATTATCTGATGGTGCCCTGGTCCCAATTAGATCAGATAACTGGGGTTCCACTGTATGTGATAACAGTGCATCTTCAGCTCTGCTGGGTACTACAATGTAATCTATAAACACAACATTTCTGTAACACTCATCTGACCCAGTTTTAATACACAGTTGAGTTGTGCCCATACAACACAACCAGGGTCAATTAAGTTTGGGCATACCTACCAACTGAACTGATTAATCATGTCTGAAATTAGGGAAAATTAGACAACCATCCTGTAGGGAACAGTGTGTCAAGCAAGAGCATATGTGAATGTAGAATTATGTACAAAAATAACAGTATTCAAAAATAAAAATATAAAATTTTAGCGCCGACAAGTCCACTCAGTCCTACTTCTTGCTCAGCCAATCACTCAGACAAACAAATTTGTTTACATTTGCAGGAGATAATGCTGCCCGCTTCTTGTTTACAATGTCATCTGAAAGTGAGAACAGGCGTTTTCATGGCACTTTTGTAGCCGGCATTGTAACGTATTTACGTGCCAGATGTGCTAAACATTGGTATGCCCCTTCATGCTTCGGCCACCTTTCCAGAGGACATGTTTGATGCAAAGGAAAAAAAATCAAGCTTTTCCTAACAACATGTTCAGAAATAGCTCCATCTAGGAAGATGAGTAAAAGCAGAATCTATCAGATACTTCTTGGAATCCAGAAAGCATTTCTATGAGAAAACCATAGGGCAAAAAACCCTACTTTTTAGAATGTGAAATAGTATTTCTTTTTGGTTTCTCATTTTTTATAATCCTGATTTTTCTAAGTCACCCTAACAAATGAATCTCCGAAAATTTGATACTTAAAATGAAAGTGTTTACCTTGAGTCTAAACAATGAAGTTATGTAAGAGGGGAAAAAAAGCCCCAAAGCTGTTCCCATCTCTTCACTGTCCCTCCTCATTCCAACTTTTCAGGGAAGTTTTGCCTATCTTCCTTCCCCCCCTTTTCTTTTTTGAAGGGAGGAGGGAGGTGAGGGAGAAGGCTTTATAGAAAAGATGAGCAATACATTTTGAACTCAACACAGTTAGGCTTGGGCTGAGTCAGGTGTCCTCTGGCAAGAAGTTTCATAGTTGAGATCTTGTTAGAGCAGGGGTTCTCAAACTGTGGGTCAGGACCCCTCAGGGGGTCGCAAGGTTCTTACATGGGGGGTCGGGAGCTGTCAGCCTCCACCCTAAACCCCGCTTTGCCTCCAGCATTTATAATGGTGTTAAATATATTAAAAAAACATTTTTAATTGATGGGCGGGGGGGTCGCACTCAGAGGCTTGCTATGTGAAAGGGGTCACTAGTAAAAAAGTTTGAGAATCACTGGGCTAGAAAGACTATTCTGCCCCAGCTTTGAGAGTCTTGTCTTGAGTATCTTAAACTGTATTGGCACTGTGCAGTGCAATTGTCTCAGTGGGTCACAGAAATTGTCTCAGAGGTAATTAAGTACCAACCCATTAACAGACCTGTAGATTGGGACCAGGACATCACACTTGTATTGGAAATTAATGGAGAGTCTTGAAATCCTTGGATCGCATGCGCAATCCTTCATGTCACCCTTTGTTGCTTAGGAGACTTGCCACTCAGCTGCATCAGCTGCAGCTTCTATGTTGTGGTTATGCTCATCCCCAGGTAGTCAGTTGCAACAGTCTAACCTGCTGGTGACAAAAACTAGCATTAAAACGTGTTAGGTCCTCATCTAACAGGAAACAGCATGTTCTTCTGGTCATCTGAAGGTGGAAAATATACATTATTTGCTATAAATAGCTGTCTGTAGCAAAAGAAGTCCAGTCTTGCCCTAAGGCTTCAAACCATTTTGATGTTTATAGTCTGCCTTCTATCAGTGTATTGATGAAGGTTTATTAAACTGTGTTCCCATTTCATCCATCATTTCTGGTTTTTCCTCACTCATTTTTCCACCCATTGGACTCAGACTCATAGAACTGGAAGGGATCTCGAGAGGTTATCTAGTCCAGTCCCCTGCACTCAAGGCAGGACTAAGTATTATCTAGACCATCCCTGATAGGTGTTTGTCCAACCTGCTCTTAAAAATCCCCAATGATGGCGATTCCACAACCTCCCCAGGCAATTTATTCCAGTGCTTAACCACTCTGACAGTTAGGAAGTTTTTCCTAATGTCCAACCTAAACCGCCCTTGATGCAATTTAAGCCCACTGCTTCTTGTCCTATCCTCAGAGGTTAAGAACAAGTTTTCTCCCTCTTCCTTGTAACAACCTTTTACGTACTTGAAATCTGTTATGTCCCCTCTCAGTCTTCTCTTCTCCAGACTAAACGAACCCAATTTTTTCAATCTTCCCTCATAGGTCATGTTTTCTAGAACTTTAATCATTTTTGTTGCTCTTCTCTGGACTTTCTCCAATTTGTCCACATCTTTCCTAAAATGTAGCACCCAGAACTGGACACAATACTCCAGCTGAAGCCTAATCAGCACGGAGTAGAGCTATACTCTCTATACCATTATCTAAATCACAGATGAAGATATGGAACAGAACCGGACCCTGAACCGATCCCTACGGGATCCCACTCGTTATGCCCTTCCAGCGTGACTGTGAACCACTGATAACTACTCTCTGGGAATGATTTTCCAACCAGTTATGCACTCACCTTATACTAGCTCCATCTAGGTTGTATTTCCTAGTTTTTTTATGAGAAGGTCATGCAAGACAGTATCAAAAGTCTTACTAAAGTCAAGATATACCACATCTACTGCTTCCCCCTCATCCACAAGGCTTGCTACCCTGTCAAAGAAAGTTATCAGGTTGGTTTGACATGATTTGTTCTTGACAAATCCTTGCTGACAGTTACTTATCATCTCATTATCTTCTAGGTGTTTGAAAATTGATTACTTCATTATTTGCTCCATTATCTTTCCAGGTACAGAAGTTAAACTGGCAGGTCTGTAATTCCCCGGTTTGTCCTTATTTCCCTTTTTATAGATAGGCACTATATTTGCCCTTTTCCAGTCTTCTGGAATGTCTCCTGTCTTCCATGACTTTTCAAAGGTAATTGCTAATGGCTCAGATATCTCCACAGTCAGCTCCTTGAGTATTCTAGGATGCATTTCATCAGGTCCTTGTGATTTGAAGACATTAAGTAATTTTTGACTTGTTCTTTCCCTATTTTAGACTCTGATCCTACTTCATTTTCACTGGCATTCACTATGTTAGACGTCCAATCGGCACCAATCTACTTTGTGAAAACTGTAACAAAGAAGCACCTCTGCCATTTCCACTTTAAGGCCAGAAGGGACCATCATGATCGTCTAGTCAGACCTCCTGCACATAGCAGGCCACAGAACCTCACCCACTCACTCCTGTAATAGACACATAATCTCTGGCTGAGTTACTGAAGTCCTCAAATCATGATTTAAAGACGTCAAATTACAGAGAATCCACCGTTTACACTAGTTTAAATCTGCAAATGACCCATGCCCCAGGGCCAAAGAGGAAGACAAAAAAAACCTCAGGGTCTCTTCCAATATAACCTGGGGCAGGGATTCCTTCCTGACCCGAAATATGATGATCTGTTAGACCTTGAGCATGTGGGCAAGACCAACCAGCCAGACACCTGGGAAAGAATTCTCAGAGCCCTCCCCATCTCGTGTCCCATCACCAGTCATTGGAGATATTTGCTGCCAGCAGTCACAGATCAGTTACATTCCATTGTAGGCAGTCTGATCATACCATCCTCTCCATAAACTTATCAAGCTCAGTCTTGAAGCCAGTTATGTTTTCTGTCCCTACTACTCCCCTTGGAAGACTATTCTAGAACTTTACTCCTCTAATGGTTAGAAACCTTTGCCTAAATTCAAGCCTAAACTTGATGATGGCCACTTTATATCCATTTGTTTTTGTGTCCACATTGGTGCTTAACTTAATTAACTCCTCTCCCTCCCTGATATTTATCCCTCTGCTGTATGTATATAGAGAGAAATTATATTTCCCCTCAGCTTTCTTTTGGCTAAGCTAAACAAGCCAAGCTCTTTGAGTCTCCTCTCATGAGGTAGGTTTTCCATTACTCTGATCATGCTAGTACCCCTCCCTGCACCTGTTCCAGTTTGAATTTATCTTTCCTAAACATGGGAGGCCAGAATTGCACACAGTATTCCAGATGAAGTTTCATAAGTACCATTATACAAGGCAATAACACTTCCCTATCTCAGAAGGGATATGTCAGAAGGTGAAATTTATTCTTATAGATTAAGACCAGAAGGCACAACTGTGATAATCTTATCAGACCTTCTGCACAACACAGGCCAAAGAAATTCAACCAGAAATTCTACAGGCAACTTTTCTTGCCTAGAAATTTATCCAGAAACATCCCACCTTCTTAAATAATATTTCCCCCTCTTTCCTAGATGGGCAGATGAGAACTTTTGTCCCTACTAGGGATAAGGGAACATCCTCCTCCAATCTTTCCCGGAACAATAGCTGCTAGTGCTGGAAGGTACTACTTTCTTATTAATGCAAATATTCAGCTGTGCTATAAAGTAAACTAATTTTCATTTGTAACAGACCCTTCAATTATAGGCGACAGGTCTGCAGAAACAACAATTCTGCAGCGTCTCAGAAATAATCCTCAGGGTCAGACTGCAGGACATGAATGGCTCAAAAACAAAACTTGCATGTCAAAATAAGTTTGTCTGTCCCCCAAATACCTCACTATCTTAATTGTGGGATGTTCACAGCAGAAAAATCCATTATTTGGAAGAAGGGAGGATTAAAACAGTAATTGTTTACAATAAGCAGTGTCACAACGACAACTTACTGAGGCACCTGCTTCTAACAAGCTCTCTTTGTGATTCAATGGAAATTTATTTCCAACATGTCGCAAGCCAGTATTTCGGTTAAGAAAAACATTAGGAAACAGACTTCTCAGAAGTCTACTAGTGATTACCTTCTTCTTTGAGGAAACAAACAACCTCCTTCTCTGTCCAATCCAGGACAGATCTTAATAAGGATGATACATTTGGGACAATCTGGTGAATCTGTCTGTATAACTTACAGAATTTGTATCAGTTTCAGACTGCAGACTCCATTTTGGATATTGGATTCTTTATTTGCTCTGCTGTCATGTTATCTCTACATTAAACTGGAATTCCAAAGGCTGGTGGCAAAGGGCTAATCTTAGAAGGTCACTGACTTAACTGCTCTCCCAATGAAATGGAATCACTCTAAAATAGGCTGACTCCCACCTAGATGAACTGGTTTATCCAGAGAGAGGTTGCCTAGCAATAAAGTCACTTGGTAAGGGTCTAGGATTATCTGATGAGGCTGATCCAGTAACCACCTGACTGAGGGACTAAGCGGTTATTAAAGGACTTGGAGAGAGGAGGATGGAGAGCACCACATAGGAAGTTTTGGGCAAGAGGCAGGAAGAAGATGGCCAAGGTCAGAGAAGGTGAGCTGGAGGGAGAAGACTCCATGTTTCAGAAGACAAGCCACGCATTGCAGGTGGAGGACCCTCGACAGACCCAAAGGATCCTGACCCCAGCCCTAAGAATGCTTAGGAGTGGTCAGGAAACTGACGCAGGGAAATGTATGTCGGGTTTATTATTTTTGTATAGATCTGTGTATTTCTCATGCAATGAAGCGCAATGGTTTTAGACTCTTGTGCAAAGTGTCTCTGCATTTTATGTATTACACTTACCACATATCCCTTGAAATAAACTGTGGAACCAGATCACCCGATGGCTGGAGTTCTAGGAGAAAATGTGTTTAGGCTACAGGGGGAATTTAAGGAGTCAACACCAATTCTAGGGTTTAAACAGTTGCACCGCATACAAAGGTGCGACTCAAAGGAGATCCCAAGACAGGCTCTGTTCAGACTCCAGAGGCTTCAAACACATGGGATTCAGCAATCTGATGAGTTACCAGCAGGGAATGCTCAAATGGAACCATAATAGCATTGCTGAAGCAAAAGGACATTTAAAGTTGCATTGTAACTGCACCTTACAATAGGCTATCTTCATATTCATGGGTTCTCTAGGTAAAAACTTGCCTACAAATTGAATGACTGTCTTAGACTCAGGAAGTGGCTGCTACCATACATATCCCTTGTGCTTTGGCAGCAAGTACAATCTGTGGGAGTCCTGGACCTCACATTCAACACATCTTCACATGCTAGATGGAGGAAGATGCACTGCGCAGACTTAAGGGGAAAGCATTCAGTTTTGGGTGGTTGTCTCTCATTGTCAGCTCCCACTTGTTCAGTCTGAACCCCCGGGGTAACGATCACCTTCTTTCACAAGAGATGAGGAAGGGTAAAAGTGAGTCTCCTCTTCCCCAATCCCACTGGGAAAATTCCACTTCTTCTAATTGAAATAGATCAAAACAATTTGTTTGGCCTTTTCTTCCTTTTGAATGTCTTTGATTTGTGTTTCTTATTACAAAAGTCAGTTTTTTCTTTGACCTTTTTCCGGCTTGTGAAGGTTCAAGTCGAAGTCAAAACCAGAGCTCAGGGTTATCATCCCTTCAAGTCCCAGATTCACTAGTGAGTTGTGGAGAGAAGGAGTAAAATGACACATAATGTGTGAGTCTAAGTTCTATTTCTCCGAGAACATTTGAGGACTACAGAATTGGATCCTTCAAGCATCCATCTGCCGGGGAATCAGGCTTGAAGCCACCAGACAGGGATAGGAGCAGCACGTAGCAATGTAAATATCGGTTACAAAAAGTTAAAATTATATCGGTTAACTGATGTCGCTCCAGCGGTGGGGTGCGATGGGGCGGCAGGCGCTGGGGTCCCACCAGCCCGGTGTGGCCACTCCAGCCCGCTTGGCCCAGGGCAGCCAGCACAACCGGGGTTGGGATCCTAGGTGGCCCAGCAGGGGCCGGGGTACTCGCTGGCCCAGCCCGGTGCGGCAGTGGCCGGGGTACCCACTGGCCCAGCACAGCCGGGCAAGGTTGCTCCAGCCAGCCTGGTGCACCCTGCAGCAGGGGTTACCAGTTAAGGTCCGGTTAATGGTTGGCCATTTTTCTTTTACATTCCTAGGAGCAGGGTTTCCCCATGGGAAAGGATGGAACAGTCTCCAAGTTGGAGGGGGCGGGCACAGGTGGAAAAGGAAAGGCGTGTGGATGACATAGTTTACTGGTTTCTCCAGAGAGACAATGCTTCACTGGAACCCACTCAGACATCTCAGTGCTGTCACCATGCACACACTAGCTAGGAACTGAGGTGATAAGATCTTCCCCAGAGTCTGGACTCTTTTGCAGCTGCAGATCCTTTGTGACAGGCTGAGCAACCATTTCTGAACCTTCTCCTTCTTTGCCACTTTGGTCCAGGTGGAAGACAAAAGATAGGAAAATGCTTCAGTAAAACCTTGAGCCCAAAGCTCAAGAAGAGTAGATTTGCTGGTTCCCTTAAAAAATTAAATTAGCTCTGTCACCAGAGGTCTGTAGCCTACAGTTTGTGCTGCTTTAAAGACAGAGAAATCTGGGAGAGGTTTAAAGGGGGCAGCCTCATAATCCTGCCAAGTCAAAGAGATCCAGTCTGCCTTCAGATGCCTTTGACAAGAATAAAAATCTCCACAGTTAAGATGGTGGGATATGGGGGGTGGGGGGACGGGACGACGACAGAGTACAACTGAGTCCACTGAACTCACGTTGAATTACACAGTAAAACCATTCTTACCCACCCCAGCACTAAGTACGTAACATAGAAAAGTGAACCTTGGCTGGTATATAAAGGCCACCTCAGTTCACAGCTAAGTTGTCTACACAGCTCCTGAATTGCATCCAAGGAGGTTGTGGCACTGATTGAAAAGCAAATGTATAGTTCATAGCCAATGACAAAGGTACTAAAAGAAATACCCGAGAGAGAGAAGAATCATGCAAAAAGCCTACCAGCCTGATTTGCAAAAGTGGTGAGTAACCACAAATGCCACTGAAGTCCATGGAAGCAGCAGATGTTTAACACCTGGGGGGTGGGGGAGAAACAGATTGCCAGATACTCATTTTATAAGCTTAATGGGCCAGCTTAAGTAATGAAAAAGATTCTAGATGCTACATATGTGAACAAACATAAGTTTGTAGGGAAAAACTGTTATGATATTATCCAAGAAATTTTACATATCAATAAATTTAAATAATTTATTAATCCATATGCACAAGAGGCATAGGAGGAGGAAAAATGAATTAAGGTTGAAAAAGTATACCCAATACCTATTTCCCCAAGGACTAGGCCTATTAATATGGGTGAAAGATACCTACATCCAGGATCATGCTTTCTGCAATTTCAAGGAACAGAACAGCTGCACATATAGTACACAATAAAGGGTGTACATATAACACTGCCAGTTTTTGTTTTCGAATACTTAACTGTGCTACCTTAAAAAAAAAAAGTTAAGATTTCTGTATGGAATTGTAAAAAAATGAACTTGTGAGGTTAGTCATTAAATGCCTAGTTAAAAGACATAATGTTAAATGATTAACTGTCAAGAGTCAAAATGAATGTAGAATTTTAGTACCAGACTGTGATCAAGTTTCTCTATGTAGACCTCTGTCCAATATAGATGAGTTACTAGAGAGCAGATGCATCTCAGCTAGTCTGTGTGTGTCAGCACAGTGAAAACCACATACAGCCTGAAGCCCTACACAGCTAAAATTTGGGTAAGAAAGTTAATATAATAAAAAAGCTATGTTCTACTTTCTGTAGGACAATTTTCAATTTTGAAGTTTTCAAAAGCTTGCTCTCCTCTACAGAATTTTTCCCAGACAGCATCTGTAATGATCTGTGAGATATTTCAGTACCTGGTAAAATGACGTAACATTACTTTTCTTCCATAAGTTAACAGTCCAGTCTCCAGCTCATAAAGAGTCAAGAAAACTAAAAATATCTACTGCTCCCCAAGCTACAAAAATTCCTGATTAAACTTCTCTGTGTGTGCGCGTGCCAAGAAAAGTTCACAGTTATAGCCTACAGCAAAATAATTATATTGGTCTAAATTGCAACAGATAATAGCAAGTACCTCAACATATTGTACAATTTATACAAGTTTTATTTCAGCACACTGGGAATCAGTTAAAATATTTGATCTGTATTTAGCGTATCAATTATCTACACTATGGAAATAAAACAGAGGACCCACTGAGGCTTCTTTCATGATTCATCATGCTTCTCCAAATAGATTAGTTGTGGCACATCTGTAGAAAGTGTGAGAGCAGCTGTATATATTGCTATGATTGAAAAGGTTTCCATTTCTTATTAAGAAGACTCAAAAAAACCAAGGAGCGGTTACGGAAAGCAGCTAACTCCCAACCTTGTACTTTTCAAGGGGACTGACCCCAGAGCTAGAGACTGTATGAAAGATGAACAAGAGCTGTTAAGAGCAAACTGGTCTGTACTTCTCTTTTAAATTACACTTAAAAAAAAAAAAAAAACTATCCTCCCAATATTTATTGCTCCATCTTCCTTATACACTTCAGTAAGTTCAAAGAGTAACCCTCTTTCACTGCTCCTTTTGTGAGTACCATTTTATAACAGAATACAGTAAAACAAGCCATTTGTCATCCTCCTACTTCAAAAAAATAAGTACCCTTGTGTCGCAGAAGTTTGTACTGTATTAGAATGCCAAAACTCTCTAAGTGAATTCCAATAGATCCTGTATTTAAAGATTAGGCCCAAAAATTGAAAGAAAAGCCAGAGAACAAGAATTAATAAGGCATGAGTAGGACATTGGACTGTCAGAATTGTGCAATATTCCTAAGGCTGGTAGAGTTATTTTGGTCCACCACCTTTTATCAGTTTGTACATTCACGCTCAACACATAGCTACTTTTAAAACAAGAACTCTGTTAATTAAAAAATCATCATTGCTTTCGATCACAGCAAAGAAAACTTTGGAGTTACAAAATTAGACACAAATCATTCGTTAAGCACTTACCAAGCAAAAAACTGTAAAAATGTTAAATGGTAAAAATGGACTATAAAACTGAAGCACTCTGAAATATGTTTCTCCTTTAGTCAACAGTTTTAAAAGGTTTGGATGAACTGGACTTCCTTTTTAGTGCTTAACTTCTGAAGGGTTTCCAGCGGAATTGCAGAATTTCCTGAAGATGTGATGATCCCTGAAGAATCCTAGTTATGCACTGTGTTCCAATATGTTAGCTATTCCCCCAAAGACACCACATCTGCCAGTTAACATTAGTCTCCATTGTCCCAGTAGCATGTCACACTGCTATTAATTGAAATATCTGATTGAGCTTTGGAACATTTCAGCCTCCAAGATTGTTCAAGCTACCCAACAACTCCAGATATCTTTAGATACGTCACTATTTCATAATATACACTTTAAAGAGATTGTGTCTACTGAACACCCACAGTTCCTGGAAGTTTAAATGTACCAATAATGGAAAACTACTCAGCAGCAATGTAGCATTATTGTAGTAATTTAAAAATATGATCCTGAACATTCTGTGTATGCTAAAGACCCACAAACACGCAAAAATGATCATAAACATACATAACTCCTTCAGCCATCATTTTGCCAATTCTTTTGTCTTCTATACAAAAGGCATATCACCTATCTGTGTCTCCAAAATCCATAGTATTTTTTGTATACTATTATACCATGTAACAAAAAATTGGAATAGTTGGATTTTTATCTAGAACGTCACACTGGTGTCACTCAAAGACTATATACCTCTATAGAAAATTGCTTGCACGCAGGAGGTTAACAGAAATTTAAACCTTTGTAAGTCAGTATTTTGCCTATAGGCTCAAGATGTATTTACATCAGTGTCCTCAGTATCTATATTATTTATAATACAGTATGCATCAGAATGTTTAATGTGAAACATGTATGTGTACATATATACTTTTTTTTTTTTTTTACTAAAAATTGTTTCTTTTTTATGTTACCTGACTATTAAAATATAGAAATGGTTATGTGCACGTGGAAAAAACAAAATAAAGAAGAATAATCAACAGGAAAAAAATAAAATGAACTCAAAATGTACGAACAATATCACAGGTAAGGATCCAAGGCCAACAGACTTTGCGTTCTGAACTTGTGTATACTGCACACAGAAAATACAAGATAAAGTATTTTTTTGTTTTTAGAGAAGTAAATTTCTCCATACCAAGGATGTCCCAGGCTTTGTTGAACCAAAAATAGAGTTATTACACTCAGCAGGCATACTTTAAGAATTTTGCTATGATTTAATTAAAATAGTGCACCTCTTTTGATAGGATCCACATAAAAACCTATGATACATTGAACATATTTAGTTGTATAAAATTCCAAAAGCCGTTTGAACCTTTTTCAAAAAGTTTTTTAAAAGAAAGTCTCACCACAAACTTAAATTACAAATTGCATACATTTCAACAGGGCTCCTTCTGTATACAGTTTAGGTGATGTTAGATAATATTCTGTCAATATAATTTAATATAAACACATCTGTCTAGACTCTTTCCACCACTCCCTCAAGTCTTCCAAGAAAAAAAAGGTAGAGCTATTATTTAGCTAAGATATGAATATTAAATTCCCAATGAATCTTTCCTGCCAGGTACCTAGAGCTTTTAGGAGAACATGTGATCTTAGTTCAATAAAACTATACTAAAGTTTTCTATAACTAGAACTCAACACTGAATCATTTTGTTTGCAGGCGATTATATTCCACCGTAGTAAGTGGATAAGACTTTGTCAGCTTGAAATTTAGTCAATTTTAAAAAAAGAAAAGGAGTACTTGTGGCACCTTAGAGACTAACCAATTTATTTGAGCATAAGCTTTCGTGAGCTACAGCTCACTTCATCGGATGCATACAGAATACAGACTAACACGGCTGTTACTCTGAAACCTGTCAATTTTAAAAGTGAGTTTAAAGTACTTTTGAATACTACGCCTGCTCCTAAGTCTCCCTGGCACTTTTTGTGGTTTCACAGTCACACTTTACTCATTTTAAAAATGTTTTTCTCTATACTGTTGCTCTGAGAAAGACCCACACAAACAGGGGAAACCAACCATGCAGTAAGAAACAGTTAAACTGACTATAAAGTGCTGTCAAATGCACAAAGTAGACTAGTTGGAAAAAAGTGAGAAAACTATTTTTGTTTACTAATGTTAAGTATTACTTGTAGCAATGGAAGGTAAAATATTTTCAAAGATAAGTGATTTTAAGTTGACAGATTTTAAGTTGGAAACAGAAAACTCTACAGAAGAGCTAAGTAGACAGACAGACACAAAGTGTATAACCCCATGATAAATTTATCACAAACCTCAAGAACTGCATATTGCTGTAGCCCTTGTCCACATGTCCTCTACCTAACCCCAGTGGATGACCTCATGTCTCTTTATATTTTCTCTCAACTGCATGCTCTCTGGGACAGGTATATTTCTTTTGTCTGTAAAGTACCATGAATATCTGCATTGCTAGAGAAACATTAAATACAAGTATACTCAACAGAAGATTCCTTTCCATAGAAAGAACCCTTCGATTCTCTTGGGGGATGTGCAGTTATAAAGAGACAGAATAAATGATCTAACTATAACAATTTGATACATAACCTGTACAAAGAGAATTTTGAGGTCCAAAGCCCTGATCCTGCAAAGACTTTAAGCACTTGCTTAACCTTACTTCAGTGGGACTACTCTTGTGTGTAAAGTTAAGAACATATGTAAATATACATAAGATCAGGGCATAAGGCCCTGATACAGCCATCAGATTCACATGGACGGATCCATGTGTCAATGTGGAGGCCTCATGACTTTATTGGGACTCCACACAAATGCAAAGGCCCACTCAAGCAGATCCAATTACAAGAATATGTCCTAAGACAACAAGTATTACACAAGAGATAGGAAATAGGGATATAATAAAATATACACAATTTTATACCAGCTGCTTCTCAACCTAGCCATTCTTAGTCAGCTAATTAATTTTAGGTTTCATGAATAAAAGTCATCCAAAACATAATGCTAGCAGTCCCATCTCACATAAGACCTTACTAATGAACACACACAATTTGAAGGTACCTTCTTTCCCCCACTGCCTGCATTTGCTAGTTGGCTTGAAAAGTTTACAGGTGACATCAAAACTGAATGAAAGACCAGCATTAGTCTATAACATGTACGAAACTAATCAGTCCCCTTTTGTAGGATTGCTACTTCAGAATTTGTTTTCTTTATCCCTATTAAACCCTTTCTCCCCTCCTCCCCCCTAAAAAAAGATGTCGGTGGAACTAAACCAGACCCTTCTATAATCATGTCACAAACACAACTAAAGATAAAATAAATTTCAAATACTAAATTCAAGGAAAAAAATTGTTTACCACCACGATTAATAAATTTTACCCACTTCTCGTGTCTGAAGCCCATTTTTGTCAGAAACAAAGGTATCTCCCAGCATTTTAAAGAGGTACAAATAAAATCTTGACATACACTAAACTAGAACTGCTTATTGCAAAGAATTTTTTTTTAAAACAAAATATTTTACACATACTGACATCTACACCTCCAATTTGGCAAATCCAATTAATTTAGCAACCCCCAAGGCCTAGTATTATTGTGTGCAACCAAATACATGGAACTGACCAGTCTCCCAGAGCCCCAAATGAGCTGTGGGAGGCTGGGTAAAATATAACAGCTCTGACCTGGTACCCCAATTCCACCCCCAATAGTCTCTGGAGTATCTTACCCGCATCTTCAAGGTCCCTGCCTTTATCCCCAAACCCAGAGTCACGATCCTGCCTAAAAAGCCCCTACATGCACCCAAACCTCCTCTTCCCCAGAATCATTACTCCTCTCAAAGTCACTGCACCCAAGCAATCCTCCAAAGGCACCCCAATCCAACACCACCACCAAAACCACCACCAGGCCCTGGGCTACTGCCCCAGATCCCAGCCCTCCCTCCACCCACAAGGCCCCAGGCTTCCCCCGCATCCCAGATCTCAGCCCAGTCCTCAGCTCCAACCCCAATTCCTCCGCCCCCCCTCCCGCCGGGTCCTCGCCCCCCCCCAAGATCCCAGCCCCCCCTCCCGCCGGGTCCTCGCCCCCCCCAAGATCCCAGCCCCCCCTCCCGCCGGGTCCTTGCCCCCCCCCAAGATCCCAGCCCCCCCTCCCGCCGGGTCCTTGCCCCCCCCCCAAGATCCCAGCCCCCTCCTCCCGCCGGGTCCTTGGCTTCCCCCTGGATCCCAGCCTCCCCACCTCAGCACCCGCATCCTTGGCCCACCCCATATCTCAGGCCCCCCAAGTCCCTGCTCCCCATCCCCGATGTCCCTGGCCACGTCCCGCACCAGAACCCCCCCCCCCCGGGTCCCCCGCACCTCTCGGTCCTTGAGGCCCAGCAGCAGCACCTCCTCCATCAGGGTGAGCCGGGTTTCCTTGGAGTCGCCCTTCTCGTCGTCGCCCTGCTCGTCCCGGCGGCCCTCCTCCTCCGGGCCGCCCCCGGCCACCCGCTCCTTGTCGGCGGCAGCGCTGCGGGAGGCCTCGGTGCGGCGCTGCACCAGGCCCGAGCTGCGCTGGGTCAGGGAAGTCATGGCTCCGGCCGGCGGCGCGGGGGGCGGGAGAAAGCCCGAGCGCGCGGGGCGGGGGGGCCGCGCCGGGGACAGGGGCTGTCGCTAGCCGCGCCGGGGCTGCGGCCGGCCGGGGGGACTCATGGGGGAGGGCTCGGCCGCGCGGGGCAGAGGGGCCGGCTCCCCAGACAGCGGGAGCAGCCGAGGAGGCAGCGGACGGGACGCGGCTTCTCCTCCAATATGGCGGCGCTGGCTGATGTCAGCGGAGGATGTGGCAGTCCGGGCAGGGGGAGGGCACCGGAAAGAGCCGCGTCCGGGGGGAGGGACCCTGCCAGGCGACTCGGGGCGCGGGGATCCCGCCCAGGCAGAGGGGACGGGGATCCCCCACAGGGAGGGGGAGGGTTGGGGGGCGGGGATCCCCCACAGGGAGAGGCGAGGAGGGCGGTTGGGGGGCGGGGATCCCCCACAGGGAGAGGGGAGCCGTTGCGGGGCGGGGATCCCACAAAGGGAGGAGAGGACAGGGGGGCAGTTACGGCGTGGGGGGGTCCTCTAGGACAGAAAGGGGGGGCCGTGGTTGCAGAGGGAAAAGGGGGCCCCTCAGGGTGCAAGGATCCCCCTCACAGAGGAAGAAGGGGGTGCTTGGGGGTTGAGGATTCCTGTCTGGGAAATTATTGGGCAAAGGGGTGGGTTTTAATTTGCTGAACACATTAAGCTTGGGGGTTTGGTTTCACTAAACCAGAACTGGAAGTGGTTTGGATCTGGGATTCCTTTTATCTAGATGAATAAATTCCACATGCTGCTGAGGATAACAGGCTTCAATTTTGAAGCAGCTCTGATTATTATTGTTAATGTGAGTGAAAGCTGGCAGGTGTCGGGCTAGTGTAGAGGGAAGATAGGAACAGTTCCTGCTGGGAACTAGTAAATCATGTTGTCTGTGAATCTAAAACCAAACCAATATTCAACCACTGTGTTAAAATAATAAATGTAATGTTATGGTGCAATCCGGCTCTCCCCAGAAAATCCAGACATTCTGAGGATCGCTTGCTAATGTACACTGTATATTCTTCAGGGCAGGGACTGTAATTCATTATTTGTTAGGTGAGGAGCCCAGCATATATCTGGCCTGGTATCTCAGGCTAGGGCACTGTGAACAGGAATTTTCAAAACAAATTGAAGGATTTCTGAAGTATCTCTTTGAAAACCCACTGCAAAATTCTTCAATTCAGGGAGAGAGAATGAGAAATACGCTTAAAATTCATCCTTGATGAGAGTCTTTGTCTTCACAAAAGAGTGAGACTTGGCAGGTCTCGATGCCACAAACAGAAACACTTGTGCTTAAATTTAATCATATGAGTAGTACCATTGACTTCAGCAGGACTGTTCATGGGAGTAAGAATACTCATATGCATCATAGTTTCCAACCTAAGGACCAGATCATTCAAATTATAATTTTCTAAAAACAAGTTTATTTTCAGTTTAATCTCATATGTATCCTGTGCCAAGGGATTATATCCTACCTTTACAGGGGAATGAGTTAATCTAATCTCTAACATGAATGATTTCTATAATTTCTTAAACGCATAAAGAAACATATAGCCAGTCCTCTATGCTAAAGTATTATCGCCAGCATTTTGGTGCAGCTTTCCACACAAAAAAAGGTGGGTGGAGGTATATGTATTTCAGAATTTTCTAGCACAGAGGTTGTCAAACAGGGAGAAGGGCTCATCAAACTTTCTAAGGGGCACAGTGAGCTGTCTAATAATTCAGTAATTATAGTAAAAAGGAGTGATAGGGGCAAGTGCCAAGCCAAATCTGAGTTGAGTGATGTTGCAACCTAGCGCACAAGGTCACAGTGCCACTCAAATTTGGTCCAGCCACCCCTCCATTATGACAGTGAGGTGGCTGGGCCAAATGTGAGTAAGAGGGATGTGGGAATGCAGCCTCCAAATAAAAAATAATAATGTGAAGGTGGGTTATGATTCAAAAAACGTTGAGAATCCCCATGCTAGCAGATCCTGATGCTGAAATTCCAGTCCCTTACTTCACAATGGAGGCAGGATTTACCCTTGTGATCGACAAGTCAAGAATTTGAGTGTAGTGAGATGGAATGTCAAGTAAAGAGCATGTGGTCCCTTTAATTGTGACACTCAAAGTTGGAGGTGAAGTGTCTTTATCTACCTGCTAAGTATACACTAACTCATGTTTTATAATTGTGACATTCAGTTTATTGAGGCTGGGGCTCATGAAGGTCTAAACTGAAGATAGCAGCATATGCTGGAACTTGGAATTCAGAACATATCACACTGATGGTGATAGAGAAACATAATGTTGGACAAAGCAGTCTAAAGGGTTCAGTCTTGAAGGATACTGGTTGATAGCAAAAAAGAACAGGATTCCTAAGGCTGGAAACAGTCTGACAGCCATCTCCAGTCTGTGTAACTAGGGGACAGAGCCAGAAAGGTCTCTGACAAAGTCATTACAATTCAGTGATTCTTCATGTGACAAATTGGGGGTTCTGTGTGTACCACTTACAAATGTTGGCTGATTTTATGAAATTACTATGTTATGGAAAGCCTGTATATATGTTGGTCTCCCATGAATTAGCTGGGTTGTGTCATGTCTCTGCCATGCCACCTACCTTCTCTCTGGGCATAAGCTTTCGTGAGTTACAGCTCACTTCATCGGATGCATCCGATGAAGTGAGCTGTAGTTCACAAAAGCTTATGCTCAAATAAATTGGTTAGTCTCTAAGGTGTCACAAGTACTCCTTTTCTTTTTGCAGATACAAACTAACACGGCTGCTACTCTGAAACCTACCTTCTCTCTCACATCCTGGGACCAACACAGCTACAACACTATCTAAAGTAAAACACCTTGGGACAATAAGTTTGCTCTACATGGGAGAAGGCTCTACATGGGAGAAGACTCTTCCTCCTCTTGTCTGAAGGTTGTGGGGGTTGGGAAGTATTGGAAAATTACCAAGAGGCAGAACAAAAGAAACAGGTGACCCCAGCAGGAGTGTATAAAGGGACTCACAGGAGGGAACCGGGGGAAAGAGCCATCTTGCACCAGTTAAGATGGAGGCTATTGCAGGGGCAGGATGGAACACAGATCTCTCAGGGGAAGGGTGAGCTAGTGAGGAATATTATATTTAGGATGAGTTATTGTTTTGTATGCTCTGTACTGTCCTGTGCATTACATGGTTAAAAATAAAGAGCATAAAGATGATAGATTGAACAAACTGAGTGTCTGTTGACTGCTTCACAACTACTGCATGTTGCTGAGCAAGTTACATTGTAAACCCAGAAGCTTCACACCTGGTGGTTGAAGTTCTGGGTGCGGGATGTGTTTATGTATGGGGGAGCCAGAGGGAATCAAAGCTGAGCCCAGAGGGGCTAGGTCAGAGGTGGGCAAACTACAGCCTGCAGGCCACATCCGGCCCGCAGGACCATCCTGCCCGGCCCCTGAGCTCCCCCGGCCCCTCCCCTGCTGTCTCCCCTCCCCCGCAGCCACGTGAGCAGAGCTCTGGGCAGTGGGGCTGCGTGCTCCTGCAGGGCAGCATGTCTGGCTCCGGCCAAGCAGCGCAGCTCCAGACATGCTGCTCTGAGCGGCATGGTAAGGGGGCCGGGGGGTTGGATATGGGACAGGGGGTCCTGGGGGCAGTCAGGGGACAGGGAGCAGGGGGCGGTTGGATGGGGTGGATGTTGGGGGGGACAGGGGATGGGGGGGTTGGATACAGGGTGGGGTCCCAGGAGGGGGCGGTCAGGGGACAAGGAGCAGGGCAGGGTTGGATGGGAGTTCTGAGGGGGGCAGTCAGTGGGTAGGAAGTGGGAGGGGGCGGGGGCCAGGCTGTTTGGGGAGGCATAGCCTTCCCTACCTGGCCCTCCATACAGTTTCTCACCCTGATGTGACCCTCGGACCAAAAAGTTTGCCCACCCCTGGGCTAGGTGGTTGGACAGCAGGTTCCAACACTCAGAAAAGGGAGGCAGGGTGCCAGATAGAAGGTTTGCAGCCTGAGTGTGTGCCTAGGGATCCCAAGATTGGGGCAATGTCTAGGCTTCATTTAGGTTCCAGAAGCTTAATCCACCCCTGTGGATCCAGAGCACACGGACTTAGATTCCCCTCACAGCAGTCCTAGTGGGTGGCCAGAAAGGGAAGCTTGTTAATTTCTGTGACACTTCATATGTTTTCTTTTGACTTTTATCTTTTCTGACCTTTAATTCTCATTTCTATTTTATTCTACAATGGGTGAAGAATAAAGAAAAATATGCAGTTTTTGGTTTAATACTTTATCGTGAAGTGGTTCAAGTCCTTCACCTTCTGTTGGTTTGTAAATATTGTACAAATGTTTTTTTTTCTTTTTATTACTACTGATTTATAAATGTATTATTTCATCCATCAATCTGCATTCCAAAGTGAATGATATATTACATACAGCTAAGAGGAGCAAGAACAATTATCTGAAAAGAAGAAATGTTCCTTGTAGCCTACAATAAGAGAGAGCTTGGGTTTCAGTCCCAGTGATAAGAGATAGTCACTGTATACTCTCCTAAGAACTCCACTGCTGTTTAGCCAGTTCAGGAATGGCTGAATGATGGACCTGTCTGAAAGGTTTAAAGAAGAACAGGATCTTCATCTTAGTAACCATTACTTTGTTGAAGATCCAGTTCTCCAGGGTACTAAAGATCCTTAACCACATGAGTGGTTTTATATAGATCCTGGTCTCTGCCAAAGTAGCCATTACTTTGTCAAAGATCTTCTCCAGCACAACATATGCCCGTAAGCTAGCTAAATCCATTTGCCCCAGTCTCAGAGGCAGGCAATATCACTGGGGACATATGTCAGAAGCCACTGTTGCATTCCTCTCCTACATTTTAAAAAAAAAAAGGCTTCCATGTGTTGGACAATGGAATTTAAGTCTTGTTCTCCATCTGCTAACAATGGCAAATAAGGAGTCAGCTATGACGAATAACGCTAATACTGGCTGTGCGTGTGGTGCGGTGGGGTTTTTTGTTTGTTTTTCTAACATAATGACATACTCCTCCTATCCTCCAGACTCTCATTGTGTACAAATTTTGGGGCCATGGCTCACACATGTTTTAATATCCATGGTTCATAGTGCAGAGGTTGGACCCTATATTATTGTGTTTTTAGGGCCCCGTGTTGCCATTATCCACCCTTCACCAGGAGTTTACACTGAGTGCTGGTATTCCCTATAAAGTTGTGTCAACCCAGTGCACCACTCTGTAGAACTAGAAATTAAGTTGAATAACTTTGAGGTTTTTCAGCTTGTTCTTGTATTGGATACTAGATATCAACAGGGACTGTCCAGTGCCATGTTTCGTGTGGATACTGATGATAGATTTTTCCCCCCATCTCTGTACAAACAAGCAACATAAGAAAGTTGAAATTTTAAAAATGGGTCATTGGGGTGAGGGCTTAGTAGTTTTGAAGCCAGTCTGACCATATATATGGATTTTGGAAAGGTTGGAAGATTTAGCTTTGCCGAGAAATGCTACTGCAACTTTAAACAGGGGTGGATATACTCTTGCCACACTATGTATAGGTATGATAATTATAGATAAGATCTGGTTTATATACAAAATTGCCCCAGTTTAAATTGTATACTGATTCAGTTAAACTGTACAACTTTTTGTGTGGCCAAGCCTTAAATAAGAGAGACTTACAAGCTATATTTCATGGATATTAAAACAAAACGATTTATTATCAGCAGACAACAAAAGGAAAGGGAGATTTTTGTCATTATTAGACTCAAGAGACAGAACAAACTGTGCCAAAGCTGAGGTTAGTGATGAAAAGTAAGTTGAAAGTAGAAAGTATCTTGAGGTCTGATCTGAAGAAGAAGAAGGAGCTTGCTTGGTGCTCAGGAAAAGAGAGTCTATTCTGCTATACCTGTTTTTAGATGAGTTGTTCTATATTTAGTTAATAGGCATGTTTACACTATAATGTACATGCTAATTTAGAATCTATTAAAGCCTTGAATGTCTGGGACCCCGTTACCTAAGAAATCCTATATCCCATCACAGGACTTTCGGTCAGCTGGGAGTCTCTTACTGAGCGTTCTCAGGAGTGAACTTTCCAGGTCTGGCTACAGAGCTTCCCCAGTAGAAGGGAGCTATGGAGCTGGCTCCCTCTGACAGTCCAGCAAAGCCTAATTTGGTCACTTCTTAATGTACATGGGATCATCACTTAACATGATGTAAAGTTGGTAGCTGATTTTCTCTAACGGCAGCATGAGGTCTCGGGCTTCCCTCTTGACGTAGATCAGTGAGGGTTTTTATTTTTGTGGCAATCGGTGCTATTGCCAAGAAAATCTTGGAGGCTTATTCCACATTTTGATTGAATTGGTCCAAACTAAGGTTCAAAGGCAGGTTATTTTCAAAGGCAGGACCCCAACCATGGAACATGTAGCCCAGGGATCTCAAACTCAACTCACCATGAGGGCCACATGAAAACTAGGACATTGGCCCCAGGGTCGCATCACTGAAACCTTTTCATACAACGATACAAAAGTATAGTAAAAAATGCGCGGGGGGGGGCACTTGCCAGGCTGCAGGAAATAACTCCGCGGGCCACATGTTTGACACCTATGATCTAGCCCAAGTAAATCATTTGGAACCACATCTTGACCATGCTGAGATCTTCAAGACCCCACCTCTTTGATAAGACCTAACCCTAATAATACCATCTTCCCAGAACCAACCCACAATTGGTGAGACTGAAGAGAATAAAGTAGAAGGCAAGAAGACAAGTGAAGTAAACACCCAAACATATACAGAGAGAATGAAGGAGGATATGACAATATTGTCGTAACTGGGGCATGCTCAGGTCTTATCCAAAGTCCACTGAACTAAATGGAAAGTTTCCAGTGGCTAGCAGTAGGCTTTGAATTAAACCTTCAAAGCTGTCCTTAATTTTTGTATAGTGCTGAAATACAAACAGTGACAGGCATCTCAGGAAACCGTTAAGAAAGATAAGCATTATTAAAGTTAGCCCATTTCAAACAGTGTCCCTGAATGTCAGAAGAAAAGGAGTACTTGTAGCACCTTAGAGACTAACCAGTTTATTTGAGCATGAGCTTTCGTGAGTTACAGCTCACTTCATCGGATGCATGTAGTGGAAAATAAAGTGGGGAGATTTTATATAGAGAGAACATGAAACAATGGGTGTTACCATACAGACTGTAACAAGAGTGATCAGGTAAGGTGAGCTATTACCAGCAGGAGAGCGGGGTGGGGTGGGGGGGAACCTTTAACTTAGGCTTGAATAAAGACTGGGAGTGGATGTGTCATTACACAAAGTAAAACTATTTACCCAAGATTATTTCCGCCCCCCCCCACCCCCCACTGTTCCTCACATGTTCTTGTCAACTGCTGGAAATGGCCCACCTTGATAATCACTACAAAAGGTCCCCCCCACCCCGCCCCGGCTCTCCTGCTGGTAATAGCTCACCTTACCTGATCGCTCTTGTTACAGTCTGTATGGTAACACCCATTGTTTCATGTTCTCTGTGTACATAAAATCTCCCCACTGTAGTTTCCACTGAATGCATCCGATGAAGTGAGCTGTAGCTCACAAAAGCTTATGCTCAAATAAATTTGTTAGTCTCTAAGGTGCCACAAGTACTCCTTTTCTTTTTGCAGATATAGTAAAACAGCTAACACGGCTGCTACTCTGAAACCTGAATGTCAAGTGTTTCCAAATTCTCCCTCTCTCACTCCCTACTGCTAAATTCATATAACTGCTAGTTCCTGAAATCCTTGGTGGGTTTTTTTAATGACTCTTCTCCCTGAAGGCTATTAGCTAAGTTTTTAAGATATGATGCTTGTGCATAGGACTGGATTGGCCAGTTTTGGACAAAAAAGCCTCTGATAAGGGTTTAACATTCAATAAATAATTTTACAGGTCTGGATGTTACATACACCAAGTGTGATAGTACCCTGTTATCGGAAGACAAATTTTAATATTCTAAATACAGCATTAAAAATCATAATTACAAAAATATTAGTTAAAACCTTGGTTGTAAAAGAGATGCAGATCTGGCCATTTATCTGCAGGTTGGTGGTTAAAATACAGTCAGGCTCAATAGTAACAACATTATAAACTCTTTTCTGAAATCAGATCAATGACCTTTGTAAAAATTAACTGGAGGTTTCACATTCAGGAAGCTACCACCAAAACTGGTTATACAGTAGAACCCCAGAATTACAAACTGCAGAGTTACAAAGTGACTGGTCAACCACATACCACATTTAGAACCAGAAGTACACAATAAGGCAGCAGCAGAGACCAAAAAAAAAAAAAAAAAAAAGCAAATACAGTATAGTACTGTGTTAAACTTGAACTACTAAAAAAAGGGAGGGGGGAGTTTAAAAAAAAGATTTGACAAGGTAAGGAAACTGTTTCTGTGCTTGTTTCATTTAAATTAAGACAGTGAAAAGCAGCATTTTTTTTCTGCATAGTAAAGTTTCAAATCTGTATTAAGTCAATGTACAACTGTAAACTTTTGAAAGAACCACCATAACTTTTGTTCAGAGTTATGAACAACCTCCATTCCCTAGGTGTTCATAACTCTGAGGTTCTACTGTAATTGGCACCTTGGAGTCAATCAAGTATTTAATATAAAATTCATAAAGATTACATGAATAAAAGATCTGCTTCGGTTCCAAATACAGCACATCTCTCAGTGTTTCCATTAAAGTACATAAATAATTGTCAACTCATTAAAAATATATGTAAAACTAGATAGTGAAAAGAAAATGTTTCTAAAAAAAGTTATAACTTACAAGTAAAACTCAAAGTAGTATTTTGTCGAATTAGAAAATGTCTATGTACAGTATTCTGCTTTATTCAGAAACACATATGTAACAAATTATCTTATTTTTTTTTATGGTCCTGGTTATTGCAACTAAACAGAGGATCACATAATTAATACCAACATTTAGAACATGGTAAGTGTGGGGTGCTCATCCATGATTCTGAAAGCAGTGGACTATAAAGATGGAACATAGAGGGAATAAAGCTACATTTCATCTTCATCCTCTTTGTGTTCCTGAGAAAGTAGTTGATCATGTTGAAATACTTGTTTTAATTATTGGCTTGCGGAACTTGTATCTTATATGCCTTCATGGTCTTATACCTCAAAAGGAAGCCAGGAGATTTTTTATTAGAGCTCATTTACCCATGTCCTTAGGACAGTCCTGATTATGGATCAGCGATCCTCAGAAGGTTTATAAGTTTGGTGTGGGTAATAGTTGGAATTTTCATAGACCCTTCCATCCTGGAAGCACAAAGGGCATTACGAACATCAGTGAATTAAGCACATAAAAATTCAGGGGCCAGGTTCCTCCCTGACTCACATGAGAGCACATTGGCTGTGATTCTGAGCAGAATTTAATCCTACATGCTTATTCTAAACCTCTTTGCTCTGTAAAATTAGACTTGAAATCATGGAAGAATACTCTCATGCTTCCAGTCAAATATTACAATTATTAGACTATATCTTCTTTTGTGCCCTAGTCCTCTTTATCTTTAAGTTACTCTGTTAAGTATGTTTGCACTATTGTTGTAGCCATGTTCATCCCAGGATATGAGAGAAACAAGAAGGTGCCCTGTATCTCAGTTCCTGAAGAAAAGCTTTGTGTAGCTCAAAAGCTTGTACTTTCCCCCAACAGAAGTTGGTCCAATAAAAGATATTACCTCACCTACCTTGTTTTTCTGTTAAGTGTGACATTCTGAAAGCTATTGGTTAGGGGGGAAGCAAATACAGTGATTTATCCAAACTCTACTCCAGTTCTTGCAAAGAAAAGACTGGCCATGGTAGAGGTGAAAGGGAGGTTCAGAAACCTGAACCTTATTAGTCAGCAGTAAAATACCCAGTTAGGCAATGAGCAAATTCTGTCCTGTTAGATGGCTATACTGAGGAGCAGGAGAAATCTCAGGAGATTTTTCTATGGAGTTTTGGTTAATGTTTTAAAGCAGACGAAATGTTGAACTGCCTTTCTATGGGTCAAATACTACCTTTGGTGATGCCTCTGCAACACCATTGGCTTTAATATCTTGAAACTAGGTTACCACCAGTTGGTTTAGAAATAATCACTACCAAAGAGACCTGCCCACTGGGTTAACATTGAACTAATCTTGGCTTCAATAGTAAATGTGACTGATGACAAAGAGCTGATATTTACACAGAAACCATTTGAAAGGCAAATCTGAATTAAAACTAGCCTGCAGACTTCAATCTCAATTCAAATATATGTAATTACCTGGGGGGGTCTGGACGAACAGAAGTTAAACACTTTCTCTACGTACTGAAGATCAAAGAGTCTTTGAACATCAAACACAGTTTAGCTTTAGTTTGAAGCTAGCCAGTTAATTAAAAGATGGCTTTTATCTGATTCAATGAGAAAGTCATTACCAAGCTTCCCTCCTTATTCATCATTAACAGGTTAATGCCCCCTATCTATGAAATCCAGAGGTCCAGAGTTGTTGCTGGAGGCTCGAGACCTAAATCCACCAGAACACCAGAAGAGTTAATCCAAAACTCGAGAAACACTTCAGCAACAGATTATTAGCAATAGAACAATAACTTGATATAATGTATTAACTAACTTTAAGACAATTATATTGTGGCAAGGCACCTCCTACATCTTGCCGTACTTAGCAAGTCCCCCTCTCGCAGTGGCAGGCCTGGGGTAAATCAGCCCCACTCTGGGCAGTGTTTGCTTTCCCCCTTCTGTGTTCCTTTGGTCATATTTTCCAGGTAGGCCTCGGGGTTGGCCTAAGGGTTGATCCTCCACCAAACAAAAAGGAAACGGTCTCAGAAACTCAAAACCAACTGGGAATACCTTTCTCTGCCTCCTCGCTGGGGCAGGGTGTTCTCCTGTTGTTTGCCCTGGGGTGTCAGTCCTTCCCCAAGCAAATACTGAGGTTTGGATGTTTCTCCTATGGGAAGGGGCACAGCCTCTTGCCTGGAGAAGCTTATTTCCCTGCTGTCACTAGCCTGGCGGCAGCGCATGCATCTGCATGTGTCCTTCTGTCTCCTCACAGGAGGGTTTTTTTTTTTTTTTTTAAAAGGTCTCAGGCAGCCCCTACTTGGATTCAGGTGGCCCTAATTGACCTGAGGTAACCCCTTCTCAGCTTGTAGGAAAACGGGCCTTTAACATTCTAAGGCTACAATATCGGCCTTCCAGGACCCTCTAGCAGCTGTCTGGCCTGACTTTGTCACAATACATTTAAGTCTCCCATTAGAGAAAAAAAATCAGTTTGTATTCTGGTAAATTTACCAGACTACCAGAGTTGGTTGAATGAGGAGAAAAGATGCTATCAGAAAGAAAATCATCACACATTCATCACTAATAGGAGGTAGCAAGCAGTGAATCACAGAATGGGGGAGGATAAGTAGAATAATAGATGGGAGTGAAAGTTCCCTCCAGATAAAACAAGGAATTATATGGGAACCAATCCTACCACAGGATGCCTCTGTCAAGGAATGGAAACTTTGTTTGCAAATCTTCCTCAGGTCATGTCTACTCTACAAAATTATTGTCATAAATATAAAGGGAAGGGTAAACCCCTTTGAAATCCCTCCTGGCCAGGGGAAAGCTCCTCTCATAGAATCATAGAATCATAGAATATCAGGGTTGGAAGGGACCCCAGAAGGTCATCTAGTCCAACCCCCTGCTCGAAGCAGGACCAATTCCCAGTTAAATCATCCCAGCCAGGGCTTTGTCAAGCCTGACCTTAAAAACCTCTAAGGAAGGAGATTCTACCACCTCCCTAGGTAACGCATTCCAGTGTTTCACCACCCTCTTAGTGAAAAAGTTTTTCCTAATATCCAATCTAAACCTCCCCCATTGCAACTTGAGACCATTACTCCTCGTTCTGTCATCTGCTACCATTGAGAACAGTCTAGAGCCATCCTCTTTGGAACCCCCTTTCAGGTAGTTGAAAGCAGCTATCAAATCCCCCCTCATTCTTCTCTTCTGCAGACTAAACAATCCCAGTTCCCTCAGCCTCTCCTCATAAGTCATGTGCTCTAGACCCCTAATCATTTTTGTTGCCCTTCGCTGGACTCTCTCCAATTTATCCACATCCTTCTTGTAGTGTGGGGCCCAAAACTGGACACAGTACTCCAGATGAGGCCTCACCAGTGTCGAATAGAGGGGAACGATCACGTCCCTCGATCTGCTCGCTATGCCCCTACTTATACATCCCAAAATGCCATTGGCCTTCTTGGCAACAAGGGCACACTGTTGACTCATATCCAGCTTCTCGTCCACTGTCACCCCTAGGTCCTTTTCTGCAGAACTGCTGCCTAGCCATTCGGTCCCTAGTCTGTAGCGGTGCATTGGATTCTTCCATCCTAAGTGCAGGACCCTGCACTTATCCTTATTGAACCTCATCAGATTTCTTTTGGCCCAATCCTCCAATTTGTCTAGGTCCTTCTGTATCCTATCCCTCCCCTCCAGCGTATCTACCACTCCTCCCAGTTTAGTATCATCCGCAAATTTGCTGAGAGTGCAATCCACACCATCCTCCAGATCATTTATGAAGATATTGAACAAAACCGGCCCCAGGACCGACCCCTGGGGCACACCACTTGACACCAGCTGCCAACTAGACATGGAGCCATTGATCACTACCCATTGAGCCCGACAATCTAGCCAGCTTTCTACCCACCTTATAGTGCATTCATCCAGCCCATACTTCCTTAACTTGCTGACAAGAATACTGTGGGAGACCGTGTCAAAAGCTTTGCTAAAGTCAAGAAACAATACATCCACTGCTTTCCCTTCATCCACAGAACCAGTAATCTCATCATAAAAGGCGATTAGATTAGTCAGGCATGACCTTCCCTTGGTGAACCCATGCTGACTGTTCCTGATCACTTTCCTCTCATGTAAGTGCTTCAGGATTGATTCTTTGAGGACCTGCTCCATGATTTTTCCAGGGACTGTGGTGAGGCTGACTGGCCTGTAGTTCCCAGGATCCTCCTTCTTCCCTTTTTTAAAGATTGGCACTACATTAGCCTTTTTCCAGTCATCCGGGAATTCCCCCGTTCGCCACGAGTTTTCAAAGATAATGGCCAAGGGCTCTGCAATCACAGCCGCCAATTCCTTCAGCACTCTCGGATGTAACTCGTCCGGCCCCATGGACTTGTGCACGTCCAGCTTTTCTAAATAGTCCCTAACCACCTCTATCTCCACAGAGGGCTGGCCATCTCTTCCCCATTCTGTGATGCCCAGCGCAGCAGTCTGGGAGCTGACCTTGTTAGTGAAAACAGAGGCAAAAAAAGCATTGAGTACATTAGCTTTTTCCACATCCTCTGTCACTAGGTTGCCTCCCTCATTCAGTAAGGGGCCCACACTTTCCTTGGCTTTCTTCTTGTTGCCAACATACCTGAAGAAACCCTTCTTGTTACTCTTAACATCTCTTGCTAGCTGCAGCTCCAGGTGCGATTTGGCCCTCCTGATATCTTTCCTACATGCCCGAGCAATATTTTTATACTCTTCCCTGGTCATATGTCCAACCTTCCACTTCTTGTAAGCTTCTTTTTTATGTTTAAGATCCGCTAGGATTTCACCATTAAGCCAAGCTGGTCGCCTGCCATATTTACTATTCTTTCGACTCATCGGGATGGTTTGTCCCTGTAACCGCAACAGGGATTCCTTGAAATACAGCCAGCTCTCCTGGACTCCCTTCCCCTTCATGTTAGTCCCCCAGGGGATCCTGGCCATCTGTTCCCTGAGGGAGTCGAAGTCTGCTTTCGTGAAGTCCAGGGTCCGTATCCTGCTGCTTACCTTTCTTCCCTGCTTCAGGATCCTGAACTCAACCAACTCATGGTCACTGCCTCCCAGATTCCCATCCACTTTTGCTTCCCTGTAAAGGGTTAAGAAGCTAAAGGTAACCTCGCTGGCACCTGACCAAAATGACCAATGAGGAGACAAGATACTTTCAAAAGCTGGGAGGAGGGAGAGAAACAAAGGGTCTGTGGGTCTGTCTACATTCTGTCTTTGCCGGGGATAGACCAGGAATGGAGTCTTAGAACTTTTAGTAAGTAATCTAGCTCGGTACGTGTTAGATTATGATTTCTTTAAATGGCTGAGAAAAGAACTGTGCTGAATAGAATAACTATTTCTGTCTGTGTATCTTTTTTGTAACTTAAGGTTTTGCCTAGAGGGGTTCTCTATGTTTTGAATCTAATTACCCTGTAAGGTATCTACCATCCTGATTTTACAGAGGGGATTTCTTTATTTCTATTTACTTCTATTTCTATTAAAAGTCTTCTTGTAAGAAAACTGAATGCTTTTTTCATTGTTCTCAGATCCAAGGGTTTGGGTCTGTGGTCACCTATGCAAATTGGTGAGGCTTTTTATCCAACATTTCCCAGGAAATGGGGGGGTGCAAGTGTTGGGAGGATTGTTCATTGTTCTTAGGATCCAAGGGTCTGGGTCTGTAGTCACCTAGGCAAATTGGTGAGGCTTTTTACCAAACCTTGTCCAGAAAGTGGGGTGCAAGGTTTTGGGAAGTATTTTGGGGGGAAAGACGCGTCCAAACAGCTCTTCCCCAGTAACCAGTATTAGTTTGGTGGTGGTAGCGGCCAATCCAAGGACAAAGGGTGGAATATTTTGTACCTTGGGGAAGTTTTGACCTAAGCTGGTAAAGATAAGCTTAGGAGGTTTTTCATGCAGGTCCCCACATCTGTACCCTAGAGTTCAGAGTGGGGGAGGAACCTTGACAATTATGTTGACCTAAATTATGTTGCCATACATCCACCAAAGTTATTACAATCGCTTGTGCATGTGTACACTACACTTAGGGTTGCCAACCCTCCTGGTTTCATCGGGAGTCTCCCGGAATCAGGCTTTATCTCCCGGAGGCTACTGAAACCAAACCAGGACATTTTAGGCACTAAAAGTCCATCGGTGCAGCAAGGGGCCAAGGCAGGCAGAGAGCCTGCCTTGGCCCTATTGCGCCACCGACTGGGAGCCGCCTAAGGTAAGTGCTATCCAGCTGGAGCTCGCACCCCTCACTCCTTCCCAGACCCCAATCCCCTCCCCAGCCCTGAGCCCCTCCTGCACCCAAACTCCCTCCCAGAGCCCACACCCCCTTCCCCAGCCCTGAATCCCCTCCAGCACCCAAACTCCCTCCCAGAGCTTGCACCCAACACCCCCTCCTGTACCCCAACCCCCTGCCCCAAGCTCAGCCCTGAGCCCCCTCTCACACTCCAAACCCGTTGGCCCCAGCCCAGAGCCTGCACCCCCTCCCACAACCCAACCCCCTGCCCCAGCCCCAACCCAGTGAAACTGAGTGAGGGAGAGCAAGCGATGGAGGGAAGGGGGGATGGAGTGAGCACCGCGGGGCCTCAGAAAAGGGGTGTGGTAGGCGGTGGGGCCAGGGTGTTTGGGTTTGTGTGATTAGACAGTTGGCAACCCTAACTACACTCCTTATGTCAGTGGTGTGCATCCTCCCCAGGTGCACTTGTATCGATGCAGAGTTCAGTGCATTGTAGGTTGCTATCCCAGTGTGCAACTCAACACCAGCTAGCATAGGGTGGTTTGGGAGGTTTTTGCAGTGCCTTAGGGGGTTGAAATGAGTCACTCAGGGGTGACTGGGAGCAGGGGTTCAATGTCCCATAATGTAATATTCTCCATCCCATAGCTTCATCCACATCCCGTAATATTTCATGCCTCTTTTCAAAATCCCTGCCAACCCACGCATCCCTCCTCACTGATCACCATCTCTGACAATGGGTTTGCAGCAATGGGGTTCCCAAAGTGCAGAGGGACAATAAATGTCATGCATATCCCTATTTTAGCACCTTGTCACAGAGTACATCAACAGAAACGGTTAGTTTTCTATGGCAACACAAGTGCTGGTAGATCACTTGGGACACTTTACCAACATCAGTGTGGGCTGGTCAGACAAGGTGCATGATGTGCCCATCTTTAAGATCACAGGGCTGTTCAGAAAGCTGCAAGCAGGAACTTTCTTTCCTGACCAGCAGATTACTATTGGGAATGTTGAAATGCTAATAATGATCCTGGGAGACTCAGCCTACACCCCTTGTTCCCAGGGCTCATGAAGCTGTACACCCACCACCTCAACAGCACCAAGTAGCACTTCAACTACAGGCTCAGCAAGTGCAGAATGGCAGTGGAATGTCTTTGGTTGTTTGAAGGGTCACTGGTGCAGTCTACCTACAAAGTTGGACCTCAGTGAAAAAAAATCCCAATGGTTATAGCTACCTGCTATGTCTTGCATAATATCTATGAAGCCAAGGGGGGAAAGTTTCCACTGGGGATGGAGGTGCAGTGGCTGTCTGCTGAATTTGAATGGCCAGATAAAATGGCTACAAGAAAAGCTCAGTGTGGACCTATACGGCTCAGGGAAGCTTTGAAAGACCATTTTAATAGAGAGCCAGAACAGTGTGTGTTGCTGTAGTGTCCTTTGCTTGGCCTCGCTTTTTGCAGCCCAGTACGAATCTTGTAGTGAGTGGTGTGTGTGTAGAAATATAATATTGCCAATGCACCTATTAATATTGTCTGAGAATGTTATGGGTTCTGTGACAAAGTGAAGTAATAGGAAATTGGTGGGTGTCAGAGGTGCTCAGCACAAGCGAGCATATGTTGTGAACTAATAAAGATGAACTATGTTCCCAAAAATAGAATTTTATTCTGTAACATGAACCAGGCAAATTATAAAACTTAATGCATTAAGGGAACACAATTTATGAAAGGAAAGAATAGTCATTTACATTTCAAGTACACACACCCCTGAAATAAATCTTTCCTGAGCTCCCTCTTCTGACCTTCAAACAACTCCCCAACTTCACCAAGCGCATCTTCAGAAGCAAGCTCCTCATGGACCAGGACACGCCAATTCAAAGCAGCACCAGACCCTGCCAGAACAGATGCAAAACCTGCAGACATATGTCTGGTGCTAAGATAATCAATATCCTCCACTACACACCTTTCAAGATTCATGGGTCCTACACATGCCTATCAAATGCCCTAACAACTATGTGGGTAAAACCAGACTGTAACTCTACTCTCGAATGAACTCTAGAAAAATTATAAAAGACAAAAACAGCATATCACATGTGGGCAAATACTTTTCACAAAGCAATCATTTCGTATCTGACTTTTCAGTACTCATCCTCAAAAGGAAACCCGCACAACACCTTCAAAAGATGAACATGGAAACTTAAATTCATAAGTCTGCTAGACACAAAAAAACCATGGACTCAGAGAGACTGGTTTTATGGCTCATCACAAGAACTTGTAACACCCCATAGTGCCTGCTAACCCTTAATCTACCACTTCATTTTAAGTGGTCTCCAACAGCATGTGTAAACCTCTTATGTTTAACAATTTGTCCCAACTTGTATTTGGCTCTTACAGTCTGGTTTCCTTCCCCAGACTTGAAGGAGAGCGTCTGTGAAGCTTGTACCTTCTGCTAACAGAAGTTGGTCTAATAAAAGTTATTACATCACCAACCTTGTCTCTTTCATATCTTGGGACCACCATAGCTATAACAACACTGCAAACAATCTTCCAAAGCAGTGCTAAGGGTTAAAACAAAATGATGGGGAAACTATTTCCAAGGAATTGTGGAAAAAGGAACTTACCTTGAACAGAAAGTTCTCTGGAGCTATAAGAATAACCTTTTACTCATGATATCAGCAGTGTGGTTCTTGGATAGATAGGGAAACTGATCCCAAAACCTGCCTTTTGTGGGTAATGGTGGCTAACTGCACTCAAAAACAAAACAATGTAAAACTTCAGAGTCTACAAGTCCACTCAGTCCTACTTCTTATTCAGCCAATCACTACGAAAAACAAGTTTTGTTTACATTTGCAGGAGATAATCCTGCCCAGTTCTTGTTTACAACGTCACCTGAAATTGAGAACACGTGTTCGCATGGCACTGTTGTAGCCGGCGTTGCAAGATATTTATGTGCTAGATGTGCTAGTATACTACTATTCTGTGTTTAATATCTGAAAGAAAATGTTCAGAACAAAGGTGTTTTTATCAATTTAAAAATGGAACATGTGTATTAACTTTAACAATCAATATCCCTTGTGTATGCTGTAGTTACCTTAACAATGTGTAAAGGTATTATAGAACATCTATAAGCACGGCTAGTTCCTGCTGCCAGGCTGAATGTATTCTGTGGCTATTGTAATTACATTTAAGCCCATTTCCAGAATCCATTATTAGCTGCAGAACTCCAGGGGCCTTATCTATACACAGGGCCTCTACCCAATACTAGAACGTTTAAATGTTTCTCTAACAGTGGATTTAATTTACCTCAATAGTCCCTGCTAGTCAATTGCAAGTTGAGACACAAGTAAGGCCACCATCTTAGAAAACACTAAGGTGTTCATAAATCTCTCTCAAAAAGTCAGGGGCTGAAATTAGTCACTCAACAAACCATCCAGATCCCAAGTTTGCTATTGTTTAATGGCTGTGAATGCCTTTATAGTCCAATTCAACACAAGCCAATTCTGTTATTTTCCCAAGCGAGTTAAAGTACAAGCAGTTATTTCTGTTTACATTTATTTTACAATAAAATTTAATTAACATGCACTTTAGATGTGGTGACCCTTGGGTCTAAGGCCATGTCTACGCTACGAAAGGACTCCAATTTTATAGAAGTTGATTTTTGAGAACAGATTGTATAAAGTTGAGTGCATGCGTCCACACTAAGCACATTAATTCGGCGGTGTGCGTCCACAGTACTGTGGCAAGCATCGACATTCCGGGGGGTGCACTGTGGGTAGCTAGCCCACAGCTCCCGCAGTCCCCGCTGCCCATTGGAATTCTGGGCTGAGCTCCCAATGCCTGATAGTGCCAAAAATTTGTCGCAGGTGGTTATGGGTAAATGTCAGTCAACCCTCCCTCCCACCGTGAAAGCAACAGACGACAATCATTTTGCGCCCTTTTCCCTGGATTGCCCGAGCAGATGCCATAGCACAGCAAGCATGGAGCCCGTTCAGCTCACCGCAGCAGTTATGACCATTGTAAACACCTTGCGCATTATAGTGCAGTTTATGCAGAACTAGCACCTGAAAAAGCAGGCGAGGAGGTGACGGAAGTGCGGTGATGAGGACATGAACACAGTTTTCTCTAAAACCGTGGTCCCCAGCAATTTGGAGATGATGTTACTGGGGCAGGCTCATGCCATGGAACGCCGATTCTGGGCCCGGGAAACCAGCAAAGAGTGGTGGGACAGCATAGTGTTGCAGGTTTGGGATGATTCCTAGTGGCTCCGAAACTTTCGCATGCATAAGGGCACTTTCATGGAACTTTGTGACTTGCTTTCCCCTTCCCTGAAGCGCAAGAATACCAGCATGAGAGCAGCCCTCACAGTTCACAAGCACATGGCAATAGCCCTGTGGAAGCTTGCAACACCAGACAGCTACTGGTCAGTCGGGAATCAATTTGGAGTGGGCAAATCTACTGTGGGGGTTGCTGTGATGCAAGTAGCCAATGCAATCATTGAGCTGCTGCTATCAAAGGTAGTGACTCTGGGAAATGTGCAGGTCATACTAGATGGCTTTGCTGCAATGGGATTCCCTCACTGGGGTGGAGCTATAGACGGAACGCATGTCCCTAACTTGGGACCGGACCACCAGGGCAGCCAGAACATAAACCGCAAGGGGTACTTTTCAATGGTGCTGCAAGCACTGGTGGATCACAAGGGACGTTTCACCAACATCAACATGGGATGGCAGGGAAAGGTTCATGACGCTCGCGTCTTCAGGAACTCTGGTCTGTTTAAACGGCTGCAGGAACGGATTTACGTCCCAGACCAGAAAACAACTGTTGGGGATGTTGAAATGCCTATAGTTATTCTTGGGGACCCAGCCTATCCCTTAATGCCCTGGCTCAAGAAGCCGTACACAGGCACCCTGGACAGTAATTAGGAGCTGTTCAACTATAGGCTGAGTGTTGGAGAGCTTATTCCTTCACTCTCCCACTTCCCTGGTCCTTCTCGCATGAACAGAGAGCAACAATACCCGAAGTCCGAAGGTGCAAACAATTCGATGTTTATTGGGGTGAACTTCCAGCAAGCTTAAATACAAGTTCCTTTTTCCTTATTTTCGAATCCCAACTTACTTCCTGTTTGCCCCTAATTTATATAGTAATATTCTTAGCTATACCTTAACCAATCATTCTACTGAAATTTAACTAACCAATCCTAACATATTGTAACATGATTAGCTAACCAATTATATCCCACCACCTTAATTAGATTACACCCAGCAAAATTAATTATACAGCAGACAGAAACAATCACAGAACCAGACAGAGATTATACAGACAAACAATAGCAAAGTTGGAACTCTAATGACAAAACAATACAGAAGTGAGGATTTCACATCCCAGCTATTGATAAGTGAGTTCTTGCCAGACAGGATGCTATCAAACTAAGTTTCCTTTTACATTTTCTAGGCACTTCCCTTTCTCTGGAGGTGATAGGAATTATCAGGACAGGATTGTATTCAGGACAGGATTGTATTCCTAACAGCCCAATAGCACCTTCTTTCAATGTGACTAGTTTGGAATGTGAGGATGTGACTGGTCGCTTCCTGGCTTATGGCTGCCTCTGCTGCTTAGCCAAAGGCCTTAGCCTAAGAACAGGGCCTCAAACTGTCACAGTAAGAGAAGGCCCTTACACCAGCAGACAGTGATTTTGATTCTTTCTTTTATACCTCTAGAACTAGCCAAGTGATAAGAATACCCCTAAATTCTTAAAGTACAGGCTTTTGCAGACAGGCCTGAATATCTATATCCTAACACTGAGCAAGTGCAGAATGGTGGTAGAGTGTGCATTTGGACATTTAAAGGGTTGCTGGCGCAGTTTACTGACTCGCTCAGACCTCAGCAAAACCAATATTCCCATTGTTATTGCTGCTTACTGTGTGCTCCACAATCTCTGTGAGAGTAAGGGGGAAGATGTTTATGGTGGGGTGGGAGATTGATGCAAATCGCCTGGCCCCTGAATACGTGCAGCCAGACACCAGGGCCGTTAGAAGAGCACAGCAGGAAGCGCTGCGCATCAGAGAAGCTTTGAAAACCAGTTTCATGACTGGCCAGGGTACTATGTGAAACTTGTTTGTTTCTCCTTGGTGAAAACCCACCCCCCTGGTTGCCCCTAAGTTCCCTGTAAGCCACCCGCCCTCTCCCCTTCGATCACAGCTTGCTTGCAAAGGAAATAAAGTCACTATCATTTAAAAAACATGTATTCTTTATTAATTGATCATAAAAATAGGGAGATAACTCACAAGGTAGCCCGGGTGGGGTGTGGGAGGAGCGTAGGAGGGAAGGAGAAGGCCACTTTAAAGCTTCTTGAATGACAGCCTTCTGTTGCTTGGGCTGTCCACTGGGGTGGAGTGGTTGGGTGCCCGGAGCCTCCCCCTGCATTCATGGGCGTCTGGGTGAGGAGGCTATGGAACTTGGGGAGGAGGGAGGGTGGTTAAACAGGGGCTGCAGTGGCAGTCTGTGAACCTGCTGCCATTCATGAACCTCCACCAGATGCCAGAGCATGTCCGTTTGATCCCGCAGTAGCCCCAGCGTTGCCTCATGCCTCCTCTGATCTTCCTGCTGCCACCTCTCCTCATGTTCATCGGCCACTTTCCTGTACTCTGCTATTGTGTCCCTCCACACATTCTGCTGAGCTCTGTCAGTGCTGGATGACTGCATGAGCAGAGAACATTTCATCGCACGTGCGTTTTTTTCACCACCTTATCTGAGATAGCCTTTGGGACGGAGGAGGGAGGCTTGAAACATTTTCAGCTGCTGGAGGAAAAAAAGGGAGTGAAGTATTTAAAAAGATACATTTTACAGAACAATGGCTATACTCTTTCACGGTGAACAACACTATTCACATTACATAGCACATGTGATTTTGGTACAAGGTCGCATTTTGCATCTTATATTGAGTGCCTGCGGCTTTGGTGTTAGAGATCACACACGCAGTGCCAGGCAACAGAATTTGGGTTGCAGGCGGCCATGGTAAGCCATAGTCTTTCAGCTTCTGCAACCTTCATAACAGCAGCACCCTCATCTCCCATACCAAGCAAAGCACGTTGAGTTGGCCATTTAGTGCTGCGGTTTTCCTGTTAATGTGCAGCAGCAGAAACCAAACTAAACCCCCCGCATCCAATTCTCTGGGATGATTGCTTTACCCCTCCCACCACCGCGTGGCTGGTATCAGGGAATATCCGTGCTAGCCAAACGTGAACAGCTCAGCGCCTCCCCTCCCCCCACCTCTGCGTGGCTAACTGCGGGGAGGATTTCTTTTCAGCCACAGGCAAACAGCCTAGTAGGAATGGCCACCTCTGAATGTCCCCTTAATTAAATTCCCCTATTTCAACCAGGTTACCATGAACGATATTACTCTCCTGAGGATAACACAGACAGACAAAAAACGGATGTTGCTTGAATACCAGCAAACACCGGGACCATATGCTGCCAGGCTTTGTCATGCAATGATACCAGATTACTTGCTACTAGCATGGCATGGTAAAAGTGTCCTACCATGAAGGACGGAATAAGGCTAACCTCCCCAGAAACCTTCTGCAAAGGCTTTTAGAGTACCTCCAGGAGAGCTTCATGGAGATGTCCCTGGAGGATTTCCACTCCATTCCCAGACACGTTAACAGACTTTTCCAGGAGCTGTACTGGCCACGAAATGCATCTCAAGTCCTCAGGGCTACTTAATCATTAAAAAACATGCTTGCTTTTATAACATGTATTATATTTAGAAAGGTACACTTACTAGAGGTCCCTTCTCCAGCTTCGTTGGGTTGGGGGGGGTATTTCAGTCAGGGTGATAAAAAGATCCTGGTTGTCGGGGAGAACAATGTGCTGTGTGCTCTCCTCAAGCTCATCCTCCTCCTCCTACTCATCTTCACAATCCACAAAATCTTCAGGCATGGCGGAGAGTAACCCATCATCGGAGTCCACGGACAGGGGTTGGTTAGTGATGGCGGCCCCCTCTAGAATTGCATACAGCTCAGCATAGAAGCAGCATGCCTGGGGCTCTGTCCCGGAGCGTCCGTTTGATTCTTTGGTTTTCTGGTATGCTTGTCTGAGTTCCTTAAGTTTCACGCGGCACTGTGTTGCGTCCCTGCTGTAGCCTCTGGCCCTCATGGCCTTGGAGGTTTTTTGAAATGTTGTGGCATTTCATCTTTTGGAACGTAGTTCTGATAGCACGGATTCCTCTCCCCATACAGCGATCAGATCCAGTACCTACCGTTTGGTCCATGCTGGAGCTTTTTCAATTCTGGGACTGCATGGTCACCTGTGCTGATGAGCTCGCCTGGCCAAACGGGAAATGAGATTCAAAAGTTCCCAGGGCTTTTCCTGTACACCTGGCCAGTGCATCCGAGTTCAGAGTGCTGTCCAGAGCAGTCACAATAGTACACTGTGGGATAGCTCCTGGAGTGCAATACCTTCTAATGGCGTCCACACTAACACTAATTCAAAACGGCGATGTCGATTTCAGCGCAAAGCCCCTCGTTGGGGGAGGAGTACAGAAATTGGTTTTAAGAGCCCTTTATGTAGAAAAAATGGCTTTGTTGTGTGGACGGGTGCAGGGTTAATTCAATTTAACGCTGCGAAATCTGACAAACTCTTAGTGTAGATCAGGTCTTAGTAAATTCCCAGGGCAGCCCTTGCCATAACCAGAATGTATGGTTCTGATGAGGCAGAATAGAACCTCGCTCACTCTTTCGCATGGTAGCTGCATTTGCTCTTCGCTGAAGACAGTGCAAAAGTACTGAAAAGGAGAGGATCTGCTGATCATTCTTCCCACCATAACCATACTTTACAGTTACAGCATTTTCCATTCACAGAAAGGTCACCATCATTGCCAAGTATTTGTTCAGTACAATTTTCTGTTCTCCTTATTTTAAGTGTTACAGCACAGATACCAGAGCTGGGATGTTCCACACTGCAGTGAGCAATGGGACACTGTACTGTAATCCATTCAGCAGTCTTAGTTACCATAGCCTGACTATCTACAACACGTGTTAGCTATATTCTATTGCGAGGATAGGCCACCTCCTTAGGAAGAAGAGGAAGGGGGAAAATAAGAATGCTTACCAGTTAGGAGGAAGGAGCAGCTGGCAGATGGAAAAATGGTCTTTCAAACTTAAACAGCTCCCAGAAAAGCATACTAGGAAAGATTCTCCTAGGAGAGTGAACCCACCTGGAAAGTTCAGTGGGGAGCAGGCAAACGCAGAGGAAGCAGTTGGTAGCAGAGAGATTGGATTTCTATATATAAGGAGCAAAGGATCCAGGTGGCAGATGTGCTCTTTTGTTTTGTGGTGCTGGATCATACTGAAACAGATACATCCATTTATTTCCCTATGTTCTGATGATTTAATAAAAGATGTAGATTTTTGAGCATCTATTGTACTTTGCTTAAAGTATACTACTACTGCATCACATTCGTACATAAATAAAAAGATACTGTATGATCATGCCTGCTAGAAACACAAATGAAGAAAAGGAAAATGGCTTGTTTCCAGTGCAGTTAGATGGAGTGTACGGAACCACTTTAAATAATATGTAATGAAGTATTTATTCAACACTTCATGATTTTGTTTAAAAAAAATTACAATGAACAAGACTGTAGATTAGTGCTGGCTTTGATTTAGCTGCATGTTAATTAGAATTTTCATGACTTCAGAATCAATAAGTAGAATTCAGATATGATTTTCCCCTGAATATTAAAAATGACAACTTTCACATTTTTACAAGTCTGAGCGGTTTCCATTAAGTTTGAAAGAAAGGGACTATGAAAGAATGATGATTTGTGCCATACAGAGGTAACAAAGAGCATGTAGGGAGTGTATGTATTGTGACAGGGTCGGGCCAAATGACTACAGGAGAGTGATAGAAGGCAGATATATTATCCCCAGGTTAAGTAGGTCCCTTTCCCTGGGTAAGGTAATAGGGAAGGTTCCAGAACAATCAGGAACCTTCTGGAAACAATTAAGACAGACAGGCTGATTAGAACACCTGCAGCCAATCAAGAAGCTGCTAGAATCAATTAAGGCAGGCTAATCAGGGCACCTGGGTTTAAAAAGGAGCTCACTTCAGTTTGTGGTGTGCGTGTAAGGAGTTGGGAGCAAGAGGCACTAGGAGCTGAGAGAGACACCGTGGACTGTTGGAGGACTGAGGTGTACAAGCATTATCAGACACCAGGAGGAAGGTCCTATGGTGAGGATAAAGAAGGTGTTGGGAGGAGGCCATGGGGAAGTAGCCCAGGGAGTTGTAGCTTTCGCACAGCTGTTCCAGGAGGTACTTTAGACAGCTGCATTCCACAGGGCCCTGGGCTGGAACCTGGAGTAGAGGGTGGGTCCAGGTTTCCCCCAAACCTCCCAACTCCTGGTCAGACACAAGAGGAGTCGACCTGGACTGTGGGTTCAGAAAAACGGCCAAGCTGAGGACTGCTGTGAAGCTCCAAGGCAAGCAAATCCACCAATAAGCGCGAGACCCACCAAGGTAGAGCAGGAACTTTGTCACAGTATATTATAAACTAAAATTTACCCAAATAAAAGACTATTCTGGTTTTGCCTTTACATGTAGACATGTTTGGCTGATTCTAGATGGGTTTTTTTCTGTTCCAAGATAGCGGAAGATTTTCAAGAGCAGCTATAGGATTTAGGAGCACAAATTCCATTTGAAAGTTAAGTGCTTTTGAAAACTTCCCCCAGCCATCTTCAATAAGAAGAAAGGCCATCTGGAATTAGCCACACATGTCCGGTTTTCACTTCACATTGCTCTTTAACCTGAAAGCCATGAGTCGTGGACACAAGTGCAGGCACTGAAGTTGGTACAAACTAGTGTAATGCTACTTGGCTACCTGTTCTTGCAATCCATGTGACTAACCAGGTAAAATATTATAGGAAATACCTAGTTTATTTTATTGGAAGGATAAAATGTTTGTTGGAGTATTAAAAATCAGTAAGTAAAATTTTAGAATCTTTGCTATGGAACTAGACTAGTGCACCTCAACTGAGTGACAGCTGAAAAGTTCAATGCCAGTATGATGTTACAGCATTTGTACTCCTATTCCAGCCGCTGCGATCATCTAATGTAAAGTGTGTCAAGTGCACTGCCTATTCATTTTTTGAGCATCTTGGAGGAAGATTTTCCAAAGGAGCTCAGCTCCCATTTAGACACTAAAATAAGTGGGTACTGAGCTCTTTTTAAAAGCCTAGCTAATGCATTGAGCTATTTTGAAAATCTGGCCAGAAGTGTGAGAAGGAGAGTTGCTTGATGCTGAGCACTTCTGAAAATCTGGCTCAGTTCCTTGCTATTTAGTACAGGAGCAACTATGTTAATAGAAGGGACTGAAGCAATAGATTGTTCTACAAAATGCCTAGTAATGCTGTAGAATGTGATTATATACACTAAACAAAAAACCTGAAAACAAAATATATTTCCAGAGAATAAAAGCAGCAATAAGACAAGACCGAAAGGCAGAGGGGCATGTGTTCGGACAGAGAGGCCTTCAGGCTGAGATGTGCTTTTGTCGAACAGCAAATAATTGGGGAGGAGAGTCAGATTTTTGTACATGGATTATTTTCCTTCAAGACTCAGCGATATTCAGTTTGATAAGGGTTTTGAAGGGTAATATGAGCTGTCAAAAAAGACGAATAGTTGTGAATTTGGATAACTGAACATTCTAACTTTTTCTTTTCTACAAAGCTGTTCCGAAAGGGGATTCCTCCTCTCTTTATGAGCTTATCAGGGGAGAAGAGAGAACACGGTTCCTTAGGGAAAGGAATGCTAGAAGTCTGAGAAACCCTGGCTTAAAGTATGTGTTTAAATAAATCATTTTTATAATCATCTACACAGATCCGTTATCCATCATATCTGCTAGGCCTATTGAAGTCTGCTTTCTGTCTTAAGAATAGGCCTCAGCTCTGGTTTCCAGCAGGAAACCTTCTCCTGGACAGTGCAGCTGTTTTCTTTCAGCAATGTTTCCCGGCTGCAATGCTGTGGGTTTTGTTTACCCCTCTCCCTCTTCCACCCTGTAAAGGAAGAACGCTCTTCATGGTCTAGTGTGGGGATCTACACTGATCTAGCTACCTTACACTGGTACTTTCAGTCCAGCACAAAGAAATTTACAACATTCTTGACAGATGCCTGCAAGCGTCTATTCATGCAGAAAATATTAAATGTGACATGGGAAGCCTCCTGAGCCACACTCAGTCAGTTTGAGTCCCTGGAGAAAAATAAAACAAATAAGTAGATATCATGAGACACCTAATGCTAAAAGCATTTTACTTCTTTCTAAAAAAGACCCAATTTCTTATTACATGCTTGGGTTTTCAATGTGAATGGGAAAAGAGCTTCTAATTCAGCCTTCAGCAGTTTGGTGCTATGTAGAAAGAACTGCCCGCAATCACCGTTACTAGATCTTTCGATAGCTCTGCATTTCACACCCTAAATAACACTTACCATACATAGACTGCTGTTCCTGGTTGTGTTCATGGAATTGCTACAAAGTGATAAATGGCCAAAGTTTACTGATCCTTATAACTTGTGGGATGGAGAAGAGGGTACTGCTCTGACTAGGATCTAGTGTACAGCCATGAAATGCTAAAGCAGTTAACATGCAGCTCTACTGGGACCTGTAAGTACACACTGGACTTCTCCTTGAGTCTGAGGTTTGGGGCACAAAACTGTGTCACTATAACAGAGAAAAAACATCCTAGGTAGGTAATTTAAAGGTATCCACAGAAGATTTTTAAAATGCGTGTATTTTGGGGGGTTTGGGGTTTTTTTGCACTTCCTGATGCAGAAAAATATCCTGAAAGGTTTTTTTTTTTTTTTTTTTTTTGAAGTTTATGCTTATTTTTGGCTTATGAAAAATCAATAGTTCCAAGTTTGGTCTTCCAGCTTTCTTGGTAGCCATCTTGAGAGCTCACAATACATTTGCTTTGAGAAACCTCACACCTGAGAAAGCATGGTGTCAAATCTTTGAAATAATTTGTGTGTTTCATTAAACAAGTGTTTTAAAGCAGCAACTAAAAATAAATTTCCCTTCACAATTGCTCTGCTTTCACACTGACTCTTCAGATCAATTTCACAAATGATTTAGTCAAAGCCTTCTAGGGTAGACAAGCTCTAAGTTGAGTTTCCAATATAAAAAGCCACCGCTATACATCATAAAACAGCACAACACAGGAGCTGAATGTTTTCCTTTTGCAGAAGGGAAGTTTTTCCCCTTTTAAGAAATACCCCTATACTATTCTGATGTCACTCATTTTGCAGCTCCTTGTTCCCCCAAAATTTAAATTGACAGATCACGTACACTGTGGGCAAAGCAGAAATAAGTCACAAGCATTGTTCTACACTAGCTTCATTCTTTCATTTTTAGCAAACATAAAGCTTTAAAAAGCACGGGATGTTTAACCACTACAATCACCTCTGGTGTCAATACAGAAAAATGTGAGTGTCTGTGCTTTAAATTTCTCGGTGCGTATTCAGCACAAAAAAATGTACATAAACTATTTCATTTAAAGAGAAGTCAGTACATTTTATTGACATATAGACTCTCTAAACAGCCTATTTAAGAGAAATAGGAAGATTTTAAAATACAAACTGTTAAAGCTTCTGTAACTTGCATTCAGTGTAAAAACTCTGAGGTATAAACAGAAAACCAGAAGTATGGAAAGTTAAGTACATTTCCAATCCCACAGTGCAGAAAACAGAACTCATAACAATGGCATTCACTCTACATTTACAATAGAGAAGTGTTCCCATGTTTCATTCTGCACATAAATATCTCCTCCATACAAACCCATTTGAGAATTTTCTATACAAAGATATTTGACATCCATTTTCCTACATAAATACATAGTTTTCATGACTGAACACATAAGTTGAATAATTTGACTGTCAAGAGCACAAACAGAATCTCTCTATATAACAAAAATTAAAGTTTCCAATGGCAGTGTTTTAAAAATATGAAATCCAAGTAAACTAATCTTAGAAGATAAGATAACTGTTGCCCATAAAACACATGGGTTGTACTACTTTGTGGAGGGATTATTGCATACATATCTGACACACTTGATTTTCGATTACAGTAATTAAAATCTATAGTTTGAAAGAAGTGAGTGCAAGACAGCCAATTCTGGCAAGTGCTAGTTATAAGAAGGCTCATATGCACTATGAAAATAAGTGTAGTGCTAGTGTATTAAAAAAAATATTGCAAGCTTATATTTCTTAATAGTCTTCCCTATTAAGACTTAAGGCAACCATGACTTGAGAAGCTTCAGTTTGGCATCCAGCTCCATCATCTTTCCCCCGATCAGTGTATTTCGTTTTAGCAGACCAAACTTGGTTCATAACACAGTTACAGAGAAGCAAGAAAAGAGACAGGATCTGCTGTCCATAAGGAATATAAATTCAGTGCAAAGTTTAAGACTCCTCTTTACCAATCCAGTTAAACATTCCTGATTACTAGGAGCTGAACAATCTTAGATGCAGGTTTCCTAACACAGTATTATTAATCCTTTCACCAAAGTAAAGGCTTTTAGGACTTACTTCCATCTTGTGGACTATTTTCTGCATTTTCGGGTGCAAAATGACCATAGATATGATTTCATAAAGAGTAAAAACTTGGATTTTACAAAGTACAATGATCTCCATTAAAAAAAATGAGTATATACACAATAGAGCAAGAGGTTTATGACAGGCATTTCTTTCATGGCTTTTATCACTGAGGTACTGTTATGCCAAAATCCAGCAACTGGATTCTAATATTCAGCTTTTACATGAAGGCCACAATCATAATTAACGTATGCCTCAAGTTTATAAACCAAGTGGCAATGGATTAAAAAAGTCCAGCTTTATTGTAGGTGTATAAAACTATTTTTTTTCTATTAGCGGAGAAGGTGCAAGCTACAAAAAGCCTTGAAAGGCAAATGGCATCAAGAAGGGAGACTAGCATGAAAGTCCTACTCCATTTGAGGGGAGATTCTTCTAGTAAATTTGAGTCTTTCAATCTGACCATTACTTATAATTAGCAGCAAACATCTATGATTTAATATATCATGGCAGCAGGACTGTATGGCATCATGGGCATGAGGTGTAAGACTAGTGATGTGAAGTGCCCTTGCGACTGACCGGTCTTTAAGCTAAGCGCATGCCAAGGCTGAAAACAGACAGACTGCCCATTACAATACCGCACTGAAAGTAAAATTCTGTAGGCCAAGAAGGAGTAATTTATCAGAATAGAAGTGGATGACCAATTCACAATTTCAATTCATGATGTAACGGGTATAGAGGAATAAGCCCTGGGTACCATGGATGGTATTTTCCTCAGCTTCAAAGAATGAAGGATTATACCTGTTTGTATATGAGTATTTACAATTCTCTACCTTTCTCCAGTTTACCACTTGTGGAGAAAGGTTATGCCAAGTCAGTTTAACCAACTACTTCCAATAATGTAACCACCTTAGTGATTATGCAGAGGTTCGTATCAAGGACATAAGTTAGAGAGAAATAGCTTAATTCCTTATGACTGTATAGCCATTTTATATTTCATTTTTTTCTTGACATACTACAGTACAGCCACTTCACAACAAAGCAGTGTCGCTCTTTAACCCATGTAAAATCTGTCTGCAGTAAACATTGCTAGACTGAAATGGAAGTATATCAATGCCTTTCCACAGACTATATAAAATATTAATTATGATAGCTGGTTCTTTCAGTGCTAAAGATCTAGGTTATGATTTTACCATACTGGCTGAAGTCAGATGCAGACACTTGAAGGGAAAAATTCCATCATTAGGATACAGCATAACATTTAAAACCTAAAGTTTTTAACATGTACAACTCTCACTGAAATTTGTGCCAATACTTTCATTTCTCAGCTCAAGTCATGTCAAATCACTTCACTTAAATCAACAAACTCATCATCTCTCTTGGCCAAGTCATCCTCATCTTCCAAGTCTTTCCAGGTGCTGGTGGGCAGAACTGGCTTGAGAGAATGTCTCTGAAGCAAAGCAAATGGAAACAAGGATGACAATCGGGCAGAATTTCTCAGCATTGGAAGAACTTCCCTGCCTTGAGTGACTGTCGGACTATGTTTTTCATCCATTTTCTTCTGTAAGCTCCGAACTTCCTCTATCATGTCCAAGATTTTAGTTGCAGTGGCAACTGTACCACCGCCAAGCAGCTGTGCTTCAGGAATCCATCGTAAATATCGCTGCGCCCAAACTTTGATTCCTGGCCCTTCAATATGAGGCAGCAGAAGTCCATGAAAGTCAACAGGTTTACAGTGCCAGCTATCGTAGAATTCTGTAAAGTTATTATGAAGCTCATCTGAAGAATTTATCAGTTTGCTAATTCTTTTGCCCAGAATGTTTTTAATAAAGTGATCAGTTTCCTCCCTGAAAAATCCTCTTTTTGGAGAAGATTTTGTTTGCGTCAGTGGCAAAGAAAGCTGTCGGTGATGCTTTAAAAAAAAGTAACAAAAAAAATTAATAAATGCACTGAGGTAAACTGCACTAGAACTATATTTTAAATTGAAGACATTTGAAATGCGCCACATTATACAAAAGTTATATTCAAATAATGCTCAATTATTAAGACACCTACCAGTAAACAAAGTCATACCGGTTTATTTAACTCATACATTTGTCTGCTGTGTATATGGTCGATATGTGTATATGTATATGGCTGAGGCAGCCAATGCACAGAGTCAGAGAAAAAAAGCCTGCTTATGTCAGCTTGGTTTCATAAGACTTAGTACTATACTAGTTTTGTTGCCTTGTACTGAAATTCACTCTTATTTGTTCTCCAATTATAGCAACTCAGTATCACTGGGGCATGAAGTCTTTTTTTCAGCAAAATCAGAGGAAGATTTTAAAAGCACTTTTAAGGAGCTATAGCGATTAAAAGTGATAAAACAACTCCAGTAAAGCACGGATTTCAAGCAGTCCATACACACTAAAGAAAATTTATATTTTCACACTGTTCAGCCTCCAATTGCAGTTTCTCAGCATAATGTTGTAGCTGTCCAGATACACAGTTATTTGTTGAGCAGCTAGTGTTCTTAGTACAGAACAGAACAGAACATTTAGCCCCAGCCCCAGGAAATTTACGATCAAAAACTCCTAGTTAGGCAGACACCAGGCAATGCCATGACAGAAACCAAGTATATTTTATATAAATTTTTACTACCCTATAATAAAAAAAATGCCTATCCACTAAAATGGATGCCCAGGACAATCTTAAAAATACTGTAACAGACCCATTAGTTACCAGATCAAACTCAGATTAAGGTAATCTAGCATATTTATAATTAGCTATGCATTTGGATTAGATGTTTCATGAAACACAGCAAAGCAACTCTAGTAAAGTGTCTATTAAATAGTTTGGCAATAAATGCTTTGGCACTACAATAAGCAATATATTGAATTTATTACTATACTTATCCTTTCGCCAACTAATGATCCAGACATAGCAGCCCAGGTTAGGTCTTCCATCTAAGTGTTTCTGCATTAATTTGCAGCGGTAGCAGGCTGATCAAATAGAACTGCTTCTTGCTAGTGCAAGAAGTGGTCTCAGAATCCTTTGGATTCTAATGTGGGCTTTTAAATCTCACCAAATACAGTGTACATTTTGGCTCCAAGTATAAATGACTTGCACAAAAGTGGAAAATATATTTTTATGGTTTCTGAATGAAGATGATCAACCATCTTACTTTGAATCGTGTAGTTTTCCGCTGACTTTTGTCTAGCTTTGGCTTATCCACATAAAGAGGGTTGTTGAGCAAAACTTGTGCTTTAGGTTCAAATTGCACAGACCAATCCCAAACTGTGAGAAACCTGAAATGGCTGCTTTGTGCATTGTGGCCTTCTCCAGACTGCCAAAACAAACAGATCAAATAGTTAGAGGTGGCCAAGAACAGAATTCCACAAGACTTATGATGAAATCAGAATTTTAGACCAAGCCCTACATACTCTGCAGCAAACTGGACACAATTCTGCAGCTAGATCCTTGGATTCTGCAGTAAACTCAGATAAAATTAAAAAAACCAGAGGTTTTTAAATATAGAAATTAATGCAGTCTATATAGTAACTTCTGTTTATTTTGGTATTAACCATTTTATTTTACACTGTCTCCCTATTGGGTTTTCAATATGCAAGGTTATTGCAGTGAAAATCCGTAATTCCATCATGAAGGTTGTCAAAAGGGAAACTGGAGGTTTGAAAGCTAAGTAGGAGACTGACAGGGCTTGTGGCACCTGGGAGGCAGGTCAGGATTGTGAGATAAGCATATTAAAGGGGAATCTGCTAAAATGATAATGTTGCCAATTGAACTATATTTAAACATCACAGATAACATCCAGATAGATGAATGGGACACTGCATATCAGCTGTTTTTTCAGGCTGTTTGTAGACTTCGGAAGGACATGCATTGATTCACAGTTGGTTCATGTTTTCAAGGTTTTCTATATCAAGGGGGCTACACGAAATGTACAAGAAGTGAAGCGTGGATTCTTGAGCACAATTCTACAGCAAGTGAATTCTGTGGCCATGGAATGCAGAGGACCCAGTCCACAGCTGTAACAGTACTAGACATCCTTTAAAGACATTTTAGTTACTCTTAAAGTCTTACACTCCCATAAATAAATCCCAATTTTGCTAGAACAGTAGCAAAAACCCCATATCTATAACACTTTGTTTGAAGCATTATAGATATTAATGCTTAACACTCCTGCTCAAGTATCTGACTTTTACAGTTTGACGACACAAAAGAGATGAAATGACTTACCCAAATCCATGAGTCAATGACAGAATCAGGATCAGAACTCAGCACCTCCAAACTCCCTACCCTGTGTTAATTCATCTAGATTACACTGCCATCAAATTTTCCTTGGAAACAATTTTGTAGCTAATTCTAATGCCAGTCAATTTTTGTTAAATATTACCCATACCGTTGGCAAAAGGGTTCTCTAACACACCACTTTTCCCCAAAAGCACACCCTTACCATGTTAGCGTCCTTTTGATGCTGTGAATTGAAGAAGAAGGTGCTAAAAATAGGTATATAGAGACTGTCTGATAAGACAGTTAAGTAAGTTTCAGTGAACTCAAATGCCGGAGGATACTGTTGTACCAACTGCCAAACACAATCTAAGAAGAGCAGAAAAACAGGAGCCTAAATAAAAAGAAAATATTAAATCAATTTCATGAAAAAACAAAAAGACACCACACGTTGGCCTATCATGCAGATGGCATACTTCTAAATAATTTGAATGTCTCGAAATACAAACCTATCTAAAAACAGCAATCTGGATTTATAATGAATTGTGTTGAACTGTTTTACCCAATTGTTTTGTCGAAGACAGTGGTCTCCAACCTTTTTACGCACAAGATCATTTTTTGAATCTAAGTGCAACCCAGGATCTACACCGCCCCTTCCCCAAATCCCTTCTCACTCCATCCCCCCCCCCCCCCGACCCCGTCGCTCACTCTCCCCCACCCTCCCTCACTTTCACCGGGCTGGGACAGAGGGTTGGGGTTTAGAAAGGGGGGTGCGGGCTCTGGACTGGGGCAAAGTGTTGGGGTACAGGAAGGGGTGCAGGCGTGGGTATGGTATGCTGGCTCTGGGAGGGGGCTCAGGGCCGGGATGCGGGCTCCTCCGGGTGGCACTTACCTCGAGCAGCTCCCGATCAGTGGTGCGGCAGGGCTAAGGCAGGCTCCCTGCCTGTCCCAGCCCACGCTGCTCCCAGAAGGGGCCCCAGTGCGTCCCCTAGTGGGGACACATGGCTCCACGCGCTGCCCCTCTCTGCAGGCACCACCCCTGCAGCTCCCATTGGCCACAGTTCCCTGTTCCCAGCCAATGGGAGCTGCAGGGGTGGTGCCTGCAGAGAGGGGCAGTGCATAGAGGAAGACCCCTGCCCTCCCCCAGGGGCACGCTGGCTGCTTCTGGGAGCGGTGTGGGGCCAGGGCCGTCAGGGAACCTGCCTTAGTGGCAGCCCCGCTACACCACTGGACTTTCAGTGGCTGGAAATCACAGTGGACTGGTTGGTGACCACTGGTCTAAGACAAAGCATAGTTTGCTCTTTGCTGATGCATACAGTTTAAAATTTTGTAATGCCAATTGCTAATCTATAGATTAACAATTTGCCTTTTTGAACGAGACATGAAATGCATTAGCTTGTGATGAAAGCTGTAGATCTGCCAGAACTACTAGATTAGCAGTGAATGCTAGAGATTAGTTTGGATCAAGAGTCACTGGAAGCTATGCCAAAAAGTTTCAAAAGCTATACATTTCCTTCTCTTGATAAAAAAAAATAATACAATTACCTTATTCCTAGAACTCAGACTACATAAGGAACTAAATGGTAGTCAATTCAGAGATCTAATTAAATCCATGTTAAAAAGTCAATATTGCGTGGAATCCCAAACTGTGGATGTTTCAAATCACTCCCCTGCTTGATTAGTTAACTCTATGCTCCTGCTCTATGCTCTACTATTTTCGAAAGACAACTTCGGAGTGTTTCGCTACACCTCCTTCGAAAACAGGAAGTCCATGCCAAACAGTGCAATCAGACAGGCATATTTATGGTGGAATTGTCACCTCTAGAGCATGCTTTACTGCAAGTTTATGAATGATGAAATACTTATGTAAAAAACCAAACACACACTCAACTGTAACCTAGTGTATATATTGTAACCTAGTGAATAGTAATATTCCAAGATAACACGTCATCAAGGTAAACTTTTTAAAAAGAGCTATTTCCCAATGGAATAAAGAATACACAATGAAGTATCTGCAATCCATAAGACAAGATTTACAATTAAGATATCTTCAAAGCAGACACCTTTAGCCCAAACACCTAACATAATCCCTCATAGTGAACAAGCTTTGTGAAGCTGTACATAACCAAGAGTCAAGAAACATACCTCCTCTTTGTCGTTCTGCCGTAAATGGTTGCAGCGATCCAAAAAACAATGTCCTCCCATTACCCACTCTTTCTGAATAAGGCTCTGAAAGCCAAATTTTGTTCTGTAGTGTGAATCCATCATCACTTGAACTAGACTGGAGATCACACAGCACAGATCAGAGGCATTCTCCTCTAGATAGTAGTATTGAAAAGACAAAAATGTCACTGGTAATGCATATTGCTCCCCTCACTATTCAAATGCTTGTTCACATTAGTTTGGTGTGACTGATACTTATGGAAATATTATTTTGACCAAAAAAATTGCTAAGACTTGTTTAGACTTGGATGCCTAAGGAAGAGACTTTTTAGAGGTGCTCAATACCCCCTGCACTGGTAGTGTCTTTACAGAAAAAGATGTTAATAGGTAACATTGCAGTAAGTACTAGTCTATTTTATGGTCTTATTCCATGATCTTCTCTCCCACACTGAAAATCATCCTGTTATCTAAGCACCTAAAACTTGTTCTTGCATTTTCTGTGGAAAAATTAGCAATGTTTAAACAAATTGGTACTCCTCTTTCTCCCTCAAAAATGGTTCTATTGTATTTAACAATTTGTTAATTAGAGGAAATTTAGTTTGACATCTAAAAAGCTCCTGTCAGGTCAAGCCACAATTACCCTAGAAAAATACTTACTAGTCAGCTTATGAAAAAAACCCAATTCACACATTTGGCATTTTACATAGAACTAGACACACTGATGATCCACTCTGGTTCACCTACTGAAGCCTTAATATTAAACATGATCAATTTTGGCTTCTGCTGATCTCCAGCAGGGAGAGACACTCAACACTAGACTCTTGAGGGCATCTCCCAAGTAGTTAATCTGCTTTGTCCCCATGTTCTTTAACCCTCCTACACTCAATCCAAATGTTCATGATGTGAAAAGATGACAGAGGTGGTAATGATGGAGGGCTGGATGAGGTGACAGATAGCAAAAGGGAACAACTAAAAGGGAGGAGACATGGGAGGAAGGGGAAAGTCATGGAACAAAGTGTATACCAAATTGTGCCTCATTCATTTTGCTTTGTTATATCCCCTTGCTTCCTATACTGTCTTGTTCACTATATTGCAAGCTTTTTGTGGCAAATACCTGTCTATGCCTTTGAGACATGCAGCATGTTTGCCAGCACTCAATATATTTGTATACTTCAAATCACTGTACTCTAATACCCTCTCCCCATTATTTAACATAAAAATAACTCCCTCATTTAATATTTTCGACATAAGACAGAGCTCCCAGTCTCAGTTTATGACCCAGAGTTGACCCACAATTTGAGAAAACTAACATGTCTGGGAAAATCTACTTTGCAATTAAATACACAGATATGTGGACTAAGTTTTAGATATAGACCAGTATAGTTAAGGCTTGATCCTGTATATCATATACCGTATATACTGGTGACTACGTGTGAATGTAAATGCAACAACTATTCTCAGAATTGCCATGTATCAGATAAACGTACTGGGTTCTTTCTGCGTAGGCCGAATTAAGCCATTATCCCCTGTACAACGTTCACAATGACAACACTACACACACTATTTGAGCAAACTCGGGTGAATAGATTCAACTTTACATTCACTTTTATTTAGCGGTTTAACTATATTAGGGGGTTAACCTGTAAATTTAAAGTTTTTAGACCAAAAAGCATTACTAAAAATTTTTGACTCAAACATAATAGTCCTTTAATTATTCATCTTTACCCCCTTCAAGTGATTCCCCCATGGGCTGAGACTACGCATGCCAAAATCTCAAATAAAGAAAACACTAGTTACACTACAGATGGAAGTTTTGTATGTGAAGTGCCACGACATTAAATATAGCAGACGTTTATGAAATTTAAACTCTGTTTACCATTATTTCCCCCTTCCGTATACATATTTAAGGGTGTATCCTAAACTCAGTACATTTCTCAAGGTGGTAGGCGGGTGGGAGGAATAAAGAGAAGATTTATCTGATATCTCTTGATGAAAGATTCTTACCTACAAGGAGAACGTTTGTGTTCTGTTCTTCCAGATATTCAACCACCTCTATTGCTTTTTTCAGACATCGCCTAATGTGGTATGGAGAAATAAGACAAAACTAATATTTTCAAATGTGGTTTTCAACTAGTTAAGTTTGAGAAGCATTATGACAGTTCATATAGTTTCAGTGATCTGTTATATTAGTTTCCCCTGAAAAAAACTACCATGCCAATCAGAAGGAAGTGTGGGTAGAGCAGATTCCTTAATCAAATCTGTGGTTTAGATTGTTTCTCTCAAATTTTAACCAATTACAATTCATGTTTTAAGTTTAATCTTTGGGCTCAGAAGTTTTCTTGTTTTCTGATTTTACAAAAGTTTCTATTTCCAATGTGCATGTTTTTCAAGAGTAGTTTTATATTTCCAGTTTATAACTATCTTTCTGTCGTAGGCATTCATAGCATATCAATATATCTAGCCCTCAAGTAGAGTTTACTTCATTCTGGCCTTTTTCTAACTGCATGTTATAAAGAAATTATTATTGTGAAGCACCAGAACTCTATACATGCTTTACATTGAGAGCAATATAGGAATCCTCAACAAGCTTGAAAGGTAGGAAAATATTTTCTGTAAGTTTGGAAATGGTGATTAACCAAAGCCTCTGAAAATGCAAATAAAAACCAAAAAACTTTTCACATTAGAGACAGTATTTTCTCCTAAGGAAGAACAAGTGAGATTTTAAAAAAGGGAAAGGAAACAAAAACAATTTGGAGAAGTTTTGGGTAAGTTCAAACCTATCTTTAAAGTCAGCGACTTTTTACATTTGCACAGAGGTAAGATTCTTGCAAATGAGCCAACATAAATCAGTACTTTCATCTTCAGTGTCTATTTTGTCATATTGCTTCATTCAGAAGTTTGGACTCCAGAACGAAGACTGCTCTGCAGATTCTTGGCACTTCAGCAAGCAAACTGGGCCAAGTAAAGGAAATTGCTTCTTTTCAAGAGTGAGGATGTGAAGTGGGTAGAAGTTTGCATTTGGTTTGATTGCGTTTATCACCAGACGTTATGCTCACACATTAATGCATGCAGGTTGAAAAATTCTTGTATAAAACTCGCAGGCAACCCAGAAAGGGGAAATGCAATCCGAGAAAGAGAGAGAAAGAGAGAGAGTGAAAACAATGGATCATACTACTCCTCTAGTCATGGGGTGGGGTCAGCAGGTGGGGAGGGAGGAAGGAACAGGATTTTAGTATCCTGAAAAGTAAGGTCTCCAACCAGTCTGGCTGTTTTGAAAGTTTTTGGTCAGTCTCCAATAAAGAAAAATGTGTTATATTTGATAGTACTTACTTCTCAATTTTACACATAGGAATTATATAAACACAGATGGATACTACAGAGGACATTTCAGGAGATCAGGACAGGTTTTCCATATTCTGGAGTTCAGGATCACGTCAAAAAAAACTTAAATTTTCTGAGACCGATTCCATTTGGATCTTCTACTGAAGACAGACTTTTGCAGGACACCTAGCTTCACATGCAGTAGAATTTTTTTGGTTTAAGGCCTTGTGTACATATAAAGCTTACAAAAAATTACTACGGTTGTAATCACTGGTTCAGGTAATCTGGTGTTTATGCTATAGCTACCAGTAGTGCAGACGACCACTATTTCAGTTGGGTTTGCTTTGCAACAAGTATTGCTACACCACTGAAAAAAGAATGAGTTTAGCCACCAGACTCATCTGCACTCTGGTTCCCACCAGTTGACCTGAATTAGCATGAGCACAAGTGGGAATTTAAGTGTCCCCAGTACACAAATAGTCCACAGTACCACAAATCTCTTCTCCAGATACCCTGTCTATGGGGCGTGACAGCATGCTCTCTATTGTAGTCCAGAAGTTGGAGGCTTAAAGAAGTCTGTTCTGTTAGGTTTTCACTTATTCTTCCATTCTTGATGAAGTTCATGAAACAGGTGATGTGAAGTCCCTTTCCGCCAATGAGAAAAAAGTTTAGTGACCAGAGTTTGGGAGGTTTTTGTCCTCCAAAGAGCTGTTTTACACCTGCTCTTGCTGTTGCATGTAAATTTTCTATTGATATTAGATCATAAAGAAAAAAAATTAAATGTATTCTGTGCATCTCAGACTCCTGAACCAAAGTGTTTTGATAAAGATCCCAAGAAATCCATTTCATATAAAAAGCATTATTGATTTAAAAGTAGTTTTCCAATAACCATAGCTGGAAAAAATCACCACAGATTCATTTAAGAAAGACTGAACCCATAGAACATATATTAACAAACCTAACGATTTCCAGCCAGTTTGTGCTCTCCAGTAATGAAAACCATTTTACATCAGTATCCCAGAAGTCTGTACTGTTGTTATCTGTAAAAATAGAAAATTGGGATGTGAGTGCAAGCATCACGCTAGTTAACAGTGGTCTGTCAAATAAAAAAAAAAATCAAGCCCTTCAACCAGAGTGGGCACAAGGCACTGAACAGACATTTTCTTTTAAGATTGTGAAGACTAAATCTAACTGAAAATTCTATCAAACCTGTTCATTGTTTAAAAGTGAACACTTAGTTTGGGCCCAAAATATAAAGTTTTGTAAAACTACTTTTTACATGCCTTTATAAAGCTTCATGAAAATATTTCTAAAACCATCTGAGGAAAGTCTGGATTCCAGTATTCCCTACTGTATGTTCATATCTAGGTAAACCAAATAAGGAAGTTTGTGAAGCGTCATGAGGAGACAAGAGGAAATTAAACTGGAGATGTGAGTTCTCAGCAATCTTCTATATACCAATTTCTGTATTTTTAGAACACATTTTATGCTGAACAACACACTCAGGCCTACCTGCTTATTTAGAATTCTAAATAAAGTTGTCCCAGCAATGGGGAGAGAAACACTGGAAATAAGAAAATGGAATAGTAAAACCACAGAATTGGCAGCGAGATTCCGACAAGTGCAGTACATTAAGCTACATAAAACTTTTTTTTGTTAAAACTTTTCTGAAGCCGATTAAGTATCAAGTTGACTGCTTCCTTTTAAATCAAATAGGTAGTTAAATCCCAGGGACCCAACAGACATATAACCAAGGCTGACACTAGTTTGCAGAAGGGTTTAAGATTTTTGTAAATTTCATTTAAAAGTGAAACAAAAACATCTGATCATCTTCTCTATACATGCTTCTCTAGAGCGCTAGATCCCGGGCGTTGCTCCAGGACTCAAGTCTACCTCATCCCACAAATGAAAAAAGCTTCTCCCACACAAAAAAGTGTTTCTGCTGCCACTCACTCTGAGTTTGAGATTTGCTGCATATCCCTTGTTTTGATCTTCCTCAAGAACTCTTCAAATCTTCTTTACTTCACTGACAGTTTTTTTTAAATTGAGAACTTTGCTTCCGTAACACCTACCCTGCCCTTTCAAGTCTTTCCCTTCATTCATTTCCTAGTTTTCTGTCCATGACATCTTCTTACTCATACTTGCCCTTACCTCTCGCACAGCTCTCACGTATGATCCTTAAACCCAGTCCTTTCCTTCTGTGTTCTGGTATCTGTTCCCTGTTCTCTTCAGTTCACTCCATGCTTTTTTAAAAATTTTCTCTGGTTATTTTCCTACTCCCATCCTTCCCACTAATTTTCTTCCTTCTTTCCTGCACCATGCAGAACCCATCAGTTCATCCTCTGCACTCCAAGCCATTCCAAGTTCACCCTCAAACCTGACTGACCAGTTCTGCCCACACAGGCCACCCTCTCCCACTCTGTCTTTCTCAACGAACCATCCCTGAATTTCCTGACCCAACCCCCTGAATAAGTTATCTGCCTCCACATATTTCCCAATCCACCCTCTGCCCTTCCAAAATATTCGGAAGAGCAGCTATTTCTTCCCCACCTCCTTTCTGGATTCACAGGAGGCAGCTTGAGTGCTCTTGGGGGCTGCAGGGGAGGAGACACCCTCTACTGGTTCTCATGAAGTGTTTACAATCGTGGGCTAAGAATGCACTAGAAGCAGAAAGACAGAAACTGGCCTATTTTCAGTTAAGCTGCATGAAGTGCAAAAATACATTGTGTGAACACAGTCAATTAACTAAAACAGGTTTTTAGAAAGTTTAAGAGTGTTCCTAACTGGCAAAGAAGCTTTCAAAGAAGGGTCAATTTTAACTTAAGCGTCCCTTTAAATTGCAGATCAGTTTTCATCTTGTGGGTCACAGGACAAAGAAAGCCCAATATATGCAACTTCTCCTTCCCCTGCAATAATGGGCTGCATATAGGATCCATCCAAAAAAACAGTAAAACCTATGAAATGTTGTTTGCTTTAGGAGATGAACAGAAATCCCTCCTTTTCAGAGACAGACTTTAAGGGGATATAATCCTCCCATAGGTGCAGATCAGACAAGGCCAAGTTACTAAAGAAAGCAATTTTAAGTTTAATGATCTGACAGTGCCTTGAACTGCTCCAAACCCAGACAACAAGCTCTGGAAGGTATAACAAGTAGCACTGGAAGAATCTTACAGTTGACACGCACCGTTTGTCTCCAATACAAAGAAAAAACGGTTACTCACTTTCTCGTAACTGTTGTTCTTTGAGATGTGTTGTTCATGTCCATTCCAAGCAGGTGTGCGTGTGCCACGTGCACGCCAGCCGGAAAATTTTCCCTGTAGCAGCATCTGTAGGGTCAGCCTGGGCGCCCCCTGGAGCGGCGCCTTAATGGCACCCAGTATAGGGGCCTGCCGACCCACAACCCCCTCAGTTCCTTCTTACTGACTATTCCGACAGAGGGGTAGGAGGGTGGGTATTGGAATAGACATGAACAAATCTTGAACAGTTACGAGAAAGTGAGTAACCGTTTTTTCTTCGACTGATCGTTCATGTCCATTCCATGCAGGTGATTCACAAGCTAGAGCTCAGGAGGTGGGGTCGGAGTTATCCACAGAATGGAGCACGATTCGCCCAAAAGCCGCATCGTCCCTGGCCTGTTGTGTAAATTGCATAGTGCGACATAAATGTATGTATCAAGGACCACGTAGCTGCCCTGCACATTTCCTGAATAGGGACTTGCGCCAGGAACGCTGCAGTGGAGGCCTGGGCCCTGGTAGAGTGGATGGTGATCTGCAGAGCAGGCTCCTTTGCCAGGGTGTAGCACTCCCTAATGCAGGACGTGATCCACAAGAATATGCATTGAGAGGATACCACGAGGCCTTTCATTCTGTCTGCAACGGCTACAAAGAGTTGGACAGACTTCCGGAACGACTTAGTTCTCTCTATGTAGAAGGCTAAGGCCCTACGCACGTCCAGTGAGTGTAGCCTGCGCTCCCTATTGGAGGAGTGTGGCTTGGGATAAAACACTGGGAGGAAGATGTCCTGGGTCATGTGAAAATGGGAGAAAACCTTTGGGAGAAAAGCCAGATGAGGCCTGAGTTGGACCTTATCCTTATAAAAAACTGTGAAGGCCCTGAGCTCCGAAACCCGTCGAGCCGAGGTAATTGCTGTTAGGATATAGCTATTCAGGCCTGTCTGCAAAGGCCTGTACTTTAAGAATTTAGGTGTATTCTTATCACTTGGCTAGATATAGAGGTATAAAAGAAAGAATCAAAATCACTGTCTGCCGGTGCAAGGTCCTTCTCTTACTGTGACAGTCTGAGGCCCTGTTCTTAGGCTAAGGCCTTTGGCTAAGCAACAGAGGCAGCCATAAGCTGGGAAGCGACCAGTCACATCCTCACATTCCAAACTAGTCACATTGAAATAAGGTGCTATTGGGCTGTTAGGAATACAATCCTGTCCTGATAATGCCTATCGCCTCCAGAGAAAGGGAAGTGCCTAGAAGATGTAAAAGGAAACTTAGTTTGATAGCATCCTGTCTGGCAAGAACTCACTTGTCAATAGCTAGGATGTGAAATCCTCACTTCTGTATTGTTTTGTCATTATAGTTCCCACTTTGCTATTGTTTGTCTGTATAATCTCTGGCTGGTTCTGTGATTGTTCCTGTCTGCTGTATAATTAATTTTGCTGGGTGTAAACTAATTAAGGTGGTGGGATATAACTGGTTACATAATCATGTTACAATATGTTAGGATTGGTTAGCTAAATTTCAGGAAAATGATTGGTTAAGGTATAGCTAAGCAGAACTCAAGTTTTACTATATAGTCTGCAGTCAATCAGGAAGTGAGTGGGAGGGAAATGGGAACAGGGAATGGGGGTAAGGAAATTGGAATCATGTTTTGCTAAAGAGGGAAATGGGAACAGGGACACAGATGTAAGGCTCTGTGGTGTCAGAGCTGGGAAGGGGGACGTTAAGAAAGGAAACTGGAATCATGCTTGCTGGAAGTTCACACCAGTAAACATCGAATTGTTTGCACCTTTGGACTTCGGGTATTGTTGCTCTCTGTTCATGCAAGAAGGACCAAGGAAGTAAGTGGGTGAAGGAATAAGTCCCCTAAAAGTTGCCACCAGGAACGCAACCTTGAACGAAAGATATAACAAGGAGCATGTGACCAGAGGTTCGAATGGAGGGCCTGTAAGCCTGGAGAGGACTAAACTGAAGTCCCAGGCAGGGACGGGCTGACGTGTGAGATGGGAAGGATCCACAGGACTTGCAGAGTTTAAACCCCAGAGACCGGGCATACCCCCCGAAGGGGAAACAAACTAACAATCCACTACTAACTATATTAAAAAAAACTAACTATAGAGAACAACTATTGAACTATGTACACTAGGACAAAAAGACACTGCTAAGGCGCTTGCTGTAAGAGCGAGCAAAGTTCCAGCTAGCTGTCATGGGCAGTAAGAAGGAACTGAGGGGGTGGGGGGTTGGCAGGCCCGTATACTGGGCGCCATGAAGACGTCACTCCAGGAGGTGCCCAGGCAGACCCTACGGACACTGCTAGGGGAAAAATCTTCTGGCTGGTGTGCACACACCTGCTTGACATGAAACAATGAACAATCACTCGAAGAACTAAGTTTTTTCCTCCAAAAATAGAGTTTTACATCATATATATTCAGGTCTTGTCTAGCCTTAAAGTCTGAACAACTGGGGAGGTTGTGGAATTTTGACATCCCCAAGTGCAGCAATTATGGGGGAAAAAAGAGATTTTTCAGACAGACAGACTAAAGAACTTAACACTTTAACCTGTCTAGATACTTTTATGGTCCTCCTCAACATCTTGTGAGTGCTTCACACAGACTACATACAACTCCTAGCATGCTTAGAAGGAAGATATCTTGAGTCAGCAGACTTGCCTCTTCATTTACAATGTATGGAAGCTCAACAGATTTGATATCTCAAAAAAAGTAAAACAAATCAAATACTTTATGATATATTTAGGATTGGCAGGATTTGATTTTAAAATCAATAACTGTTGGTAAATATTAATTCTAGCGGACACTGAAATTGACAAAAAAAACATTTAGTGGAACAGTCAGCGAGCCTGTAGAGATCGGGTGTCACTGTCCCTACAGATGTGCAGGGAGCCCTCTGCAGCTCCGCTATCACAATCCTGACTCCCTCGCTCACCTTCCAGCAATATGGGAGCCATCCCCAGGCAGCAACTGTTCAGCAGCAGGGTGGCCTTCCCTGCAGCTGGGGGCTTGTCCCCCCCTTACAGTCCTGGATGGTGGGTCTCTGCCCGCCTGGGGAAAAATGACCGCAGCCTCCCCTACTCCTTGCACCCCAGTGTCTTAGGCCCATCGGCCATACAGGGAGCCCCATCAGCCCCACTGTCAGCACTGCCCTAACCCCAATCTTAGCCTGCACAACTGTAAAAATAAAAGTACATAAAATAGAAAAAACATCTTAAATGAAACAAGTCATCAATATTAGAAAAAATAGAATTCTGTCAAGCCTATTTATATTCCTGATGCTTCTAAAAGAAGGGGAAGATTTTTTTAAAAAAATCCAAGCTTTTATATGTCAGAGGGGAAAAAGGCAGACATCACATTTTTCTAAATTTTCTTTCAGACTCCTTTAAAAGAAATACTTTGCTTGTATGACTGTCATTATCTTAAAATAATTAAGTGGAAGAGTATTTTCAGATCTAGGTGTTTTAGTTTGAAGCTGAATTATAAGAGTCTTAACTGATTCAACTGTATATTTAAAACAATCTAGATTAGTTTTAATACACGCTTTAATATCCATGTACAAAAAACTGTCAACTGTTGGAAATGGGCTATCCTGATCACTAGGTTTTTTTCTCCTGCTGATAATTGTTCACCTTAATCGATCACTCTCGTTACAGTGTGTATGGTAACGACCATTGTTTCATGTTCTCTGTGTATATAAAATCTCATAGAATATCAGGGTTGGAAGGGACCTCAGGAGGTCATCTAGTCCAACCCCCTGCTCAAAGCAGGACCAATCCCCAATTTTTGCCCCAGATCCCTAAATGGCCCCCTCAAGGATTGAACTCACAACCCTGGGTTTAGCAGGCCAACGCTCAAACCACTGAGCTATCCCTCCCCCCCAATCTCCCCACTGTATTTTCCACTGCATGCATCCGATGAAGTGGGTTTTAGCCCACAAAAGCTTATGCTCAAATAAATTTGTTAGTCTCTAAGGTGCCAAAAGTATTCCTTTTCTTTTTGTGGAGGAGAGGAGGTTTCTAAGCAACAGAAGGCAGTTGGATTAGGTACCTAATAGCAGCTGCAAAGGGAAAAAACTGCCAGGAGGCAGGCTGATCGTGTGAGATAGCTGACCTTCACACGTTTAGTAGCTACACACTAGCTAGCTGAAGTCAGTGAGTAAACTAGCGGGCCTACTAGAAAGAAGGGGCAGTGGGACTACTGGAGGAGCTGAAGAACCAACTCACAAGGACATGCTTTTGGTGCAGAAAGGGTTACAGAATTTCAGACTTTTATACAGATATTTTTCCTCCTTAGAAGTTTTCACATTTAAAATGCTCATCTAAATTGGAAAAAAAAGAAAAAAAGAGTCTAAGGTCTCACTAATATCTTTATTCTGATATCACCACCAACAGCTGATAAGAAAATAGCCCATGTTATATTTGCAACCACCACCACCACCACCACCAGATATACTGAACTTCCTTAAGTCAAGAAAGCTGAAGTCGTTATATGCCATCAGGGTTTGCGGCTTTAAGTCAGTAGGACTTGTGCTCCTATCACTTAGGGTTATGTCTTCATTGCAGTTAGCCCACATGAGCTGCACCCAGGTTAACCTAGCCTATGTATAGGCAGCTACACTGCAAAGCCCTACCCGCATTCCTGTGTCCACTGCTGTAAGCCCCATGGATTTCTGGGGCATATCCCTAGGTTCTTTGTGTTGTAGTATGATTCTTTCCCAGTAAATTGCAGGACAACTTATCTGTCCTCGGCACATGTGGAGAGCTGTGAGAAGGTACTACTAGAGGACTACCAGCATTGAAGTAATTTAGCTTGTGTCCTGTCCTCACTATAAAATGGGCAGGTTACCAGCCTGAGTGAAAGCCGAACCAGGTCTCTAATCCACATGCCCAGTCAGGCCAGCTAATCTGAGTTAAAAATTTAACCCTGGTGAGAGGTTTGTGTGTGTGGACAGGAGGGCTGTTAGGGGCAACACCCGAGTAAGAGTCCAGGATAACCCCACAGTAAAGACACACCAAGTGCTTTTGAAAATCCCACCCCCAGGCTTCCAGTTTAATACACCAATCAAATATGCACAGGAGTCAAATTTTGGCCTATACGTATAAAAGTTCACAGTAGCTTAGTCAATGGATTGAAAGTCTAATTTTTTTTATTGTTAAAGTAATTTTGTTTTGAAGTGATAAAGATTTTACACCAGTTTTAATAAAAATACAGTTTTAGACCCTGATGCTGAAAACATTTACGCGCATGCTTAACCAAAGCCCAAGTTGTCCCACTGGCTTCAATGACACTACCTCACAAGTAAAGTTACATATCTGCTGAAATGCTCACAGGATCAGGGCCTAAGTTTCAATATTTTGTTTCTGCCTGTGGCTGTCTTATAAAAATCAAATGAGACCCTATCAGTGGCATTTGAAAAATTTAGCTTATAAATGTTAACCTAACATTGTAAGAGCAAAAAAAATTCAAATCAGTTCTACAAATTCACAATCTGATCTAAATCAATGGGTTTCGTTCAAAAACGAGTGATTTAAATTAATGATTTAATCCTTCCCCTAAATTGCAGGAGAGTGACTATACAATTTAACAGCTCTTCTCTAGCCTGTTTTAAAAACTGTTTTCTCTGCAGTTAACACAAATGTTGTCTCTATCTTTAGTCCTGTCCACATACGAAACCCCTAAATTGGAGTGTCAGGAGGTATAGGCTACAGAACAACTTGTCAGCTGCTCATAAAATCACTCTTGTTATTTTGCAGTGTCACGTCTCTCACCTGAGCTAGGTTAACACAAAAGTAGTTAACTGGAGTGTAGATAAATCCAGTTAACCAGGCAGTGAAGACATGCCTCAAACAGCACTTCAGAATTTAAAAAGGTACACCAAAAATGATGGAAGTTCATTTAACAATATATATTGCAAACATAATGACTAATCAGGATGAAGTCAAACTTAATTGCATTTGTAGAGAATGTAGTCTCATCACCCCAATTATACTGGTGTTCTCTAATATTCTGAAATGCCTCCAAATACTACCAATGCCTATTTGCAAGTATTTTAGGGTTAAAAACATTGATTTAACCTCATTTTAATTAGGTATGGGAGGTCTCAGACATCTGCTTAACAGTGTTCTATTTTAACCATTAGATTTTAATGAGACTTAAGTTGGTTTCCAATTGCTGTATGTTCTAAGTTTTTGTAACTCATTTTCTAATGGATACGGTGACTTGTTAGTGTGGGCTAACAATGTTGACAACAGCAGGCTTCCAGTTTAATACACCAATCAAATATGTACAGATCTCACTTGATCTGCAGAGACAATCATCAGATAACTATTCAGAAAGGGCTCCTTTCACCCTACAATCAGAAGAAACAGACCACCAATTTCTTACATCAAGAACTGTATTCAAGATCTGTTAGAGATGTAATTGAGTATCTGGATGCAAAATTAGCAAGTCTCTAAAGGACCTTGTGTCACATCTTGGTTCTTCCCACCTCATTTAACTCTAATTTTAACTTACCTATCAGAAACAGCTGTTTAAATCTAGTGTATGCAGCTTGAATGTCTTGAAGAGATGGAAGGCTGCTTGAAAGGTCATCAGTTTTCAAGACTTCATAAGGAGGTTTGTTAATTGTTTTATAAACTCTGAATAATCAAAGAAGAGATAAAACCTTTCAGTTTAGAGAAACTGAAACACTGGTAGTTGTCACTGAAGGTAGCAAGGTTCATGTCCCACCCCATATATACTATACGTATAGCAAAAGCAGAGCAGTTAGCCACAAAAAGAAGGTGTACATTAGTGGACTATTTTAGAATACACAGCAACAACCTTGCTATGGGTTTGTCCACACGACAAAAGTTTTGCTGCTTTACATATGCTAGCAATCCTAACCCAGCAAAATTGTCCTGGTGTAGATGCAACTATATGGTATAAGTCCTTATACTGTCAGCTAATCTGTAATAATTTATGAATACTGTATCTTGACCAGATAGTGATTACTGTAACATACATTAAATACTTACACTAGCAGGTTTGTCAGGATATGTACCAGGGAAGGGGGGGTGGATACCAACAGTCACATCTAACAAACATTTCAAGTAATAAGAGACAATGCAGAACCAACTGGCTAAAGAGACAAGAGAGAACGAAGAACTTTGGCTGGTTTTCAACAGAGACACTCCCTGAATGAGTGAGAAAGGCAAGAGAGTCATGAATGACTGTTGTCATTAATGTTAAAAACCCTTTTCTCTGGTTTTAAGAAAGCTGTTTTGGATCATTGTATTCACCACTGTCACAGCTCCTGAAGGGAGGACTTGCAGACACTGAAGCCAGTTAGACCTAAATAATCATAGTTGCCATAGAGATGCTGTAGTTTGGGGAGCTGGCCTAATGGCATCGCCACACTTGCAGATGTAGAGCGCTGTGAGTTACACCAGCCCTCAGAGAGCGCAGTAGGGAAAACGCTGCAGTATGTCCATACTGTCAGATTCAAGTGCACTGGTGTGGCCACGTTAGCAACTCTTGCAACGCCACAGAGAGCAGTGCATTGTGGTAGCTATCCCAGCGTGCAAGTGGCTGCAACATGCTTTTAGAGTGGGATGGTGTGAGACAGGGAATGTGTTGTGTGTATGTGGGGGGAAAGAGAGTGGGTTGGGGGGGGGGGGGGCTGAGAGCATGTCACCATGCTGCCTTGTAAGTTTAGACAGCAGCAGACCCCCCCCACCCCGCCTCTCTCTCACACTCACAGCAGCAACATTCCACACTAATGGTTGCTTTGTCCTGAAGCAGATAAGCATGCCAGCTGTCAGAAATGGAGCTTTGAAAGGGCATATCCGCATTCCTATAGCGGAGTTCAAAACAATGACAAGAGTGGCCATTATGGGATGTTTCCAGAGGCTGATCGCAGTGCAGTAACGCCACACTTCATTCACACCAACGCTGGGGCGTTTCAGCCCAGGTGCAGCAAGCATTATGCTTCTTGTGGAGGTGGATTACCAGGAGCGCTCCAGCTGCAGAGTCCAGGCGCTTTAAGTGTCTTGCCAGTGTGGACCGGTCATGAGTTAGGGTGCCTGGAGCTGCTTTAATTCACTCTAACTTGCAAGTATAGCCAAACCCTAAGAGTGGGAGAATCACAAGATTCCACCTGTCACGGTGTCTGGAGTGACTCACAGCCAAGAATGCCTGAACTCAAGACTGTCAGAAAATAGGGCAGATGCCCCTAAACTGGTGGTCTATTCTATCATTAGATTCATCAAGCCAGTAATAAAAAAAAAGAGTACTCCTGGAATACAGAAATCCCCTTGGCACTCCAGCCCCTATTTACAACCCAGGCATACAGGACTTTATGGTGTAAGGTTATTAAAACCAAAAAACACCACACAATAGGTTCTTCCAACCCCAAGGGGTTGGCCACTCACCACAGGTTACTGGATACTTCAGGATCTCACCAAAAACAATACTGTGTTAGCCAATCCTTCGTAAACTAACTGAAGATTCATTAAGAAAAAAGAAATGAGTTATTAAAAGGATTAAAGGCAGATTAAATACATTACGGTTGAATCAGAATATATGAGTCTAGTTGTTAGCAGATGTATAATGTCTGCTAATCCTCCATAAGTCTTAGAGTTCTTCCATGAATCTTTCAGGGTGTCCTAAAATGGTTTTTTGTTTGTTTGTTTTTTGTTTTTTTTTGGGGGGGGGGGGCGGGCGCGAGATCTCAGTCCAATGGCTCAAACTCCCCCGATATAGTATTCAGTGGATTTGAGATGCCCAGATCATGCCCAAGATCCAGAATTTATAACTGGAAATAGCCGGGCAAGTGATTTTAGCACAGCATGTGGTGTTCCTCCGATAGAAGAATAGATACCCAAGTCTGTATAAAGTCCTAATGGCTCTGAAGATCTAATGCTTCACCCCTAAGGCTTCTGTCTTGTAAACACAATGTGATAACCAAACATTTCTTCATTAAACTCACATCTAAATGTGAAATACATACCTTTTGATCTAATGACAATTGGTATAATTGCATAATATAAAGGAATGATAAGGTAATATAAAGACATTAAAAGGATTTACCAACTACAGGTTATTTTGGTTCCCCTGGTATATGTCTAACAGGGTGAAGGTAGGTTTCAGAGTAACAGCCGTGTTAATCTGTATTCGCAAAAAGAAAAGGAGTACTTGTGGCACCTTAGAGACTAACTATGCATCCGATGAAGTGAGCTGTAGCTCACGAAAGCTTACACTCAAATAAATTGGTTAGTCTCTAAGGTGCCACAAGTACTCCTTTTCTTTTTAGGGTGAAGGTAAATACAATTAACATCTATTCTTGATTTTTATCAACACAAGTGAATGGGCTTGTCTGCACTATTTAACATTCCTTTGTTGCCCAAATACAGTGAATTAACACCTCTTTGAGGTCATTCCGTAAGTTAGCTAGCTGCCAGCGCCACACTCCCCACAAAAGGTAAGAGCATGATGCTTAACACCTGAGGAACTGCACTGAGATCAGAAAAGGAGACAGAAGTACAAGTAGCCCTGTAACCATGATAAACTTATTTTTGTTCAGGAACCAGTATAAGGCACTTCTCTACCTTTATAACTGCATCTATACAAAGGCTTTTACCAGCATAACTGTCAACAAAAAAAGTCACACCACTTACCAACACAACTATGCCAGTAAAATTAAGTGTAGACCAGTTGTATACTATGAAAAAACCACAAAGTTAAGCATGATTTTACCTTCAGCTATACAATGACAATCATGTTTAAAAACTTGATAGTGGTAGTAGTTAGCCACTAGGCACTTCCTAGTACAGACAAGGCAGAGTTCTCAGGTAGTTGAAGACAACGGCCCAACACAGCAAATCACATCTTGTTGTGGCTATCTGCTATTTGCATATGGTTCTTTACCTTTTGGAAAAAAGTGTTTTTCAAACAATTCTGAAAGTTTATTCAACATATCCTTCCATTATCAAATTTGGAAGCATAAGAAAATATAGGGGAAGGGTTAGAAACCTTCTCTACTGTTTAAAGCATATTAAGTTAATTATTTTAGCCCCCCTAGAAATTGTGTTTATCTTCATCTTCTTCACCCAAATAAGCTATCATTCAGCAGCTGCTTGTGGCTCAGTCGTCTCCTTTATAATGCACAGGGTGGTAACTGTTCATAGAGCCAAGAAACTACTCCTGAAAGGGCAGCTGGGCTCATGGAGGATGGCAATTTAAAACTCACTTTCCACTTCTTCCTTAGCTTAACAACCTTTAGTCCTATTTTAGATGAATTGGGAGTTGGTTTGGGGCTGCCAGTTCACCTCAACATCAAAAATGTTGAAAGAATTTAACTGCCTCTGTTGGTGCTGCAGCTCATTTGGATTAGAAATTGGTAACTACTTTAAGGGAAGCAGCTACATCTCCTCTACAGCCTAAATCAATGCTGGAGAAGCAAGGTTTTTAAGATTATATAACCGCTGGAGGCCTAAAACAGGTTTAAGTTGAGCTTTTAAAAGGAGAGGTGTTTGAAGTTCATTTGCCTGCAAAGGATGCAACTAGACTAAGAATCTGTAGAAATGATAGGCTTTGCTGCTAACTGCAGCTAAAGCCTGCAGTTAGCTTTTTTTTTTTTGGTAACAGAGGAAATCTCTCCCCACCTATCCCCAAACAGTTTCCATAGAGATTTATTCTAGTGAGTATATACATAGTTGTGAGATCACACCTCCCCCCCGCAAAAAAAGTTACTTGACCAATGATACCACTATTACAATGTGCTTTTAAAGCTAAACCCCTAATAAGAAATTGCTTTTAAATACCCTGGATAGAAAACAAAAAACTTTATCAAAAGCAATAGTCTCTTGTTGCTATGTAGGCTCACAGACATAGAATACAGAAGACAAAAGAAGCACTTTTTATAAAGGTCATGGACAAAAGAGCTATTACTGACCCATCCAAGAAAATTTTGTGCATTTGTGAAGTGTTGTCCTCTTGTTCTTTGGGAAAAGCAGACATTTTGAGAAGAGAAGCACCATTATGGCAAGACCAACACCAAATCTACAGAAAAACACATTTACCTGGTTAGTTAAGTCTCATGTATATATGACAGCTACAGGTTTCTATTTGAGTGAACATTAGACTATAAGAAACCCCTTCCTGCTGCTTTATCACAAATAGTTTGGGGCATCCAATGAATCATTCAGCAGCAATCTTGTACTTTAGAACCAACGGCAAATGCTCCAAACATGACATTCTATAGTATCACCCTCAAGAAGTTTAATCATTAGGTACAGGCAATGGACAATGTAGGTGTAATATGTTTATCAGTTATGGTTGAGACTTAGCTCTTCCTCTGGGCTTGCATACATTGACTAGAATTGGCAATAGCTATTCCATTCAGTTTTCTTGCATAGGTAAATCTTTAGACTGCTTTGTCTTGTCCAACAGATAGTAGCTGTACAACTAAAATAAGAGCTGAGAAACTCCTATGGTATGCATCTTCCTAAAACTAGCTCACAAATAGTTCTATTTTACAGGGCAGTATTACACCATGTCTCATTGGAAGACACAGATTTTGATGCACAGGTTTAAACTGCGATCTGAGATTTTCTTCAAGCAAGACTGACAGTAGAACAAACAACAAGCCATAAAGAAAGAATGAATCTACACTTGAAAAGAAAAAAAAAAAAGTAGAAATTGCAGAGAAGTTTACTTTATGAAAACTTGTTCCTTTGTCCCTGCAATGGTCTACACTTTTGGAGTGCTAACATGGAGGCATATCCTATCAGTGGCTCATAAACTGGTCTCTAAACTCACCTTAAACAACGGGGCTTTCAGAGTCAATTTCCTTTTCATACATCAACAGAAATATGATGGCCAAATTATGACTCAGTTACTCCTATGCAACACCATTAGATGCCAACAATTGCACAAGTGTAACCAAGTCATAATCTGGTCTAGAGTATCTGCTAGTGTGGAAGAAGAAAAGCCCCAGCTTGGCTTCCACATCCAAGAGAGAATATGCAGCACTGGCAATTTGGAATACAGCTTTATTTGTAAACTAAAATTTGAACTGGAAGTAATTAAGTCCAATGGTACCATTTTACAAAAAGATTAAGAGCTGTACTTTAACAGGAAGGGGACTGATTGCTTGCATCAAGAAAACTACAAGTCTGCCACATTACCCTGTCATCGCCATCTTAACCGGAACTAATTCGGTCACAGAAGTGATTTTTAAATGTAGTTTTTCACTTGGTGTTTGCAACTGGAAATTAACTTACGGGCTTCAAAAACTTCTTGCTTTCACTAGAAGAAGCCATCATGGTAACAGCAGGCTACTGTATAACAATGCCATTTGTTGTACTCTGTCCTGTGGCATATTTGAGGATCAGAGCACTGAATTAGGTTTAATGAGGGTAATAAAGGCAGACAACGTTTTCCTCCAGAAAGTGTCTAGTTTAGAAACTAAAGGTGTGAAAGGACTTGCTTTTCATAGGTGAAGTCAATGGGAGCTGTAGGTGCTCAGCACCTAAGAGAGAGGTCTCCAAACAGAGGAATGTTCAGGGGGGTATGGCAGGGCTGGGGCCAATCCCAGTAGGGGGGCAGGAGAGAGCAGCACCCAGCCCCTCCCCACTCCCAGCTCTGCTCAGGTCCCACCCGCAACTGCATCCCCAGATCCTGGCCCCAGGCCTGAACCCATTCCTGGCCCAGGACTGAGGCTAGGGGCAGAGCCGGGAGCAGAGCTGCACCTGGCTGCCAGCCCCCACCGCAGCCCAGCTGCAGCTCTGTTCCTGCCCACGCCCCCAGCCTCAGCCCCTGGCCCCACCCCAGACCACCCCCAGACTTGGACCCCGGCGGGGTGGAAGAGAGAAGATCCAAAAAGGTTTGGGGACCACTGACCTAAGATGATCAGCAGTCTCTATATAAAAAAGTTGCCTTGCTCTCTCATCTCCACCATATCTTATCTGTTCTTATGATGTGACCACACATTCAGTGCCTTAACACTCACTGCTGAAGTACTGTCATAAACACAGCAACCCAGCACCAAGCAGAGTCCTGCAGATGCCAAGAAACAAGTGCCTCTGGAGAACCTCAAAATCTCAAGGAAGACAGACTAGTCAGCAAATGCCATGAGCACATGTGGGGTCCATTAATACTCTCACATCTGTTCATAGCCTTATTCAGATATGTAATGAGAGGTAAAGTAAAAACTGTTGCTCTATATGTTTAGGGGAAAGGGGAAGCTTTATGTATAACCTCTATTTTCAGCTGCTGCTTCCACTTTTACAGGTGAGTCTGCTGTTACAGAAATGACTTTAATAGTGCAATATGAACTACATTAAGACTAATGTACTTAATGCATAATTTATTTATAGACGTAGTCTGTCTGAAGTACAAGTTAAAATTTTCTCATCTACATTTGTTCACACTTCAGCATCACATGTATACTCACAGGAATGCCTCTTCCTTGGTACTGCAAGATCCTCTCTTCAGAGAGGGACATGGGAACAACAAAATACAATGGCAATCTAAAGAAAAGAGAAACATTTCCTACAGCAAAGAATTCCACAGCAGATTTAATGCCCCTGTATGATGCTGGAAGTACTAGCCACAAAAATCAGAAATCTGAATAAATTAGTAATTCCCAATTTCCTACATCAATCAGCAGCTATGTTCTGGAAGGCGCACAATAAAATGTACAACTTTTAAAGACATTTGATACTGAAGGCTCAGTACTTGCAATATGCTATCCAGATAGCTTTAGTAGTATCTTGAGAACTCGCATTCCATTGTTCTGAGAGTTGGTACATATCTGCAGTCAAAAGTTTAATGAAAACCTTAATGCTGTTGAATCCTAAAAACTAAAGGATTTCCACTTGAAAATAAGGTCTTGTCTAAACTTGAAAGGGTTTGCTGAGAGATACACAACTCTCTCCACTGGAGGGAGTTGTGTGAGTTTGTATCAGCAAAAGAGGATCTGAGAGTGTGGGTTTTTGTTTGGCTGGAGTTTTGGGGCGGGGGGGGGGGGGGGGCAACGTAGCAGCCTAAATCAGTTCCCCAAATAGAGTAAACTATACTGGCAAAGGACCTTTTTACTGAAAAAACAGTGTCTAAACTAGACTATACCTGACCTAGTTATATTAGTGGTGGGAGGGGAATCACACCCCTGAACAACATAGCTATGCCAGCAAAAATTTTTAAGCATACACCAGGCCTAAGTGTTTCTTAGGATGCTTGAGGCCTTAGAGAAATGAGTTGGAAGATGGATTCAACATGGGACGTAAAGATTTACCACTGGTGTTCATCACTCACTTTTGAAACATGAACAGTGACTTCAATATTGAATTTGCCACACACACTCTTACACTTGAGTTCAAGCTTACTTTTCAGAGATTTTGTAGGCTTCGTTGGCACTCAATACTTTATATTTCATGTTCCCTTTGGTCCGTTCCAACTCCTCACGCCAATCCTTAATAGCATCAAACATCACAGTTTGGTTTTGTGTGTCTGTCAACAGAAATCCAATTAGATATTAGGTTTACAGATTTCAGAGTAGCAGCCGTGTTAGTCTATATTCGCAAAAAGAAAAGGAGTACTTGTGGCATCTTAGAGACTAACCAATTTATTTGAGCATAAGCTTTCGTGAGCTACAGCTCACTTCATCGGATGCATAAAAGCAGAAAATGCAGTGAGGATGTTTTTATACAAGGTGCCACAAGTACTCCTTTTCTTTTTAGGTTTATAGAGACAGTTGTAATTACTTTGCTATCACAAAGGCATTTTTCATTGTAAAGCAACCACTTTAAACCCAGTGCATATGCAGAACCCCTCATATATGAATGCTTTGAACACACCAAGTTAATGTGCCTTTGTACAGAACATTCTATGCTTCTGTCTGATCTTTACTACTTGGTCCTCAGTCAAATGCTGCTTAAACCAAGACAAGCGTTCCTAAAGTGACGATGCACACAGGGCCGGATTAATTTTCCTGTGGGCCCAGGGCTATTAAATTTTGTGGGGCACCTGTATACAAGTCTTTGTCCTAATTTAAAACTAAATGATCACAATTATGGCATCAAGGCTATTAATGCTATACTCAACTTGCCTTTTAATTAACATAAAGCCATTCTGGCCCTGGGCTGCAGCAGGGGCTTTAGGGGCATTAATTCAGCCCTGGATGAACACTAAGATCTATATATATATATTTTTTAATAGTGCTCCCATATGCTTAAAGGCTAGTTAGCAGTCTACAGCCAAGACCTACCATGTGCTCTGCAACATGTGCAACCAACACTGTTTACTCTGCTTATATGTTGCATTCCCTTCTCCCACTTTGTCTAGTCTATTTGGATCAAACTCCTAAGGACAGGGCCTGTCACTAGTGTTCAGTGCCAAGAACACTGACCTCAATGCTAGCTGGGATCTTCAGACCCTACTGGAATATTAAAAAAAAAAAAATTCAATTTCAAGCTAAATGCCTGAGCCAACATCATGGTGCATCAAAACGCCTCTTGATAAAATAGATGTTTTGGGTGCACAAGGAATGAAGAATCAGCAGGATCATCATTAGAACAGCACTATTACATCAGCTAGGTTTCTATTAAAACTGGCAATTTAAGAAATTGACGTTATCTACAACTGCTTTGCTTGTTCAAAATATAACAAGCCACTTTGTGTGACTTAACCAGATATGGCTAAATTGGAACTTTTAAATTATTTTGCAAGATGTGTTTCACTGATAAACCTGCTGGATTAGTAAAATTTAAGTTACCATCCATGCTAGGCTGATCAGTGCATCTGTCCTAGATGATTGGGGGAAAAATCCAATCCTGGAACAAGGGTGGGTGTGTTTATATGCAAAATCTCTTTTGAAAGATGCAAGAACAGTTTCACTCAGTCCAAAAAGTGAGAGCAGGAAGTTACATTCACCTTTCTGACAGTATTTTAGCTAAAACAGAAAGAAGTACGAAAGGGAAAAATCAACAGCAGTATTTTGTTGGAATTGGGGGAAAAAAAATTGTATATGCCAAATGTCTGCACAAATTGATCCTAAATAAGGCTACAATTTAGTCACTGGTATTTTTAGTAAAAGTCCTGGACAGGTCATGAGCCATGAATTTTTGGTTATTGTCCGTAACCTGTCCAGGACTTTTACTAAAAATACCAGCTCTTGCCTGCAAGTTGCAGGCTTTGTGCAACCTCTAGCATTAGCTTAATATAATGAATTGATTCCCTTAGGCTCATTAAGTGAGCATATGAAGACCACCTTCTCTGGGCTAAAAATTGTATTTAAGTTTTATATTACATACAAAAAAACGACACCAAAGACCATTGGGGGCTAGGAGCATGCAGCTGGCACGTTTGGAGATTTTAGCGCTTTCTGCTTAGCATGTACAAATGAAAAATGTTCAGAGGCTTATAACTCTGCCAAATGTAGGGATATTGTCATAGGTCTAGCACACTTCTGGGCACTAAAAATCACACGCAGATATAGTCTGGGAAGCAGGAATGACAGCATGTGGTAGTTACAACAAAACTAAAAAAAATAAAGAACTAAGTTTACCTGCATTGGTTGGCGCAGCTGTTGCATAAGAGAACAGAAACAAGCGTTTAAGTAGTTTAGGAGTCTGGCTATGATGAACTATGCCACTGACGATCTAAGAAAGGATCAACAAATATACAAGTATATATCAGACTGTAATAAAAGCCAGCTGATGCAAAGAGCAGCTGACCTTTAAAGGCAAGCCAAGGAGAGGAAGAGATTACGCATTTTAAATGGACAGTGTCAATAAGATTCAAATGTAGCAAGATATTAAAGACCCAATTTAAAATTCAAAAAGATGGCTTTGCCTGAGCATCTATGCAGCTCCTATGTCTAGCACTACATTTAAAGAGCAATCCTGAAATCATAACATTACTCCACTTTAATTTTTCTGGAGCCCTTTGGTAAAGATTTATACTTTTTTTGAAGGAATGTCTTAAGAGTTTAGAAAGATCATTAGATGAACTTCACCCTAGACTAGGACTCAACCTTAGTTTTAGTGCACCCTTTGACACCAAGGTATCTGATATTTCACCTGAGTACATTCCTATGATGTTTGTGTGAAACTCCCTTAATACCAGCAGGAGTTGCATGTGTGCATTAAGACAACTATGCTGCCTAGTTATTTCCCTTGTTTGTGTAATTTCAATCTTGGACATTCTTCATACACACCTTTTGGCGAGAGCCTTCTCAGTTGAAGGTTTTGGTTTTTTTATGTTAAAGATCAGAACTGAAATTCTTACCAAGAGAATGTACTTTGGTGTTGTCATAAATATAAAGGGAAGGGTAAACACCTTTAAATCCCTCCTGGCCAGAGGAAAAACCCTTTCACCTGTAAAGCGTTAAGAAGCTAACAAACTCGCTAGCACCTGACCAAAATGACCAATGAGGAGACAAGATACTTTCAAAGGGGGTGGGGGGGGGATGGACAGACAAAGAGTTCTGTCTGTGTGATGCTTTTGCCGGGACCAGAGCAGGAATGCAGATCAGAACTCCTGTAAAGAGTTAGTAAGCAATCTAGTTAGATATGCGTTAGATTCTGTTTTGTTTAAACGGCTGATAAAATAAGCTGTCCTGAATGGGATGTATACTCCTGTTTTTGTAACTTAAGGTTTTGCCTAGAGGGATTCTCTATGTTTTGAATCTGATTACCCTGTAAGGTATTTACCATCCTGATTTTACAGAGGTGATTCTTTTACTTTTTGTTTAATTAAAACTCTTAAGAACCTGATTGTTTTTTCATTGTTCTTAAGATCCAAGGGTTTGGGTCTGTGTTCACCTATGCAAACTGGTGAGGATTTTTATCAAGCCTTCCCCAGGAAAGGGGGTGTGAGACATTTCCAAGTGGGCACTTCCCCTGTTCTTTGTGTAACACTTTGGTGGTGGCAGCTTTTAACCTAAGCTGGTAAGAATAAGCTTAGGGGGTCTTTCATGCAGGTCCCCACATTGTACCCTAGAGTTCAGAGTGGAGAAGGAACCTTAACAGGTGTGTATAAGGCAGATGTAGTGTTGTGAATCAGCCTGTGTCTCTGATCCAAGAAAATTGAGTTCTATTCCCAGAAGCTACAGTCTTACTGTGTGTCTCAGGAAAATCACCTACCTTTGAAAATACTACATCTCCCTAGATCAATATTAAAAGGTATGTATACCGAATGTGTTAAACCTTTTAAAAGTACAGTTAAGTCTGGAGTCAAACTAGCTACACCAAACTGTAAAACAACTCAAAAGCCAACTATTAATCATTGTCTTAAAATTTAAGTTCTAATTCAAAGAAAGCCAAATAAATCCTTCAGTGTCAGAAGAAATAATTTGCATGCCAAGTTACCAGAGAATTGTTATGATGGGAGCTGACAAGGTAGCAGGAAGATAAAAGGTTAGCAAGGCAGTACAACAAGTAAATACAAAGCCAGCTTACATTATATTCTTTAGCTAGACAAGCTCTAGAGCAATTTATGCAGTACTTCCAAGCTGGTAGAACATTTCCACAGTAAAAGCCAGTGCACCCGACATTTTAAGTTAATAGATGCACACAAAGAAAGATGGTTAAAGAAGCAAGTTTAATCAAACCAAAGAGTGACTTTTCCCATGATAGTTCACCCCAATAGTGAATGACTCAAAGGCAAGCTTTGTCATAAGGGTTTCAGTGAACAGCTCTCAAATCAGTCTCCCTATTCTCCAGAAATCCTACATAGTTTCCCTGTAATTAAAATATCCTGTTAACATTCCACCCCTGATTTTTAAGGGGGAAAAAAGTTATCAAATATGTAATGTTGCTATACTTACCCTTTTTACCTCCTCTTCCTTTGTGTACCTCAGACAGAAGTGAAATACTCTAAGATCTTTACAGTAGATAATTAATTTATCTGGATATTTCTTCAATTGTCCAGACAGAGATTTCTTTTTCTCATCGTAAACTACAGGAGGTAAAACACCCAAGAAAGAACATAACATTAAAAATTCTGGCATTTCTTGTTGGGGTCCCAGCTAAACCGAGTCAACCTAAGAGTTTTACTAAGTATCCTAAAACACAGACTTGCAATGCAAACAGACATACTTATCAACAGGATCTTTACAGGGGAGATAATCTCAAGATTTTGTGCTCTGTCCTAGGTCTCCTCTTTTTCACTCAAATAGAGAGTACTGAGTTTTTGGCTGCAGTTCTTAGTTCTGACTACATACCACCATTGCTTTGGTTTGCTGAACAGGGCAGAGGCTTCTCTTATGCTGTTCACTGGTCCCTTGGCTGCTTCCCACAAGCAGCTAACCACAGTTTCAGCGTGGGCATTAAATTGTGGCAGAGAGGACAGGGAAAGAAGCCCACCAAGTTGCCGTGGGAGCAAATAAGACTTAACTTGTCACTTCAAATAAAACTATGATAGCATACAGGCTTTCCTTCAAGATCATCCAGAAGAGGGGCGGTTTTATGGGAAAGCTATAGGGCCTAGTGGAAACCTCCACAGGTTCAGATAGAATTTAAAAGTTACCGTAGGGTGCTTATCTGAACTAATCTTTGGTCCGCACACAGCCACCAGCCTATCATTATTTTTACATTAATTTGCCACATTCAACAACAACGACAAACATCAGCAGCTATGCAACACCGCAAAACCAAACATGTAAGTATTGATATGTTGTTCCTCTACTTTGGGTTGTAATTGATTTGTCCAGTAGAGAGCAGATCTTTAACACCACACTAAGATGAGGTTCTGATTATTCAAATGTTTTGAATAATTCAAGTTTGCCAGAGTGGTCACAAAGCTCTTTGACCTCCAGATCCTTCCCTCACTTGAAGGTATTTAAACAAGGCCAACTATACAATTGCATCAGTGACCAAAAACACAATATCTTATGCCACCAGGCTCTGCCTCTCTCTCCCAAGGCTATTCCTTTCCTCTCCCCTCCTATTCTAACACACACAACGAGATCATAGGTCCCCTCCCCTACTCTCCTCCAGACTGTACTCCTTCCACTAATGCTTACAAGTTCCCAGACTAGTTTTCAATTTTTATTTAACACTACATAGTGTAGACTTGTCTTTGAGACTTTTTAATTTAAGTAAGCTGAACCAAATATTTGGTACAAATTTCTTATTTTTCCTTCCTCCCCATCCCTTTTTCTAACATTCAGATAATGCTGAAAGGAATGTATTTTATTTTGAGATGGTACTTCTCTAGAAGTCCACCACAGAAGCAGGAAGTAATCACTTGGCAACTCAATATTTAAATTGCTCTGATGGGATATTACCCAGAACCAATAAAGTGAAGAACTTCTATACCTCCGTGCATCAAATATACTTCAGTGGCTTAGTAGGTGTGAGGACTGATATGGTCCAGTTTTAACCCAATATGTTACTGGGAGCACTTTGCCAAGAATTGTGACATCTCCCCACTTAATTTGACTTCCAAACTGGCCTAACCAGATACGTAGACAAAAGTGCAGAGTTTTTTCAATTTCATCTACAAGGTTAAAGTGTGTAAACTATCACAATTTGCCTGAATCAAGGAATTTTCAAAGCTATGCAAGGCCTGTATCAGATGACCCCTTGACTTATGCTGCATTTTGTGCTCAATCTGTTCAATCCAACTTTACTTGAAAGGATAGGAAACATGAATGTTTAAAAAAAAAAATCCATCCATGTTTCACTTCATTATTTATTCCAAGTGATGAAAGAGTTACATTGCAATGATGTTAGTTATCCTAAATAGATACATTTGTAGACCAAGAGCATAGGTTAAAAGTACAAAGTCCAGGTTTTTAAAAAGGTATTAACGTGTTCCTGCAACACCTAACTAATTTAGGAACCTAAATCTCATTTTCAGTCCCATTGACTGTCAATAGCTAAATACTTTGAAGAATCTGGGCCCATGTCTATAGAGTTATGTGGAATGTAAGACGGAAAGGGGGCGGTGGGGGGGGGGGAAAGAGGGGGAAATGGGGAAGCGAACCTACCTCCATAAATGTGGTCTATACAATGCAGAGTTATGTCATTTTCTCCTATGATCTTATTCTTAAATTCTGGCTCCTATAAGACAAAACATTTCATGTTATACAAAATTCCTGTCAATAAAGCCCATTATAGTCAAACTAAACAATGGCACCTTCCCATTAGAGAGAGATATCCTATGTATTCAGTAAATATATATTTACTTAAGTAAAAAGTAGATAAATACTTGTCACTAATTGGCTTTTCAAAGCAAGAGTGGGAGATTGCACTAGTTTGTATTGCTCCAAATTGTTTTGTAGCCTTCAGTTATGTAATATCTTTAAAGGCAGGCAAAATCTGGTCTGCAGAATTTGTTATTGATAGTGACATGAGTAAGAAAATCCCACACAAGTTTGCAGGGTTTATAGTTAAAGAATTTTGCTCATCAACTGAGCATATTTATTACAGAAATCAATTATACAAACATGAAATTAAATCATGCCAGCTTTGCAATCACTTTTTAGACTAGAACTTAATTTTCAGAATGGGCTTAATCTTAGTCTGATGTATTGCCATGCATATCAAGTATACTATACTACACTACTACAAGAAACACGTGCACGACACATATGGAATTAGAATCTTGCTTCAATGAGTTTAGTTCATAAAATTAACTGTACAAAATTTTTGGGGGAGGGTTTGGCTGAGTAATCTAAAATAACTTCAGATTTCTCTCTCAGACACCAACTCAGTGCTTCAGTTCCTAGATTAACCTCAGATATTTGAAAAAAAGGAAGTCATTTTGTTCCAATGTCACTGAAGAACACTGTGCTCTATGAAACTGGTTAAATTCAGTATAATTTTTAAGTCACTTTGGCAGATGTGCTCTGTTGCTTCTATATATTCAGCATAGCAGTAATAAAGTTGATTTTTTTTTCGCAGACTGTTACAAGTGTAAGTCTTCCAAATAAATGTTTTTAGCTGTACTAACTTCAAATTAAAATTTGATTTTTTTTCTTATGAATTTAATTGTTAATATGTCTAATTTAAAACAGACACTGAACATGTGTCATGCAGCTATTCACATTCTAGAGACTCTTAACATTCCTACCAGATTCCAGGTGACAAAAGGACTGTTGAGATTTTCAAAGCCGATAAGGGGATTATTTATTTCTATTGTTGGAGCACCCAAAGGCTCAAAGACTGGGATCTTATTGTACAAACATAAGGCCATTCCCACTCTGAAGAGCGCACAGTCCAAGTAAACTAAGTTAAGGGAAGATGTCAATTCCCTACACTGTTTTGTAGATCTCCTGGGCTGGAGGGGGAAAAAAAAAGTGTGTAAACAGCCAGAATTAGTTAGCCTCAATCAAGGATTCTCCACAGCTGTGCAAGACCTGTTCAGACAATACCTTGACTTACACATCTTGAGAAGGATGGTGCAGTGGTTGAAGCACTACACGTGGGAGTCTTGGGAGACCTTAGTTCAAGTTCCTTGCTCTGCTACAGACTTCTCAGGTGACCTTTGGCGAGTCACTTAGGCTATGTCTACACTACAAACTTTGGTCAACGCAAGTTACACTGGCATACAGATGACAAAGTTTCTATATCACGCATGCATGTGCATATTATGTTGGTGCAGCAGGTACTTACCAAGAGCACTTAGGCTGATGTAAAGCACTATGGGTAGGTATCCCAGTGTGCCATGTGCTGCCATCTGGCATGATGCCTTTTGGGAACATTTCATAATGTGTTGCGAGATAGAAATGACAAGCGCTGGGAGGTCAGACCTCAACATGTAGCTCTCTCTATCCCACAATACCATCCATATCCCATAATTTTCACACTTTATAATAGGGGCTGTCAAGTAATTAAAAAAAGTAATTGCGATTAATCGCACTGTAAAACAATAATAGAATACCATTTATTTAAATGTTTTTGGATATCTTCTACATTTTCAAATATATTGATTTCAATTACAAACACAGAATACAAAGTGTACAGTGCTCACTTTATATTTTTGATTACAAGTATTTGCACTGTAAAAAACCAGAAATAGTATTAGGTGAATTGAAAAATACAAGTACTGTAGTGCAATCTCTATCATAAACGTTGAACTTAAAAATGTAGAATTATGTACAAAAAACTGCATTCAAAAATAAAACAATGTAAAATTTTAGAGCCTGCAAGTCCACGCAGTCCTACTTCTTGTTAAGACAATCACTCAGACAAACAAGTTTGTTTACATTCGCAGGAGATAATACTGCCCGGTTCTTGTTTACAATGTCACCTGAAAATGAGAACAGGCATTCTCATGGCACTGTTGTAGCCCGAATCGCAAGATATTTATGTGCCAGATGCACTAAACCAGGGGTGGCCAACCTGTGACTTCAGGGCCTCATGCGGCTCTTCAGAGGTTAATATGCGGCTCCTGCATAGGCAATGACTCCAAGGCTGGAGCTACAGATGCTAACTTTCCAATGTGCTGTGGGGTGCTCACTGCTCAACCCCAGGTCCTGCCACCACTCCACCCCTTCCCCCAAGGTCCCTGCTCCTTCCCCTGAGCCTGCCATGCCCTCGCTCCTCCCCCCTCTCCACCAGAGCCGCCTACACATGAAAAACAGCTGATTGCGGTGGGCAGGAGGCGTAGGTGCTGATTGGGAGGGCTGCTAGTGGACAGAAGGGGCTGGGAGCTAGAGGGGGATAGCGGATGAGGGGCTTCTGACATATTACTGTGGCTCTTTGCCAATGTTCATTGGTAAATTCTGGTTCCTTCTCAAGCTCAGCTTGGCCACCCCTGCACTAAACATTCATATGTCCCTTCATGCATCAACCACCATTCCAGGGGACATGCGTCCATGCTGATGACAGGTTCTGCTCGATAAGAATCCAAAGCAGTGCAGATTTACACATGTTCATTTTCATTATGAGTCAGATGCCACCAGCACAAGGTTAATTTTCTTTTTTGGTGGTTCAGGTTCTGTCATTTCCACATTGGAGCGTTAATCTTTTAAGACTTCTGAAAGCATGCTCTACACCTCGTCCCACCTCAGATTTTGGATGGTACTTAAGATTCTTAAACCTTGGGTCAAGCGTTGTAGCTATCTTTGGAAATCTCACATTGGTACCTTCTTTCAGTTTTGTGAAATCTGCAATGAAAGTTGTTCAGTTCAAGAACACATGTGCTGGGTCATCAGCCGAGACTGCTATAACATGAAATATATGGCAGAATGCGAGTAAAACAGAGCAGGGGACATACAATTCTCCCCCAAGGAGTTCAGTCACAAATTTAATTAATGCATTATTTTTTTAAAACGAGCATCATCAGCATGTCCTTTGGAATGATGGCTGAAGCATGAAGGGGCATATGAATATTTAGCATATCTGGCATGTAAATACCTTGCAATGCTGGCTACAAAAGTGCCATGCAAATAAATGCCTGTTCTCGCTTTCTGGTGACATTGTAAATAAGAAGAGGGCAGCATTATCTCCTGTAAAGGTAAACAAACATGTTTGTTTGTCTTAGCGATTAGCTGAACAAGAAGGAGGACTGAGTGGACTTGTAGGCTCTGAAATTTCAGTTATGTAACAAAACAAAAATCCACATTTGTAAGTTTCACTTTCACAACAAAGATTGCACTACAGTACTTGTATGAGGGGAATTGAAAAATACTATTTCTTTTCTTTTGTTTATCCTTTTTACAGTGCAAATATTTGTAAAAAAAATACACTTGATTTCAATTACAACACAGAATACAATACATATGAAAACATAAAAAATCCAAAATGTTTAATAAATTTCAATTGGTATTCTATTGCAATTAATTTTTGAGTTAACTCACACAATTAACTGTGATTAATCGACAGCCCTACTTTATATTTAAAATTGCCAGTCTTCGGTCTCCCCCTTATTGACAGAAGAATGGAGCCTGCAGAGCTCTGCACTATTCTCATGAATATTACAAATAAAGGAGGCACAATTCTCCTATACTTGCAGACCCACAGGACATGACGATTTCTTGGAGGATAGTTTGCTGAGCCACATAGCAAAAAAACAAAAAAAAACAAAAAAAACCCACCAATTCAAGGTTATTGGTAGCGTTCATGCAGCAAGTGCAGATGGTGAAGTGCTACTTCTAGGCATGAGAAGCAGTGACTGGTGGGATTGCATCATAACGTAGCCTTGGAATGATGAGCAGTGGCTGTAGAATTTTTGAATCTGAAAAGCCACATTCCTGGATCTGTATGCCAAGCTTGCTCCAGCCCTCCAGGACAGGGACACCAGAATGAGAGCAGCCTTGACTGTGGAGAAGCAAGTGTCAACCCCACTCTAACAACCGGCAACACCACAGAGTACATGAACAGAAAAGGCTATTTTTCTATGGTTATGCAAGCACTGGTGGATCACTGGGGGCACTTCACTGACCAGCCCATATTGATATCAGTGAAGGCCCACTACACACCTTTAAGAACACATACAGCTCATTGTTAAAGAGATATGTCTACAGCTCAGCACAGATCTGTTGCACTCCCTTGCCTTGTGGCATGTTGCTGAAGTTCCTTCTCTTTCATGCAGCACTGCAGCGGATCCCTGATGTACTCCTTTGCCTGCATCTGCCTGTAGAAGTCTACATTTCTACAGCTGGTCCAATAGCCTCTTTCCCCCACAGGCCCGGGAGATCCAACATCTCCTGTCTACTCCAGGCAGGAGCGCATCTAGGGCGTAGGGCCAGCATGTTTGGTTGGGCAACTGCCCACAACAAAGGAGCACAATCATGAAAGGCATTTCAAAAATACATGCCGGGGGTTGGGGGTGGGAAGGCTTCTAGTCTCCATGACCCCTGGCAGTCGAGTTCACAACTGTTGCACTATGTGACAGCTGCTGAACAACTGTCAGGGTTGACACAGGTCATGCAGTGTTTACCTTTACGCTGCATTGATCTCAGTAGGTCGACCAGGGTTCAATGTTATTCAAGGAGGTGGTTACGACAACACAGCAAAACAAGGTGCTTACATCAGCAGGACACAAATTTGCATGCAGACACATGCACAAATAGGTTGATGCATGGCAACTTACGTCAAGCTAACTTCGTAGTGTAGACCAGGCTCCTCCGTGCCTCAGTTCTGCATCTATAAATTAGGGCTAGTAGCTCTGTACCTCACAAGGGTTTGAGGATAAAAGATTGCGGGGCAAACACTATAGTAATGGGGCCAGATAAATAACTAAGGCTAGACTCTACATTACAAGTTTCATGGGTCTAAATAAAGATGTATTTTATTTTTTAATTAAAGCAGTGTTTTTAAGATGTAATTAAACCAGTAAAAGCCCCTGTGTGGACACTCAAATAGATTTAAGCTTGACCTATACAGATTCCTTACCAACTCACAAGGAATTGATATAAACCAGGTTTAAATTTGTTAAAAGAGGGCCCACAGGGGCTTGCACTGATCTATTCAAAAGAATGCTTTTAGTCAAACCCATCCCCACTTGCAATATAGCCATGGACTTAATCTTTTCCCTAAAACTTGGGAGCATTATAATATAAAAATGCATTATTCTCAGGAACAATTTTCAATAGTGTGGTAGTAGTTCTAAAACAGGCCATGAGAACTAGAGACTGAGACTTCACCTAGAAACAGGACAGCATTAGTTTTATCATAGCACTCTGTTCTGACTCAATTGGTGCTTTTGAAGAGAAAATTGTGACCTCTCACAGAAGAGATGGACTCAAGAAATAAAAGTTATCTGTCATGACTAAGAAAGAGACTGCTGTTGCTAATCATTACGTGCCACAGAGGGTCCTGTGGGGACAGTGAGTGTACAAACTGGGTTTAGTGAGTTTGTGGTGCTCAAGGCTTGCTACAAAGCTTTCCTTTTCATTTCTTTATAAAACATTCCCTCTAATGGGGAAGGGAAAAAAGGCTGCATAGAGGCAGTGTATATTACTTGCTACTGAGAAGTACATTCACAAGACTTAGCCAAATGAAGTTTGTCTTCCTACGTTATCATCTGAAGCAGATTCGTCACCAAGAAAAGCAATCTTGAAGTTTGTGCAAATGAGTTTCCCGCAGGCTCCACGATTTGACCCATCTTCTTGTACACACTTTAATACTGTGTTTGCCTCACAGAGCAGCAATTCACCTGATTGAAATAAACAGTCTTAGCTTGCAGCATAATGGAACATTCAGATATTAAGACACAAAGTCATCTATTCAATCTCCAACTCAACATTAACTTTGAGTCCAAACTTCCTATGCATTGGTTGGCTGAGTTTACCATGTCACAGAAGTGCCAGAAAAATCAGAGAAAATGGCTCATGGGACTGATGTCTTCTCACCTGGGCATTCTATCTTTAGATTACTGGTTCAAGTTTAAACCAAAAAACCAATCAATGGCCTTTGAAATGAACAGCTGATCTTAATTTCTAATGGACAAATGTCCATATATTACAATTTGTACCCTTGTGGACAGTTACATCTAAGCAATATATTGAGTTTAGATGTAAGGGTGGGTCCAATCCAAGTGGCTGCTCCAGATTCAAATTGGAGGCATAATTCTGGAGAAGCTTAAAGTAATGCTGCCTCCCTGTGCTGTAGACAGGGATTGCACCGAGTGTCTCGGGAGATTAGTCTCTAAGGTGCCACTAGTACTCCTTTTCTTTTTGCAAATACAGACTAACACAGCTGCTACTCCGAAACCTCCATGAAATCAAGTCTCAATTACGATTTCTCTCACTGTCAAGTTTTTGTAACCTACAGCATTCTAATGCTTTGCATCAATTTCTACCTACAAATTTAAATTATCTTAATGATGTTTTGGCTGGGAATCATGACATGCATTTGATAGGTTACCAACAGTATACAGGTTCTGAGGACATTCCAAGGCCTTAAGACCACATTTGTACGTGTCATTATGGATCTGTGATGGCCAGAATTAAGCTCTATATCCCACATGCAAAGACTGACCTCCAAGCTTAATACTAACTCCACTAGCTTTTGTTGACTTTTTATTGGATACAGGAAAGATTTAAAAGTGGACTAAAGAATTCTAAACAGTTGGGCTCATGCCCTTTCTAGCATCTTTATGAAGAATGCAAAGGCTTGATTTTATTTTATTACTGCTACATTCTCCCATTTTTGTTGGAGAACATTTGGAAGGTCTTAGGGATGTTTATTGTGATTCCTAACATCTTAATCAAAGGGGAAAAAGGGATTACCTTTACCAAAGGCTTTTTATCTAAAAGGTTAGTCACTGAAGTTGAATAGGTGTAAAAAAACCCCAAAAGTGTAAGAGTAATTTTGAACTGTAACTAAAAATCTTTTCAATAGCTCAACTTGCACTGTTTTCTTGAGGTCATTGCTCTAGTTCTCCAGTCAGGCTTTCAGCCAAGACATGACCTACATTTCTAATATTATATATTTTCCTAAATTCCTTCTAAGTCTTCTTTATAAAATAAAGAAACGTAAAACCTGGGCACAATTTTTCCCCATGCAGGACACCTATAAACACAGTACTCAAGGTTCAACAGAAATACCAACTTTGCATTTTAGAACAATCCATGCAGATGCAAAACAGAACATTCAGCCTGTATGGTTACTTACCTCTCATCCTCTATTTTACTACTCAAGATACCGGTGTCTCTTGAGCGTTTACTGCACCAAACAAATGAGAATATTTTCTTATGAAGATGTGGCTATATAAACGACATAATTTTGAATTCTAAATTCAATACACAATGTAACACAGCAGTTACCTGGTAACAAGTGAAGGTTTACTTCCTTTTCTATGGGTTCCTTTATGTGTATTTCCTAAAACAAAAGAAGAGTCATTGTTCCTTTGAAAAGAACTTTAATACGTTAGTACCATTTACAGAATGACTTTCTTAAATGTAAACACTAGATTACCTCAGAGATCTGCAAAGCACTATTCTGTTCAAGAGGCAGGGGGAAAAAAAATTAACTTTTCAGTTTGCAAGAGAGAAGAGATAGGGATATTTAAAAGGACACCATCCACTTGAAATAAATTTCAGACCAGAGCTAGAACCTGAGGCCCCAACACCTCATGCAATATTTGTAGTTTTACAATAGTCTTTGCAATATTAGTAATTTTCCTAATTTAAAAAAGGTGTTACTCTTCTGGTTTGTGAAAGATCTGAATAAGAGCGCTGTCAAACACGAAATGAAACTGAAGAGATATTTTCCTTCTAATATTTCAATTATTAATAACCTTAGGTAAAAAAAATTCTAGGCAGAAGTGTGACTTTTTTCCCTTTTAAAACAGACCAAGTTTGGCAGTCGTTCTTATAGGTCATTTGTCCACCATGTTTATGTTTAAGTTGGTGGCTGGCACCCATAACGTGAAACTGTGCAGTTCTTTTAAAATGAAGATTAAATCTCTGTGCTGGGAACCCAACTAGTATCCAGTTCAGGACTGAGTAAAAAAGATATTAAATAAAAAGCCAGCATCACTGCCATTAGTACCTTTAGCACAGGTAACAGCACAAGTAGGTAGCAATTTCTCAAGTAAAATTAATTTCCCCAACTCCCCGCTCCCAAAGTTACACATCCACTATGGTCTCCATACAAGACAAATCTGTCAGAACTATAGCATTAGTATTGAAGTTATGTAGCATCTTTCTAGTGCCATGAAGCTTTATATTTTAGTAACTATAATGTAATAAACAAACAAGGGAGTAAAATATGTAAGTTACACCTAAAGAGCACTGTCACTATTAAAGAGATCTCACAGAAAGTGACTCCAGAAGCTCAGAGAGAAATCCTTTACGCAAACTGAACATGGCATATTTCAATTAAGAGTCATACACACAGTACAACCCAGATGAGAGTCCCAGAGAAGGTCTTAATATTGATTACACTAGCCTTAGTGGTACTCAGCATGATTAGTGCAACCTTACTGTAGCCTCCCAAGATCAAAGAACATAATCCTTCCTGCACAGGCAGTTCACAATGCTCCCTTGCCCCCCTGGAGTCACAATGAACAGCTTCACCTAACATGCATTAGGAGCCCTTGTGGAGAACTATTGGTTAACTGGAAAACCAAAGGAACCACAGCTGTTGCAAACTAAGGTTAGTTTGCGCCCAGTATTCTAATAAGAGATTGTGACTCAACCAAGAAAGCCAGTTGGAAATTTATTAAAGGTCAAAATAAGAAGGAACAACAAACAGTATGCCTGAGTCTTGTCAAGCTAAGCACAAAGGAAGAGAAATACCTCCTGGCACAAACACAAAATTAAAAACTCATATCCAGGCATATAAATACAGATACTTGTATCCAGACCCAAAAGAACCTACATGCAAAATGGTGATGTTATTTATCAGCATCTAACAAGGCAAAGGGTATGTTTACACAGCCAAGAAAAACTGCCAGCTGACTCTAGCTTGCAGGGCTCTGGCTGAGGGGCTGTGTAGATTTTTGGGTTTGGGCTGGAGCCCAAGCTCTGGAACCCTTCCACGCTGCAGGATCCCAGAGTCGGCTGGCATGGCTAGCTGCAGGTTTTTCTTTGCTGTATAGACATCCCAAATAAAGCACCAGGAATCCTTTGCAGGTCAGCAGCAAAAAGTATTGAGTGCTGGGACAGAAGACATAAAAGGTAGTCAAACTTGTAAAAAAAGCAAGGTAAGGCAATCATGGAAAAAAATTCAAGCCAGAAGATGACAGCTAATGGAAGAGGGAGAAAAACAACAGCTACTCGTGTGTGTTTATTGTATCATGAATGGAAGCTTGAAACAATTAAATGAAACTGAAGAATTCAGAAATGCAGAAGTGCTTTTAAACCAACAAAGTTTGTCTACAGGCAGCAACTCCAGTAATTCACTAAAGCAGACCAACATTGCATCAAACCTCCACACACACGAACATAAAGAAAACTGAACTATTTTCCCCCAGTGTTGACGCTTCATCAACAGGAGAGAGTATTGCTATAACTGATGAAGAATTACAGTTCCCATTTTTCAGAACACAGACACAGTCGCACATGTACACACAGCCAGCTCTGCAATTCCTGTGTGCTTAGTTCATGTGCACACACCAGCCAGCTTTCCTTCTGATGGACAAACATGATCTTATTTTTAGTTTTCCTAGACTACTGAAGCCAAAGTTTAACATACATAACAATTAAGACTATTTAAAACAACTTTCTCTGTTTCAAAATTGTAGCTATGAAGGTTAATTTATTCTGTGGAGATTACTTGTGGCTCGCTAGCAGGCAGTTGGCAAAATTAGGACCAAAAAAATTATTCACTTAAATCAATGGGAACAGCCGTGGATTTTTGAAAGTTTACGTCCATCAGTTAACACAAACTGAAACACTTACAAGAGAAAAGGAGTACTTGTGGCACCTTAGAGACTAACAAATTTATTTGAGCATAAGCTTTCGTGAGCTACAGCTCACTTCATCGGACTGCCTTTAAAAGGGGTGAGCTAGAGTCTCTCAAATGTATAGCTGCAGTCCTGTGAAGAGAAGCAGGCAAAACAAGATGGCCT